>NC_064241.1:40000-1240000 GCF_023101765.2 Spodoptera frugiperda
ATAAGTTTTCGAAAATATCAGCGCATTTTTATTATAAACCTACGAGATAAGTAGTAAAAAAATAAATAAATAAGGAAGGCCTTATTTGGTGATATTACCTTAGTTTTTTGAATAAATTAGGAAAAAAAGTTATAACATAAACGTTATAATGATCCGTAAATTAATTCGTGAGCCTATGACTAGATGGCGTTACAAACGTTATAATGATCCGTAAATTAATTCGTAAGCCTATGACTAGATGGCGTTACAAACGTTATAATGATCCGTAAATTAATTCGTGAGCCTATGACTAGATGGCGTTACAAACGTTATAATGATCCGTAAATTAATTCGTGAGCCTATGACTAGATGGCGTTACTAATCTCGCGAAATCAATAAATGAATTGTCACCTACCGGCAGTCATGGATAAATAATTGCAGGTTAGAGAAAAAATTTAATACACGGGTGGAATACAAAGCAGATAGACAAAGGACGATGGCTCAGATAACGGAGCAAATTCGACTCGTGCTGCGTGCATTGTTTAAATATTATTATAATTGGCAAAATTCTACACAATACCTAAGTGTTGTGAGGAGTGATTTGTGTTATAGGATCGGAAAATATCCGCTCGGGGCGCTGTCCTCTTCGTCATTCACCGTCGTGAACATCGCTCGCTTAGTGTGTTGGTAGTCCTGTCGTTCGTTACAAAGGAGGTCGCCAGAGGCGCCACCGTCGTCTTGTGTGACGTCTGCTGCGAACATCGCGCTCTTCGTATGTCGCGGTTGGTAGCTCTGTCGGGTTTTACCGAACTCTTCCGATGATGTACGATGACTGGACTTCGGCGTTGCCGGCAGCGTCGCCACCGCTGATGTAGTGCAAGCCGATCCGACATGGCCGAATTGATTACATTTAAAACACTTCAATCCTTTGCTTTTATGCGGGCAATCGGATGATGCACGTCCAACTTCACCACATCCATAACACCGAATCCATGTTTTGCCGCTTGAACGATGTTTATTGCTACTACTCACTGCTGAACGCCTTTGCACCTGTGCCGCACTTTGCATCTTTTTTGTTATGGTTTCATAAATCTTGAGCTTATCTTTAAGGTCATTGTAGGATGTTACACCATATAGCATGATTTTATTTATTTCTATATCCACTATTCCATCTACTATGTATTTAATTGCGACATAGTCGGGCATCTTTCCGCGTTTTCCGAGTTCTTTCATAATGAGCATGTAGTCTAAGCAAGTCTCATTAGGCTGTTTCTTCCTGCTGCTCATTAATTCATAAATAGATTTGATATCGACATGGTCTGGGAATTCTTTTAAAAGTGCCGCTTTGAGCTCTTCCCATGTCTTGTGTGGTCGCTCCGCCCGCAACCATAGCAGTGCCGTGCCCGTGAGCGCTCTTCTTGCTATCAGTAGCTGCTGAAGCGGTGTCCATTCGAAGATTTCGGCGTTGGATTCTACGTCTTCTATCCACCGCGTCACCGAATAAGTGTCGTCGCGACCGCTGAAGTTGGGAATCAGCCCGGCTGTCATATGAAGCATGTTGCCGCCACGTTTGCTCACCTCGTTTCCATCAGAGCAGTCGGCATAGTCGTCCTGCCTGCGTTCTTATGCGTCTTTAGGCATTTCGTCTTATCATCTTTCCCGTCTTCGTAACCGTAGCAAACCGCCGCCGCCGTCGTCGCAGACTGCACACGTCGTATTTCTCCCGCCGGGCCAATATCGTCGTTCTTTTTGTAGATATCCCGGACGAGCCCCCAATTATGTAGGATCGGCCGGCGAAGAAAATGCAGTTTTAGCTTTTAGTCTTTATTTTCTTGAATAAAATTACAAAGAGCACACGCTCTCGTTTGCAACGCTACGCCATCTTTTTATTTATTCTTTTTCTAATTCTTTTGTTTTTCAAAATCTCCTCCATCCTTCCTCTCTTTCACACTCATGTCTTCTCACTCACACTCATTCATACTTAACATTCTACCTGTTCTACATAAGTTTTTGAAAATATCAGCGCATTTTTATTATAAACCTACGAGATAAGTAGTAAAAAAAATAAAAATAAGGAAGGCCTTATTTGGTGATATTACCTTAGTTTTTTGAATAAATTAGGAAAAAAAGTTATAACATAAACGTTATAATGATCCGTAAATTAATTCGTGAGCCTATGACTAGATGGCGTTACAAACGTTATAATGATCCGTAAATTAATTCGTGAGCCTATGACTAGATGGCGTTACAAACGTTATAATGATCCGTAAATTAATTCGTGAGCCTATGACTAGATGGCGTTACTGATCTCGCGAAATCAATATATGAATTGTCACCTACCGGCAGTCATGGATAAATAATTGCAGTTTAGGCAAAAAATTTAATACGCGGGTGGAATACAAAGCAGATAGACAAAGGACGATGGCTCAGATAACGGAGCAAATTCGACTCGTGCTGCGTGCATTGTTTAAATATTATTATAATTGGCAAAATTCTACACAATACCTAAGTGTTGTGAGGAGTGATTTGTGTGCGAGTAGAAAGTAGAGTAGTAGCAGTAGAGGCAGTAGAAACGGGGTAAGTGTTTGCGTCTATTCTCCGAAGTGTAAGCTGGACTAGTAGATTTTTTGCTAGTTAGCTGACCGTACCCTTTGTCCTAAAGCTTGCGGAAACGCGCTTATTGGCAAGCGGCTGAAATCGACGGGTTGAAAATCAACCATTCTTGAAGTAACTTACCGTTCGTACCCTACCCTAACTCTACTAAGACACACGTCTGTGTTTACCGTTGGTCGTCTCAGCCGGTATTAGAATACTTGGCATCAACATTTCGAGTGACATCCAGTTCCGTGGCCATCTGGAAGATAAGGCTAAATTAGCCTCGAAAAAGCTAAAAAGAAAAGGTGTGCTGAACAAATCGAGGCAGTATTTCACTCCACCCCATCGCCTGCTTCTATATAAGTCGCAGGTTCGGCCCCATGTGGAATACTACTCTCATCTTTGGGCACCCCAGCTTCATTCTCTGGACCGCGTTCAGCGTCAGGAAATTTCGAACCGACTTGACACTTTGGCAATGCGTAGAGATGTAGCTTCGTTGTGCATTTTCTATCGCCTATACCACGGGGAGTGCTCTGGTTCATGACTGTTTTCGCCGAAAAGTTCTCTAATATGTAGTATACAATAAATTAAAATACCTAAATAAGGGGGCGGCAAAATTGTCTTCCGCCCCGGGCGGCCGACACTCACGCTACGCCACTGTCTACCATCCATTTAACGTTACCTTATCCTTTAGTAAAGCAATTTCATTAATCTCGAGAGATCTCGTCTAGTTATTTTTCGAACGAGATTATCGCTAAATGTACAAGATTTCGTCCACGATGATTTTTTTTTTAATCTTTACCCCACATTTGGATATTCTTGTGTCGTGGGTGGGTTTACAAACATACAGTTCCACATGCATATGACACCCAGACCCGAAACAACAATTTGTGGATCACACAAAGGTCCGTACGGGAATCGAACCCGCAACACGTCTCACGGCAGCCGATTGCCCAGCCATCGCGCCCACCGAGTCGTCGAGTAACGCTCAAACATGATCGAGGACGCTTTGATTGTATACAAGCAGAGAGCAAGTTGCAGGTTAAATACGGCTTCAAACTACGTGGCCTCGCTCGATTGATGACAGATTTCAATGTTGTCGGGTGAGCAGTAACAATTTTTACAGTTGACTGACAACAGATGACAGATTGTATTTACTCGTGCGCACATGGTTGTAGACCATTAGGCATATACAATACCTACGCAAACGCAAATTATCTTAATGTATGACAGTAAAAAATGTACAATTCAAATTTTCATGTCTTTATTTATATAACAAAATAGTACAATATAGTAAATAGGTATTTTTGTAAGATAACTAAATAACTAAATAATATTACAATCATGTTTATGGCCTACTGAGATTGGCACGTGGTTACTACCAGCACAATATGATTGCACCGACATCATTATACAACACACACACACACACACACATAAGTACTTCATTTCGTTTAGTAACACTGACTTCACATATTTCGTTTCATTCGTCAGTCATACTACAATTATTACTCAGTACAATAATAATAACATCGGGCGCATCTTGCCAACTACATAGTCTTCATACATGAAAGTTTACAAACTTAGGACAAAATCTTCATACTGTTATTAAGTAGGTACTCCTCTTACTTACAGAACATACTTTTGGTACTACATGTAGGTGTCCCAAAACTCAACGATATAAATTAACCCAGTGGATAGGCTCTGGAAAGCACAAAAAACATTTTTTGAAAAAGTTACACAAGGAAAACCAACTACTGTTGCAATTAGACACTCCTCGACACATTTTCAATTATCCTGACAACAATTTTACAAATATTTATGTTTTTTTTTTGAATTAATAACTTAAACAGTGCTGCTATCTGCTACAATCTCTAAAAAACCGAATATAATGGAAGGTTTTTCGCAAACTGCAATCAAAAATAAAATTGTATCAGGCAAATGCACTTTATCTCACCATAGTGGAAAAAAAGTATTAAGAACCCATGGCACTATATTTAAAATTGCCACATTTAATCAAGATTCTAACAAAAATGGTACATATAATAGGTACTCTAAAAACGAACACGCAACCTTTTCCTAAATTAGAACCCAATTTTATTCCTTGTTATTTTCGAGGGTTGTGCTCCAGTCGTCTATGTATGTGTACCCATGAGTACATCTAGTTTGAATAGAATGGGTTAAGAAACAGGGCGTATAGTTTCCTCAAGATCGGAAAGGATATAATATTATGCACGTATTATTGTATTCAAACCAGTTGTACAATAAAAACTAGTACACAGGCGACTCGAGTACAAGTTTCGAATATAACTAGGAGTGAAATTGATATAAAATGGAGAGGGAGTAAAAATCTTTGCATTTTTTTGTTAAAATTTTATTCTGGGTAGCTGTTTCTAAAAAAAACTACCTGAGACTGTAGCAGATGGCAGCACTGTTCAAGTTATTATTTGGAAATGTGTCGAGTGTCTGATTACGGGAGTGGTTGATTTCTCCTGTGCCACTTTTTCAAAACCAGCCAAGTGCGAGTCGGACTCGCCCATGAAGGGTTCCGTAGCAGCAAAATGGTTGGCATAATATAAAAGTTATAAAATAACTTGGTTTTACATAGTGTTTGTATGAACGACAAAGTTATTGTTACAAAGTTGCGTGTTTTGAAAATGGTTTTAGGAACCTTAATGCATTTTCACCATCAGGGATAGGTTAGTTGAAAAAAAATAATTTTGAATCAGTTCCATGTATTAAAGGGCCCTTTAATTTTTATTCAAAATTGAATAGCGGGTACCAGAATACTTTGTAGGTTGATCCTACAAAGTTTCAACTATGAAGACCCAACAGTTTCGGAAATAAATGGCTGTGACATACGGGCAGACAGACATGACGAATCTATATGGATATTTTTCTTTGTGCTTTCCAGAGTTGTCATAAATGGCCTCGCACCGAGTGTGTTGGGTTTTGGGACACTATAATATACCGTATGACTGGTGAGATACCTTCAATACTTATGGAGAGTACTCGGCACTCGATTCTCGTTAACTTGATATGAAAAAAAATTGGTGCTTAATTTTTTATCGAAATGTCTCTAAAAATAAGTGAAATTGGGATAGGTCTCGATGTAGGTAGCAACAGCTGCACAGTGTAGGTACCTATGTATGCTGTGTAGATAGCGCGCTGCGCGACCCGTGCGTCCGCGCGGTGGCCAAGTATTCCGCAGTTAAATACTGGACTCTCGGTGTACTGTGTACGAAGTTTACTAAGAAGTTATTCAATATTTCATTTTTATGTTATTTTAATTCATGACATATGTTCGCATACTATCACATCCTCAAATATTGAACGTATCTCACCAGTCAATCTGTATATTATTATGTTTTACTTTCTTACATTTATTGTTGGGAAAGATTCACTTAATATAACACTTATTTTCGCCATACATATAAAAAAAACTGAGGTTTTAATTAATATTAAGAGTATTCATATTAGTCCGACTGGTTTCGAGTTATATCGGGGTTCTCCTTTGTGAAAGTTTAACGGTTTAACTTGACGGAGTATTTTAGTTCCGTACGTGACCGCCAGAGGCGCTAAAAATTTTATCACACTAAAAATACGTCGAACGGCTTGTCATTCATGGTAGACGGACTAAATCATATCTAAGATTCAGTATCAAGTTATATATCATGTCTAACATGAAATATTTATGAGAATTTTAGAAATTGAATAAGCCGATTTCTTTGGAATCACGAATACGACTAGACAGACGAGCTCTTTTGCTTTGTATTTACTACTTACTTACAACTACGATTCACGAACAATGTTCTACACGTTGGAATTAAAAGTATGAAAACGTTGGTCCACTATTTCAGTTTCGTTTTCTTGAGTCAATGTCCTATAATGTTACGCCTGGTGTAGTCCATTTGTTTGTGCCAATATTTAAATTTTAAGTAAGCACAAACATTGTATTATCGTTATTGCACAATATTATAACATGTTTAGTGTCCGCCACGGAACTGAGTATTGTTCATAGGTTTAACATATTTCCGCCGCAGGTATTGCATGGCCGTCGACTGCGTGGCGAGTGGAGCACGGTGTAGCATTAAACTGAACTAGACCTAGACGACAACAACTTACTTCGCTCACTTATAATTAGTTTACATTGGAAATATTTAGCAGCTTGGTGATTTGGTTACGTAGTATCCGCTTGTATCGCAGTCTGACGTAATTGCTGAGAAGATCGACTTGGGTTCGCTCCAATCTCTTCAACAATTCAACGTTACTTTGAATTTGCATTAACAACATTTAGATTCATAAAGAGATTGTACAAGAATTGTACTCGTATATTTAGAGATTCGACGAAAATGAAAAGTGCGCTCAATCGTTGAGCTAGCACTATGGATGAAGAGATTGAGTACAGTGACACGGCGCGGCGCACGACTACGGCACGCCGCCGCGATACGCCCGGACGTCGCGCCACGCCTCCATGTGCCGTGGGGCCACGACGTCCGGCGTGCCGCGGGTAGCCAACTATCTCGAAATTGGAGGAAATCTAAGCCGGCGCCGGAGTTAACGGTATTAGCGTGGAGTCCTCGCCGTCCATCGCGGCAGACGACTTGTCCAGCGGGGGCGCCGCGCCCGACGCCAGCGTGGTGGCCGGGGGCGCGGCCGAGGGGGCGCCGGCCCGCGCCCCCGCGGCAGCGCCAGGTACAGCTTCTCCCAGAACCACGGGTCGCCCCAGCGCACGTACGTGTTGGTGGCCAGGTAGCGCCGCAGGCGGTCGTCCAGCGGCAGGCGGGCGGGGTCGTCCAGCAGCACCACGACCAGCCGCGGCCGCGCGTCGCGCAGCGCCAGCGCGTGCGCCTCCTGGAACTCGGCGCGCGCCCAGCTCGAGCGCAGGAAGTGTTCCGACACCACGGCCACGGTGCGGCGCGACGCGCGGACCGACGCCGCGATCTGCGCCGGGATCCAGCCGCCCGGCGCCCAGTCGCGGTAGTGCAGGCACAGGCGGTAGGGCGCCGGGCCGCTCTCCAGGCGCGCCGCCAGCTGGCGCACGAACCGCTCGTCGCCGTGCGAGAACGACACGAACACGTCGAAGCGGCGCGCGTCGTCCTCCGGCTCGGGCTGCGCCGGCAGCCAGCCGCGGCGGTGCAGCGCCGCCTTGAGGCGCAGGCGCAGGCCGGGCTGGCGCCACGCCGCGGCCAGCAGCGCGCCGCACGCCAGCAGCGTGGCCAGCGCCGCGGCCGCGCCCAGCGCCGGCGCCGGCCAGCGCGCGCAGGGCGCCGGGCGGGCCTGCAGCAGCGCGCCCCCGGCGGCGCAGCGCGCGGCCGCGGCGTCCTGTAGCCCCGCGCGCAGCACGGCCAGCGTGTCGGCGGCGCCGCAGTCGCAGGCCAGCGGGTTGTCGGCCAGCCGCAGGCCGTGCTTCACCAGCTCGCTCGCGGTGGTCGCGCTCAGCGAGCTCACGGAGTTGTTGCGCAAGTCCAATACCTGGAATCGATGTATTGTAATTTATATTGCCAGGTTTTGTATCGAAAAGTGGAAATGATTTATTTTAACTGAGCACTTACGATATCTAATTAAGGCGGGACCGTTGAGGTACGTTAAAAATATTACAGAAAGTAAGTCGGTAATCTCAAATTCCAATAAAAGTTATCATTTCCGAACGGGACAAAGCGAGCGATCACCGTAATGGAAGAGTTCGTAGTCACCGTGAGATTGTGCGGCAAGTCGTCCAGGTCGACGCGGTCGATGCGGTTGTCGGCCAGGTACAGCTCCCAGTCCACGGGCGGGCCGCGCGGCGCCCGCACGGCGGCCACGGCGGCGCGCACGGAGCGCAGGCCGGCGCCGGCGCAGCGCACGCGCAGCACGGGCCGCGGGCCGGGCCGCCAGGCGCAGGCGCACGGCGCCCCGCACGTCACGCCGGTCGGCGCGCCGGCGCACTCCAGCGCGTCGGGCGCGCGCCCCAGCTTGCCGCCGCCGGCGCAGCGCGGCTCCGCGGCGACGTGCGTGGGCCGCTCGTGGAAGGCGCGCGCGGCCCAGTAGTCGTGGCAGTCGCAGCGCAGCGTGGCGGGCAGCTTCAGTTGCGCGCGCGGCGACGCCGCGTCGACGACGTTGACGGCGTACTCGTAGTTGTCGCGCGTGTACTCCAGCGTGCTGATATTGTTGCCCTGCAGGTCCACGGTGACGTCGACGATGCCGTTGAACTGCATGTCTGCGAACTGCCTCGAAGGTCAGCGGGGACAGGGCGCGGGGCGCGGGGTCGGGGGGGTGATGGGGGGGGAGCTGACACTCACCGTGATATACTCGAACGAGTTGTACGTGAGGTCGAGCGTTTTCAGATGCGGCATGTTTTCCCGCCAATCGCGACAGATCATACTGCTGTTAGTCTTACTCAAACGGAGTTCCCTTAACTTCGTCAAATATTGTAGAGGTGATGATCCTGGAATTACATAATAAATCTATACTAATATTATAAAGAGGAAAGATTTGATATTTTGTTTGTTTATTCGTTTGTTTGAAATTGTGACAGCGGAATAGACTCCGAAACTGCTGATCTCGTGTTACCTCGTATTACATCAGTTTTGTTGCCGCAGGAGTCGTGGAGGTCGTTGCGGCTGACGTCCAAGGTAACGAGCGACGTGACGGCCGTCAGTGACGACAACACGCTGTGTGTGAACTGGTTACTAGACAGATTCAGCGTTTCCAGCTTATTTGTCTTCGCGAATAAGCCCCTGGAATGGTAAACGTTAGTGCGATACACACAAAAAATACAATCATACCAGCAAACGAGCGCAATCAACGAGTAGGAACCTCACCCTGGTAACTCCAGCAGACGATTATGGCGCAGATCCAGCAGCTTTAGCTCCGGCGCGTCGTCCAGCAACCCCGGCGGCAGATACTGCAGCGCCGTGGACATGAGGCGGATCTCTTCCAGCTTGGCCGCGCCGCGCAGCGCGCCCGGCTCCAGCCGCAGCGGCAGCTCGGCCATCTCGACGCGCAGCGAGCGCAGCGCGGCGCAGCGCTGCAGCCAGCCCGCCGGCAGCACCTCCACCTTCACGAAGCGCGCGTCCAGCGACTCCAGCGCGCACTGCAGCCACGGCGCCGGCCGCAGCTCGGCCCAGCCGAGCACCGTCAGGTTGAGCAACTTGGGCCCCAGCTCGCGCGGCAGCACCACATCAAGCATGTCCAGGGACAGCACGCGTAGCTCGGGGCCCATCTCCACGCGCACGTTGGGGCCGTCGATTACGACCAGTTTGGCCAGGTGCGGCAGCGCGGCCAGGTCTGCGGCCGTTACGTTGGTGCCCATGCGCACGAGGTCGAGCTTCTCCAGCGAGTGCGGCAGGTGGCGCAGCTCGCCGGGCGCCACGCGCACGCTGTCCAGATGTAGGCGCTGCAGCTGCGGCAGCGCGGCCAGCGCCCGGGGCGCCAGCGCCGCCTTGTACAGCTCCAGTGCGAGTACATGCTGGAGCTGCGCGAAGTGGGCGGCGGTGAGGTTGCTGACGTTGGTCAGCGACAGCTTGTCGAGCACGACCACGTTCAATCTCTCGAGCACTTCGGCATACGAGCTTTGTGGCGACGGACAATCCGTAAAGTATACCTGGCTTACGCGTAGTTGCGATTCGAAACTAGGTAATGCTGAATTGTCGAGTGTCAAACCTTTCGGGCATATTATTTTAAAGTATCTACTGTCTGTATATTCAAGAAAGACTGTTAAACCTGTTGAAACGAAAAAATTTTTTTTAATATTTAGATATATGTACATACATGTATAATAATTAATAATATTAGGTAGGTACTACTTAACTAGCTTTTGCCCATGGCTTTGCACACATTATATTCCAAGTTTTACATATAAAACAAATAAATACATATAACTATACAACTTTTATTCAAACTTCGAATAGCAGTTACCAGAATACATCAATCTACAGAGTTTCATCTATGTAGACCCAACAGTTTCGAAATAAATGGCTGTGACATACGGACAGAGAGATATGACGAATCTATAAGGGTTCCGATTTTGCTATTTAGCTACGGAACCCTGAAAAACCGCATCAAAATCCGTTGTGTAATTACAGAGAAAGCGAGATTGAGATTGTGTAATTACTAGGAAACAGTTCCGAGATAAAAAAAAATATTTCCTCGCCCCTATAAATAAAGTAAGTTAGAATAGTAGTTATTAAGACACTTAAATAAAGGTGATGTCTCATTTATTGCTAAGTAACTAACCGCGGCACCCAGAGTCACTTAATGGTTACTTAACCCGTTCTTAGCAATTGTTTTCGGAATAAAATTGTTACTAAGGAATAGTTAAAGCAATCATTAACTGACTCTGAGTGCGGCAGTAAGTCTCCACATTGCAATCCCATCATGGAGATAGTAATTATAATTAAAAACACTTATTTCAACTTGAATGTGAATAGTTCATTTTTAGGGTTCCGTAGCCAAATGGCAAAAAACGGAACCCTTATAGATTCGTCATGTCTGTCTGTCTGTCCGTCTGTCCGTCTGTCCGTCCGTCCGTATGTCACAGCCATTTATTTCCGAACCTGTTGGGCCTACATAGTTGAAACTTTGTAAGATGGTGTATTTCGGTAACCGCTATTAGAATTTTGAATAAAAATTAATAAATTTAAAAATTAAAGGGGGGACTCCATACATGGAACTGATTCAAAAAAATTTTTTTTTCAGCTTACATATCCGTGATGGGTGTCTATGGATAGGTCTTTAAAAAAGACATTAAGGTTCCTAAAACCACTTTTCGTCAAAATCAATCGTTTAAAAGTTAGACGCTTCCAAAGTGGAAAAATGTGTGTCCCCCCCCCTCTAACTTTTAAAATAAGAGAGTGAGAAAACTGAAAAAAATATATGCTGTAGATTTCAATGGAAACTAACAACGAAAATTGGTTTGAACGAGATATCATTATTAGTTTTTAAGAAATAAAACATTTTCAAAAACCGCAAATATAACTTTGTCGTTCATACAAACACTATGTAAAACCAAGTTATTTTACAACTTTTATATTATGTCATCTACTTGCTGTTACGGAACCCTTCATGAGCGAGTCCGACTCGCATTTGCCCGTTTTTTTTTTACTTAACTAATGTTAACAGCACAGGTTGTTAAATATAAATTAAAAACTTTTAAAGAAAACAAGCATTTACCTATGGTTGTTAAAACTAGTGAAACATTGTGTTAACAATTGCCAGCTTAGGACAATGGGTAATGCTAGACCCACCTCTCAATAGGAATAAGATACGGCTCTAAATAAATATCACAATAAAAGTTAGTGTTCCGACTAAGGTCAAAAGTTTGGTTTCAGTTTTCAATGATAGTGGCTAATGTTCCTGTAAGTGTTCCAAACTAATCAAATAATGATTGTAGGCTAGCTCACTTAATTATAAGATAAACATTCCAAAACTAATTGTTTACAACTTTACTACTCATACTAGTATCTACTAGAAATACAGTTTAATAATAAACCAACCTCAGCAAGCATAGCTTAACCTTGAAGATTGACTCATATTCATGATATTATTTTGAAATGAGCTGATCTTTCAAGATTGTAATATTATGTAGAAAGAAGATCTTTTTAAAAATTGTAATCTTTAAAACAACAATGTATCATAACAATGATAGTGGAACCAAATAAAGTAAACAAAATTGAATAGCAGTCACTAGTTAATGAAACCGACAGACACTTGCTATTATTGTTTTTGTAAAGTAACTGGGTGCTGTATAAATACATTTTATCCTTAAACTATAAATATGTAAATCAACATAGATTTTCTTCTAGTTAGAAATAGATTGAAGATCTAAACTTGGCCAACATAATATTACAGAAGATAACAAACTGTGTTGGTCGGCTGTCCGGGTTCCGTAGCTATGATGTGTTTGGTGAGGAAGATACAATAGTTTGTGTGGGCCTCCATCACAATAGTTGCCTGTATCAGGTTACTGATATAAAACCATAAACACCTGTTAATTACATTCAGGTTTGGAATATAAAATAAGCTATAATAATAAACTGCACATCTCAATAACAATTCTAAGCTGTAATGTACTATTACACTTTTTTCTGACTAGACAAATGCAAGCATTCAAAAGCTCCCTATGAACAGTTATTGAAAAGATACAATATTCTGAATCTAGAATCTAGACGATTACTTCTTGATGTGATGATGCTGCATGGCCTGTGCAACAATAGGATTATACCAATAAATTATGTATGGATATTACCAATAAATTATGTTTTATAACACCTAGAACTGTTCTCCGGCGGGGGGTGCGCATGCCTCGCCTGTTCCATACAGACATGTGTAAAACTAATGCTGGGACACGAGTGCCTCTCAGGCACTTAGTGGAAACCTATAACACACATTTTATGGACATAGACATCTTTTCACTTTCCCATCAAAAATTTAAAGTAATGGCCATTGAACTCCTAGACAACATGGCTTAGAGTAAACAGTTTTTTTTTCTTTCCGTAAACTTAAGTAAAAGTACTGTATAGTCACACTTCTGTTCTCTTTCTTTTTATACAATTTTGTTAATTCGTGGACAATGGTGTGGGTTATATGTTAACCAATTTTTTTTTTTAAGATAATTGTATTGTACTATTATAACATGTAAATGTTTTTGTCCCTAATAAATAAAATAAAAATAAAAATAGACATTTCAGTCTGACTGACATACAATAAAATGATAAGAAGAGTAAGGTCCTTTGATTGGTATATGTCTTAAACTACTGTCCAACCCGAGACGTCTTGCTCTGTAATTGGGCTTGTAACCATTTGACTCATCAGGCAGCCATTATAATTGGATGAAATGTCCAAAACAATGTATTGTGATATCACAATAATTATCCTATTATTGTAACTCATTAATTCTAGAATCTTCAAGTCAAAATAAGATTTCTCTAGCTGACATGCCGACCATAAAATGGTATTTATAATGAGCAAGGCCTTTCCATTAGCTAGATCTCAAAGTACTCCCAGGGTGGGGATTGAATTCATACATATTTGATCATTGCTCTATGTATTCATTTATTGAAAATTAAAATGATAAAACTGTTAGGTAAGTACAATAGGATCATAAGTTGGAAGGCAAAAACTAGTTAGAATTTAGTGAGGTAAGTAGGTAAGTACAGGTCAGTGAGTATCCTTAGGGGCGGGTGTATCATTATTTATGTAAGAGTAGGATCAGTCAGTTGGTCTTCTTGTACTTCCTAAGAATACTTAGTGACCTGAAATTGTATCGGGGCGACTCACCGTCAACGATGTAGTTGTGCTCGCTCGGGCCGCTGCCTGCGGCCGCGCAGCGCCCCGCGGCGGTGCAGCGCGGCGGCTCCACTGGCTCCGCGGGCTCCCACCACGCCCCGACCAGCGCCAGCACCAGAACCCAGCGCGCCATAGTTCACAAACACATCATTCTCGAACGCCACACAGATTTTGTAATTTGTACGAAAGCGTTAGGTATAAAAAATACTAATAAATTACTGCTGTATGAACAAGTCACTAAAATCGTCACTAAGACATCGATTCGTAAGCACTAAATGGTTTACTTTTTAGTAAATATACTAAGAATCTTAATAATAATTCTGGTTTTATCGCACTGGGTTGAGGATAAAAAATGAGGAAAACCCACACAAAACTCAACAGAACAGCACAACATACAAATAATGACAACTACCTACTACCTACCTATACTGGCAAGTCGCTCAGCTTGTTATTATAACTTGTATGACATGACGTTTCAACAATGATTGTGTTTGTAAATTTAAAGGAATGTGTGCGCGTGTCTCATTTTGAGCTTTCGCACTTAGTAATAAGGATCATTGTCAACCGTCCCAGGTGACCGCGATACTGACAGGCTACCTACTTAGTACTCGTTCGTTTCGTCGTACGCGCAAACCAAAGACTACAGAATATTATATAGAGAACAGAGTTTATAATGTCTATGGACCACTTGACCACTTCTAAAATTAATATCTATCGGCTGGCTGTCATCACTTTCGCGTTCCATTGCTAAAGTTAAGAGTGCTAGTGCTAAGAGTTAAAAATTCGTCACGAATGATTACGGAGCGAATTTATGTAGAGAGACTAGTAATGTAGGTTAGGTGGTAATTTACAAGACATACTAGATGCATATTATAAAAACTAGACCGACGGCGATCCACCCGCCAGGCGTCAGGCGCAGCGTAAGGAACCTTACGACGGGGTCTGCAGTGTCCAGGGGTAAGGTCGTCGTGGCGGTGTCTTTGGACATCGCCAACGCCTTCAACTCTCTGCCCTGGAGCTGCATTTTGGAGGCACTACGGTATCATCGGGTGCCTACCTATCTCCGTCGTATAGTCGAGGCTTATCTGACGGACAGATCCGTCATTTACCCCGGTCACCGAGGTCAGATGTCGAACATACAGACAGACAAAAAAAAATTTAATCACATATTTGGGTTTGGTATCGGTCCAATAACTCCCCCTGCTATTTATTCTTTCAATATTTTCAATGTACAGATTTGACCCTTCTACAGATTAATTATAATTTGAATGAATGAATGAGATTGTTATAAACGTAAGAGTAGACAAATATAATCAGAAAGCTCCGAACTGCTAAGCTATCGGGAGTTATACGTGTTATTGTGAGTCAACCATAAGAGATAGACATTTGCTGTCCCGGAATATTTTTTAAACAATTTTAAGGAGAACATTTCCGTCTTACATTATTTCTAGAGCTTTAACCATTAAGGCTGCACACGCGACGGAAGCTTAAAAAATGGAGAAAGTTCTCCTGTTTTCCCAACATTTCCCTTCTCTGCTTTCGTAGCGTGATGAAAAGTATACTATAACCTGCCCAGGAGTATGAAGAACAATTGTACCAAGTTTCGCTGAAATCTGTCGAGTGGTTTTTATTTCTATAAAGAACATACAGACAGACAGACAGACAAAAAAAAATCTGATTCCATTTTTGGCATCAGTATCGATCACTAATCACCCGCTGATAGTTATTTTGGAAATATATTTCATGTACAGAATTGACTGTTACTGACACATCATGATATTTACTGGCTTTCAATGAATAAAGATTTATTATGTTTTATGCAAATAAATGAATCGATTTAGCTACAGCAGGCCTTTTTTTTAAATATCAAAAAAAGTACCTAAATCTAATGTAGAATTGTAAATAATATTATAAAAGTTAATCAACTCGTTAATTATGACTTCGTAGCTGCAAGCAAGAGCCGACTCATTCATCAATCGCCTAATTAAATAATTTTACAGTTTGCTTTTATTTGGGTTATTTTTTACTACGACTGGTGATAATATTGACACGGCACTCCCTCGTATCAGCTCGTGTCGCTCGGGTCATGACCATGTGACGTTCGGGAAACGGTCTCTATCAGTGGGATTTGCCCATTGGCAAAAAAATAAGCAATAGTGTGTAGGTACTTACTTTATTTATATACTATCTTCTATTAATATTTCCTTTACCAACATATTTATATATTTATTTAAAATCACTTTAAACTATCATTACATGGATACCTACATCTTATCAATATCTAATAATATGTTCAGCTCGTGAGAGTCCACTTCTGGATGGTATGCCTACCACCCTGACGAGGTCATAATTATCATAATAAATACGGTAGCTGGCGATAAACATGCGGGTGCCGGGGATTCAATTAACTAAATAACAAACTTAAATGTGCGGCTCGATCCTTCGACACGATTACTGAACCAACCGCAAATATTATGTTTGTCGAATGTTAGGTTACCTGCAGTGGACCTTACGCTGTAATGCTGGGGATGATCGGAATTGTATGGCTTGAGCCGCCCGCGTCCCGATGTACTCGAGTGTTGCGGGACGTAACGTTGGGAATCTTATTAATAATATGTTAAAACCAAAACTGCCACGTTTACCCAAGTGTGGAAATAATAGGGCGCTGGTAAGCGCTCTGGATTCGCTACTTAAAACATATTTTGAAAGTAGCGAACGCCTCTATGACACACACTCGATCCTGTACTGTGGGGCGGTAGCAGCCTGTCGAGTGGCTAACGTCAGATTTTCGAATCTTAACGCAGCAGTCCGATGTAAACCAGCACTACCAACCTGACAGCGCAGGATTCAGCGTCGTATCAGTGAGGCCAGGGTACTTATCGGCAAACTATCCTGCTTTAGGGAGGGTAATACTCGTCCTAGAGTGATGTGCTTTGTAAGACGTGCATTTGTGGGGACTGAAATCAGTCTATGCATGGGCAAATCGTATTAGGCGGTACAAAAAAAGAGTGGAGCGATATACTCAGAATCGGATGTTCCAAAGAGATCAGAGGTGGCTATATAGAATTGGATGGGCGGTGGCCGGATGATGAAGGCACTAACACATTTTGGCGCAACATATGGTCGGTCAGGGGCCAGACGGGCTGTACAATTTTTGGCTCAAATGGTTTACCAGTACACACATTCGCTTAGCATCGCGGTTTCAGATAGATTTAGAGGCTGGTTTGTTGGCCCAATTTCTAACAACAGGCATTACCCATCTGCTTCATAAATCGGGTAGTTCCATTGAACCCAAAAATTATAGACCAATTACATGTTTACCAACGGTCTATAAACTTCTTACATCTATTTTAAGAACAAAAATAACAGAACATATTGAAAAACATTCCATTATGTCTGTATCTCAAAATGGATGTAGGAAAGGGTTTCGTGGAACTTAGGAGCTACTCCTCATTGATATGGTCGTAAGCCAACAGGTTCGTCGGTCCCGAAAAAAATTGTCTAGGGAAAAATAGGAAATTCAAGGGAGTGAGAGACCTGTAAGGATAGTGCGAGGAATATTCCAGGGTGACAGTCTGAGCCCACTGTGGTTCTGCTCGGCCTTGAATCCTCTCTAGTTTATGTGTATGTTTTTTGCTCATTCACGTCATATTGGCTGAAGGGGTCGGGATACAATTGGGAACAGGGGCTCATTATCATTATACTTTTATTCAACGTGAGCGCGGGCGATGCCGCTGGCATAAGCTAATATTATTTGAATAAATTAGAAAATAACCGACAAATCAACGAGTCAATCGTATATTATCCGATGTTCCATTGCTTTCTGTTGCGCAAATATATTGGTGGTTAATTTATTCGACATTTGTAGCAAATTATTAGCAAGGTTGTTGCTAGACGGAATGTAATTGATGAAATGACGCCATTGCTTAAAGATGGCCACTGATTTATCGGACTTCCCAAAAAGGAGGACGTTCTCAATTCGTCTGTATGTTGTTAATTTTTTCTTTTAGTATGTATACTACTCGATTACTCCGCCATTTGTGGACGGAATTTGGGAGTTTTGTTGGAATGGATAGCCATTCCTCCAGCCTCAAGAGTATAGACTCTTAAGAGTCTTACCACCTTAAGGTGGTCCCATTTCCACCAGGTCAGGATGATGATGGTATCCTAGGGATTAGTGCGTTCAAATAAACAAACAAACTCTTTAGCAAATAAATAAAAAATGGTAATCTTATGATGAAGCCGAGAGACAATGGAGGAAACTCCTCGAGGATTTACAGCAATGCCTCCGTCATTGGGCTGGAATTATTTGTATTGATGAGAACTTTACACTTAGATGGAGTGTGATTAACATTAGACAGTCTGATGATGAAGTAGTATGATAGCTGGGGTACTCCTCCACGGTTACCAGTAGATACCTGGTGTGTGGCTTGAATAATTTATATTGATCAGAACTTTGCACCAATATGGGTTGGATGTAGCATAAAGGGCCTGTTTGGTGTCTGGTTTGCTTTTTAAAGTAAAAAATTAAACTAAAAACTGACTTTAAAAACCAAACAATAACTACATATTTTTAGTCAAATACTGATAGGTAAGAACCCACCCACTGATAGGTAAGAATACGGTGCCACAATTTCACAATAAAATATAATTGTGGTGTAGTCACGGCACCGAGATAATCGGATTCAGAATATCCAATCTCCGGTACGCAGATGGTACCACCCTCTTCGCGTCATTGGAGGCCTAAATGGTGGAACTTCTTGATCAGCTCGGCCTTCAATAAATCTAAGACCAAACTCACGGTGCTTGACCGTTTTGGGACTACTCAACGAGACTGTTGATCAATTTCAATACCTTGGATCAATTCATTATTACATAGGCTTAGGGCAGTAATGACAGACCCGTGCGTGCGGCGCGTCGCGTTCCGCGCGCGCCTCAAAGAGCCATCAGACCACCACAGATGGGGCCGAGTAGGGCTGATGCCTGATCCGGAGCTGCGGACTACCTAGCGGGTTTACCGGGGCTCCGGCTCGAAAAGCAGGAGAAGGAACGAGGTGGTTTTAAGTCAGTAAGTCTGACACTCCCTCTCGCCTCGCCCAAGGCGGGAGAAGTCATTGGATGATTTTCCCCCCTCAAAAAAAGGGCAGTAATGAACGCGAGATATAACCTAACGTATAGCTGGTTCGATTCCCGCACGGAACAAGTCTTGTGTGTTCCAGGAATTGTTGTTTCGGTTCTAGGTGTCATGTCTAGGTATGTGAACTTGTAATAAACCTGTACCCAGCATATAAAGTATCTATTGTTAGGTATTCGTTAAATAATAGCTAAAAAATAATAATTTTGTTTAAAACTTCGGCGCTCGAATGAAACAACCAATCAGCGTCGAACGCGTCTTCGCGTTTCAATGTCATTAATCGTACAAACTTGTACTAAGCCCTCTGGTGTCGGTGCTCGTTCAGAGTGCAGGCGCAACAAGTGTTGTGGGATGTGTGTACAATTATTTCTACTTAAAGTTAAACATTTCCGTGGATTTGTGAAATAAAACTACCTTTTCAATGTATAGATTGTATTCGTTCATTAGGTATGTTATTGCTCATATACATATACACATTTGTCGAGAAAACATTTTAGTCAAACTTCTATTAAGAAAATAATAAATTAATTATTATGTTTTTCGACACGGCGACTGTCGGGCAGCTACTGAAACTAGCGTGGTGTGGCTTGAAACATGTCGAAATCCTTGTCAAACTTAACAGTTTACCAGTTTACTCACGTGACCGAGAGTAAGCTAAAAAACATGATAATTAATTTAGTATATTTCACGAAGGTTATAATACCAATAAAGTAATATTTAATTAACGCAAATGTCACTACTCAGTACATCACTACCGATACAATATCAGTCGACACAGACTACGCTACTCCGCCTCGTAGCGTTCCTCAGGCACAGTACGGCGGGTTACGGCCGTGTGTAACCCTCATTGTGCACGGGACTTGATCAACTCCAACTTGGATACATTAGGTTATGTTTGAACAGTGCTTATGTAAAAATGGTAATAAACATTACTCATAATACACGGTCGCCATAATATTCATTGTGGAAAATTAATTCTATTTATATGGTCTGGCCAAATGTGTATGAGAAAATCGTGAAACGTTGACGATTGAAGGATCTGGTCTAATTAAGTTGCCCACATCATGGAAGGCCGCGACATATGCCTGCACAGATGCTACTTTTTAGTACGTATAGTAGAAGCGGCCGCGCCTGCGCATGCGGCGCAGACGACGTGAGATGACAACACGCTGAGACGACGTGCGGCGCGGTAGTGCTGTATTATGTAATGTCCCAATCGTTTACAAAATACTACCTCTTCTCTAGAGTAGGTATACTAGACCGAATCAAAGCTGTTGTCATCATAATCATCAGAATCATATCACCACTTCAGTAGTGCTATTCTGAAAGTTATTTGCGAGGACCTTGGCTCGTCACTGTCTTGTGGGAATGAACTTATCAACTAAAGAACCGTATATAAAACACACACTCACTTAATGCAATATCATGTACAACGAACGGCAGGTACTGAATGCAACGTCGTGCGAGCTGCAGAGGGCAGCGCCGGCAGTGTCGCTCGCGGCCCCCTGTACCAGTCGACCCTGGGCTCTACGACACTACATTATCCACTAATGAGCTAATGATTATTTACAGGCGACATTAAACTATTTAAGGATGATATTACAAAATAATAGGTACTTCTATCAGTCAGGGTCGCGCGGCCGTGCAGTGGCCCGTCACCAACACGCCGTGGCACTGGCAGTACTCCGACATTGACGGACACTCGGCTGGTCGCTGACTCGTCACATTTGTATGTTTCATAATATTCATCTTTGTCTATTTGTTTATTGCTGCCGAGCGTTTGATGTTTGAGGTAGTAAACAAATGGATAGGTCTAGACAGGACCGTGTGACGAGATATCACAAACCTCACGAACTGAATATTTAAGAACTCATTTAAAAAATATTTGAAAAAATAAAATTATTTACAAGTGTATAAATGTTATAACACTTTGTAGCTACAATTATTTAAGCATTCGTTTTGAAAGCTGTATGCATCTCCTGAGCGCCATAACACGTGAAGGCAGTACACCGGGCTGTGGCCGGCCGCAGCGCCGACACGCGGCATGCACAGCGTGAACCGTGTTGGCGTTTTATTTCATGTCAGACTAATGTTGAGAATTTGCACGAGTGACTTATACTATTTTAACTAGCGTACGGGTAAAATGTTTGTCTATACTAAATATACATAAGATATAATATAGATTTAAGTCTTCGTAAAAAACGCACGTAAACGACGCAATTATCTACACAATTTAACTAGTACGGAATAAATATCGTTACTGTACGTGATCACGTTACACTACACTACTATGTACAGGAGGAGAGTCCACCCAGTATACCCTGTTGTGTGCGCTCTAACGAAATCTATTCCCTCGTGGCGCACAGCGTGGGTTCTCTGGACTATTTATTTTCTAAAATATCTTAATTTTTAAACAATCCATTTACACATATGTACAGTACATTAGCAAATAGAAGCGTCTTTTTAACTACAGTTTGTTTAAGAATAGAATCATTTCACATTCACAGACGAGCACGGTGTCGCCGTGGTGCGCGGCGTGCGGCGCGGCGTGTCGCGCGTCACAGCGGCGGCAGGTCGTTATCGACGTGCAGGCGGCGCCGCGCCCACTGCAGCGCGGCCTCCTGCAACACGCGCACTGTCACCACTCAGCAAGCTGCACACTACAACGGCCTGGGAGGCCGAGTCCACTGCTCGCATATGGCCTCTTCTACAATACACAGGTTTAACAGAGTCTCCACGTTTGGCAAGTGGGTTGGAGATCGCAATTTACAAGAATTAGGTTTATCAAAGAAGAGTAGGGCCAGCGTCAAATGTATTGGCTGCACGGTTGGCGCGGTGAATGGGGAAATAGCTGCCGCGCAACGTATAGCGGGTTCGATTCCCACACGGAGCAACTCTTGGTGTGATCCAATTGTTGTTTCGGGTCTGGGTGTCATGTGCATGTGAACTATGTTGTAGTATGTTTGTAAATGCACTCATGACACAGGAAAAATGCCTAGTGAGGGGCAACTTTTTTTTTTAATAGGTACTCTGTTGACCCGGTCCTACGTTTTATAAACTTGCGCCAAGACCTCAGAGTACCTACGGACTATCCAAAGTATTTCATAATATGCAAAAATATTTACGATGCCGGAAACAGGATATAAAAATAAGTGTTGTAAAATGCAATATGGATGGTAAATATTATAACGCATTTGGCTTCTAGAGGCGTTGGTAAATGAGACCGCAACCGTAACCTTACACAAGTTAGGTGGGTTTGCTATAACAGTACACTATACATATATCGAAGCCAACTAGTATCGAGTATCGTTATGTTACAGAACATTACTCACTCAGTGTTCATCTACACCACCACCGCGCTGTTAGTAGTTAATAGTTACAGAGGGGGGAGGGGGGATTATTTACAGTCCAATACTGACGGAGCTCAAGTAGGTGTGAAAAGAGAGTAGAGGGGAGAGGCACAGGTCAGTCGTGGTGGTGCGAGTGGTGCGCGTTGTCGGTGTAGTCGTCGTAGTCGCGCGGCGCGTCCAGCTCGTCGTCGCGGCCCTCGTACTCGTCCGCGCCCTCCGCGCCCTCCTCCTCGTCCGAGTCGTCGGGCGGCGCGCCCGCGTCCTCGCGGTGCGGCGCCTGCGGCGGCGCCTCCTGTGCCACACCATGCACAGCCCGTCGGTTAGTGGCCAGTCACCAGTTACAGTATTAGTGGGACAGCGGGTTAGGTACATGACGTTAGTGCTACACACCGATTCGAACGGTAAGGGACAAACAAGCATACGGTCAGCGGAGCGTGGCCGACTGGACGTCGTGAGCGCGGCGCGAGTGCCGGCGGCGCGGCCCGCGGCCCGCGTAAGGGGGCGCACGCACCTTGGTGGGTCTCCAGCCGCAGCCGGGCAGCGGCAGCCCGTCCGGCCCCAGCGGGCACGGCGCGTCCAGCCCGGGCACGCCCTGCTCGCCCTTGTCGCCTTTATCACCTTTGCGCCCGCGCTTGCCCACCGGACCCTGCGGAGTTGGCGCACACTGTAATACTAACATCTTCCGATCACGAGCCACAGTGCAAGGGGTCGCCTCGCCATCCCGAGTGTGTTGTGTAGAGGCCGTGCTTCACATGTTTCATAAGGTAGGAGAGAGTAGTAGCACCTGCACCGCGAGATATCGGACTACTGCAGTTAGTAGGGCATGCGACAGCGGCTTGTTAGCTGCGCGCCGGCCGCATGCTGGCTGGCCGGCGCGCGCACCGTGCAATACATCAGCGATGGGCGTTCCGGCACTTACGGGTTCTCCCTTGTAGCCCTTGTCACCCTTGGGGCCCTAGCGAGCGAAAACCAAAAATTATTTTTAAAAATCACTTAGTTACAGTAAATCACATACTTATGACTTGTATGACAATGATGGAATGACTAACCTCTTGTCCGGGAATGCCGTCAGTTCCCTGAAATATCAGTGAGCGAGTATCAATTAGTGGGGCCGTTGTGTTGAACACGACGAAAACTAGTTATGACAATATCAGCGTAGATAAAGGATAGTTAAGGCATCAGTACATACTGGCAGTCCCGGATCTCCGCGCTCGCCCTTCGAGCCCGGCTCGCCCTGCGCGCCCTGTACAGTCACACGAGCGGTTAGTGCGGCACTGCCCGGAGCGAATACATGGTCATTGGTGACGCAACGAGGAGCTACACGAGCGCCGGTGTTACACATTGACGGATGACTGGCTCATGTTGTTTTATATTACTATCGGTAGCAACAGAGCTCAGTACGGCTCGTCTTTGTTCGGAGCACAATTTGGACGAAGATTAGTCAATGAATGGACAACAGATTGTAATTACATGTGCGTGTTATTTGTGAAAAATCCTTTTTCAAAAATAATAATATTCATTTAAGATTAAAAAAATAAATATCTTTGTTTCATTGATATTTTTTCTGAGGGGGAAAATCGTCCAATGTCTTCTCCCGCCTCCTCCTTAGCTAGCATGAGTGCTTCGCAGACATATTAAAATTGTTTGCTTTTTTCAAACATATTAATCTTAGGCAAGTAATTCATTAATTTTAATAACTACTAATTAAAGTAGGTTCGTCTTTACTCAATGCCTTGTCCAACTAGCTAACGCCAATTATAAGATTTTATACTTTTTCCTATGATTTATTCTAATAATAACTTTAAACGATTCGCGTAAGGTTGAATTTGAAATGTCATATTATGCTTGTGTGTACTTTTGGGCACAGTTTCGAGTATTGTTTTTATTCAACATTGTGCATCTTGTGTTTTATAAATAATGCATAAAACCCAAAGGACATGAAATATTTGTAATGAAAGACTGCACGTTTGGCGCGGTTGGCTGGGCAACTGGCTGCCGTGCACCATTCCCGCACGGATCAATTCTTTGTGTCATCCACAAATACTTGTTTCGGGTCTGAGTTGCATGTGCATGTGAACGCTTGTAATGTTTGTTAACGCACCCACGATGCAGGAGAAAATCTTAGTATGGAACAACGATTTTTTAAAACAAACAAAATAAAAATCTAATTAATTTAAAGAATATGTGAACTTTCTACGAACTTTAGGCGATTTTCTCACATTCCGAGGCAAACCCTTATTTTTCCAGGTTTTAATAGTAAGGCGAACAACATAGCTTAAGTACACGCGGAACACCAAAGGCAGAGTACTAATTAGTTGTGTCATAGTTCCAGGGAGGAGGGCGCCCGGAGAATGATGGCGTGGGTAATTAATCAGTGGGTTGGATACTTCTAAACGACCGAGAGGATACCAATGTCCTCTCCCACCCAACTTTATTATAAATCTTATGTCCAATGTTTAGAGACTACTTTTGTATGAACAAGATTGGTTAGTTGGTTACGACAATTCCACTATTTTTTTTTAGCTTATTAATGCTGTTTTCCATCGAATGGACTATCTAATGTACATTATTGGAAAAAGTAAAGTAAGAAAGATCATTTCCGGATAAAAATATTTGTTTTTTTTTTTAAGAACGACAGTGCACAGAAAGGTGTAGTGAGTTAGTGGACTAACCTTCATGCCGTCGAGTCCGGGCGGGCCCTGCGGAACAAGAACACGTGAGCACTACGGAGTACGGACAGATGAGCTGCGGCCGCTACAGGAGCGCGCACGCGGCTCCGCACACGCTCGCTTCGCCGCCAGCGTGGCACCAGCGTGGCACCAGCGTGGCACCAGCGCGGCGCCAGCGTGCCGCGTGCGTGCCCCCTGCGTGCTCGCCAGCTCAGTGCTCAGCGTATGACGCTCATGCATATACACTATGAAATATGTACTTCACTACAACTGTATTCAGTTTGCTATAGATGCGGTTTTTCCTTTGTTTTCGTATCAAATATGCTGAAGACTTGGGATGCGCATAGCAAAAACCATTGAATAAGAAGAAAGTTCGGAGTAAGTAACGTAGGCAATTATCTATAGACAGCTGTAGACTTACTTAAAATGCCAAACGAGGTTTAAAACCCATACGTGTTGTATCTGGGATGAGTCAAGGAAAGAATAGGTATAAAGTACATTGCGAATATGCGATACATATAGAGAAGCTAAGTAAATATTTGATCAAGAAAAGAAACACGAGTATGCACGGCATGCAAATATTTATTTTCAAAATAATTTTTAAACAACAATATTTTATGTTTTCGTGATGTATATTATGGTACAAATGACAACTTTCGTTTTCCATAAAAAAACTAAATTCTTAATGTTACGCTTATAAGGTACACGACGATACAAAGACAAGAAAGTTATTGTATTTATAGTAATAGCGAATAGAAGTGACATTAGAACAAGGAGCGGCTAGAGCGCGATACTTACCGGTTAATTATGTACAAACGCCGGCCGCGGCGCCGCGCGGTGGCGCGGGGCTCGAGGCCGCGCGGCGCCGCGTGGGCGACGGCGCGTTTCGATACAAACCCAAAATAACAAGAAAGGTCCAACTAATCTGTAAGCCTCAGCCGTTTGGTACTACACTTATCACATTGGGAGGTTGCCATAGAAATACCTACATTTAGCATTAGCCGTTTGGCATTAGCGTTTTATGATAAATTAAACAACATTCTTACTCGGGACGCAGCTTGTGTTTTGTTGCACATGTTTTGATAACTCGGATCCTGCACGCTGAGGGATAACAAGTGGAGGTAGGTCGCACGCACCTAAAGCTTACGTAAAAGTGGACTCAACATTTAGAACATTAAGCTGATTAACTAGTAAGAGTAGCATAGTACAATACGCACGAATCAACATTAAAGTAGGTAACATTACGTGTTAGTGGGACGGTAACACCTCGGGGCGGCCAGCGCGGCGCCGCGCGACCCGGCGCACACGGCGGCGGTGGCGCGCACTCGGCCCGTGTGCGCCGACTCGCTACTTTCTTACATACATAAGACAACACTTCATTTATTCACATATAATTATAAATTATAGTTAGGCCTATTCTAAGAATTTGGGCGACAGTTTTGTAAACAATTACATTAAAATATAGAAAGATATGACAATGGTCGATACGAAGTTTTGTACACGACATGGTTCACTACAAACGCCATGCCGTCGACGATCATATCACATGAGTGCTTATTCTACACTGTCCTAATGTATATTATGTACACGGATACATTGTACTGGAACGCCCGCCGCGGCTACAGCCAACACATACCCACGTACGTCAAAAGCAGACAACGCGCTTGTAACTCCTCTGGTGTTGGGGGTTTTCAAGGGCGGTGTGATTGGTTCCCATCAGGTGATCCATCCATCACCCTGTTATATATAAGATATCAATTCCCAACGCTCCAATGAAATGTAAAATATAAGTATAAAGTATTTATCTATGGCATTTTTTGGTCTATCAGAGACAAAAGGGCAGGAGATTGTGCTAAATATCGAGTGTCGAGAGGAACTTGCGAAAATGTTAGAGGCGACCAAATAGGTTGGTAAACTGTTTCATTAAATATCTTGATGTATAGCAGTTTAATGAATGTCTGGAATCAATCTGACGATGGAGTTATAAGACAGGTTTACAGCAGTAACTGTGGTTGGGGTTAATAAATTGGCCTGGACAAGAACTTCACACTGAGATGGGGGAGACAATCACTAAGGGCTTGCTGGACAGTTAAGGGAACTCCTCAACGATTTACTTACAGTCGTAAACGACAACGTCTGATCCAATTTGAATAATTTATTGTTTAAAAGGCACAGGTTTATAGAATCGCCCACGGTAATGTCAGGATTGAGAGCCGTGTGTCAAAGACTCATGCTGAACTGGTCCCATGTCGCCGCAGACTTGGGACATGGATAATTGGATATGTACCAATTAGCACATGTTTAATACCCACGTTATAATGTGTACATGTATGTTACTTGTTTGTTGTTGTTTGCTTGTGTGTAATAAATGTTTTTTTTCTTTCGATTACAAAAGTGCAGCAGAATTTACCTCTGGGCATTGATTAGGTCTTTTCTCTAAATTTTACACGGACAATCGTACCGCGATAACAAACGTACATAATTAGGTTAGGAGATGCTTTACGTAGAGTGCACACGTAGACATGAATGGTTGTCCAGCGGAGCCTACAGACGCGCAGTGGGCAGGCCGGTGCAGCGCGGCAGGCCGCGACTAGCGACTACTGGTACTGAGGCAACACTTACAGTGTACTTGGCACTCCGTCTGCTCGTACACTATCCTTAGCTTATTGTACATTTGTATATTTATACCTTTTAAAAATAGTTACTCTGAGCGTAATCCTAATTATATTAACACGAATTCACATACTTACAAAATATGACTGGAATTGTTTCAGTGAGGAACAAATTATTATTATGATATATTTATCTAATATTAATATTATAATATACCCATTTTGCCAACAAGTTTACATGAGGTATGTACAGGATTTAGGCTCGACCGAAACTAAAGCAAGTAATCATTACAGAAGTGGTAGTGGTACAGATGAATTTACAAAAATAAACATTAGTCATAAGTCCCACAGCCAAGTTAAAGCTGCGGTCACGCGATTCAAATATATACAAGGGCGTGCAGTGTCGTGTTATGGTCCAGCGACGCGCCACTACAGGGAGCCGGCGGGCGGGCGCCACGAGCCTGCAGCGCGGGGCCCCGGGCCGGCGCCGCGCGACCCCGGCCTGGCGGCGAGGGGCCCCGGGCCGGCGGCGAGGAGCCCCGGGCCGGTGGCGCGCAGCCCCGGTCACTACGTGAAGGCGAAGTCCGGCGGCCAGCGATTCTCCTGCGCCCACACCACCCGCGGGTTAGTACGCACACACGCACACACACACACACTCGACTACCGGCTACTTAGTGGACATGCTGAGGTATGACTTGTGGAATGTTAAAGTGTCAAGCTAGTCTGCACAGCGGCGCGCCCCATTCCCGACCCGCAGCCGAGCGTTAAACAAGCAATAATTCATTAGTATAGCAATGAGTTACTAGAGAACGCAAGTAACGAGTAACTACTTACTCTAGAGCCCGTGTCTCCGGCCCGGCCCGGCTCTCCCGGCAGCCCCACTGGCCCCTGAGGGATGCAGAGTTGATATTCATGCAAATACTTGATTTCGTAGATGTACATTACACCACAACTACTGAATAAAGACCGGTGCACTCACAGGAAGGCCCATGGGGCCCGCATCACCCTTCTCTCCTTTTTCACCCTGAAAAATAATATTAAGGAAATTAATAGGGACGTGTTTTAGGTATTGTAATACAGTAGCCGGCTGTGCATACAGGTGATACGTACCGACTTCCCGCGCGTGCCGGGTTCGCCTTTGTCGCCCTTGATGCCGGGCGGACCGGCCACTCCCGGGGGCCCGGCGGGCCCCGGCGCGCCAGGTGGGCCCATCATCTGTACACATCATAATATAAACATCATGCCATGAAACTTCATAATATATACAGCAGCCCATGACAGTCCATTGTTCCAGTTGTACTGTGGGCCTTCTGCACACAAACTAGTTTGCCATAACCTCCACGCAAGCGGAATAAAGCACCTAGTGTACGCATTCATATTTAATGTCAATGTCACTTATTATTTTTCACTAAAAACCACCCCGTTTCGATCCTGCTCCGAAGCGGGCCGCGGTCATTGCGCTTGACCTGCCACCCTGGCCGGGCGTCGGCCTACTGGGCCGCGTCTGTGGTGGTTTGATGGCACATTGAGCGCGTGCGGAACGCGACATGTTGTTAGTTCGGGCATACGAGTAGTTCTGGTCTGGCGGCGAATTGATCGCCGTCCGAAAGCCCGCACTTACGGTACCGGAGATCGTTATGCGATCCACGACGCTAGGAGCGTCTCCTGCGGCTGGGGCGTGAGTGAGTTATCCATCGCGTACCTATGACCTTAATTAGAATTGAACACAACATACATACATACATAACCTCACGCCTGTTTCCCATGGGGGTAGGCAGAGACAATGGAACGCCAATTGCCACGGTTCTTACACACTTCTTTCGCTTCATCAACAGTCATCAATCTTTTCATGCATGCTCGTCGGTTAAAGGTACTTTTAATTTGGCCCTTTTTTAATATATCGCCAATCTGGTCGCTATATGTCCGTCTGGGGCGCCCTCTACCGACGGTCCCACTCATATTTGCCTTGTATACTTCTTTCGTAAATCTGTTTTCATCCATCCTTTCTACATGTCCAAACCATCGTAACATTCCCTTTTCAATCCTTGTCACTACATCGTCTTTCAAACCACACTTTTCTCTAACAACACTATTTTTTACTCGATCACTCAGTTTTACTCCACACATACTTCTCAAGGCTCTCATTTCCACCGCATTAATCCTGCTTTCATGCTTCTTCTGCCACATCCATGATTCACTACCATACATAAGTGTAGGTGCTAGTACACGCTGTATTACCGCAAGTCGAGCTTTGCTGGATACAATTTTACTCGACATTACAGAGTGTAAAGCACCATTGACACTATTTCCCGCTTTCACTCTCCTTTCAATATCTCCCTCACACTTTCCATCTCTCGTAAATAAAGAACCTAGGTACACAAACTCATTCACTTGTTCCAATTTTTCACCACCTATCATTACCTGGCATTCTGTTACTAATTCATTCCTTTCTATCACCAACACTTTCGTCTTGTTCACATTGACTTTCATACCTTTCCTTTCAAAAGCATCATTCATCACAGTGATCATTCGTTGTAGTTCTTCGGCCGATGAGACAATAAGTACCTGGTCGTCGGCGTACAACAATGTTTTGATCACTGTGTCACTCATTCTTAACCCACACTCACCTACTTTCAAATCGTTCAAACAACTGTCCATGAATAAGTTGAACAGCCAAGGAGATGCTACACAGCCCTGTCTAACACCCCGATTAATGCCAAACCACTCCGTGTAGTCCCCATTTATCCTGACACAAGCACTCGAGTCCTTATATAAGGATTTAAGTGCCCGAATCAGGTGGCTATCCACCCCATACATGGCCACAACCAGGACATACCAGGTCATAATATACAATTAGGAGACTGTTTTCCACCGTGGGTGAGGTGACAGGGAGTGTCAGACTCTTACTGACCAAACACCACCCCTGTAATGCTTTTGCTCTTCGAGCTGGTGCCCGGTAACCCGCTAGGTAGTCCGCGGCTCCGGGTCACCCTTAGGAAAGTCTGGCAAGATATATTTTTAATCGCTTATAGGCTTGCGTTTGACCACTACCTCACCTGATGGCAAGCGATGAAATCCAGTGCTTTAGCGGTTTTTTCTCATACACGGATTTTTTATGAGTTAAGACCTTTTTGATGAAATGTAATAAATTAAAAGTCAACATTTCTGTTGACTAAATATGTTTGTATTAGCAAAATACGGGTGTAGTATATTTTTATGTAAAAACTTTGTACGGATTCATTTTATTTGGCAGAATCCTCAGAATTGACTGACACTTCGCATCATTTTATTCAGTCGAATAAGGCAACGCAAACTTGTTTATTAGTTATGCAGATACTTACAACTTCGTGTCCGTAGAGCTCGTAGCCGGTGCCATCTCCCTGCAAGTTCAACAGTGGGCATAAAGATTAACAGTTCGAGGGCGAGGCGAGGGCGTGGCGCCGTGTGCGAGGAGTGGATAGTTACCTGCCGCCTCCTCAGCTTCCTGTACTTCTGGCGAGGGTCGCGTGCAGTCGCGTGGAGTGGCCGCGGCGCCGGGAACAGAACAACACGACACGTTACTTCTCACTCCGCCACACACACGTCTCAGTACTATGTGCTGGCGTCATCTGACACGTAAGTACTTACATAATAATGTATACTGTGCAATTTTTTTTTAAACTTTGCCCCACACTAGGATTTCCTCCTGTGTCGTGGGTGCGTTTACAAACATACAAGTTCACATACACATGACACCCAGACCCGAAACAACAATTTGTGGATCACACAAAGAGTTGTTCCGTGCGGGAATCGAACCCGCTACCCGTTGCGCGGCAGCCAGTTGCCCAGCCACCGCACCAACCGTGCAGTCAAATTGAATCAATATTATATTATTACGAGTAAAGTTGTTTTTAATATTTATAAAGACCAAATAAAAATATATAGATTGAAACTATATAGCACTCGCAATACACATTGACGAACAACATCTACTTTTCAATAGAAATTTGCTATTTGATTAATAAAAAAAAACTGGTCTTTGTATACAGCGTGTAACAAAATACCCATATACATCAAGAAGCACTGAAGAATATAGCTTAAATAGAATCTCTCACAAAGTTTCAGCTTAAAATACGTTAAAATAAATTGGTACCATATACTTGGTGTCGCATGGTTCTTGATTTTAAATCATACAAACGTGTCACAACCCTACAGGGGTCACTTCATAACTTTGTTCCATGAAAACATAAGTTTAAAAAACCCTACTCGTATCGTTTGTTATGTTATCTAGAAACCGTGCACTTGATATGTATACCCCCTTTTTGTACACCGTGTATATGTATGTATAAGTGACCGCAGCTCACCGAGTCGCCTTTGTCGCCCTTCTCCCCCTTCAAGCCGGGGTAGCCGGGCGGCCCAGGAAGGCCGGGCGCGCCCAGCATGCCAGGGGAGCCCATATCTCCATACTCGCCCTTGGTTCCTTTAGGACCCATCTCGCCCTAGGATGCAGAATAAAATATGAGTACGTATATAATGATTACATAGTTGCAGGAGCGGGCAGTGATGCAGCAGTACTGACCGGCTTGCCGGGCGGGCCCTGCACGCCGGGCAGGCCGGGCGCGCCGTCGGCGCCGGGCGGCCCGCGCGGCCCCGCCTCGCCGTCGCGACCTGCACACACACGCACTCATTGACTCGTCCACCATGCTCCACACGTTGTTTCAATCGTGGATTTACCTATTTTGCACCTTCGCGGCTTCAGTAACACAAGGGAATAATGTTATGCGCGAGGCCCTACTATACCATATAGAATGTTATATAATACAGAATTAGCATTCTATCACACTTCTAGAAATGTTTGACATTTTTATGCCCTTGTTTTACGGCAGGCGTGATTTAACAAATACTTGTAGTGAACTCTTTACTATAAATGCAGTAATCTTAAATTAGGTATATATGTATTATTAGAAATATTTTCTATAAATACAGTGTGTTTGATAGCTCTGATCGTCGTAAAATTTCATCGAATATTGTCGTAGAATTTAAGATCTGAAATGATGCATTCAGAATAAATGACAGAAGGTATCTCCTTTGGACGAGCTGCCTATCGATGAGCAGAATTTAGTCAGAGCATGTGACTTGTTGAATACAATAGCGGGCATTGCTTTTGTAGCCGATATTGATCTTTCTGTTATTATATTATTATTCTACACACGGGACAAAGGTATTACGGTACGGGCTCTACGAGTAGACATGCGCTTGAAATAATTTCTGCGCCAGTGGCCTAGTGGTTACATGAATATAAAGTATGTGAAACGGATTACCTTGTAAGGAGAGTGCGCGAGCCAGCCGCCGCTGTCCGTCAGTCGTCACTTGTACCACAACTACAATAACTACTCGGTTCTTTGTGTCGGCAGGTGTTACTGGGTGCTAGACTCATGCGAAGCGTGAACATGCGCGTGCGAGGCGGCTGCTAGGTGCATGCTAAGCTAGACTAGCCAACGGTGGCAGTGGCGTGCAGCGTGCGTCGTGCGGCGTGGTGCGAGTTACCCGCTTGCCGCGCTTGCCGCGCGCGCCCTTGTCGCCGGGCAGGCCGGGCGGGCCCGCCGCGCCGCTGTCGCCGCGCTCGCCGCGCGCCCCCGCCGCGCCTTTGCACAACACTCTTCGTCACCTCACCCGCTATTACCAGCCTAACTACTCCCAGCGCAACATCTCGCCGATTTCGTCGCAAAAAATATACCTCTAGGTACTCGTACCTGATATTATCTAAAATTTTACGAGCAAGAGACCGACAGACTATCACTTTGTATTTGTACCTTATTTGACATTAAAAAGTGATTTTTTGATTTAATATAAAAAAAATGACTTGTACGATATTTTTTGGAGAGAAGTTGCGCTTCGCTTGAACATTTAAAAAAGCTCTAATAAAAAAATAGTTAAAAAAAATAAAAATGTTAATAAATTCTTAGTGTGGTGCACGTGGGCTGGCCAGTGAATTAGTCGAGTAGCTACGTGTAGTACGCGTGGGACCGGCACACCGACACCGAGCATGCAGCTACAGGGGACAGTACCGGGCGGGCCGGGCGGGCCGGGCGGGCCCTCGATGATGCCGGTCGGGAACGCGTCGCCCTTCAGAGTGGTCGTGTAGCCTCGCTCGCCTTTGTCACCTTTGTCACCCTGCAATCACGTATAAGCAAACTAATTCATTCATGTGAAAAACATTTCAATTAATATTTCTACGAATGCCATACCAAGATATAAAAAACTTTACATTTACATACATACTTAATTACAACTATTGCCCAGTTATGTTAAGAATCCTATGTGATAAGCAAAATCCCATTATTTGTTTCCGATCCTTATGACACTCGCTGAGAGAGCAGGGGTGGTGACATACGGATGGCAATGTCGCCTCCACGAGGAGGTCATACAATTACCAAAGTAATTAGAAATAGCTTAAGATGCTAACCTTTGGTCCTGCGGGACCCAGTGATCCAGGCGGACCGACAAGGCCTGGAGGTCCGACAGGGCCCGCGGGTCCCGGAGGACCGGAGGGCCCTGGAGGCCCCGCTCGTCCTTCATGGCCCGGCAGGCCCTCTGCTCCCTGCGGCCCCGGCGACCCCGGAGGCCCAGGCTCTCCGGGCTCGCCCTGCAACACGATCACACCCAGTCAGCCACACTCGTTACAGTAGGTATACAATATATCAGTGCGAAGCATAAAATGTACACTTTGATAAAATTACAACAATATTTGTATCAATTACTTTTCATTTCTTCAACACTTTATATAATTTTATATTATATTGTGTAGGGTAGTGTCCGCAGCGTTGATGCTACTATTGTTATTTTATAACAATATATTGTATTGACAACACTCATGCAATAGGCAATCTTATGAGGGTAGAAAAGAAATATTTAAAGGAAATGATGTGTACTGCATTTTATTTGATTAGCTGCAACTGTGATACTACAGGTATTCACCGTGAAGTTAGTACAGAGCTGTAACGGAAATATTGTTAAATTGATTAAATTAAAACAGTTAGTTGTAAAGGAAACTTGGTTAAATCAATAAATAAACGTTTCTTATAGCTTTATTGGTATGTTCAATGTATGTAGTTCACTTGCAATGTATGTATACATGCGTATATGCGTGTGAAGTGGAATGTTGCAACATGCATAAAAAAATCTGCTCAATCGGTTGAGGCATCATTTGATATCTTCCACCGATTGAGCAGAAATCTTATATACCCGTTTGGTTTGCATGACTGTAAATACTTAGCTGCATAAAAGCCTATAAAGATTTTGTTTTTTTATTTTCTAGAATATATAAAATCGGATTGACTGTCCAAAATGATAGAGCCTAATAAGGTTCCGTGACCGTGCTCCATCACGATATCCGACAATTACTATTGCACCATTATGTCCACCACAACGTCGATCTGTACTTGGCGCAGACTCACCTACACCACGCGCAAACAATTGAGACTTGTTCGATTTGTTCTCAAATTATTATTAATGTTTGATTATTCGTCAATGTAATATAAAATAATCTAGTCTAATTTAATTCTATTTTAGCTTATTAATCTATTTCAATAAAATTGTCTTCAATGTTCTTAAATATGTATTTCTTTATTCTGATTGTTAATTGCGATTTTATTTAGTATGTTCTGAAATTATTACTAATAGTGTTGTATTATAATTTAAAGGAGATGGCTAAATGACTGACCCAGGCATAATAACAAGAATACGAATTTCACGCTAAACCGTATCATTTAAATATTCACTTATGAATTATTTTGTGTTTAACTAATTCTTATAACTTGGTGAACAAAAATTAACAAAAAATAAGTTTCATAATTGATTTTTTTCTGTTGTGGTTTGACATGACAACACGGAAGTAGGTACTGCAAGCTATTATTAGGACATTAGTTTTCCCCGAAAATCAAATCGAAATAATTAAACGAACATCAATTTTTAATAACGGTAATATAATGACTTTTTTCTGAAACCAAATAATTGTAAACGTTTTGATCGACACAAAATATATATTTTGTATGAGATTGCACAATCTTACTATATATTTTGTCTCTGTCCTTGGTTACTTTGTGTTCATTATCTAGTATAAGCAGAATTGTTTACCTATCTACCTCATATATAAATAACTTTCGGCTCAGGTTCATCAAAACGCCTTGGTAAAAGTTCATAGCAATGTTATATTTTGAAGTTTTTGTAACGTTGTTTGACGTAGGAGCGCTACTTTATTTACAGGATTGCGCAGATATGCCAAGTTTCTGGACCTTCTTAACTACAAAATATCAATTTTTAATTATGCGGCTTTATTTATTGCTAGGTACCATATTTATACAATATTTATTTGTACGGGTTACGACGTCCATACTTTGGTTTAGCCATGTCCTTTTTTCGATCTCATTTATTGTCAAATTATTTATTATAATGTTATATAAAATAATCTAGTCGTAAGAACAAACCAATGCAACCCACAATCTATACTTGTTTTAATAATGTAAATCATTTCTGATGGTTTAATCCATTTCTTGTGCATGCAGTGTCAACCTGTAGTTAATTGTTACACGTGCAAATGTTTACTTGAAAATTGTTTTGTTATGAAGTGTGTAAACAATTGTTGGTTGAACCTGAACCTTGAAATAAATAAATATATTTAATAATTTGCCGAGTGTGTATTGTTCCTACTTTCTTACTGCACCCACCAAACATTATCTGTTTCACCCAAAGGTTGACTGGTGAGTAGTGGTGAGAATGTTGTGTGCGTGCATGAACAGTAAATAACATACTTGGTAAAGAAGAAGTTGGGGAGTGATACATATAGTGATGAATGGGAATGGCAAACTTAATATATTATTTTGTTATTTCAAGCCGGGAGTGATACATTGCGTAATTGTGTTTATGACGGGCTGTTCAACATTTGTCTAGTGACATAATTATCTATTATATGTATGCAGGACCATTTACATAGTTTTGCATCATATTGTTTCCGGAAGTTAACTGCAATAAAGTAACTGATCGGTTACTAGAGACCAAGAAGAGCAACACGAATTTAACAAATTAGAATGTGAGTATGTGCTTAATGATATTAAATAATGAACACGTGTAAATACACCAGACAAAATGCATGCAATGATTGAAAGCATGCGTGTTTCAGTCAGTCACATATGATTAGTTCCGTAAATAAAGTGTCGTAGTCCAGCGCGGGTCCAGGCGGCGGGCGGCGGCGTGGCTCCGGGCGTGCGTGCGTGCGTGTGTGCGTGCGTGTGTGCGTGCGTGTGTGCGTGCGGGACTCACCTTGAGCTGTATGACGGTGTGCGCCGAGATGTTGTGGCCGGCGGCCTGCAGCCCCTGCGACACACAGCGTCAGACTCCCCGCAGCCGGCAGCGTCGTGCCGACTGCGGGGCGTGCCTCCACCGGCACGGTTACAATACACACAAACCGTACACTAATCACAAACACATCTACCTACAACGACATATAAAGCCCAACAAGCGCGTGTACGCGTGCGACACGAAGCACTACTAGCGCCACTACGGCTGTACCTTGACGGCTATGATCTCGGCGCTCGTGTATGGACTAATCTTAAAACTGTCCACGGATCTTTTCACGCCCTGCAATGTCACCACTCACGTTTTACTAAGAAGCAGCTGCAGTGGCGGCACTGCCACCACATTTATTATACATATACACGACCGTGCCAGTACAATGTACGTAAACGTATACTAGTATGACGTCTGGTCTGGCAAATGAGAGCTCCGTATGCCTAATCTATTTGAATGCCCCAACTTTTGAGAGAATTCCTCAAAATAGTAGTTAAATTATATGGTAGACAAAGCACTCGTGATGTTCTAGTGTAGCAACTATGTATGCTTAGGTTACAGTAATTGCTTACCATCAGGCCAACCGTAAGCTTTGTGTCTTCCAATAGCAGTATAAAAAGGTATTCGTCGATTGTAGCGTGATGATAACATTTCGTTTAAATTAATTATGCATTTTAATTGATTACCATGTCGGGTGATGTTTGTATAGTGTATAGTACACTGGAGAGTACCTTCGGAAACCGAGTCACATTATGACAACTCTGGTAGCAAGATCGTGTGTCTTGTTAATACTTTATGACACGGAGTGTCTAATTATCATTTCCGATTTACTGCCCCTATATTTTAATATAGGTGTATCAAAATAATTGTGGTTACTTAGCAACCAATTTCTGGGCATCTTGGGGGTATCTAGATAAAATTATGGTTGGTTATGCTACTGCGAGTACGTACCTTGACGGCAGAGAAGACATCAAAGCCAGGGCTGCCATGCTCACCCTTCTGCCCCTTGTCGCCGGGCCGGCCCTGGAGTGAGACGCGTACACGGTTAGTAATCGCACGAGTCGACCTGTGCACGCGCAGCGAGCTTGTGCACAATAAACAGGTGAGGATGCGGCAGTGGGCCACTGACGTGCGACCTTGCACCTGTGCTAGCGAATTTATTTTATTGCAATGCTCGAAAATTGACCCTTCTCCCTTCATCAAAAGGTCAAGGTTTCGTGAGAATCAACATTCCACGACATTCAGTAGCAGGTCGACAACAGCCCCGCGTCGGCTGTCGCAGAATGCTGATCATGAATATAAACGTCTAAAATAGCTTGGAAGTTGTCGAGCTCTTCGTTAAACAGTTACGTGTACAAGCCGAAAAACATAATCATTTAAAGTCAAGCTTTTTATACATAAGTGAAATGCATAGTAACTACTTACTGGGTCTCCCTTAGGTCCGTCCAAGCCGATAGGGCCCTGAAAGTACAATAAACATTATGTTACATTTATAGAGGTAATGTTTGCATCAGATGCAGCAAGTAAAGTGTAAATGTATGTACAGGAAGGGTGACATGTACATACTATGTATGTATGTTATATAGCCACATGTAAGCGTTACTGGTCTATTAGCAATTAGTTGCAAGTTGGCACCGAGTCTGCCAGAATCTGTGAATGCGAGCACAATTCTGGGATCTACACATTTCAGGACTCTGACCCTCAGTAATATCATTACTACGGTTTTAAATTGAAATCAGTGTTAGGTATTACTAAACTATTTGATTGGCTTATTTATAATAAAGGAAATAGTTGCAGTAAGTAGAGGAGCTACTTTAGTATACAAGACCAACTACTACTAGGATAGAATGTTACTGCGTCAGGTACAGGGCTACAAGGGATGCATTCGCGTTAACTAACGAGCTCGGCACTGGGATCGCCTCGGGCGTCACGTCACGTCACGTCACGTCACGTCACACAGGCGCAGGATGGCGTACGAGACGTGCCACTCGTTCCCAGCTCCGTACCACTACGGGTTATGCGCGCCACGGCATTAGCTTTGCAGAGCACACCACTTTTTGTACAGAAACTTTACTGCGTGTTATTAAATAGTTGCAGAAGCCACTGTCAGCAGTGCTCCGTGCACACCGGACAGGTACAACAGTGACGCAGTAAAGAGTCCGCGGACTGAGTTAGTAAGGCGAGGCGGGGGAGGCGCGGAGGCGGGGGGAGGGCACAAGACTACCGCCTACGTTGTCTTACCATGTAGCCTCGCTCGCCCTTCTCGCCCTTGCTACCCTGAAACGTGACATGCGTCAGGTGGCCGGCACCGGCTCGCGAGCGCTCGGAGCGGGCCGGTGGTGCTCGCTCCTAGCGATCATCGAGGTAAAATGACTTTACGTCTACACAAAGGAAATGACCTCAGAGATAGAAAGAAAAGAAACAAAAAATAAAAATAAAATACCGGGAATCCATTCTTCCCAGGAGCTCCCGTTAACCCCTGCAAACGAAACAAAACAAAAATAAACGTAAACTGAAACTTAATTGAGTAGTCTGCCTTCTGATGGCGTCTGTACTCGCCAATATAAACATAATATGCAACACAAGTGCACTGGAGTACTGACCGGTGGTCCCGGCTCGCCCGGGTCTCCCTTCTTGCCCTTCTTGCCTCGCTTGCCCGGCGGCCCTGGCGGACCTGTAACAACGACATCACGAGTTCAAAATGCTTCATTATTGTTATACTTATACAGTTTATGAATCACGTAGTGCTAAGGATCTTTTTGGTAGGATAGTTGTGTTAAAGGCTTCTTATTTTCATCAGCACGCGGGTGATACCGCGGGAAGTTAGTAAAGCAATTATACTACGAGTATTTATAAACGAAAGATAAAGCCGGGTACAGACTGAGTAATGCTCCGTTCGCGTCCGTGTCTATGCATGGTACGCGTGAGCCGTCCACTCTATGGGAATTTTGTTACATTGCAAGATACGTCGCGGCGATGTGACGGCTCATTTTCATTACGTGTAAGTCTGTACTCGGCTTAAGGTACAATATATTTTTTTAGCAAGCGGCTGCTCCGAAAGTTGTAGCGGGTTCGATTCCTCCACGAAGCAACTCTGGTGGGTGATCCACAAAATGTTGTTCTGGATTTGGGTGTAGTATTATGTGTTAAAATCTTAGTGTGGGGCAAAGTTTCTAGTGTTTGGGTCGTTAAACTCTGTGGCCTTTTGTGCGCTTCCGTGAACTATTGAGTTCCCATTGAATTACATCAGTAACAACTAATTACAAAATTAATTTGGCTATAAGTGCCGCGCTGACACTATCACGCGCAGCACTGAGGTAAAATTACAGTCGCGTAGCACGTTGCTACAAGTTGCGTAGCGCTGACGTGCGGACGTAGCCGCCGTAGTACTAGTCTCACCGACTAACTAGTACTACGGCGGCTACGTCCGCAGTCTGGCTACACCAGGAAGCAAATACTTTATGGGCTTCTTTTTGTTGAGGAGTGAAAATCGTCCAATGACTTCTCTCGCCTTGGACGAGGCGAGAGGGAGTGTCAGATTCTTACTGACTAAAAACCACCCCGTTCCTACTCTCGGCTTTTCAAGCCGGAACCCCGGTAAACCCTTTAGGTAGTCTGCAGCTCCGGATCAGGCATCAGCTCTACTGGGCCCCATCTGTGGTAGTCTGATGGCTATTTGAGGAGGCGATCTACCCTTGCTCGCCGTCCGCAAACCCGCACTTACGGTGGCCGGAGATCGTCGCGCGATTCCCGACACCCCGGAGAGTCTAAATACTTTATGACCTGACTGATATTTGAACGCGGAGCCAGTACAGCTACACGTTGCTACGTGGCTTGATACATTCGACATCAGCCTGTATTCTGTCCCATTCAGACGCCAGTTCCCTGTCACATACATACTTTTGTAGATCACACAAATCATTATTTCTAACCAGGGTCGGACCTATTGTCGCCCAGCCGCTATGTATACTGTTTTACTGAGTTAATTTTCCCTATTTTGCGATCTTTGGAATACTTAAGTAAAGTGTATAAACATTACAATCTGCGCGAGCCAAGAGTCTCTTACCTATTTTGTAATGTGTGTGTACTACAATATCAAAGGATCCGCCCTCTAGAGTAGAAGTGACTAACTACTGCTTATGTTCACCTGCTTCTCTACTCATCGTCAGGTCATTATTGAGCCATTACAGCGCTATCTGAATTGTTATAATCGAGTTGATCTCAAGCGAGGGGTAAAATATGGCCCTCCTAAGTCGCGACCCTCCCGGAGAGGAATTGTGTGAAAATTGAGTTAGCGTTGTGTAAGCGCCATTTTGCTTCAAACTTCAGAAAGTAATCTTATTTTTATGCGCGAGGGTCCACTGCCGCCGCCGGTGTCAGCGTCGCGGTGTCAGCGGTGTCAGCTGTACCAATGCCACTAGTGACAGTATAAACCGTATTTATTTATTTTATGTCTTCAAAATACATCATGTGCTAGCTACTAGCTCTCTCTTCCCCTAATCAGATAATGTTTAGTTGTGTTCGTTATATTGCGGCAGAGGGCGCGGCACGAGCTGAGTGCTGTGTGCGGCGCGCGGCTCGAGGACACTCTGTCACGCAGACCAACGGCGGGGAGGTCGAGCGGGACAGGTTTCAAGCTATTCGTTAGTCGAGACCGAAATGTGCTCTAGTTGAGTGTCTCGCAGCAATGTTAGTGAACCACCGGCGGCCACGCGCGCTAAGCTCTTGTCAATATTGAGTCCGACTTGCTGCATGGCAGAATGTGCTATAACTCTGTGTGGTCTCTCTGATATTATTCCATCCAATGCGCAAATTATTCGCAAAATGGAATAATTAAAATGTATAAATGAAACGTTGTGAAGGTGAGCGCATCAATATCGACTGATTCATTGCTGATGCTAATGGGGCACAGCTGTCGATTGAATAAAATATCGAACATTTTATTTAAAAGAAGAGACTACTAATTATTTTAATGCCAAAGACTGGACACGTGCAGTACAGTCCCGCTCAGTTGTCAACTTCACAATTTATACAAACAGATTGTTTCCAGAGTTAAATTCAATTGAAGATTGCCGGTGTCTGTCTCCGAAGCGCACACATAATGAAAGGGGCTTAATACGGTATCGGTAAACATTAGCATAAAGTCTTCGCAAAAATTGCGTTCCGGGTTGTGGCAGGCGGCGCCGCGGCACAGAATCTTAATATCCCCGCCCCCTCCCTGCGCTGCTGCCGCGCCCGCGTCAGCACTCATGCAACTTGCCGTAGTACGTTGTTGTTCTAACTTTGCTCAGATTATCAAAAGTATAAAAATTACAACGTATAGCCATTGGTTCACTCCCTCAATAACACATTCCTACCTTATTACTACGTATCAATGTGAAACTGATATAAACATCTGAGGACGTTCTCGTTCCGTCGGAATATGTTTACAAGTTTATGTGCGTAACTAGCTTCTGGCCGCGACTTCGTACGCATGGAATAACAAATTCTGGCCGAATTTGGGTTTTTGAATTAGTATTTTCCAAGGATTATTCTACGGCTATAGCAAACGTCATCAGAATTGATTCAGTGCCTAAGTTATGTTTATAGGGAATTTAATTTATTTTCATGATTTAAAAAAATAAGATATAATAATAATGAGAACGATCACAGGTCACAAACGATCCTTATGTTATTCTTTCCGCAGGTCACACACAGGTGTGACCGCAGGTTACATCTATGGTTGTACCGAATTTCAATCAAATAGGTTTTTGGTTTAAAGCACGGGATTTTAACACATAGTTTCCATTCCCGGGGAATATCCGAAATAAAAAGTATTCTATGCTTTTATCGAGTCTCAAACTATCTCTGTACCAAAGGACATCGGGCGTTTTTTACCCGATTTTTTAAAAGTCGCGAACATAAACCAAAATATTTTTAAATGATAGTGTTTGCAATCATATTTAATATTGTGTAGTTATTTTGATTCACAAAAATGGGAAAATGGAAATAATTAGTAAAATTAAAATGATACTTTAAGTTGACTATTTTTCCTAATTACTAAACGACCGCTCAGTAAGTTAAAATATCACTCCGTGGTATTTTTGTAAACCCAATCAGACTAAATCCGTCAAGTTGATGTGCATGTTTCGTTCTCACTCTCGCCCATAGTCTTATAACTGGTATTATGTTGCGCTCGCGCAGGTCGCTTATCTTACTACATCGCAGTCCTTCGTCATCATCATCGCAGTCCTTCGCCAAAAGTTAAGAGAAAAATATGTTGTTTTAATTATTTTTGATTCCCCTTTTCCTCTTCAATTATTGCCCAAAAACATTTATAAATATTTTTTAAATGTCCAATTTCTCCTTATTGCCACGACCCACAGATATGGGAACTATACCACTGTGAACTAGATTTAATTGCCTATCCACCGTACCTAATTTTATTTTTGTTCGCCGTAGGTAAGTGTCCCATACAAAAATGCCCGATGTTCTTTCCCCCAAATTAATTCAGTGGTTTAACAAATGGAGAGTCAGTCAGTGACTCAGTAACGAACGCATTATACAACTAAATGTTTCAACGAAAACCAAAAAATAAGAATTAAAAATTTTCAAAAAAGAGCTGTAATGTTGCAAGTTGTGTGGGAATATTACGGACAATGGCGTATATTTGTTTTTTACTCATGTATGTATATAGTCGACAGGCAGTGACCCTGGACAGGGCCACGCTAGTCCTGCGCTATTCTCTAATGAGTAAATTTCTGGCGAGGAATGCAATATATCGTCCCTGCGGCCGCCGCGAGGGCGCGACCCTCTGTTTGTCTTACTGCAATACCTAACGAAGACAATTCAACGGATATTACAAGCAAACTTAGTAGCTGCATACATCAATAAGAAACCCCTGGCTTGTGTCTTGTGAGGTCGAGATGAAACTCCTTCGTAGCTCGTAGGTAGAGAAGTGAGGAACTGCTACTGGAAAACAGCAGTAGCTGGCTACAGAGAGTGAGTGGTGGGTGGGCAGCAGGCAGTGGACGAACACAGGCACCGCTGGAGCTGCGGGTCCCCGACACCGACACGCGGCGAGTGCGGCGAGTGCGGCGGCAGTGAGCGGCGCGCGCTACCTCGCGGCGGCGCCTGACACAAAGTTTTTCAATTAGTTGACCAACACCGCACCGCGCTCTCTCATGTTCGAATACATTTACTTTCGTATTCGTTCCAAATGAAATTAGTTTTCTACCGTAGTTAGTTGATGGGTATGACTGTACACGATTTAGTTTTTTATTTTGTTTAATGTGATCATTTTATATAAACCAACTTTACGTATCTATTCAACATTTCGAAACATTCGCTTGACTGAATATCGCGTAAAGAGGTAACAAACTAATTTACTATTGCATTTATAGTTGAGATGATATAATACAGACACGTGGGAGTCTCTGAGACAGCAATGAATATTGCAAGCGAAGTCACACACCGCGCGACGTTAAATACTTCATGTGTATGCCGCCGCGAGGCCGTGTGATCACCTTTCTACAGGTGAGGCTGGCCGAGCACTATAACTTCGTAATTGCAATAATTGCAGATCATTTTTCCGAGATCGGTTGGCAGTTAGACACTCGAATTGAGCTTGGTATCGTGTATTTGGTGTCCCGTGAAGCAGCACTAGTGTTGTTGTCCGTGTTCGCGAAACAATGTTTGAAGATATTGTCGAGTGCACTGCGGCTGCCGCAAATGGCGTCCAGTCAATTACACGGCCGGGAACTAGACATTAGAGTGAAGGAGTGTTGTGAGCGGAGCACGTTTATAGCCGGCTATGATATATTATAATTCATTACCGGTATGAATTACTCGGCGCCCCGTGTTATTACTGGCTTACATTAATTCGTCAAGTGTGGTCCGGCTCCGCCCACGCGTCAGCTTCAATTAAATAACATTGCTCGGGACCGGTTCGGACCGGCTCTGGCAGGCTCCGGCCACGCTCACTAGATGTGCCGAGAACGTCATTCATCATCAGTCCCTGCTACAGTAGTTGTGTGTTTGTAAACCAACAGCTGGCGCAGGAATCCTACATCTCTTAAAGCATTAAAACTAAAAATTAACTTGAGATCAGTAAACGAGAAACTAAAATTAATATTCATCTGCACATATTATTATTTGGAAAACTAAGGACAATAATTATCATAAAATAATAGATGAGTAATGTTTAGTTCGTCCGTCCGTCTGGTAGATCAATATAGTTTCACGCGGACGATCGTACACTTACACATCGGTCCTTTCCTAGGTGAGAAAGAAGAAGGAAAGACATAAAGAAAAAATATTTACTTGGTAACTAGAACGATAGCTGGAAAATATTAAAAAAAAACAGTAGGTAAAAAAAAAAACAGAAAAATGCAGTAACATACATTGGTGTGTGTATCTAAACACACAATAATTTGATTGCTATAACTCAAAAACAAAAACAAAGTCTAACTCGGCACGAGCTGGGTGTAGGCAGGAGTTACGAACAGTGGATCGATGTAAACATTTTTAGACTTCAATCTATACTAATATTATAATCTATACTATAATATACTATATATTATATACTATATAATATTATAAAGCTGAAGAGTTTGTTTGTTTGTTTGAACGCGCTAATCTCTGGAACTACTGGTCCGATTTGAATAATTCTTTTTGTGTTGGATAGCGCATTTACCGAAGAAGGTTATAAGCTATAAATCATCACGCTATGATCAATCGGAATCGAGTAGAGCGGGTGAAACCGCGCGGAAGTAGCTAGTACAATATAATGCCGTATTCAGGATGTTGTTGAGATTGCCTCGGTTCTGTAGTGCGTCCTCGATGTTTGCCGAAGCACGCGTAGATGATTTCTACGCATTGAGACGCGAGCGTGTGGCATCGATGCTGGAAGAGTGTGAGGTGGGAACAACAACTTTTTGAAAGTAGTGGCTAGTAAATATCAGTCTCCGATACACTCGCTCTGGGTGTAATCATTGTTGAAACAGTGAAGTAACCTATATTATGTTTAAACTACCTACTAACATAGTTTATGAGTTTATGGTTACTAACCACTATGGATCTATGATTTATGAAATAAATAAATTATTATTATTATAATACTATCTCCTATTGCTTACTACTTCAAGTAAAAAAAGAGTTGATGCATCTCTGTAGAATATATTATGTGGGCACAGGGACAGACTCGGTGAGTAGTGTGGTGACGTGCGCGTGACAGCGGCTCGCGACGAGATGGATTGGATACTTGTCCCGACTGGCGGCGCGCAATCTTACATTCATGTTGTAGTACTGCAGGCCAGGCATTGAGAAGCATGGTGCACGTGGTATTGTTTATTAACACTGAGTTCTCATTTATCACTAAAATCATTAAAGTTTAATGTGGTATTTGGTTTCATTAAATACAAGCGACAGGTGCCGTAGCACACCGTAGTAGGAACACCTACGGCGTAGCAACTTCCGTGGTAAGGACTACATTTCGTTACGCCAATATTATGGTTATAACATGCACGCCTTCTACAATGTGGAATTCTGGTGAAAACTCGACATATTATGTTGACAGATTATGATTGTAAGATAAACATTTCACAACAATTTAAAAATGCATTAAAAACTTCAACGTGTATCGTAATGTATTATTTTGACATTTAGGTACCTGTGACCTATTGGTATGTAGCAAAAGCAACAATAAATCAATTAATGGAGCCTACTATAACTCAACCCAATAATCATATCGGCTTACGTACGAATCATATACAAATATTGTTTTGCACCCAATCTATTTACACTGGAGTGGCCTCTGATGGAAATAAATAAATGAGTATTTACAGGTCCACATCGGTTGCCACGACTTCGTAACTATGAGGAAGGCAAACTCTTTGGTCGTTCGATAATTATTTCACGTCCGCTGAATTTTTCTAACAACAAGAAACAAGGAATCCATTAATCATAAACAAATGAACAAATTCTGTTCTCAAAGTCAATAAAACTATTTGCCCCTCGGTCCTAATGCACCGCCTCCCCGTGTAATCTAAATAATATCCGAGTCAAATGCTGCGCGACCCACCAAACAACAATGATTATAATGTAAATGTATGCTAATGCCCAGAGGGCGACCGCTCGCCGCGGCAGCACTCCGTAGTACTCCGTAGCGCTTCGTAGCACTTCGTAGCACTCGGACTACGAATGTAAAAAATGAGGCAGTGAGCGTGCGGCGGCGGCGCGGTGGACAGATAACGACAGCTTACGTCGGGAGGACGTGAGGCTCTGCGCGAGATTGTTGAGACATGACTTGTTTCGGAAATTGTCACAGAGTTAGCCGGCGAAATGTAAATGATATAATAACAAGGGGTGTTCCGATGAGACCCAGCATTTACATGTTGCACCATTTATTCACAGTGAACGTGCACAGAATACAGTCGTTGAATAAATATCGATACAATCGATATCTGTAAAAAAATTATGCGCACACACACATATATACACACGCACATACACTCATATTCCCATGCACATCCCTACAGATACGGCACACACACATAAACTTAGCACACACACACATAAACTTACCACACACACACACCCCCAACCGTATTCGCATTCGCATACACACACTCTCTTTTCTTTTGTGTTTATAGCATTTTTATTTTATTTTGTTGAATTTTAGATATTTAAGTTCATTTTAACTATTTTATAAATTGTAACTGAAGAGCGGGGTCTCCTAGCACAGGTATATATTTTATTTACTTAAAAGGTCTCATGTTATATTTTAACTGTAAAAGTTTGTACAAGTTTCTGCAATAAACCGTTTTATTATTTATTATAATCGATACTTATAATATTCTCGTCGACACTTATGTTTAAGATATTTTAGTTCAACATTTTCCGAAACGTATTTGGAATCAATTTGTACATAAGTGTGTAAGAGGAAGTTTGAAAGTGGCACCGGCTACAGAGAGTATACAAGGAGAGTGGAGGGAGAAGAAATCGCACCAACACCAAGTAGCCTGGGAGACGACAGACAGGTGATAATGGACGGATGTTTCTTCAAATTTTCCCTTCGTCCATTAACGAATAAAATTAATTTCTCTCACCTCTAATATTCTTGAGCTAGCGGGTAAAATATAGGTACGACAGCGTTTACTCGTCTTACCGCCTGTCGCCCTGACGAGGATGTCAACGAGTTCATGGAAGTTTTAAAAATGAACCTCGAAGGACTGTCACCGACAGACAGTCGCTGTCGAAGTTATCGCTGACGAGGTGTTCTTGTTTGGCGTTAACATTATTAGTTCACATCGTCGTACTTATTTATTACTTTTATTAGGCTTTAATAGAAAATACAAAAATCATACTTACACTGCGCACGTGGACGCCTCTCGGCTGTTGATGATGGTGATGATGACTGATTCGATAACTAAATGTACGGGTATCGAATGTTTGCCATTACCAACATCATCATCAAAGCAATTGGTCTTGCTTTCAGTTGGTAATTTGTAAAAAATACTTCAGGGTTGTGTTTCGAAGCATTATGAACAAGGCTTCATGATGCGACTCTCTCAAGCACTATACAAGTTCCCAACTGAGCCAGAGTTACTGACAAAAATTGGTACCTGGCTCGGGGTCTAGAACAGGCAACACAGTTCGCGGTCTGTTGCGCAGTTTTTGTGTGAAACTGTGCTATACTACACTGGGCGCACGGCGCGCGGCCCCACAAATAAAACAAGTGAAAGTCATTCAATCAATGGTTCGGAATACTATCGATTATAACTAACCAATTACTTTTCCGAATACATTTAATTATCATAAACTACTGTTCCCGAGATAGGTGCCGATACAGGCGATTGGTCACAAACTAACGCTAATATACGTATTCGTTTCTTGCGGGCCCTTCCCGCACACTACTAATGTCCTTATACTTATTCATTTAAATATGTACTCCGAAGTAACGCAATACTAGTTTAAAAGCTTGGAGATGCAATCGATAGGTTTTTAATATACATTGAGTGCACAGTTAGTTATGTAAAGCCGCCGCGCAGTAGCGAGCCGGTATCGGAAGCGCAGCCTGCAATATCGTCGATTGCACATTTCCGCGCTGCACTCGCTCATGAATTTGAAAATCAGCTCTGGTAATCGTCGTGTGCTGCTGCATTTATTCGATATGTAGTGTACGACGAAACTATATGTACCTACCTACATACCTAGCTACATACTACTAGGAGACAGGTAGGTACGCGGCCTGGTTCCTGTAACATATCATGAAGACCCCACGTGACGGTTGCTTGCTTTGTGATAATGCGTTATTCACCAATACGAGCTACGGCTATGTATCTGTGCATGTCTGAAATATTCAAAGTGTCCGCGTGGAGTGCAGGCGCGCTGGGAAGGAGGGGGGGGGGCGATGCGCGTGACTTGACTGTGACGGCCTCCGAATGAAGACGAGTTATTTACTCGAGTGACCCTCATAAAAAGAAACGTTCCTTCAGGATTGGGCCCCACGTCTCGTCGTTGAATTTTAAACAAACACGATACTTGTATTTCAGTGATTTCCGAAACGTATTTCAGCACAGTGTTGAGCCTGCGACCGAGGGGAATGTGTAATGCGATTGTCTCACGCGCGACGCTTTATGTGTCTGGCTCTTCAAACAGCGGCCACTGACGGAACTACTGGCTGACTCACCATGCCACCTGCACACTGCTCACCCCTGGCAAACATAGCGGGCACATGACTTGTGCACTACGTGGCTTGATGTTTCAGTAGCTTCTTATTTAACGTGTAATTAATCATTTTAATAGGTATGATGTTAACTGCGTATCACGTACGTAGACATAGCACATAGCTAGTTAGACAGCGAGCGGAGTGTTCCCGACGCCGCAGCCGAGGTGCGCCGCCCGCCGCCAGGAGGCTGACTGTGCGACACGCGCGCCGCTAACGCAATTACCACGTGTCGCTGGTGGGATCAGTCACATCTCGCTCAGTAGCTCCACTCCATGCATCGCAACACCGCCCAGGGAACGGAGCTCATAGCAACCCGAGACTGGCAGATATAATATTGCAGTAGGTATTATATGCATTCTGTTTACTTCACAATTAACCTCTCGTATGCCATATATAAGACAACAATAGAAAACACATTGCGTCTCGCGTGGATCTGCGTTCCGGTACACGAAGGGTTAAATCAATTACTATTATTGTAGTTAATTTACTTCATTTGTTATAAACGAAACACCATAGAACCCATTATTGTTGAATATAGTGAATGCTTTCTGTTGCAACAAATGGGAATCATTCCAGTATCTTGTGAGTTGTACTTCTGCAGCGCTGCGCTGTGGCACGCGGCGCGACAGCTGCAGTAAGTGCGTTACCGCGGCGACCCCGCGCCGGCCTCGCTGCAGACAATCACATCAGCGACACCACGCGTGTGTTCTGTTGACCTTCCAAGTGAGGAGTTAGTTCTTAACTTATTCTGTTCCGTTGCTGTATGGGAGATAATTCAGTGTTGGGCTCATGTGGTACAGTCAGCTCGAATACATCTTTGGGTATGTTCGTGGATTAAGTGGATTGAAGCAAATTTTAAAATGATAATAATTAAAGTCTGGAGTTCATTCTTTCGTTATGGAAAATGTGTTATGATATACATCTAGAGATTCCATTCCATTGTTACTTTAAGTTAATGATGCATCACAAAATACTAAAATCAATCACACTAAGCCGCCACGAGCCAACAATGAAAACTTGACATGTGACGCTAAATCTTGACGGATAGCGAGCGATGCATGGAGCGCCGCGCGGATGGCACCGCCACTACTGGCTCTGATGTTGTTTAAAGTGGATGTCGTAACGAATGATTAAGGAACGATATTTAACAGAGATCGGCCAACAGCGTTTATATATTAGTATAAGCCTTACGCTTACTCTTATATGTCATCTCCAGCGTAAAGGTTATAGCACCCTTCTTATGTAGAGGCTGGCAGGCTCAATGTCCAGCAGTGGACTCCCACGGTCTGTTGATGCATATAGATAGATTGCACATAGTTGTTTTAATCTCCGCTCTTGTTTCTAGGATCTTGGGATGCCAAATTTAGAGTGCAGACGCCTATCCTATGCCTCTCCAATTACTGTTCACGGTCGGCAATGTACGTGGATTGCACGCGGTATCGTCACACATGGCCGTACCAGTGGCGGGTGCAGTCATTGAAGTAGCGCAAGTCGGGTACCCGCGGGCCGCGGCCTGCACGGGTTTCATCAGACGGATATCAAATATAGACATGGACACCACCAGCTCAGCTCCGCCGGTAATAATCAGCTGGTGAAGCCTAGTTAGCGTTATTTATGCGCGCGATGTGCATTTACATTTGCGCGAGAAGTTTGGTTGATGTACCTCGGACGACAAAATGTACTTGTATTATGTGTGTCAATTGGTTTTAGTGAGTCGGTGGAAGTATAGTAATCAGGAGAAAACAACACTCGACATGTGCATGAGTATTTAATGACTGACAAACGACACTCGAACAGTTTGTGATCGTGATCGTGATGACATCCGTCCGCTGAGTTAATGCAGCTTTCCTGTTTGTGCCGACAACTGGTACATTCCGTGAATCAGATCCCAGTGCGCGACTAGTGAGAGATTATTAAGCGACGCGCAGCCCGCGCCCACACAGTCTGTCACATGTTGATGTGCTGCACATCTGCTCTGCTACCTGCCGCGCTGGTATCGCTGCAGCGTCACAGGTCACAAGTTCATCAACATTAGTGGGCCGACTGTTCCGTGGGTCGTCAGTCAGGGTCGAGCGGTACCCGAGTACGTAGCATGCAGCGCACGCGCGCGCTGCGATCCCTCTAATTGAAATATCTGTGAACGTGACCCACATGCTGCGCACATTAGTTCCGACGCCACAGCAGCTAAAGAGCGCGGACACTCACACACACACACAGCAGGTCTCACAGGTCTCTGCTGGTTGGATCAGTAACAGCTGACTGCAGCGCCCGCAGAGTACGTCTTGCTCACTCACTGACAAATAAATACATTTCTGTCGTCTTCTTATCGTAATCACAAGTAGGCTCATTATTACTTACCTATGTACAATGTACATTTTAGTAGAAGATATATTCAATTCTATCCGTATGTATTTATTACTTTGTAGACATATGCGTTTGTAAACTTTTTGGTTAGGTATAAATTAAAAACGAGACAGTGGGAATGTCGGACACACACACACACACACACACACACACACACACACACACACCCACACATTCACGCCCCGGTCCCGGAGCAGTGCGGCCGCGCGGGGGACGCTTGTTGATGGCTCGCGTTATCCTCATTATATTACTATGGGTACGTCCGCGTGCGATAGAACACGCACAATTTACGAACTATCGCTTAACTATGTACACTATACAAAATAATGTTTCTCACTGTTCACTTCACATTATGTCACTGCACTGGAATAACTTTTCCAGTCAATTGTGTTACTCGCGCGGCGTCATACGATAATTACCTGAAACAAATAAAATAATGTTGATTAAATAAGTAAAATGAAAGCTCCTGATAGAAATAAATACGATGCGTGGAAATGTTTGCTGACAGAGTACATCTAATATTGACCTCTAATGGTTAATAAATAAGATAACAAATGTATTATATTATGTTATGTATAATATATTAATGAAATACCATTAATTTAGATTATCAACAATAAAACCTCTTTCTTTTCTCACTTATTAATGAATAATATATGAATATATCATACAAAACCTTTGTCTACGATTTTTTTATTACACCTACTGTGCTACGGACTACGTACTACGGGCTACGATGCTACGAACTACAGTACTGCGGTCTACAATGCTACATACTACGTGGTACGATCGACACTACTACGGTCTATACAGTACTGCGTACAATACTACGGACTACAGTAATAGAGCCCACGAAGCTACGAACCATGGTACTACGATGCTACGGACTACGGTCTGCGACTCTACGGACTACGGTATATGATGCTACGGGCTACGGTACTACGAACTACAATGTTACCGACTGCGGTACTACGGTCTGTGATTGTGCGGACTACGGACCGTACTACGACGCTGCAGACTACAAGCCACTACGACTTTATTATTACACGATTAGCAATTAATGTGACTTCACTGGTAGTGACGATACATCAACTACTCAATATGTTCTGTCCAAAATATCTGCCGTTGCTGCTTTGTCCTGCGTTCCAGAGACATTCCTATAGTGAACATATTATTATTTCTATATATACAATAAGAATTCATGTAATGGAAACATTTAATCCTTTGAAATCTCTCTGTGTGCTTTGTCGCAGGCTTCTAATTGCGCCCGACAAAAACTACCACAAAGTCTAGATTAAAATGTGCACCCTTCTGTAACAGATGACTTCAAATTTGTACTTTAACAATTCAGGAGTAGAGTCTATTTTTGCAAAATAGAAACAAGCCACGCTTTTTAAAGCCTTAAGCTTCTATCAGTTGTAATTAAATGTGAAGAGGTCACATTCTGTAAGGGACAGTAGAATGATAGAACGACTTCCACGCGACAGTAGTGGTGGCGAGTGGGGCGAGTGAAGCTACCGCGGCCCGAGGCGCGGGTGTCCGTGGCTCTGGTGTATGTCCCTTGTCGCGACAAAATAAATAATTCCGCTTGGACTACAAACTTCCATATTTCCATCAGTATAAAAACATTTCGGTAATGTGGACTGTGGCGGAATGTCTGGCTTTATGTGGCGTGCATAAATAACGCAAATGATTTTATAGTCGGTGACTGAAAAGTTGACGTCGTAAAGTTTAATGGGCGCTGAAATAAATTCCGCGAGGGGGGGGGGGCGCTGTGCAGTGGTGTCTACTAGCTCCGCGCGCCGGTTGCTGCCCCACGTGCTGTGCTGTCTGCCCACAGTGGCACTCAGCTCTCCACCATCAGTATAGTTCATAAGCAATTTGCTTTCCTGTTTTACCTATAATAACTTTACTGTACATAAATGCTTTGCAATTTGTAAAAAACCGAAATGAATAAATACAAAACAAAAATATGGCTCGAAGATTAGACGGTGAAATTAAAAATGTATCGCAACGTTTGAGGTTAAAACGTAGCGAAGTCGAAGAAACAAAAGCCACAAGTAAGGAGCAGTCACTGGAACGCGGAGTTTGTTACAAAACTTTCCACTCACCATTTGCATATTTAGCAATATAAAGTACGATTAGCGTGAATTAATTCTGCTGTAGATGAAGCTGTCGAGCTGCGTTTGTAGGGAAATGTCATTGTTATTGTAATAATATCAACTGGTTCGGATTTATATACATACATAACAGAACTCGAACCTAAAACGTCACTGAGCGTAACATACGACATGGACTCATTTGCTACAAGTAGCGAGCCTACCGCCCCACCACTCCCCGCGCCCCGCGCCCCGCTCACATCGCGCTGTAGTCCTGCACTTAATTGCTGTGAAAACCGGCGCTTGATAATAACCGGCGACGGACAAAAGACGCTTCCTCTCGATTATGACGCGAGAGACGCGCGCACAAGTCACGCGCTGAAGCGGAGCTACACGGCAGGCGTCCGGAATGTTTATCTTGATAGCGTCTGCGCACACTGCTCGTACATACGCGAAGTACTCACTCCTCACCAGTGACACTATATCCCACGTCGTAGAGCCTAGTCTTATATTTATTTCTTTGGGCACGTCGTTGTTGTAGGTATTTTCCCGTTGATTACCTTCTACAAAAACGAAGAGATTTAAATATCGCACATAGAAGTGTTCGCGTTGGAGGCACAATAGTATTGTCCAAATACTCAATAGACTCCACATCACGCTGGAGTGAACCACTTGCGTCAGTCGTCAGTCCTAGCAGGAGGTGATGTGCGCGGAGGTGGCGGTTGCAATATCATAGCGAGTCTGTCATAAATGACATAAAATATAATTTCCGTTACATTCTGAGATATCGATACGATAGATGCAACTTGTTACGTAGTCCCAAATAGTGTTTATTAGAGTAGAACGATTATACGGAAACATTCTCCTTGACATAATGCAACTAAAAAGTGACTAAGTTCAGTCGAAGTGTTGTTAACTGCGAGGAAGACCCTGAAGGGATACGATGCTCGTCAGCTCTTCGGGTGAAATCAGTATTCTTAAAAGAGGTTGAATATTGATATCATACAGAGTTTGAAGTGAATCCGCATTCGATTTGAACAAGTATAACATGAATAAAAGTGTCGCGGCCGGGGGACGGTTGGCAACAATGTCGCGCACTCCACCGTGCCGCGCCGCACCGTCAACACAACAATGCAATCGGATGTGTGTCACTGTCGCACCAGACGGCCCCGCTCGGTGCGACACTACAGCACCGCGCCCCACCCACGCCAGCGAGGCAATGTTAGTGTCTCCTGATCCTGCACTGGTTCAGCAAATCATTTTAATGTGTGATTGATTCATTGAAAGTCATTGAAAATTCTTGCATTTCTGGACGTCACTCTGAGTGCGTCCCGTGCTGCGCGCGGGTGCCAGCTGATCACCATACATGAGGCGAGCTCGCGCTCCACACACTGATATATTGAAATGATTGCGCTCCGGTCTCAGCGCAAGAAGACGGTTGTATATTAGTATGTATGTGAAATTTATCAGCTGCTTAATATCCCGCGCACGTCGCCATTTCCAATCGTCGTAAACTCAAAGTGAGGGGTGACTACCGTGGCTAGTGCCAGCACAGGCGGGCGGGTGTCGGGGACGCGGCGTCACTCGACATCTTCGTAAATATTCAATACTCGAGATAAAATATTTAAAATAAAGTTAAAGTTCAATCATTTTAATTTTATCACGAATAATTGGCCGGCAGGTTGCACAAACGCATCGAGTTGTATCACTACACGTGTGTGTCACTGCACAGTGCAGCCTGTACGTACAGTACGTACACTGCTGTGCTTGAGATATGTTTATTGACTGCAAATGTCAACGGAGTCCAGTAATTTGCTTTAATTGACATTTCAGATAGGAGACGACAAGTCGAGGAAATTATTTGATTGCAACCGTGAGATAAGTGGAGTTTATATGCGCGCCGCTAATTGTGCCAGTAGTGCGCCACTGCCTCGCTCGCTGCCATACCTTATTATTTGTTGCTTCGCTTGTTTAATGTCACTCTCTACACAGCCACTCTCGACAAACGATAGAAAATTAAATCGTATTTACTAGATTTCAATTTATTCTTTTGCAGTTTCTGCCATTTTTATCGGGACTATGTAGGTCAAGGTTCGTAGAGACGAAAGCGAGTACGGATATCCCTCCTCTGAATAAAATCGTACGCTAGAGGAAAAGAGTAAAATTACGTTAATTAATTAGCCAATATGTATTTCAAAATAAAATAAATAAATAAAACAATATCTTAAGTTCTCAAACAGCGATTCTTCATTAATACCGATTATAGTAAATCATTACTCAGTTTCACAGGTATTTATATTCATTAACAATTGTTTGAAAATATTTTACTTAGTAGTTAAATAAGCCGATGCTGCGAACCAAGCTGTATGTAATAGCTGTAATTACCATTACAAATGGTCGCTTCCAAGTAAATCCTTCGGAATGAGTTTAACGGCGTTCAAGTAAACCGTTGTGACAAGCTCAATTATAATGTTAAATAGCTGTAAAGTGCGTCGATTAATTTGCTAAGATCCCGGCGGCACGCTCTCTGCCGGCGCGCGGCGCTGCCTGGCAGTGGCCGCGGCGAGGGGCTCTATTAATCGCTACGTGACCCGGAATCAAATGACCAGACGCCGTCGTAAATAACCTGCCAGATATGATAATTCTCCCCTCGGCATTCTAATAAATTTAAAATCCGGCGAAATTTAATAAAAGCAGGCGTCGGCAGGACACACGTCCACCGCACTAGTCGCCGCGCCGCGTACATCGCGAGTCACAATATTTCATGCCTATCTAAGTACCGTACGTATTGAAATAAAGAGCCACACAAGTTTCAGTGGCCTAGCCTTATGTTTGAAGCGTACGCATACTTTACTTTTAGCTCAAACTAAAAGATGTTCAATTGTAATGATGATGTATTTAGTCATACACTTTCATTTTTTTCCCTCGCAATGTAACATGAAAACAACTAGTGAATGTAACAAGTGCAGCAACACGGGACACGCACGGCTCGTGGAATCAAGATTTAATGTCAATAAAGGTTACGCAGAGCGTCGTCCGGCGGCTGCCGGCGGCCGGCGGTCAACAGCGCGTTACATTCGTCGGCAGGCCGACACCGGACGGACAGGCCGGCAGCGCACGGGACCGGACGCGGACCGGACCCACTCACATGTCGAATGGCAACGGAAACTCACGTTACAAATACTCATATAGGTAATTTAGAGTACTGCCTACTGGTGGCGCTGGTATCGTTCTAATAAATGGTGAAACTGAATAGTGAACCTAAGGGTTACAACTAGCGTCACTGACTGGAGCTCTGTAGCCAAGATTTGATACGCAATAAATGAAGTCAGCGTACCACATAGTTAATAGCTACAGAGTAAAATGTAAGGAATTAGGTAAGCAGCGCTTGATACCGTATTAAATGTTTTCCAAATTGCTGGTAACGAATTCGACTGAGTGAGATAAGATAGTCGGTTCGATAAGATAAATGTGATCGTTTTATCTAAAGTTCAATTAGAAATAAAGACAGACTATAATAAAATGTTAAACGACATTCATACCATTTACTGGGAACTGCAATATGTATGAGGTATGACACTACAGCCGCCTATTGCAAAATAAACAAGTTCTGGAAATGTCATTACGCCGTTTCTAGGAATTTATTAGACCTAAATTCTTAATTAATGTCCTGTCCTAGTGGTAGACCACCTTACAAGAAATAGGAAAAGCATCCCTCTAGCGCCGCCAGCTTGCGCCCGCCCGCGTGTAGCGGCGGCGCGCGGCGGCGGCGGCCACACAGCTCGGTACCGGGCGACACACCGCGGCGTGACGTGTCACTGCCGGTAATTAGTAATTACTCGCCACTTATACATACACGTACATACGTATACAATGCAAGCGTAACATGTTCTAAACTCTTTTTGTCATTGTTTGCCGAAAACATAATAATTCCTTTTGACATTGTTAAACAAAAAGTCTCTTTGAAAAATTTGTTAGCAGATAACACAATATAGTTTGTTTGTTTTTATTTTTATTGGTGATAATGAAAACTTGGTGCAGAGACACAGCTGCCTTACATGATTACAGAACATTTTGTATACAGTACATCGGGCGGCGTGCACACCGACCCACATACGGATTGTACGCGGGGTCAAATATTTGTCAGACAATTCAATTAGGAGTGTACATAATACATAATGTAACAAAGTTTGAGCTAACAAACGCGCGCCACTTCGCTGCGATTGTTTGTCCCGCGCGGCTGAGCACACAGCCAGCTACACTTGTCTGCCAGCCGCGCTCGCTGCCCACTGCAGCCAGTCCTAGCCACAAGACAACAACAGACCAGCACGAGCCAGGAGCGGTACATCCTGCCGCCAAACTTCCTTCAATAGAAATACATATAAAAATTATATTAACGTTCTTAATAATGCCACGCAATGATGTCTAAACTGTCCACTATCTACACTATTTATTGGCATGAGCGAGTGTCATGTCACAGCTGATGAGTTGAGGAATTGAGCATTAAGTTGAAATTAATTAATTTCACGGTCGGTCCCTCACGTGAGCAGTAGTTAATTAAAAATCCCTTCCCTGCGGTGGACATGTAGCAGGGCAGCCGAGCTGCACGCAGCGAGCGCGACGCGCGACGTTGTAATCAGCGCGCGCTCACGGAGCCGCCAGCCGCTTCACTTCTTCTAAGTTCTCTATTGACTTGCGAGGCTTGTAGGGCCGCCACTAATACCATCCTTATTTATATATAATCACTTAAAGCGCGACTTCAGGGGAAATAATTCCAATTCCATTCTGTATTCGACAAGTTGGACTACTAGGTATTAAGTACACACCAATTAATTGAAGCTATCAGCTTATATAAATATATGATAACGGTATGTTTATCGTGAGGACGACTGTAAATGCAATTTCAATAACTGAATACACCATTGGATAAGTTGGAGTCGTCTCCCGCGGAACATGTAGTGCGGCCGCGGGCGTGCGGACGGTCGCGGCGCAACTCTCCGGTAACTCAGTAATTATGTCTTCCGGCAGTCGCCAATACTGCAATACAGACACACGCGTACCGAGCACGGCTCAGTTAGACAACTTCATGTTTCTCAATAAAGTTGTGTATTCAGTTTTCTTAATAACTTCAAATGGAGTTTTCTTTCATACTTCATTCCAGATTTGATGTTGTACTTACAACAGTTATACAATCCAATAAATTCTTTGGGAAATAGAAGGCACAATGTTATGTTTACTTACACGAAATACACTGAAATCCTTTAGACACTGTTTATACAAACATGTTCTCACGGTTATATTATGTTGAGGCGTGCAAGGTTGTCAGCCGTGCGCGTGCGCAGATGGTTTAATATGTCCATGTCATATGTCTACAACAGACGGGTCCGGCACGAGTCGCGGGAGTACACGTTACGCCACCCTCCGCGGAGGAGTGTAGCACCACACTCTGCTACCCGGCCAGGACAACCACTACATACTCTGTGCATTACTATATAACTGCGGACATCTTCTACTGTTTGTATAGCAAATCATACATTTTTCATGGCAACCACACACTTGCAGACCATTCTCGAGAATGGTTCAAAACACAAGCTTTGCGAATGTTCTTCAAAATACGACGAAACTTTAATGTACCCGACTCCACTATAAGTGGGGTTTTTAAAAGTATCATTATTGCGCACTGCACAGCGTGTCGTAACTATTATAGATAGGCGGATACGTTTTCAATGTTTGCATTATAATACGGGTGGTAACGTATGTAGGTACGTTTTGTCTCGTAGTTCCATGAAGTACCTACTAGATTAGTTAATCTAGACACACGGCAGTGTGTCCGCCAAGTTCGAGCAAAAAAACCGACACACCGGCCGTGGGTTATATTACACGAACCATTTCGGGCCAAGTTCGACCCACCTATAACTCAAAATCTATTTTATCTACGCATATGAAATTTCTAGTATCTGTCGAGATCTACTTACTTATCTAAAATACAAAATTTCATTAATGTACCTATTGTAGGTCTTGAGATATTGACGTCAGAAAATCGCTATTTTTACTATACACTCACTGACTGACTGACTCACTCACTCATCAAAAACCTAGACCACTTCCAATGGTCGTATTGACTTGAAATTTGGCATAGAGGTAGGTCTTTAGGTCAAGGTAAAGGAAAAAATCTGAAAATGGCCAAGTGTGAGTCGGTTTTAAAAATAATGAAGGTGTAAATTCATACCCCTAAGGAACTAAAACAAAAAATGTATCTATATCTTCCAATGGTCGTACCGACCTAAAATTCGTTACGAAGGTTTGTATTTAGTCAAAGTAAAGTAAAATAAGAAAAAAAGAAAATAAACCTTACAAAAATAAATGAAATCCCACCCAAAACATAAATGTGAAAGGCTGCCAAGTTCGATAATATGTATTGGAATGCTTCGCCTATAAAAGAAGTGAGATCTAAATAAGTACCAAGTTCCATACACAGACCTCAGTTAAAAATGATATAACTTGGCAAGTTTTAATAGAAAATTATATACTTGACTCATTGCGTTTAGTAGGTTTATAACAAAGTGTGTGAAAACTTGCCAAGTTTGTTTTACTAGTTTTCTATTAAAACTTGCCAAGTTATATCATTTTTAACTGAGGTCTGTGTATGGAACTTGGTACTTATTTAGATCTCACTTCTTTTATAGGCGAAGCATTCCAATAATTATCGAACTTGGCAGCCTTTCACATTTATGTTTTGGGTGGGATTCATACTACATATATTAATCGCTCGCTAACCAGCCGATGAAACTATAAAATACAAGTAGTAAGCTATGAGCGTTTTAACTGACTTCAAAAAAAAGAGGTTCTCGTTTTAACCCGTATGTATGTGTGTATGTTTGTGCGCGATTACCTCGCGTTTGGCGGAAACATAAAATTGAAGGCGGTTCCGTTTTTTTAAAGTTTTACATTAGGAACAGCTTCTTAATGTGTTACTACTAGTTAATGTTGTGTTACTACTCTATTAGTACACACATAATTGTGTAGTTTGACTCTTAGAAGTGCTTTTTCGATCTTAATTGAAATAAAAAATACAGTAACAGTACGGAGTTAGAGTTTTCACTAGTGTTCGTGCCGGTGTACTGAACAAGTATCCCAGATGTGTGCTGTGTGTGGCTGCCCGCTGCCGCTGCCGCTATGTTCCATGAGTTGCGGATTACGGCACACGTACAGAGAGCGCCCGCTCACGGCCGCGGGGCGCGCGGGGTAGGGGGGGGGGGCGACAGGAATGTCTTCATAACGACGATGTCATTACGAGCCTCAGATCATAGACACCGTCCATTAATACATTTGCTGGCAGCACACGGCTCATTCATAGTTAGCAGGATATAAAACATTTAGTGTTCACTAAATGGAGTTTATAATTATGTTGTGAAAATCCCTTTCGAGCACATTTTTACCCGACTGCGCCAGAGGGAATGTAATGTTTTTTCGAGAGACATACTCTCGAAATGTATGTTTTATTTTGTGTAGAGGTTGATTAGGTTATAACAACACAAACCTGTCACGTTCCTTATTAAATAACATAACATTTGACGAAGAATTGTCCCGAGTGAAGATACACCTATACAAAGCAATATCGTATATGATATTACGGTGGACAGTCCTTCGCAACCAGTTTCCCTGAGCAATAATTCAGCCGTGTGATGTACACCGAGCGTTAGCATAATAACAGCTATCAGCCGCTGCGCGTGGCGGGGACTAACCGACCGGCGACCCACTGCTGCCCGGTGCCCGGTGGTCGGGTCGCATGTATGAAGACGTAGACAGGCATTCTAAAAATATCATCATCGCCCGGTGCAACCACCGCCAGTAACGATATAGCCGTGCTGCTTCACACAAACCAGTTACCGAGGAACATACGTATCCTATACTTTGAATCCTATTACCAGGTTTCAGTCGAGTGGTGACATGGCAGAGCAGAATTATATTAGTCACCACCCTTCTATTTGTACAGCCCTGGAGTTGTTCTAAAGACTCCTGTAATTGTGAACTAACAAAGTACGTACTGCATAGCGACGGCCGGTAAGACGATGGTACAAGGATATATTACGGGCGGTGGGAGACCAGAACGCATCAGTAAGTAGTGTAGGTGGTGGAACTGACAAAGGGAGCTACGATTAAGTCGGGGACAGGAGCGCGGTCAATAATAACATACACTAATGCCCATTCATTACTGATGAACGACTGAGCGAGACAGCACGACAGCTGACAACTGTGTGCAACAGAGATGGAGTTAATTGTGATATAATAAAAGAGCGGTTTAGCGGCAGGCTCCGGTATTGAGTAATGAAGTCTCCTGCCTGAGATAAGGCAGACACGTACACGCATGTCTTACTAAGTTGTGCGTGGCTGTGCTCTCTGCTCGCCGTCAAATTGGCAATAGTTATATTGTTTTATTTGAAGGAGGTCCAGATACTTCGTAATTATAGAGAACGAACTTTAAATTGAGTTCGACGAAATAAAATCTGCGCAATATACACACATGTAGGTACAATAATACACATTCGTATGTAGTGAAGACGCCCTACAAGTATTTAAGAAATTGTTTTAATACTTGAGATGAGATACAATATATTATGTACGGTACCAAGAAATACCCCAACAGGAAGGCTCCCTATCAGTGAGAGTCAGCTGGGGTTACCATGGCAACGGAGCGTGTTAGTTCACTAACCCACTTAGTGGATTCCTCGCGTGGGAATATAATCACCTAATATCGTGTTATTCTTACTATTATTGAGTTCGCCGTCATGTTTCATTTTTTATGAAAGATGGGATAAATAGTGATAATGTGGAAGTTAATCCACAACAAGTTCTAAATGACGTGTCATTATACATATACATAGTATTTATGAATGTCTAAAATCAACCAACGTGTACCTCCCTCCATATCTCAGAACACACAAGTCAAATTAGTTTTTTATTCACCACATTGATTTGGTATCGTAAGGGAACGAGCAATAAGGAACCAATCTTACACCCAGTGCGCGGGTACCGAGCAACTCTATGAAGTGTATGTAAAGTGAGATGCAGTACACCGCTACTGTGGAGCAGTAGTTGTACTCGCGAACACTCCACGCGTTCTCTGTCTCAGATTCCGCACGTATCCTGTTACGGGTTGAGGAACGTATGAAGGAGCTGTGTTGTGTGCCGTACCTTGTGGGAGCCTGCATACACAGCGCCGCCATCACAGGCCAATTACTTATTGCCCCGACTATGATTGCGTGTTCACTTAGTTCAGTAGCACTCTACAGAACTAAGTTAAACCACGGAAGGATCGGATTCCCGAACAATAGTGCCCCTGTATGATATGGGACGTCGAAGTTCTTAGTCAGTAAGAGCTCTCATTCGTCTTTTTCAAAGCGAAGAAACTTCATGAGCATTTTCCCTCGTGATTCTGAGTCTACTTGGAGCATTTATGAATCAGCTGCGTGTGTGTGGAGCCCGCATATTGCACACACTGCACTGTGTGTTTGTTCACTGAGCAACGCTAATTTGTTTTACAAATCGGTCAGATGATCGTGCATGACTGCAGACTAGTTTGTTGTGCAAATTAATAATATTAATTAGTTACATCAGTTAATTTTGATGCAGTTTCTCAATATGACCCATGAATTAGTATCTATGTAACGTAACCCAATATCTTTAATTAAGTCATTCGGTTACGTCACATCTACAGATGATTTTGTTTAATGGACCCTCGTAGTTCAGCACGCTAAGGTTAGTCTACAGACTACTTAACTGGACTCTGCAGTCGGTATTTGTTATCAGTATATAATCCAAATTGTAATTGTTCTTACCATGTACACAGTTGTAATGTAAAGTTGTCATTAGAAGCCAAGAGTGACATGATCACATTGTACATACCTGAAACAATGGAGGAAAGGAACATTTAATAATCGTCTACAGTAATAAAATAATAACGAAACGTTTTATACGAGGAAATTGTAAGTAATTAACTTGAAATAAGTTATTGTGTAGTCACAATCGGCAGTACCAGGGTCGCGTATTTAGCGAGTGGTGCCCGCGTGGGCGCGCGTCAGCTCTTCAAACAATGGGCCTGGTCCACGGATAATTGACAACGTTTCTTGTATTACAATAGCTTTGCGTAAAGCTGTCTCATTATTTTTGATAACAGACATCTCGTGTCTGCAGGGCAGGGGTCAGAGTGACAATTGAGTTAAGTCTCGTTTGTAGCACAATTTCGTCATAATGATTACACAGCGTGCGCTGCGTTTACGGCGAATCATCTTATTTCGCTGTTTCACTTCTTTTGTAAAGTTTTATTTCGTTGACAGAATTATCCTAAGCTATGGCTGCACGCTGCAACCTCGGCTGTGCCAGATTAACGCGCACCGCCTCCGACCCACAGCAGGGCGAGCGACAAACTCCACCACATTTCAGGTTCACATACAATGAAGCAACGTACTATAATGTTGCAGTAGTACCCGTAACTACAAAGCACACATTGATTGCTGGAATCATAAATATAGTAAAACAAAATACATCTGTATCTCATCTGTGGTCAGATTGAGCTGCTAGCTGTAATACTGCACTGTAGGGTCTGACTGCCGCGAGGCTTACTCGCGTAATCCTTAGCACTGCACTGCTAGCGCATCCACAGAAGTCACTGTGGCAGTCAATTTTATTTGTTCACAGTGAAGAGTAAGTAAAGTTATGAGTATTATGAATAGTGACGTAGCATTAACAAGTAATATTATACACACGTTATACCGAATCTCTGTCCATAATGATATAAGCATGGAGTTCTGCGCTGGCTATGCTGAGGAAACACGTCAGGTGTAGTTAAAGTTTCCTCCTCACTGAGGTGTGTGGAGGCGCTGCGCGGCGCGTCAGTGCGCTCGTGCAAGTTGCTCGGTCCAACAATACTCGGCGGGTGAGTTCCGCGGCTCGATGCTAGCGGCACACAGCCGGGGAGTGCGCGCTCGGTGCCACTACGACAGTGACGTCACTACTCACTCATTCAATCACTTCCTACTAGGCAAGGCTCCCAGCGAGGTTTAGTAATGTTACGGGCTGCCAAAATTGTAGCTTTCACTGTTTCGTTAATTTGGTGATTGAGAGATTCAATTTCTGGACAAGGCAAAATATTGACAACTTATATTCATCTCTACATGTGATTTTAATTGTTGGTGATGTTAAAAGGTTTTTTTCAATGAATATATGTATTGCTACGTAGGTACGAGTTTTTACGTCCTACCAGACTACAATTCCACATGTGTAACTTGTTATAATAATATGGATTGCATTGCACACACGGAAGGTGTAGTTACAAGCTCAGTGAGCGAGCCGGCCGCGGCCAGTCCGCCGGCGGTGCGTTAGTAAACAAACAGCGCGCCGCACTCGTCACAACAGCGGACACGCCACGCGCCACGCGCCGCGCGCCGCCACACCGAGCCAACCGAGCCCTGCGCCTTAGCTCTGCTTACACCTGTATGCGTCACGTCACGTCATAATTACGCAAGCATGTATTTATTAAGAGTTTCGTTAGTCTAGTGTCACTACGACGCCTTCGTTTCAGTGGCCTGTAAACTAAACAGCTTTCAAAATAAAGTCGAATTAACTTGGAGTTATTATTCTACTACAAAAGGTTATTTAAAAGTATGACTATTCGCCGACTTTAGGTTAGTTTAATCACCATGGTTATATTTTCAGTATAATATTTATTTCGTTGCCATAATTGTTGCGAGTGCTGGTTCGTAAGCTGCCGCCATTGGCGCATAACAAGTTTCCCAAACTAATATTGTGGCAGCATGTGTGTGAAGACTTGGGAAGTTGACGGTATCACTAGCTTAGTTATATCCTTACAATAAAGGAGCAGCGGTCGGATTACCCGGCCCGGGAGCCGAGCTGTCGAGTGGCCGCAATATGTTTGCTCGCCCCCCTCCCCCTCCACCATTATTCCACACCACACGCCCGCTTCGCAAATTGTCTATGTCTTGAGCCCGTAATTGAATTTATAATGGGTTAGTTTAAGAGGTATTTAGTGTTTTGCAGACAAGATATACGGCGGCGAGTGCGAGCGGGGCGGCGGGGCGGCGGGGCGGCGGGCGGGCGGCTGGTACTACTGACGAGGGCCGACGTATAAGTCACCACTAGTGATGGGCAATGATAATAATCCGGTTAATATCATTTGGCTAATAATCGATTAAAAGCAGTTAATAGCCATTAATAGCCAATTTTGGCTGATAACCCTGCTATTAATGTTATTTTAGTGATTGAAAATTTCCCTTCATGGTTTTCAGGCTTAGGACTGTCAGATTAGACTTCATTTTCATCATATTTCTTTATAGTAAATAAATGTGCAATTTAAAAGTAGGCTTGCAGTTACAGGCCTACTCTTATTCAACGAAAAGCGAAGTTTCGTCCGCAACTTCGCAGATTTCGTACTACAATTCTATTTATTGCGAACTTTCGGGAACTAAAATGAACGAATGAAATGAAAATAAATAATAGGTTTTGATATGAAATTAAAAATAAAACGTTATTTCAAGTAATTCTATCAGTAAACCAATAAAAACTACGGCCGAAGATTAAACGAAACTTCGGATTCGAGAACCGGAGTAGGCCCCCAGGTTCATTACAGTCACAGGATATTTCATCGATTTCTGATGTTGGATAGAAAGGTTCCGAATCCATGTGGAAATCACTTTCCGTATCTATACTTGACGGTCTGTTTTCCAAATTCCAGTTGTGTGATATATACCTACGTTATTTTTCCTGCGGTGCGGGGGTGCGGGGATGAATGTTACCTCCTTTTTTTTTGAGGGGGGAAATCATCCAATGACTTCTCTCGCCTTAGGTGAGGCGAGAGGGAGTGTAAAACTCTTACTGACAAAAAACCACCCCGTTCCTACATCTGCATTTCGAACCGGAGCTCCGGTAAACCCGCTAGGTAGTCCGCAACTCCGGATCAGGCATCACCCCTACTGGGCCCCATCTGTGGTGGTCTGATGGCTCTTTGAGGCGCGCGCGGAACGTGATGCGCCGCACGCACGGGTCTGGTTCTGGTCGGGCGGCGAGCTACCCTTGCTCGCCGACGAAGGAGGAGACGGCATCCCAGTCCCCCTCGCTCCGCACCATGGTCTGAACCAATGCCGGACGCTTGAGGTCACCGTCACCGACCACATCCCTGAGGACACGGCGGTGCTCAGCCCACGCAGGGCAAACCGCCACCGTATGCTCCACCGTGTCCTCCGGGCGGTCCTCACAGTGATGACACCCGGGCGTTTCCTCCCGCCCAATCAGAAACAGGAACCTACCGAAACTCCCATGTCCGGTAAGCACCTGCGTCAGGCGGTAGGTGAGGACGCCGTGGTGCCTCTCAAGCCACTCCTCAAAGAGGGGACTTATCGCTGCAATGACAGCGAGCCCAGCCCTCGGTTGCGACAGTCGTTGCTGCCATTCCGCCATGAGATCGCGCCGGAGCTCGTCCCGCCACGCACTGACCTGGCGCGGCAGTGGAGTTTCGCCCCGGCGACACGCGTCGGCGCGCAAACTGAACACGCACGCGAGCACCTTCGCCTCCAAATCCCACAGCAGTAGTCCGGCAAGGAGGTTAGCCTCCTCTCCGGAGATCGTGCGATATCCGCGAATCACCCGGATGGCCATGACCCTCTGGGACGTGAGCAGCGCCCGAGTTGGCCGCCGCATCAGGTTCGGCGCCCACACAGGGGCGCCGTAGAGGGCCATGGACCGCACGATCCCCGCGTACAACCTCGGGCAGGAGGCGTTTGGCCCCCGAGGTTGGGCAGGAGCCGCTTAAGCGCGGCCCCCTGTCCGTTCCAACTTAGGAGCCAAACGTCGGAAGTGCGCATGCATGTTACCTACTATCGACTCAAAATAGCTAATAACTAACTTAATGTACCTTACATTTTTACGTATCGATAAAAATTATTTTATAGGTAAAATTAATTAATTAGGTACATATATGGTTAAATCACAAAGCGATGTGTCAATAGTAATTATATTTTTTATAGTATTGGATCTCTAAATTAACAAAACTGAATTTCCCGTGAATGTGAAAAATGTGTACCTATTTATTTTATTATTAACACTTTTTCATATACAAATAGTGAAAATAAATAAAAAGAATAACAATATGTTGAATCACACTGCGTACACGCACACAATTTATGTTTACACCCACAGATTTTATAATAAAACAAAAAAAAAGCATTTATTTTTCTAACTATACATTAATAGCAGGGTTATCATCCATTGGTAGGCTATTAATGGCTATTAATGGATTATAATCGATAATAACTCAAAGTAGCCGGCTATTTACCCAACACTAGTCACCACGCGGGTCATGCCGGCCGATGATGCACTTTGTACAACATTAACAACAAGGGGACAAGCTACTAAGTAGTAACTACTGATACTACGCGAATGCTGATCAATTTATTTAATCTATGTTTGTTTAATTGATTCATTCACTGACACAAGCCCGCTGCCCATTCCCACGCCAACCCAACTATTGCAACTTCTGTAAGCCCGGATTTGCAGTAAGTATCGAATAAGCGCCGGGACAATGAAACCCGGTGCGTTCTAGGGTTATGAACAAGACGGGTTAGATCCTGCAACTGACAATATTAATCAATATATCGTTGGACGACAAACAAATTCAATATATATAACGATTATATTACGTACAGTGTATGTTAGTTTAGTGCGTACGTATGAGTATGCCGGTTATATACAAGCTCGCTCCCTTGGTCCACCCGCTGGACTTTTGTTTGTGAAGACACCGAGCTTCGCTGAATAAACTCTTCGTAATGAAGTTTCGTTAATTAGTTTTCTTCGGTGAGTGGAAAAGCGAATACAAAACATGTCGGTTTTGCTAACAGATTTACGAAGTGAAGAAATAGTGATTATACTGAGGTGCTGCACCAGCGAGTGACAAGGATATTGATAGTCACTTGTTAACATTTACACCAACACCGCGCTGAGATACGACTGTACATACATGTACAGGTATATTTGTTAGGAGCACGTTGTATAACCAGGAGCTGCAAGATAATGGAACAGATATAGCATTCGGATGCAAGATGCAACTCCGGCATAATTCCATAACAGTGTTAGCGAGCAATATGCTAAGATATTCATCACGCCGGCGGCGCCGCGGGCCCGGCAGACCGCCAGGCTAATTGTGTTACTAAACAACGCGCGCTACCCATTAGCTGTATTACTGATCAACTAGTTTCTGTATTCATTCAAACTAGTACAAAGTAGTGTTTGTGGGCGTTCGTTATGTAGCGGCAGCGGCTAGTGGGTCAGTAGTTGGCGAGGCTGGTCCACTCACACGATCACTGGAACTGTTTCTTAGTTGTCAGACGAATCACCGGTCACCTCTTCCTTAGCAGGTTTCAATCAAACTATCAACACGGCACTGATAGAAGCGTACCTTCGCAGCCTACAACGTTGCTGCATTGGTTGTGACGTCACCACATGCCACTCCAGCGCAGCGCAGGAACACAGCGCGCTGTACAGACACGTCGCGGACAATTTGCACCGTCGTGGTGTGCACACACACCAAACTTTTACATTAACCGATTTAGATCAAACTGCTTCGCAGAACTTAAAGTGTCTCAAGTTTCAAAAATTATATTTGTACGAGTATTGCAACACAAAGTTTATAGAGAAATGGTATAAGAACAAAAGGGCTGAATCGGCGGGAAGTCGGTACAAGCTACAAACATTCCCTGGAGATGTTGCTCAACCTGGCGTTGTACTAAACTGAATAATTTATCGGACTTAACAGGGATTAATACGTCCTGGGAGCGTTAAATATGATCCCGAGCGAGGGCGAGCCGGCAGCCGGCCCGAGCCCGCGGCGCGCCTGATCAAAGTGGTTCAGTGTGACGTGCTCCCAGCTAGCTATGTCGGCGTCCTGTCAGAGGTCGCCACTGGGCTTGTGAGGAGCCGGCCATCATTTAATTGTTATTACTTTATCAGAAAGCTCCTGTTACATCTCATTATAAATGTACGAAGGGTTTAACCTACTATGGTGTTATTTACCGATGCGACTGATTGATCGTTAACTTGAGATACATTAGCAAACGCCAAGAATGCAGAATGGATATACTCTCTTTACATACTCTTCTCGTAACAAATAAGTAACTTAAATATTACGCTTGGAATATTCAGAGCCAGCAACTGAGTCGGCAGATCAACATTCCTCGAGTTTTACATTACGTGGAGCAGAAAAGAAGATTATAAAATGAAATCCTACTTATATGAAATTCGATCTCAAATATTTCCGCTCCATTAAAAATTCTTAAAGTTGAAATGTCCGAGCGTGAAAAGTGTCAGCGGCAGCGAGCCCGGCGCCGGCTGCACGGGAGCGGCTCGGAACGGTTCGGCGCGGTATGAAGACGTCGGCGTAGTCTCGATGTGACGTTATCAGAATCTGGGACACAAACCTACAAGCCTGACACTCGTTCCACGGAAACGAGGAAGGCAAAATATTCGCTATTCAGTTGAAAACATTTGACGGTTTCTCGGTGAAATGGAGTGAAAGCGACTGTGAAGTCAATCGACGCGTTCGTGTGATTGTACAGAAATAAAAACATTTTGATGGAAACCATGAGTGATTGAGAACTTGCCATGTAGCTACTTACTTGACTGCTAAAGTGACGTTTTAGACTGATAGAGTAGAGCTCATTCCAAAGAACAAGGAAAGCTCATGACCACGATTTACTTTACATATTTAAAGCACATAAATGCTTATGTGAACTGAGAATAAACTGGCAATCCGATAGAATAGACAGGACAGTAGACAAAATAGTGAGTAGTGGACATTTGGCAATAGCGAGTGCTGGGAGACAACAGGGCGCGCGGTAACGGGAGGCGCAGATGGACGCGTGATAAAGTTTAACGACACGCGCCGACGACACGCCACCGCTGACGTCACGCGTCGACAGCGTGCCCGCCGCCTTACATCCACTGCCACGCATTAAACTAGTTTCGATGCAGTAAAATATCTGATTGGTTGCACATTTAATAGCGAGTAAAAATTCGTGGAATTCTGTTATGATACAATCAATATTCCCATAAAACATTTCATTAGTGATGTTGCGCTAAACATATACGTAGCTTATATCGTGTTCCTTATTGTTGTGTGTAGCAATCTATATTAAGATTTAAAACTCAACTAACTTGTTGTTCATATTTTGTCATCACCCCGTTACTGTGGTACTATGCTCTAGTCTATGAGCACGGCCAGTAAAGTGAAGTTACAAAGTGTGCGAGTCGAGTGGGCCCGCGGTCTGAACGAGGCACAGTGAACAGTCTGCTCAACAGTCAAGTGGCCGTAAACATTTTAGGGCTAATTCATACAAAGTTATTACTTTCAGTGTGATATTATGTGCGGGTCGGAGCCTCCTGTACTCAGCATATCGCCTGCCCTGCTAGGCAAGCAGCCTCCCTAGCCCCTGCCTCTCCGACCCCAGCGGCTGTTGTCTCGTGTTAAACTTGACAATGAGCACTTCACTCTGTATTTGTACAAATTACTTTATTTGCAAGCGATGTTTATTTGTACTAGTTATTTGAACACAGTCTCGTGGGTCAAGTGGTTACAAGTGTGATTGATTTTCTTTTCCACTGGCTTCTACCTGCAGCAGCTTCGTCTTCGATGTCGGGATTAAAGCTTTGTATGCTAATCCACACCAGGATCTACCTCTGTGCTAAACGTTCAGATTCGTTCCGTAGATTTAGCCTGAATAACAAACATACATCCTCCCTAACTTTCACGTTTATTTGTTATACGACGTAGGTAGGTGACTAGGTAGCTAGGACATAAATCAGATGTAGTGCGTACACATCAATCGAGCATTAAGTGGCAATATTGTTCACAAATAAGTGTCGGCTGGCGACAAGTGATGTGCTCCACATCTGAATGAGTGCGCCGCCGCGACTCCATCGCTCACTGCTGCCGCAGCTCCGACACATCGAGTTTATAAAGTTATGTCACGCTAGCTGGGGTTGCGAGACATTCCTTTTATTTTGTTCACACATTTGCGTAATGTTTTACGAGGTGAGGGACAAATCCTATCAAATCCGAAACATTACCTCGTAGTGACGAGTGATGGGTGATATCAACAAAATTGTGATATAATTGTTTATTATTTCGTAAATAACTGTATAAGTAAGTGACCTATAATTAATAGAGTACACGCACTTTTACCAATTAAGTGATTTATTACTCACAAAAGTATAAAAGAGGTTAAAATTAAACTCTACTATTCTCTAATTAAAATGTCAACCAGGACAGTGGAGCAACAAGAGACAACGCATGGGTAACCGATAGGGTGCAGAGAGAGGTGCAAGTATCCGAAAATACCCGTGACACGAGCAGTCGTAAATTAGCGCGATGGATTGACGCGGCGCGACACCGCGACACCGCGACACTCGCCCGTCAGCTGCTGACAAACTTTATTTTTGTCACTTCTTCGGTTGCCGGTGATTGTAATATTGCATTGTTTTGTGCGAGACGACACGAGACTCACTAAAATACTGTTGGCAGCGAACTGGATATTACAATGTTCATCTTTTACCTCGATGAATACATTCGTACATGTATTGGCAACCTTATTATTGCTGGAATTGTAATCACATCGTAATGCACCATTGAAGCTAACACTATCTTATAAGTCTAGGAAGCGATGGCAAGTGAATATTGGTGAGTGGTGTCGTGGGTGGCGCGGTGTGGAGGGCACGGTCGTTGTGATTTAGTGAAGGTTTTTCACACAATTTTTTGTGCATAACATTAGCACATTAGGGGCCCCATCTGTCTCGAGGACGAAAATAACAGCGAGTTACACAAACACGTGGGGTGTAAGCAGGAATGCTTTTAAACGGCCCATTGAATGCGTTGACGTGTGTAATTTCAGCTTCTTTACAAAAAGTAAGTGCGCGCGTCATCGACAACGCCTGTTTTGCCATGTCACAGTTTTTGTTCAACACACAAACACTTCCGGGGGAGATGTTATCGACACATTACTTGTAATATGGACCCTGGGAAGGAATAATATTCTAAAAGGGCATTGAATTACAAAATAGATTAAATCAGAAACTGCATGTATTTTTAGATGCAGTGATTTATTTACACTGGGAGTTAGCGCCGAGTGTGGAGCGCGACGGATAGTGGTTGTCTGGAGGAACTATAGCCGCCACTGTACATTGTGACCAGGACTTCTTTTTTTTAGTTTTTTAATAGCCATAAATGACATACCTATACACGTAGTCACCGTACTACGGGGCGGGGCGGTAACTTAGTAGTAGGTGACTGTCGACTAGTTTATACCCGACATTGTCGTTCCCTCTACTTAGAAATTGAAACCATAGCCATATGCTTTGTTGTAAAATTGAGTTCATCACAATACAATACCTACTGTTGATCCAGTTAAATGTATGTAAAAATGTCATTCAGAATTGATGTTTATGTAAGTGGTAATAAAAGTCACGATTGATTTGTCACGCCTGTCGTTGACCACTATAAACTACCGAAACTATGTGTACCGTAATCGAGACTACGTCACCATCCAGGATAGTGAATGCGGAGAGATAACTGACATCAGAGTAACACATCACCTTTGATGTTGCACCATACGGGGCGGTAGCGCCCGGAATAAGCTGGGCCGTTTGCAGAAGTCGCTACAGTTGCAGTTTAATTGATAAGACGACTGAGATCAATACATCGCACGTTAGATCTCAGCCAATAATGAAGTATAAAACATGATGCACAACGTCAGTAACCAATGCAAATATTTAGATAAGAACTAGTAGTAACTCGTTCAATATAATATTCAAAGCGAAGAGAGTTTGTACTCTCTTCAACAGTTAATAAAGTAATAAGTGATTTCCATATAGATGAGTCTGCAAAACATTTCGAGCTCAGAGAGAGCTCATTGCGCACTAATATAGATGTAAATTCACCTTCATTAGATATGAACCCCGACTACAGCGCAATAGTATTGTGCAGGTGTGGCGGGAGTCGGGACTTTGTGCTGCTGTAATATTTCAACCGATTCCAACGAAGCAAGCCAGACATTACTGGGATCTACAATAATTACAAGACAGACAAAGAGAATACTTGGCACACGGCGGGAACTAACCCGAGGTGTGTGTATAAGTAACTTGTTGCTTTTGTTCGCGGTAAATGTTGTATGTGGTGTGTGTAGGGACGGCACTCGCCACGGCAGATATACCAGCAACGAGACGTGCGACTAATAAACGCACACGCGTCGTGTGTCGCACAGCAGTCGCGCGGCGGTGTAGCTCGGTGTGTGGCGGCTCGTGGCTCGCGGTGACATTGCGGTGATTCCTGTTTACGAGCCGTTTTACTAGAGGCCGCGTCCTCCAGTTTACAGCGCGTGCCACTATTTAGTGCCGTGGGACTACTTAGTGACGACATGTGAACACGATCGTGTGACTTCCTACTGTTACTAGGTAAACCCAACACGGACAAACATTCCAAGCATTTGAATTCTAAGGAATTCTCATTACATTCGAAATAAAATACGATATTGATTCTACGAAATAAATAATTTGAGAGTGTGCATTGAAGGTACGATAGTACGATAGTGCAGTGGATGTCACACAAGTCGAACGAGTGCGAGACAACAATAACAAAACAGTTATGAAAGCTAACGCGTGCTATTTAAGGGCGGGCGCAGGCACGGAGCCAGCCGTGCACTGGATTACAGGTTACTTGGCCGACAGCTCGCTCCCTGAAATGGTGTGAAATTGCAGGTTGTGCGGAGCGGCCATTGACAACTGCTCGCAGTGCTCGCTCTGCCAGAGTACAGTATGAGTGTCCACGACGCGGACGTGCACAGACTCGCTGTGCGAACTAGTCCCGGCTACATAATTGGATAATTTGATCTGTTACACAAGCAAGTACATTATTTTTACACATATTCAAGTCTATGATAGGGAATTAATATTTAAAGGAATAAAATGAAGTTATTTAGGTTTAGTTAGAATTACTGAGAAACAATGTTTGACAAAAAGCAATTTAGATAGTAATATGTATGTAAACAAATAACAACGACAACAACAAGAAATGTGTAAACACTATTATATAAATATTATTACACCTGTGTATTACACAATAAAAAATAACAAATCCAATCATTTATTTAGCTTATTACATGAGAGTTCCTTAATTAACTGTTAAAAAATTAACCGATAGGTACTTAAACAAAATAATTGTGCACATAAAAGCCAACCTGATGCATTTTGGAATTATGTATAAGGATTGAAAATATGGCACCCGACACCGACGACGAGGAGAAGTTGATTTCAATTTCAATTGAACATTGACAAGGAACAGTAAACAAGTGACGACGCGGCGAGGCGAGGCAGGCTGGCTCCAAACACAGGTTACTTACAACCGAGCTGGCGAGCTGTTGAAACATTCATTAGCCGAGGTATCGCCCTCGTAAACCGACTGCGCCGCACTTACAGCACCACCAGCTTTCTTAACGTGTCATAACGTGCCGGCGTTGAATCTTTCATGTGAATAATAAGTTATTTGCTTTAAACACTCTGTTCGCGCGACACAATTCTAAGCACTTATTTCGTTCAGTCACCAATAGAGACGCGCACTTGATAAAGTTGAAAACCATTATACCTATTTAGGCAATTCATTAGCGCTTAAATCTAGATTTTCTAGGACGTACCTTGTTTCGTGTGTATATGTGTACTCTTGTACTGTGTGTATATAAATATGATAGATGCTAAATCAAGTCCAATCACGTGAGTCGTGTGGAGTGGTGCGGAGTGCGGAGTGCGGAGGGGATGAGGGCGGCTCGGCCTCAAGTCACACGTCCCGAGGGACGAACTTACCCTTCAAGTTCGTGATCAACATTTTACTTGGAATTTTATCCTCGATTGTCTACACGGCAGACATTGTTGTGCTGATCTCGCTGTATCACTGCAGGGGCTGCACTGCACTGCTGCTGCGACGACTGAGCATCGGCCGGAGTATGACATCGAGTAATTATATTGTAATAAAGATTAAGGGTCGAGATGCAAAGTGTATTAAAATTAAAATCGTTAGAAATCAGTAAAGTACAGGGGCACCCTTGGAGAAGGCTTGTCAAACACTGACATAAATAGTAGGGAGAAGGTAATGCATGAACATTGAACACACGTGAGCAAGCACCAACCGCTTGAATATAAAAAAAAAAAACTATAGAAAATTGTTTTTGCAAATCCTAATACATAGTCGAAAATAAATATCAGTTTAGTATTAAGCCCCGATAACCTTGTGCTGTAATAAAAAGCTTTGTTTGTTTCGAGTGGACCTGTACCCCTTTGTTGTCGCCGATACCGTCTGGATTCCCAAATCGTTTTCCGATAGTATTTTTATACATAATGGACAATAACACAAGCTCGCGGGCGCGGGCCTATTGTGCCTCGCGACGCTGTATTGGCGACTCGCTTACTTTGAGCTCCATATTATTTGGGCTGCTACGATATATTTTTGTCCCTAATCTGACACGTTAGACCACCTTAGTATTAAAATGTCATTTCATATCGAACGAGATGTGGTGTAAGGATACAAAGCTCGCATAGATGCAGGGTCCCAGTTGCAGGAACTGTAGGATACTGTCATAGACATCGCTATAATTCTTGGTAACAAACCACTACCGGCATCCTGTGTACAGATTGTAGGTACCACTGTCATGAAAAACATTGACTCAACAATAACTTATTCGCGAATGTAACAATTGAACATACAAACTACTACTACTACTAGTACAAATTAAATGTTTGGTATTTTACATCGCATGCAATGCAATGCAATGTGTGTGTGTAATTGTAGTGCACAGTTTAGTAAACATGTGATTATAACTGTGATCGGCTACTATTTGCCGTGCCCTATAAATAGCGAGGGCGGCGCCACACACTCGCTCTGACTGACTGACAGACAGTAATTTCCCAGCAGTCAGACGTCATATAACATTCATAATGGCTTCCGGAAGGATTTTAAAACGGACGCCAAGCAATGCACCGGCCCAGGCGAGTTTACGATTAGTTCTGACATTGTGATCACGACATGGAAACCATAATTCAAATCGGTACTAAAGTGGCCAGGTATTATTAGATGGAGGGCTTCCGTCTTTGATGTTGCTCGCTCTTTACTAAGATGTTACTGGTCACAAATGAGGCTCATAAATAATGAGGAACAAAAGAAAGTCGTACAGTGTCGAGATATCGAGCACACACAGCGCACAGGTTGCTAACCTACAAGCTGTCGCCTGCAACACAAATAAACAGGTGCTAACTAAGCAATAATGACGTTAGGAGCGGACGCGACACAAACTGCTGACGGCGCGCGGCGGCACGCTGCACGCAACCCGCGCCGGGGCTGGAGTGCACTCCTGACGTTAACTGCATTAGAAAATTGATAGCGGTGAAGGGTTATGGACATTTTATTGTCTATAGCCGCGCAGCGCGCAGTGGAGTGGTGCTTGCTGTCCACATGCGGAATGTTCCTGTCAACTCCGAGTGTTCAGTGTTTTGGAATGTTTGAGTTATTTCCGCCTGCGTTGCATATCTAGTAGTAAGTTGTGTGAAAAGTAATCTCAAAGGCAATCGATTGTTTAGCACAGTTTAGTGTAGATGAAAATGGCGAATGGTACAGATTATAGTCTGTATCACACAGCACCAGCAGCTGATGGGTGATGCTCGTTATACTTGTACGGTGACTCCTTTATTTGGTTTATTTATTTCGGTGACGGCCGCTATTTCCGCGCCGCGCCCGCGCACCAACAACTGGTGTCAATTAGTTACCATGATTAATTATATTTAACGGTTAATGAAAATCGTTGCCTCTAATTAGGGCTACCATTCGTCATACACTCGATGGTACCGCCACTCGAGCTGCTCTGTCCCAAGTGTTCGTGAACAACTTATGGGAGAGAGAGTGAGTCATTAATGCGTTTATATGGATTGTTCGGCGAACTGGTGATTGTCTGCGGGTCCCACGCAAATACCGTCCTAATGGAACCTTTAACGACATCCCATTTGAGAATAAAGCAGTGCTAATTAGAGAGCCCCTGACATAAAGTGATGGCCCGTGTGCCGTGCGGCGGGCGCGCCGCAGCGATCGATTGCCGAGGGGTCGCGGGTTCGGACGCACTGTCCCCCACACTCTGCTGTGTGCCTATTACTTAAGCTGGAAGTTACGACATTACAGATTAAACGTATCATTAACAGAGATTACATTTTTGTGGCTCAACCAAACAAAACAATGAATGTAATAAAATAGCACATCACAATGTCTACGGTTTTGTTTAATTGAGTGCCTTATGATAATTTTGTTGGCTGTAGCTAGTCTCCCTAACCAACTCAGGATCAGGAGATAGTAATAGATTTACGGATTGGTCATAAATCTATACTTGTATCTTCTACTTTGAAATCTAAATCATCATTAGTTTAGTCGATCAGATCTAAAACCTACTTACAATTATAAATGAATATTGCAAGAACAATAAAATGTGATATGTTACTAAACAAGACGGTGGCAACAACAGCTATGGTCCGTGGAGGGAGCCCCCGGGCTTATTAACTTCTCACTTGTCCTCGTTATGGACCTCGGGAGGGCAACACTTTGGAAGGGTGGAGGATTTACAGAGATTTATGTAATCGAAACAATAAATCGAGTTGCCTAACTCTTGAATAAACAATAATGATAACATGAAAAGTAAAATAAAAGCGATCATTATTCCCAGATTGTGAAACGCCGACATTATGAAGACGCGTGTGACGGCCGCAGTGTGAGCGCGGAGCACGTAGGTACTGCATGCAGTCCGCAGCTCCATACGTCTGGCCTCGTTATTGTGGGAGAGTTTACGACGCCAGACATTAAGTATCTCATCAACACTAACTCGCTGCACTCCAATAAAACTTTATAACCAGTAAAAATGTATGAAATTGTCACGTGCCGCCGCCCGCCCGCCGCCCGACCGCGCGCCGAGTGCCGATCTCGGGTGAGTACAAAGTTTGAAATGAAGAATGCTCTCTGGATCTGTGCACTTCACTCAAGCTCACTAAACATACGAATGTAATCCTTCTTGGAAATATAGAGATTCTTCGTGTGTGGTTTAAATACTACTAAAAAAGTTCAAAACAGGCAATAATTTTATGGCAAAATATCCCATGACCTGTATTATCCTCGCAATAACAATTTATTTAATGGACACGGTGGGAACAGTGTAAGTTTACAAAGTTTGTTGAACAGGAACAGGATACACATAAAAAGTGTCACAAGTGCCGTTTATAGACGAAGTTGTGTCCGCGGGGACAGCGTGTAGAGGCGTGAGTGCGAACGAGATAAGATGACGGCTTAACGAACAATACCGGGGCCGATGGGGCCCCAGTACATGCCGCTATAACTCCCTCCACCACCAGAACATCAATGTATTAACGTAAAACTAGCTTTAATTCTATAATCATCACCTTTGAACATCCAGTGTTGGATACTCGACAAACCATTTTATGCGAAGAAATCCGAGTCGACGCTTTTTAATGTGTTTGTATGTCTCCTCGGTAGTTTGTGGTGAGATTAAAACGTAATTCTATCCATTTCCTGCCGCTTGTCGTGGCGATTCATTGTTCATGTTCATTGACAGTGCGGGTGCGTCCTCAAACATACAAATATTGATTGTGCAGCGCCCGTTACACCGACACGTGCGACCTGCACGCTGCATCTCGGACCACGCGCGGCTACTGTCGCAGCAGCCGGCGTTGGCTTGACACCTGTCCATTTACTCACTAAACATTACATGTGGCCACTTATTGCTTAACCCGAGCCCCCACACTCCAAGTCACATCTACTAATATTTTTAAAGCAAACACTGCACATTCACACTGCTATATCAATTGGTAAAGTCTCGAGAATCCAAATACTGTTGTGCAGCATTAGAAGCGAGTTACACAAGTGTGAGCGCAAGGTGTTGATTGCGATTAAAGACTTAGAGCAAAGTTTACTAGCAACTTCCTGGCGATGGCGTCCTCGAGCAATGAACTAACTTCGCCGAGTACTTCCGCAGCAAGGAACACTTGCTGTGGGAATCTGTATAGAACATTAGCGAGCCACCGCGGGCGGCGCGGCGCGGCGCGGTACTGTACAGAACATGAGCGAGCCACCGCGGGCGGCGCGGCGCGGCGCGGTACTGTATAGAACATTAGCGAGCCACCGCGGGCGGCGCGGCGCGGTACTGTATAGAACATTAGCGAGCCACCGCGGGCGGCGCGGCGCGGCGCGGTACTGTACAGAACATGAGCGAGCCACCGCGGGCGGCGCGGCGCGGCGCGGTACTGTATAGAACATTAGCGAGCCACCGCGGGCGGCGCGGCGCGGCGCGGTACTGTATAGAACATTAGCGAGCCACCGCGGGCGGCGCGGTACTGTACAGAACATGAGCGAGCCACCGCGGGCGGCGCGGCGCGGCGCGGTACTGTATAGAACATTAGCGAGCCACCGCGGGCGGCGCGGCGCGGCGCGGTACTGTACAGAACATTAGCGAGCCACCGCGGGCGGCGCGGCGCGGCGCGGTACTGTACAGAACATTAGCGAGCCACCGCGGGCGGCGCGGCGCGGCGCGGTACTGTATAGAACATTAGCGAGCCACCGCGGGCGGCGCGGCGCGGCGCGGTACTGTACAAACGTGTGGCTGTTTGTTTGCGTGCTGCCAGGGAAATTAACTGATCGCGTGTTTACACCTCTTTACCTGACTGAACTGTAATTGAATTACTTTTTTCTTACAAGTTACGGCCGACGAAACTAATCCAAACAGTGCAAAACGTTTAGTTCGGGGACTAGGTGGTCGTGGAGAGGATGAGCTGTCGATATGAGAGAACAATTCTACAGCAGTGATAGCAGTGGGAACATTCCTTGTACCAGTCTGTGTAAATATCGGACAAAATGCGAGTCCGCCACACACACTACAGTGCGTACAGGTGCACACTGATGAGGACTCCTCAGGAAGTCAGTATACTGATTGCATCATTTCTCGCTCCGTATTAAGTTGCTGCAATTTCCTCCAGAAGCCGGTGAACGAGTATTATGTACACAACATTTTCTTTACAAAAACATTGTTTCCGAGCTCCCCCAAACAGGGCGGTAACTGCTAACTTATTCATGGTACAGAGAATCATCGATGCGTACAAACTGTTTCATACTATCCGATTCTCACTACATTCATTCCTACCGCTGCACGCAATTTTAAACCTTGTATTGTGGTCATAAGAACTACAAATGCACTGATATTTCCTTGAATAAATTTGCAAGAATACGCGAAGAAAAGTCTCCACCTGCGGCGCGTACATCAACGTAAAATATGGAAACATTTAAACAGGGAGTTAACGCGTGCCACATACAAGCAGCCGCTGTAAGCACATCGTCCACACGTGTGCCGGCAGTGTCACTACTGTCACTAGTGAGCCTCACTCTGCACACTCTGCAAGCTACGCAGGAGCAATACTTTTAGGGTATCATCTCACAAGACAGGAACGATCCCTGTTTCTACGAGCCTGCGGTAACGGGCCAACGAGGCCGATGTAAAGGTTTTAATATCGTACATATATAACTAGACATTTGTATAATATACGCGCAGGCATAAAGGTAACTGTTTTGACAGGCCTACATACATGTAACGTGGTGTCTACGTGACGTCAGCGTGCGTGTGATATCAGATGAACGCATAGGGAACACGTATTTATTTACATTTGTGTACTACATTATAAAACACGCGCATATTTAACCCCACAGTTAGGATCTATTTATTTTGTGAAATATACATTATAGAAGGTGTTTTCTTTATTATATCAGCAGGTTGGTCTGGATGGAAGAAAAACACAGGGAGTGCTGGCGCGCCGGGTGCAGGGTTCCCACGGAGCGGACGAGCGGGTAATGTATGGGGAGAGCACAGCGCCGGGTGTAAGCCTGCATGGGGAATATTCTGCTGATGCATAGCGCGACTCTGAAGCCGATACATACAGCCCACTTGCGTGGTGTTACTACAAATTGATTTAAAATATAAAAGGATTTTAGTATCGTAACCGTTGACATCCAGACCATACACGCACCCTCAAGACGTCTTAAATAAGATCCTTCTGACCATAACGTCGCAACAGTATTATGTAATGGTTGCCTATAACTCTAATTCCTATTCCTACGCAGGCATGTAATTAAACAAAGCTGCAACAATAGTCGACGGGTCTAAGTGCGCCGCCCACGCAGGGCGCGCCGTGCGCATGCGTGGGCGGCTGCACCGCCGGTGACACGTGGTATGGAACTACAGAAGTTAAAGTTCGTCCAGAAAGACCCACATAACCGAGAATAACTACACAATGCTTATCTTGACAAAGAAACAAAACAGGTTTATAAAGAATGCTTCGACTATGTAATGTTAGGAGTCACATAAAGAGAGGGAGCATTATAAAGCTCAACTATTTCGCCAACATGTGTCTCGGGCAGTGTTTTAATGTTCTGCATTGAGGTGCGTGGTGACGATGTGCCACGAACTCTTGGAACACAATTAACCTCCGACGCAAGCCCTTTTTGGACAAGTTGTTTGACTTTCCAGTGTGAGAGCTAACACCAACTGTTAATGTTGGTGTGTTTTAAATAAAATGTCTAGATACATTGCCAATAGACATGACGGGTGTATTTGCGGTGAACCCAGTCGCACAGAGAAATTCAAAACTTAAAGATATATCACAAGTAATGTTGTTTCTGTTATCTTGTTTCTCAAGCAGCTTATACTTATACCGAGCCAATAATTCTACGTAATGATAAATATTCCACGAAGTTGTTCTAGCGACTGCCGAGTGAATGTGATCTTTAATACGTTTGAAGTACTCAGTAACATGTTCCCTCCCTTTGAATATCAACTCGTGTGTGTGAAACAACTTAGCTCCCGTAACTGTAACTCTTGAACACACCCGAAGTATAATACAAACAGAATTCTATTTACTGTCCCTTTTCGACAAAACTTTTACACAGTTGATCGTTTTATTTACAGAAATGTAGAGAAAAAACTGTCGTCGAATGTTTTAGAGAGCTCCACAAATAACATTTGGTCGTCGGCAACTCGCGATGACAATTTTCCATATAAAAGGATGTCGCCTGCTGAGCCCACTTGACGTAAGTCCACAACCTGGCAGTAAGACACTTCGAGTTACTGTTGCGTTAGGTTCTGTTTGTAAACAAAGTTATTTGTGTAGCTCTTTAATGTAGCTTCGTTGAGCTTTTCTTTCTTTCTTCTTCTTTTAACGAATAACTTTTCACATTAATTGTTTTTAACTCTCAAATTAGAAGATTTGCAGAGTTAGCAGTAATAGTTTGAAGCCACGGTGTTTGGGTTGGCGCCACTGTCGCCAAAGAGGTTGAAGTTGAAGTAAAACGTCACACACTCGAACGAAGACATTTATTAAGACATTTTCTCTAGACTTATACTATTCCTTGTAACGAAACCATAGCTCGAATTTAAATCGGCGAACGCCATCTATCGAGCTATGGTACAACTCGAAATATAAATAATTTATTATATAAAACTGTGCTACGCCTGAACATACCGCCCACCAAGGACTTATAGTCCTTAAAACAAATAAAATTAAGAATTAATTACTAACTATTATAATCTACTACAGTTCTTGGTGTTTGGTTCTTAAATGACTAAAATATAAAGACGTAGAAAAAAGTATAAGTCTAACAAATTAATTAATTGACATTGGTTAAAACACAAAATTTACAAGCTGGACGTTTAACTCGGGAGCCCTTATATTCTATTGTTAGCCCACTTATGTCTTTGCAAGAACATTGTCAAATACTCCCGAGACCAGTGTTTGTATCAATATTAAATCATTCTTTGTGTCAATTGCCAACGTCTCAAGCCACCTAAGTTGATAATAATATGGTACTACCTATGGTTGACTATCACAGAAATGTCCTGGAGTCAATGAATTTACATCAGAAGTGCTTACACTAAACTCTGATGTACCTACAAAGGTAGTACGCTTACCAAATATGATTTTGGTATCATACCTCAAGAAGTGAGGTCCTAAACTAGAGAGTGAGGGTGGATTACCTTCTATAATTTTAGAGGTCCTATTCTACAATGAATGTTGTTCATCGCCCTGGGTGATAAACCTCTGAGCCAGCACGCCTGTCGAAGCCATCTAAGAAAGTAATAATTTCCTTTAAAGAAATATCTTAAAAATAAAAGTAATAATATAAAACAAAGTTTAACTACATCTACAATCTAATAACTAAAACTATGACACATTATGACTCCAATCCTAGTAAGTATAATTAAATGTGTTATATTGGAGCCACCTTTATTTTTAAAAGTGACAAGATTGCAGTGAACCCGATCCTCCTCATCTACTACTACCAGGTAAATAACTTAGGTTTGTAACCTACTATAATAAGACTGCTACTTTGTACCTAGATCTTCTGACAACTCTTCATCGCAATCTAAATTGATCCGCAGTTTTTAAGATGAAGATTTGAGCGATAAGCGGTAAGTGAAGTAATATGCAGCCAAACCTAGCAGATACTACAAACGTTGTATTGCAGTGGACTGTATTAATTTTAGTATTAGTTGGATCGGTGATAGCTGTGACTACTGCGAGGTAAGTAAATCTTGTAATGGAATTGATTTGTGATTGAAGGTAAGTCCTTTATCTTCTATTTCCAGATCACTTCCATTATCAAGCCTAATATTATGTTCCTCGTGTGAAGTCAGGTAAGTTCGACTAGATGATTGATGTTCTTCAGGACGAATGATTAAAATATCAGAGCATTAATACCCTGCCTTAATTTCCTGAAACTTTTTATGAATACTATTTTCTTCGACCTTAGCGTGCATGTTAACTAAATTATGATGTCTCACTATTTGAATTACTGACCTCTCCAGATATGATCCAGCCGAGGTAAGTATCTTGAGCCATTATTTTACCCGTAGGGTCCTTAATTAAGCCTTCTTTTAAGATTTTGGCATAGGCTCCCGACCCTAACAAAATGTCAATTTTGTTAGGCCTATTAAAATTTGGATCAGCTAACGTAATATTTCCTAGTTCTGGCCAATCCACTAATGTAAATTTCCTTTCAGGTAAAATTGCATTTATCTTCTTAAGCACATAAGCTTTCGTTTCAAAGGTGAAGTTAGGATCCTGCATAGATTGAATATTTACCCTAACCATAAATTTGGATGTCAGATTGCCCTGACTTCCACCTACACCTGAAATAGTGGTTTTAACTGCAATTTTTTTTAACTTGAGTTTCTGAACCGCACATTCTGTTATAAATGAAGCTTGAGAACCCTGGTCTAACAAGGCTCTCAAAACTTTTGAATTCCCATTACTCGACCTAGCCTGAACACGGGCTGTAGTCAGTACGACCTGACTATGAATGTTTCGAGTATGATGGGTTGTAAGATGAGGTTCAGCCGTGGTCTCGTCCGGTGGTTTCAGTTTAATCGGAGATGCGGAGGAGCGTTTCTCCGTACCGGAATCCGATTTCTGATGCAAGAGTGTGTGATGTCTTTTTTTACAAATCCTGCATTTGGTATTTGCACGACAATTAATACTTATATGACTTGAGCGAAGGCAATTGAAACACAAACCCCGTGATTTTATAATGTTACGCCGTTGTTCTACGGATTTCTGAGCAAACTTCTTGCAATAACATAAGAGATGTTCTTCGGAACAATGAGGGCAGGATATCTTTGAAATAATATGAAACGTTTTAGAGGTACCTTTAGACTTGCTACTTTGTGGCTCTACAAATTCCAAGGCTCGAAAACGTTTGTCTAAGAAGTCTTGGAAATCTTGGAAGGTAGGAAGATCCTCACAAGATTCACTTACCTGCAATTCCCATTGCTTCCGAGTCTCCACGTCCAACTTGGAGCTAATTAAATAAATAATAATAATGTCCCAGGCGTCTACCTTAACCCCTAGACTTGATAATTCGTGCAAGCAATCGGTTGTTGTATCTAAAAGTTCCTTGAGTGCAACCGACGACTCACCCGCCATTTGTTTTTGGTTAAGTAAACGCCTGAGAACACTATTAGCTAAAAATCTCTTATTGTTATATCTGTTATCTAACATAGACCAACATTTCTTATAATTAGCATGTGTAATAGGTATGTGTTTTATGAGTTGTGCTGCTTCACCTGTCAACTGTGACCTTAAGTAATGTAAACGTTGAACATCATCCAAAGCTTCGTTACCATCAATTAATGATAAAAACAAATCTCTGAACGATGACCATTGTGTATATTGACCACTAAAAGTTGGGATACATATTTTAGGTAATTTTGTGATTGACGACTTATTTGCTTGCATGTGATCAGGTGAAACATCACTCAGTACAGATGCCTTAGATTTAGGTAAGGCATTTTTTAAATCTACTTTGTACGTTATAAAAATGTCCATAACATTCTCAAAAACATCATTTTGAACGTAACTGGTAGAGCTCAATTCCTTTTCTGTATAATTTTCCAAAAGTTCGTCATGTTTTTGTATAAATTGTTCATATTGATTTTCTAATATTTCCAACCTCGAGTCAATGTATGCCTGATTGATTCTGTCTTTCGGTGACTTTTTAAAATTGACGTATCCTTTTTGAATACGACTATTGAGGTTGTCTAACAATCTCAACTTCTCCATAGTTGTAGACAAGATATTAAAACTTTTTCTTGTACGTATTGAAACCTTTTTTAAGTATAAACTGATGGAATTTTTCTATTACTTTTACAAGCTGAATTTTTGTAAGTCTTTGACGTTTCTAGGCAAAATCGGGCATAGATTCGGGGTCTCTTCACTTTTTTGAAAATTATTCTAAGTCCCAAGTAATTTCTTCTAAATTATTCTAAGTCCTGAACTTTTTTCTGAATTTTCTAAGTCGTAACTTTTTTCTAAGTCCATGAACTGACTAGCACTTGGGACGTTTAAATAAGGCAATGTACTCACAGTTTTTATGGCCACTTCACAAACACTATTTCACTTTACACAACTCCTGGCTCAGCTCTCCTTGGACTCCGCTCGGTTTTCTTCCTCTTCGACGACCGTTGGTTCTGATTTCCTCCACTAGAGGCACTTGTCACTGTACTATCACTATACTATCCGGCTCGAAGGACCTTATGTTTGGGTTGGCGCCACTGTCGCCAAAGAGGTTGAAGTTGAAGTAAAACGTCACACACTCGAACGAAGACATTTATTAAGACATTTTCTCTAGACTTATACTATTCCTTGTAACGAAACCATAGCTCGAATTTAAATCGGCGAACGCCATCTATCGAGCTATGGTACAACTCGAAATATAAATAATTTATTATATAAAACTGTGCTACGCCTGAACACACGGTTACTATCTGAACATCGCACCGGCTCACACGACGGTCAGTATACGGCCAACTTGCTGAACATAAAACCACTTTCGGATAACGTGGTAAGTTTCCAATTGAGTTGCAGAAGTACGGCATTAGGCCACCAACGTTATGGTACGAATAAAAGTTTTACAACAGGTTACTGACTTAATGTTGCTTTGTGCGGTTTAACTGCGTCGCCTGGACGTGCGACGGACAGGACGCGTAAACCTTACAATTTATCAGCGGAGTGTTTCAACGACGACGACGGAACAAAGGAGGTATGATACTCTAGTTACTCACGAACACATAAACTCGAGTGATGATTAAATTATTCTATTTAAAGTAGATTATTCTTCCTTGTTTGAGCGACCGAATTACAAAAATATTTCGGGAACCCCTAGCTCTATCGCACTTCATCTTATTCAGGCTCATTTCGGAAATCAATTAGGTATTCATGTTCTTCACAATACAAATGAACCTGTAATAATACCGGTTCAGAATAATGTGATTTGGATTAAAGACAAATCCTTGACATTTGAAGCATTTTCAGTAACAAATAATAAGAATGATTACTTAGGAAAGTGACCTTTAAAGTTAGTACACACAGTACAGCTACCTATGTAGAGTACAATACAAAACTGTAAAGGTCAAGAAGTGGAGCGTTATTCGGAAATATTTAGGCATTGTACTGGCATCGCGTGTTGTTCCGTTCCAGTAGATAACGTCACGCGGAATACTACGTGCGTTCTATCTCCCCGGTCGCGGCCGCGGGTTGCTTCGCTTCCTGCCACTAAACTTTATGATTCGGAAATAGCAACACTACTTCTCTTTGGCTATATGTATACAAAGGTTTTACTTAAGTAGTGTCTTATAAGAAAAAAGTTAACTCAGCTATATTATTACACAAATGCCAATACCACGTAACATTGTGACCCGAACGGTAATTGATATCTTGGCAATAACTTTATTAACGGTTAGTGAGAAGTAATAAAAGGTGCAAAGAAAAGCGATATGACAATAGTGGGCGCCGCGCCGCCGGCTCGGGCGGTGTTCCCCAGGGCAATGTTCTCGGTCCACTGCTGTTTCTCTTGATGTCCGACTCAATTGTGTAATACATTACTATTTGTAGCCAATCTTTTCGTACAATGAAAACATTTGCTTACGATATATTTCTTGCACGTTTTATTAGATATCAGCGAGTTTTTTAACTATATTATTTTTAAACAAGTTCATGAAATGCATCTGTAATAAGCGGTTTTATTAACAAGTATTTGTCCCAACACGTAGTTGGAAAGTTCTCGAACTACGTCTATCTGCTCGTTGGACACGATAGCAATCAAACAACAATGGCCGTAACAAATACAACGTGTTCCGATACATGTCACACTCAGCCTTGTATACAAGCTACAAGAGCGGTCGGAGACAATAATAATGATTCTTATTTCAACCGCAGCAGTAATGAATTTATTTTTTTGGAATGCGTGAAGCATGTGTCGTGTCGGTTTAATTTTACACATTGTTTCGTAGCACGGAGACAAATGCCCAGTTGTTACTCTCAGAGTTCCCACTCTCATACAATCGAAGTTAATAATTCCTTGACCACGAATGAAGAAATATATAACTCTGTTAAGGTGTTACCTTGCATGCTGCTACAACAGTCGTTTACTGAACGTACCTATAACAAAAATAAGAAAATATTATTGAGCAGTATTTTATACAGTCTGTGTACGTTGTACGGACACTTTCAGCTTTATAGTATTTTGTGCAAAAACAGGATTCATAAGAAATGGTGTGTGTGAACATTACACATTCTGTGGCGGCGCAGATCTTGGGTGCACGATTCATTAATACTGTCAAGTGTGGGGCGACACCTCTCACAGCTCTCACGACGGTCGGGAGCGGCGCGCGGCGGAGATTGACGCACGTGTCTCCAGCTCTCGTGAATAATTCACGCGGAGCTCCGGACGGTTATCTGGCGAGTGTTGAATGTTCACAGCATCCACAGGCTCTCGACACGCCGAGCCAACTGATACTGCTCCCGTAATGGGAATAATGGAACACTATCGACTCGATAGACAATTCTTGACTTGTGATTAATGGCCTGCCCGAGCTCTATCGCGTGAAGCAATTGATTTAGTGATGACAACGTTACAACTTAATGATAGCTATTTGTTAAAGTTTTTGTAGATATGGACACCACCTTTTAAGATATCTGTATGTTTAGAAAGTTAGTTGACCTTATAAGTACCTTTCCATTCATTTACAACTCCTCAAAAAATAATCAGGACCGAATAAAGTATAACCGAAACCTTTTCTTACTTGTTAAGATGTTTAAATCAGTAGTTAGGTGCGTACAGTGTAACGCGTGACGTGTACTGCTAATCTGGGATACTTTTTCAAAAGCCACAAGATTGATGTGGCTGGCGGGACGACGCGCGACGTGCGGATTATTCGTCGACATCGCGACATCGCCGACCGTTTTATCACTCGCAAGTGTCGCGACACAATCCCGCGTCGGCGACGTCCGACAAAGAACGTTGAATTTAAAATGATTTTACATTTCTTTACGTTACGCGTCACTTGAACCTGTTTCTGAATGAATGCTTTCTATTACATTTCTCTGTTATACATAAATATATTTTAATACGGATTATGATTTATGGACTTGTTCTTTGAATCGTTATTATCTGAACTGAATGTATAAATCGACTTAGTGCTGAAAAATATTTTAAGCATTGTAATTTTAGGCTTGCATTTCAGTATGTCTAATGGAAAGAGCCATTAATTTTCTTTTATTGCAGTATTGCAACCAACGTAAACTTGCCTTACTTAATAGTTTTAAGTTTTTTAAATTAATTATGTATTCGTATAATGTCCTTAACACAAGTGATCGAATGGTACAACATAACGGTACGCAGCAGCCAGGACGCGGCGCGCGGCGGCTCGGCAGAACTTGATGGAACGAATTAAATATGGAGTAGATCCAGGATGAGCCTGATTGATGAACTGTCCGAGATCTCCAGTTACTGCACTTAACCTTGGCGGGGAGCGACGCAGGAGGGGGGGGGGCTCAGTCAGCCCACGTACTGCTCGGATTATTCCGCATTCATGCACTGTGATCACTGATTATGTATTTATTACAAAGTAGTTCTGTCCCCAAGTAGTTGGGTAAGATTATTATAGAAGTAGACAGTTAGATACACATACATTTTTACCGCGTGTGTGCTTATGGAATAGGGTTTAGCGATTAGTCTGACCGTAACGTATGAAGGAATCGCAAGTTATACATACAGGACGGTAAATGAAGTAATAGTTAATTCAGTATCGACAGCCGGCAGTCGGCGGGCGAGCACGCGCGCCTGACTTTGACAAAGGTTGGGCAGGATACTTAAGAAGATCACATTTAACCTGATTTGCTTCCGACCACTAAATATGTATCACAAGTAAACCCTTTGGGTGGCTAACGTGGGTCGCTGTGTAACCCCCCTCCCCCCTCAGCTCCACGGATGTAGCTTTTATTTGCTCTCGTAGTACTTGCTTCACTGATCATTAATTTCCGGACCAACTGTCGCTGGACAGTTGCGTAAGTGAGTGCCGATCGCAATACTTGTAAATGTAATTTAATTTCAATCAACTACCTTGTATAATAAGCATTTAACAATCTAGCAATCAAACAAACTTAATTAGTACGTAGAGTAAGTTATCAAAAAAATAATTGGTTCTCGAAACTTCTCAATGGGTACCAATAAGAAAGCACGCGGCAGTAACACTGACCGCGGCCACGCACACGATGGCGGGCGGTGAGTGCGGTGCACGGTGACAATACTGCGGCGGGCGAGGGCAGCAATTAACTAATTGTGAGTATAACTGGCCGCGTCGTACTGCGCGGCGCTGCACTGGACGTGGTGACGCACTGCTCGGTGATTACACTCAGCGTGCGAGCTGCTCGTTAGCTCAGGGGATGAATGTGGGGACTCATGGTGACACGTCGCGCGGCGGTGGCGAGGGTCCTCGACGGCGACGTGAAGGCTCGCCGGATTAGTACTTTCATTTCATGTTCGTTAATTTGATTGTACGACACACTTGACCTATTCTGCTGGTCAATGAGGTGCAGAGTGCCGTGTTGACATGTACTTAGCGCCAATTCATTTTGGTTAATTACCACTTCATCGCACAATGAATTACGCGACCAGTGTGCACGCTACGCCATTAATATCATGTTATGATTACTGCACGCAGCGCATGTCCCACACATTTCTATATTTTTATATTTTAAATACAAGGACTCGGGTATTCCGATGATCGAGAACTCATTGATTATATTACGGTCCAATACAACATTGATGTTTGCTTTTAAGAACAAAGATATGTCGACTTCACTCATATAAATCATTAATCATTGCATCAATTGCATGCGCACTTGTTGAAGTTACGCGATACAAGCTGACTGCTACATATGCTAGCTATGCGGAGTCGTGCTATAGTATGTTTAGTGGACTTGGATGGCCATTGGCAGACTCAGGAATGTAGTTGTCTGTATATAATAATGTAGATAATTTAGTGACAGCTAGTTGCTAATTAACAGCGCGCCACCTAATGAAGTAATTAGCCGGGCGGCGATACAACGCGTCCCATTGTGCGGATCAATTGGCGTTAATGAACAAATGATGTCTCATTACATACTTATAGAATATGACGCGAATCATTAATCAGGAACATTAGCGCGGTCACAGGCCGCCGCCCGACCCGTGCTACTGCGTTACTTACTGATGATGTCATACATACGTACTCCACAAATACCATATACACTAACCCTCTTTTATTTAATGCATACGAAAATGAGATAAACACTTTTAAATTATTGCCTTTCATTAGTTCACATAGACGTAGCGGCAGTAGCGGTCCTGGAAACCGCGCTGAGGTCCCACACATTAGGGACCGTTTCAACTGTCCGGATTTCCCAATAAGGATTGTTTCACTCGATCCCTGATTGCTTTTTTGCTAATAACGTACGCGTATAAAAGTCGCGAGCGAACGCATCGGTCGTGATATATGTCGGAGGAGGACCGCCCGCCGCCGCCGGACCGCGGACCACCGGAGTGGACCTCTCGCTGTGCCCGCGCACACTACCATACACCGCTATCGAATAATCTTTATCTTTTTCTTATTTACCTTTATTAGAAAAGCGAATCGAGATATGATTGAAAAATTGGTCTATCGGGTTGATTTGTTGTCGATCGTATTCGTGAATGGGCTCAATCGACCGGATCATTGAGATATTTATTTAGCTGCGTGTCGTTCTACGAAGCTTCGTAAACAGTACAAATAATATTCATTAGTGTCGTTGAATAAGTAAAAAGGTACACTTAATGCATGTTGTTAATGTTGATAACGTAGTTCTTCATTTCTTGAACCAACAATTAGTGGAACCCTTTACTTTAATCTCGGGTGTGGAGTACAGGGCAGCAAATGTCTCTTGTATACGGTGGTTAGTGCACTCCCTGGCACCTGTAAGCTTGCCATACATGACTTAGTGTTATAACTGTTGTTGTAGTGCTCGCGCTCCGTGTGAGTGCGCCAGTACCCTGCATGGCTCGGCTGCGATAGTATCGCACATTGTGCGCCCCGTGCAGGCGCGCACAGCCACACAATGCTCAGCCCGCGGGGTTCCAGCGGGGCAGCCCTCCACAACTGCCTCGAAATATTCACTGAGCACTGAGCATGCTTCCTCTACTAGTGATTTATAATGTTTTGTTCAGTTCCGGGAGTCAATGGAGTTTTTATTGGTTACGGGATATTATGACGCGGCGCGACACAAATAACTGCCATTGTGCATTGTCAGCTTTTGTCAAGTTCAACTTATGGAGACACATCGCAACTGATGGTGGCGGGAGTAGGGACGGCGCACATTGTTGTGCGCGACTAGCGAGTAGCGAGTGATACATGTAGTACCTGCGACAGATTAGCGCAAACGTTACGATTGTCGCGGAGTCGCAGCTGGTACTTGATCTGATCCGATATTATCTGAGCAGGCATTGAATGCAGTTCCCGATAAAAGCGAATAAAAATATGATAGTCTACAAATTCCGTGGTTTATCTGGTAATTCGCTCCCAAACGACTCGGATATCGGTTTCATCGCGTTAAACTGTCTGTAGTTGTTTGATAATTTAACTTTTTATTACATCGGAGGCTGCGCGAGTGTTTGTGTTCGGGATCGACGGATAATCTCGTTTTATCGTCGTTTTATTACAAACAACGACCGCGCGTATATCTATATCGAGAATCAAAAAGCAAAACTGTGTTTGTACCACAATTTTCGATAACGCCTTGTAGGGACGCTGCCGGGGGCGCGGGGTGGGGGCGCGGGGGCGCGGGGCGGACTCGGCCACAAAAACAAAGTGATTTGTTGCTCCGATGAAGACCTCAGCTTGTTTTTATTTACAATTCCAATAATGGGGCGACGGTTTTTTGATTTCTTATTTATGTTGGGAACATATTTGTTTGTTTGTTTCTCTTCATTATTTCGACGGCGCGGGGGAAGTTCTGAGAACGATTAAAATGTTGTTTAGTTTGGAGTCACATTCGCTAGTCGAGGGAAGAGCCAATAAAATATGATTATAAGCTGAATGACGGGACGGCAAACAAATAAACCCTCGTCGAATGATTGGACCACACGCAGAGTTCCGATACAGATCAGAATGTAACAATACAGGACTTTTTATTATAGGTATACTGGTTCAATAACCGTGCGTGACTGGTTTTGTCTACGGCAGAACTAAATAGGGAGGATATCACAATCCAGTTCGTCACCTACTGGTAGAATAATAGTATAAATTGTAATAACTAGTCACAACAGAAGCATGTGATGGCCGATATCTCTCTTCATGTAGGTGAAATACGAAGGAACTACATCTACATTTGGTAGACTGATAGACTGACCAGACTGCAGAACTCTTTGATAAAGTCTGTACCTGTGCAGCAGACCAACCGGGGTAACTTGGTAGTGAATACTTTACTAGGTGTTTATACATAGCTGGTGGTCACGATGTCACGCGAGATGCCCGTGCGGGCTGTTCGTGTTGTAATGTGTGGATGTTACACGCATGTATTAGCTTCCAGTTCACCGCACATCTGCAGCCGCGTCCATCACGAGCTCGCTCTCCACATACACGCAGTACTCACTCCAAACTGGTACCGATACATTATTCATTCATCGAAATGTAGCTTATATAGCCCGACATACGGGTCCGAGGGTTTTTACATGTCTGGCGATACGCGAAATTATTGCAACTTGCTTAGATGCCAAGACCAACACGTTCCCTGCCGCGTGGTATGCTCTAGTGCTACTATACATGTACATATATGCTTATTGCATATACATACATGTATGTTTATTACAGATGAATGTGACCATTACATTCCTCACAAGTACCCTCATCGATTGTATCACAGTTGTACCTATAAACATAGAGTTAGATACGATTGTACGTAGATATAATATAATATACGTTAGTATTGTTATTTTGTACCTAACTATGTTCTAACAGTAACCGCACAGATATGCTTATATCTCCGCCGAATATTACATTATTGTGGTATTTACAATGAATTTCAATTTGTACTGTATCTCTCGACTATTGCGTTAAGTCAGAATGCAGTGTGAAACAGAAGTCAAACATTACAATTACAACTATAGTACTTTTGTAAGGAAATAATACTAGAGTACTAGCTGCACTTGTAACTGTTTCTAGCAGGCAAGTATGCTTGTAGGTATGCAAGCTGATAACTAGTAAAAATCCCAGCCTTTCTCATTTACGATACAGAAATTTGAGAAATTTTCTCTTAGCTACACTCCTCGAGGAGACTGCAATCCTTGTCTGAAGATTTCCACATGGCACCGCGTGGGACTTCTATATAGTGTGTACTGTGTAGATGTAACCCGACACTAGAGCCCGCGACACTGGTGCCGCGGATGGTGTGCCGCGGTATCGACAAATTAAGACTAATCGCGTCACACCGCGCCGCGCCGCGCGCCCGCCGCGGTATCGCGCGACTAAATCTCTGCACTAATTAACTAAGTAGAACGCAGTTTTGGAGCGACGCGATCTTATCTACACACTGACGTTTTAAATATACACCGTGTTACACAGCGCACTACAGGCCTGCTTGCACCACGCGCGCACCCACTAGGCACGTGACAACACGTGTTAACAGATTGTGTTAATGTGCAATATTTTGCTAAGCGCTACACACTACAGACATTATGTAAACTAACTCTATCTGACACATTCACTGCTATGAAACAATCCGGTTTGCTGTCCGGGCTATTCACTGCAAGTTCTGCAACAAGGCAGGGGAAGCAATAACTTCAGTAAGCTCTAGTGTATCTACATACTGGCTGCAAGTAATACGCTATAAAGCTAGTATATCCTCTCAGTTAGTAAGAAGTATCAGTTAAAGATCCTATTGAGAGTAACGTAACCGCAAGAACTAACTGAAACAATCACTACGTGAAAATATTATTTTCAATAAATTGTATATTCTATTTGTTGACATCGTAACTATATTAAATACATATTAAATCCTTCGAAAGTCTAAAATAACCGCACCCTACTATCCTAATACGTTTATTTTCCAAATACATTTCACTTGAAACTAAGTTAGTTCTATTTGAACAACACAATTTCCATTATTTTTCGGAGTTGAGTAAACTACGCAACTTTGTTTTTCTTTTAAAAGTTTCCCTAATTATTGAACTAACAAGAAATCTTCAAATACTTGGAATAAGTCCGCGAGTGCTGCAGAACAAACTTGGCTCAAAGAAAACTTCCAACTTACTACAAATTAGTTCACGTAGTGAGTGGACTTCACTGAAAAACGAACCATTTATGAAACGTACGGCTACGGAGCGTACCATATGTTGAACACATAATATGCCCACATGTAGGTGACTATAGGTAAGTATGTGTCTTCAAAACATTATACCACGCCCTTTACAAAAAATGGTGTTTGCAGAGAATAATTACAGAATTAGTGTATAAGTCAATTAGCTACACGGTCAGTGGCGCCAACAGTTTTGAAAATAAAACATCTCATCAAGTAGCCACATATACACGGTACACCGTACATATATGGGTATTACAGTAAATAATGTGCGCAGGAGCCATTCGTTAGAAATAATTACATCGCAAATTAACCACAATTAGCCGAACTGTTGTATGTACGTCTGATGGCACACACTGCGACGCAGCAGGACGCGGCGCAGTGTGTCACTGCTAATTGAATATATACGCGTGTTCGATTATATTTATCACCAAATTACCGCTGGCAATAGCATCGCACTTACATAAACTTATTTACCAACGCCGCAGGACATGTTGCTTGGACAACATCTTAAATACAAACGATGCACACAAATATTACTACGGCCAACATACGCGTCGGTGTCACACACTTATGTCTCTCAACTAATTACACAGCCCCAACAGTTGATATCGTGGAAGGAATCACTTAAATGAAGTAATTATACTAATAAAACATTCAGGCAACAAATTACCCTTTAATTCGGTACAATTAGTAAAATGGTTCACCTGTGTAGTGTGTACTACTTACAACTTATACAAAGACGTTGTCATTTATGAACTGTGAATCAATTAGTTCGGTTCAAATGGAAAGCTTTTGTTACTGTGTACATGAGATACATTCATGTATTACTAGCTTCTGCCAGCGGCTTCGCCCGCAATCTCGTGGAATAAAATGTATCCTATTACCCAAGTTAGCTCATGATCGTCTGTAAACCAAATTTCATTAAAATCTGTTCCGTAGTTTCAGCGTGATTAACGGACAAACATCCAAGTATCCAAACATCATATCCAAAGAAACAAACTTTCACATAATATATAATATTCGTTTGATGTCAGTAGGAACAGTCTACGTTCAGAGATATATGAAAGCCTTTCTTCTGTCAAAGAACACAATTAAGAATAACTTCAATTCTGCCGAGATTTCCCGAGCCAGGGTTCAAATCTCTCCGTTTTGTAGTTAGCACATCAGATAACAAGGAAATTCAGGAAAAACAAGAAGTAACAAAAAGTAGAGCATTAAGAGAGTGGAGCGAGTGAAGAGAGTGCATCACAAAGTGAGGCAACAATAACAGTTGATAAGGCGAAGTATCGGCCGCGACTCGGGGCGGGAGCGGCGGGAATTATTCATGAGCAGCGCGCCATCGACAACTATTAACATTTTAATCATCCACTTTATTAGAACACACCGCAGCATCATAACGAAATACTAGTACCGACCAAACGTAAGTAATTACTCAGGTACGTACTAACTGTTCACAATGTATAGTGATACATTGGACATCTACAGGCTGTGTGTGTACTGGCACAAGTCTACAACAGTTGCGATTCCAAGTGATTTACTCTATCCGCCGCCTGTCGATACTGCTAGCTGCTAGTTGCTACTTTATTTTTTCCGAAGGTGTTGAGTCTTTGATTCATTTGTGTGATTGAACCTTCTGCGCGTCGTTACTCCGCGGCTGGAGCCGGAGCGCGCTAACTATAAGCTCCTGCTGACAGTTTGAACATTCAATTTTGTGGTAAAGTAGATCGGAAGTAAGCGGTGATTACATGCTGCGACACTTTCATTCAATATTTTACACAATTTCATATTATTACTTCGATAGTTGGGAAATTGGTTTCGTCTGTGTTGACGTCAGTACTTAGTGAACATTTGATGTTAGACACAGGCACAGGCGATATCCGTAGTGCTCGCCAGTTGGCAGTTTTCTCTCGTACCTATATAAAAAAAGTAATTCAGTGATCTCGAGCGATTCTCACTACCGAAACATTCCGAAGCCTCCTACTGGTATAATGCAATTGTATAAAAAGCTGGAATATGCAAACTGCGATATTATCCCGAGACTAATATAATATTATAATAAATCGTCGATTTCGATGCAACGACAGTGCATGGCGTTTAAATAACGTGTTATTGTTGAAGCCGCGCTGAGTTATGTCTCGGGGCCTTTATTCACGTCCCATGCTCGTAAATTCACACAAATGTACAATATTATGGAAGTATTTATTTATTTATTGCTGTGTGCTATACAATACTTCATATTTCTTATCTCATACTCCGGCGAGTGAGCACAGTTGAGTAAGTATTTAGATGGGCTGCATCGTGTATAGTGTGCAGGTGTGTTCTCCTCGTTGTAACGAGTATTGAATGGAATGATGACCAGATATGATTTATGTGATTCCGGTGACTTTTGTAGCTATTTGATGTAGTTAGCGTTATAAACATTGCTATATATCATCTCATTTATTGTCGAGCTCGGTGTTTACTGAATGGTTGCAGCCTGTCTCTCCCGAGTAAACAGCTAGTTATATGAAATTGTATCAAAGACTTTGGCAGCGTGGTGGGATAGTACGTTGGAAGTGGTGCGTGATGACGTAATGTAGGCAGCCCACGTGCCGCGGCCGTGCTGTCTGCGCGCTGTCTGCCGGCGGCGGGCGGCGGCTGGCGGCGCGCCAGTGCAGGAAGGAAGGAATCTCTCCAGCTTATTGTGCGCACTTATCATAATGGCCCACTCCTACTACACTACCGAGTAATCAGCTGCTGATGTCTCCAATTGCCACGCAGTGCCATGAATGTCTCACGTTAGTCGTGCAGTAGTGTATGTGTAAGTACATGAACTGTAGAGTAACATTATGTATGCTGCGCTAGTGGTTATATCCATTACAATATCATGACATCCCGCCCTCACAGCGCTTTCAGCATTGTAATATACAATAATTTATTCGCATTTACTCAATCTGTGAGCAAATTGTAGCGCATTTACGTAACTTAGGCAAGATGAATGGAAAATAACATCATCAATCACGTGCTGAAGCCTAAAGTGAAACTGTAGCCTCCAGCCTCCATAAACTTTGCCAATGTACCGCGTACTAACGTTTCCAGGTCATAACTTCCCTCACAGAGGCCTTCTTTTGGCCTCATTACATTATGTTCATAAATCTCAGCCACAACACGAAATTGTTCCCCGCAGCTAAACTGAGCAGATACTTAGGCAAGTTTTCAAATTAAACGAATATGGCCTGACTCAACAAAGTAATAATGTATCAATCGCAGCGTAACCGCAGCGGCCCCGCAGCGGCCCCGCTGCACTGTCCGCCAGCCAGATTGCTTCACTCTCCAATTAACTAGATATAAAGTCTATGTGCGGCATGTGCCTCGTCTTGTTACATGCGGAGACGTTCACGTTAGTCTACTACCAGTGCTGTCTGCGGTGATTAAAATTCTAATTAAAATACCGCTCGATAGGGCTCCAATAATTATTAGAATTTCACAATCAAAGTCGTAATCACCCGGTAGAAAGCGTAAGCGTATAATAAATCCAAAGGAGTGCGAAGACATTCCCAACTGTATGGCATTTGAATTCGTCTACTTATTAATAAACATACACACACACACCCAGTGTACACGGAAACTTTTCATAAGTTTAACAATAACCTTTGTAATTTAAAGGCCGGGCAAACAGTCACAACTATTTGACGTGTTATTTAACATTTCCTCTGCGTTAGGCAAAAAACAAACAATAGCAAGATGTTGCCGGCGCGACGTAGGTGGCGACATTACGGGAACCGTTTAACGTAGCACATTTCCCTCCGTGGCCGGCTGTAGGAGGATAAACATGACAGCTAGCGTGTACCGCTAACTTAGTAAGTAATGGCAGAACTCCGGCATTACTCGCAGGCTGCGACGCTAAGCGGCGACAGAACCATGTTACTGTAACCAACTGATTTACAAGCAACCGCCACGACCGCCAGTAGAGAGGTACACCAGCAGACGCACTGACGTGGCCGGTGCATCTATATCTCTAGCAGTAGCTGCTGTCTGTCAACAACATTTTCATAATGGTTACCATCGTCGGTAAAACAATAAATAAATAGTCCAACTCGTGGCAGCGATACATTGAATCATGAGTTGTGCGAGTACGTATTACTTGCACTATTAAATTAAGTCACTGGAAAGTTTACTGCGGTGTGTGTTCCCGACATGATAAGGGCGAATCCAAGTCAGACGTTAATATTAATTCGTCGCATTTCGCTCGCAAATTAGATGTAAGTGAAAACAGACGGGAGCAGTAATTTGCATGCGGCGGCGGGAGAGCAAACACACGCGCGGCTGCCGCCCGCTGCAGCCCGGCCTGCCTGAGGAACACTCAATATTTTCTTTTGTCTACAGATAACTCAACAAGAGTTAAACGGGGCCATTTCATATAAACGTTGGATCATCTAATATTCTCAATTGAATTTCATTACGTGGACTGAATACTGATTGCTCAGCATGTTTCGCTGCAAGACCTTTTGACAATAGTTGGGTTGGGAACGGTAATTAGGACGCAAGGTTACGTTAACTAATTAAGCCGATACTTCGCACACGAGGCGGGGATGAAGTAAGACATCATCTTTGCCCAGCCGCCATAAAACATCCCATAAAGCGGTGTGTACAGAGCCCGTGTTGGCATACTGTAAATAAATGACGGGCGAGTTAGAGGGATGCATAGTAATGTGTTTGCTCGCACAATACTTGTATCAGCAAGACGTTAGCGCCTTAAGAGATTGCGAACCTCCAGCGGATCCTATTTAGTTAAGTGGAAAGTGCTCAAATAATGGGATAGTACTTGGTTGATAGTTTAGCGTTACGGGAATTAGAAACGTAAGCTGAAATTCTATTGTGTTGGCTGAGGCAACAACTCGCGGTAATGGCTTCTGGTGCGGCGCGCGGCGGGCGGCGGGCGACTGTACTCGTCAACGTGTTGCTTTGCTTCTGTTGCTTTCACCATATAGTAATAATTGTGGCTGATTTTTATATTTCATGAGTTTCCAAAATTGCGATTGACCACCTTTCTGCTAATTTGGTCATTAACAACACTCAAATAACTCTTTCAACGTCGTTGATCATATTACGCGTCTTTAGCATAGTATGCGTGTATAGCATGGAGCTAATTCATAATTAGTTTACTGCGTATTATGTTGGATACTCCGAGAGTATTGTACTCTCCACATGGTTATGATTCATTAATTTTACTTTTGTTATTTTATTACTTCTCCAGATGTGATTTCTTTTCAAATGTGCGTGTGACCAAAACATTTTTAGCAGGGGAATTGACTAACTAATGGAAGTTACATATTTACGTAAAGTATCTTAAAACAATATTGTTCATTAGTTTTGGGGCGCTGTCCAGTAGAGATTTACATTGAAATAAAAAAAATCAGTTAATGCAGTAATCCAGTTGCAATGTTATAATGTCATCGCTTCCATTGGTGCGCTGCAAGAGTGGCCGCGGCGAGTTATTAGTAATATCTGTGTAAGCCAGGTTTACGAGCTACTTTATCTGCGTCGAGTTAAGCAGACATTGTAGTGAGCCGGGAGTTCCCTGTAAGCCCCGTATTTATAGCGCGGCCAAACCTGCGCGTCACTCGTTAGCCTCCGTCCCTCCACAACTACTCCGTGTCCTCATTATATGCTGCTGAAACTAAACTGCTTACGAAGGTTGCTCCAGTGTTCAATAATTATTTATTTGTATTCAAGTTGTGTACAACATTCTCTACACTATTATAAAGCTCTCCAATATTGAAACCCCTCGCTGTGTAAAGCCCATTAAGTTCCCTGCTCGGGGAGGTTTTACCTTTTGACCCTGAAATCAACATAGTTATCGAAACGCGAAATCCCCACCGGCCCCGTAATTAATTGTCAGCGCCGTGTCCGGGGTTCCATTTCCTGTTGGAAGTGGTTAATTTAGGGTTCGCGATAAGGGCTCCTTAATTTCCGTTGCAACTCACTTGTCATAGGCGCCACCTCGCGTACGTTTTTGACATTATTTTATCATGTTCATTTCCTGTGTGAGGATTGTGACGCGTGGAGTGACGACAGGAATGTCGGGCGGTTTGTAAAGGATGGTCGTTTTATTAGTAATAGCAATACATGTGTGGGGGTGCGGCAGTTATATCTAAATATAAAAGGTCGTTAATGTATCTTAATACAATCGAAACAAATGATTTGGTATAACTACGTAGCAGGGACGAAATTGTTGGATGACAACGACAACAAAAAATAAATGTTGAAAACGTAATTCATGAGAATCTTATAAAATTCCAACAACGAGAGAATGACTGCGTAGTGAGGGCATCATTCCGTCAAACTCGTAACAATTTACATTTGGTGAGGCGCCCGCGCCCCCGCCCCCGCCCGCGCCCCGCGCCCGCGCCCCCGCCACTCATTACGTCTCAATTGTCGATGGTTATCATCACGCCAACTCATTCGACGACGATCGCTCGACAGATCTCCTAACTCAATAACAGGCGACAAATTTACCCAAGATTAAACGAGATGCCGCGCGCCGAACGGATATTGAAATTTTACGATCTTTTCCCCTTTAAAGTTTATTTTCGACCGACGCTTTTTGTTTGAGAGATAATGTTCCCGTTATATCGGGGTGACAGTCGCGTGTAAACATACAATCCCTTTGTTACTTTCCACGAATGAGAGCAATTCGTGTGATCAACTTACATATAAACAAATACCGCGGCACTGGCTGCGAGTGTCTGATTGACCTTACACAGGGTGTTTCAGTGTCGAATACATTACAGCGTGTTGCAATAATTAGGTCATTTAGTGTCGCCGGCTGACGTTATTGTCTATTTGCGACAATCACCACATCTAGAGTGTAGACTATGGCAACGTTTCACATACCTGTGTCGTGTATTTTATAATGATGTGCAGATCAGTGAAACATGTTTCTTGTATTATTTAATCACAGAACGTAATGTTATTCTGATTTCTAATCCTACAGTAAGTTGTCTGACATCATGAAGATATACTGCGCAGTAAGGTAGTAAGGTCTCGCGATGCAATATACAACGTTTATGAATACATAACTGGGCGCATAAATAACACAGATAAGCAGATTTTAATTCAACAGATAAGTGGCGGGACCCCGCGGGCCCGTTGTGCCTGGCACACAGTAGCCACTGCCAGAGGACCCACTTCCCAGAGTCCCAGACAAGCTGCTCTTGATGACTCTTGTACTGGGAACTTCACTGAAACTGTCTAAATACTTGTCTACATCGGGAAAATGGGAATAGTTAATAATGAATGATTCAGTATCAGTTCCTGACAGGAACAGACAGACAGGTTGCTCTGGTTGGCCGGTGGCCGGTACAAAGGCCGGTACCTATAGATTTACTGATGTGCTTGTCCGTTGGTACGCTCCGCATCTGTCACGACGTAGCCGGCGGATCCCGCCGCTAGAGGGCGACTGTCCTGCTACACTGTTCCAGATAATGCTTTGTTGGTTTATTACCATGACGCGCTGTAATTTTACAACATTTTCTTTGAAAACTGCCTGAGCGAGGTCGATGCCTGTCGTTAGCTCGCTACAACTATAAGTAATGTCATTATTTTGACAACATCTTATTCCCTTCTATTAGAAAACAAGGAGTAATACGGAATAAGGGTTATCCTTAAAATTATCTTGCCTATTTGGAGCAATGATTTTGAGGAAAATATCCTAGAAGGATAAGAAACAAACCAATTGGACAAAAAGTAAGGCCGGCACGAAATGAAGCAGATGTTATTAGCTATCGAGGAGATGAATCCGGCTGAAGAAATACCAGTCGCTACAATAGAAGCAAACTTAATAAAGAAAGTGCGAACAAACGAGAACAAAAAGAAAAAGTATTGAAAACAAACATCTGTCGCGAGCCGAACTAAATGAAACCGACATTACGCGACGCTCGCGCGTGCAAATGTTTTACGGAACATTTTATGTAACACTAGTAGGGACAGGGACTTCTGAAGAGTCGGACATGCGGTTACTATCATTATTGTAGACTTAGGGATATGAATACATGGATGAATACCGGAACTTGCAACAGGAGACACCTGTTGGCACTAAACAGTTAGTTCACAATGAGGCATTGGGCACTGATGCTAATATTTACAGTATTAAGGTTCTCAACTAATGTAATTGTTCAGATGAGTATGAAGTTGAGACAACTAGCGCCCATTGCAGGCCAGTCCATGGCCAGTGTATAATGAAGTGTCTCGAGCCAGCAGCAGCAGGGGCGAACGTTAACGTTCATACAGTTAAGCACGTTAATGCTAGCTCTGTCCCCGCGGGCGGTGGCGGGAGCGGCGCGCGGAGCGGGGAGGGGGGGGGGGCGAGATTACAACACTATTAAATTTGGGGATGAAAAATGAGGGTTGTGTTTGATTTCGATTTGCGAACACAAACGAAACTATTTATCCTTTGAAGATTAAAAGGGTTTGGAATTAAAAAGCTATTTATTCTGAATGGGGACTGGAATAATGACACACCTACAGAGCAATCGCTTTGATTGTAATATTTTGTGTAAGTTGTGACAATCCAGTGAGGGACACGGTTGTTGAATGGTGCTCGTTATGCATCAATAGTCTATTGTGTTGCTGTATAGTTATATTACATGGACATTATCAAAAGGGCAGATTCGGTTTTTACATAGCAGAGCATGAACGGCTACTGACTTTGTCCTGTAAAATACAATATTATTAGCGACTCGTTGTTCCCGTGAATAATGTACCGACTAAACATAAACAATGGATGTATTATACGTACGGACGACACACTCGTGTTCCAAAACATCACAAAACTCGTCTCACAACAAAAGCGATGAAACAACAGATAATAAATTAGCTGAACTCTTTAAAAGACATCGCGTCGTAAATCACTGCAACAGCGATACGGTTGTAGTGCTCATGTCCGCGATATTGGAGAGGAATGCAATATGTGGCTTAATATAGTAAAGCCAGCACGCAGAGTACTTCAGTATCAACCACGTTAAAACGTCGCGTGAGTTTACTGTACGACTAGGTCGGAGTACTTACAAACTTATTTTGTAATAAATGTAATAAGTCAAGCTGATCCCACTCGTGGCCCATTGTGCTCCGTGAGGGTAATTTAATACATTTGGGCTGAAGCTAACACTGGTTATGGCCTCCTATGTCACCAGGGCACAATAAAAAAGTGACAGGCACGCTTTCATGCGACGCGGCAAGTGGCGTCAAGTAGCAAAATCCGACGTAAAGCGTCGTCGCCATTGTGAGATGTACAATGGTCGGTAATGCACGCCGGCTAATGGCTCATTTACATTATTCAAAGCTGCGGGATGCGTTACATGTCTCGTCTAATGTCATGCAAGGAGGACAGCTCGCCACAGTATGCCTAACTAAGGCGATGCGTATTATCATTACTAACTAAAATTCATCCGTGCAACGCAATTTTATCGAGCAGTTCTCGTCAGGGTAGTTTCTGGACAACCCTTATTCAGAAGTGCGGAAGTGGTACGAGCGAAGTATTGAGTTTGGTCGTTCCCCGAGTGTAAGGTCCCGGGCGTGATGTGAGCGGCTCACAATGTAAGGAGCCGGCAGTCGGCAGCCGCACATAGTTCGCGCGAGCATTGCATACCGCGCCGAGTGGCGGAACCACTGCTTTAGAATTAACTAGTCATTAAGGTTCATTAGTCACTGCACGAGTTCATTAGTCAGAGTAGGGTTTAGTGGTGTGCTGGCTGGAGCTTTGAAGGTAGCTGTGAAAAGTTAGCCCTCTTTTGATTTGAACGTGAAAAAGACAACCTTAATAACTCGGCTCGAGTGTAGTGGAAACAGCCTTTAGATGGCTTTATTTCAATTTTATTATTCCAATAAGTTTACACTGATATAACTAAATAACATTTAACTAAATATAAAAGAATTCGTTTTCAATGATATGAGTGTAACAAAAAGAATTCGAAGCGGTTTAGTGGTTAACGAGGCGAGGTGTGTTATTGAAACATAAAATAAGGTTTATTACTCGCGGGCCGGTGCGGACTACAGAGGTCCTGGCGAGGGACGAGAGCGTGAAGCACTCAAACACATCGAGCACAACACACGGCTCGTTGACAACACTCGTGTGACTAATGTCGGTTAGACACGGTGAGGACGGAGGGCCGCGACTGGTGCAGGACTCCTCCAAGTGAATGCGACATATTCGGCTGGGGAACTAACTAAACTTCACGGAGACAATAGTTACATATTTTTAACCCTATTCATAATATAATCAGTTGTTGTGAGATAATTTTTATAAAAATTAAAATTATGATGCCACTGGTCGAATAGTGACACTGGATAGACTAACTTTTATACTTAGGTATAATGAAACCGTAGCTGTGAGCAACATTAGCTGCGACATTAGTAAGCACCACGCAACGCTCGGAGTCTCCAGCTGAGACAATAAAGGGATTTTCTCAACCGTTCCGCGCTGCCCGGCGCTGCCGGCGCTGCCCGGCTCGCCGGCTGTCAGCACAGATTAAATAAACTATTAATCTCTATCCAAAAGGTGTATTTGCATAGCGATTAAAGCTAAGATCCGGAATATCTCGCAACAAAGGGCTGCACCAACTGATATGTAAATTGTTCAACTTGGACTTTCAAAAGCGTTGCGCGTACAGAATCGTTAGCAACTGGAACCAGAAACACCCATACAATAGTAACTTGAAGTACGCGCGTTGTATTGTATTCTGTACCCCGAGTATTGTGTAGTGCTTCATTATGGGGATCGTTTAGTTGTGAGATGCTTAAAATTCAATCTCAACCAACTTTTGCGTAATTTAGTACCTAATATTTACTTCGGGGAGGCTCGGTATGATTAGATATTTAGTTTTTTGTGTTTGATACTATACAAGCATTATGTGACCATTAGTAATGACGTAATCCATATCCACAATATCAGGTAGAAATCCGGTTATGCAGTATGCAACTCGTTCGCGGGGCACTAAAGTTGGGAGTTTAGATTGATAGAGGTCCGCTTGCGTGCAATCAGTTGATTGATTCACTTCATTTGAACAGAGCTGCTGGAGTGCTATCGACTCGGTTTATTGGGAACTGTTTTAAAATTGATTCGTTTCGTCTTTGTGTTAGTTTGAATTGGAACCAATAAAACTGAAGTATCCTGTAATGTACAATAAATAGGGAGCTAGCAGCCGTGGACTGTTTGTCTGTTTATACGGGGCTGGTGCTCAAACTGTTAGCTGGTCGTTCGTTTATTTATGTTCATTACAGAAGCTGTGGAACCTGTATTAAAGTTTCTTTAATCGTTTTATAGACCCACCGCAGTCGCGTATCAATTTTAATGGACGCAAAAAGTATTTTATCGAGATGCAATTACGATCGTGGGCGAAATGAAAACATGAAGTATTTAAATACAAGTTAATATTCACAAAGAGGTCTGCGTCCACTGCGCAGTCGATTGGATGTGGAATAAAAATGTGTGTACAACAATATCCCGCGGCGTGGCGGTGGACGCGGGCTACAGTAGGGCATGCTGTGCGGCTGTGCGTTTTATCATGCAAATGTGCTGCGTGCGGACAATGTGCAGTTTGTGCGTGCGTCGTGCGGGGCAGCTGCGCGCACGCCGCGCCGCTTGGCTGGACACAGTTTTATTATTATACGACTAATATTACATTACGGACAAGGTAGAGGTATGTTAATGATTGGTCGCGGCTCATTGATTGATGCAGGTGCTGATAATATAGTAAAGTTGTCGTAATCTAGAGTTGTGAGTTAAATTGTGGTTTTAAATTGTATACACGCATTTCTAATGTTACCGTTTGATACTAAGTATTCTTTGTAATTAGCTCGGCTGAATTAAAAAGTAGATGAATAAATACGAAAGTTTAATGCAAAACATTTTTTTTCTAAGGTACCAATTTAAAAGTATCAATTTCTCAATTCCCACCGAGGTGTAACCCAAACAAACATATTACATTGGCAAATCAAAACAAACAATCAAAAGTTTGTGTGTAAATACAAAACAGAGTGGAACAATTGTCCCGACGCTCGCAACACTCCAGCAGTCACCGCGGAGCGATCAAAATAAAAACATCGCTATTGACAGAAGGGTTCGTCCGCACGCACCCCTTTTTTAAAGGGCGTGATTTTGAGGTCATTGTGAGCGGTGATAGGGGGCGCCACATACGACGCCAATTATTCTGCAGAAGACACACTTGGGACAATGTGGATTTTAAAAGCACACCATGTTCTGTACAGTTTGTTTAGCCTTTATTTTAAGGTACCTACTAAGTAAAGACTTTAAATTGAGCACTGATTGACAATTTCATGACTGCCTATAAGATTTACTGGAGTCTCTCATATTCACCCACAATACTGGATTACCCGCGTGTAGATAATGTAGTGTGTCTTCTATGTGTATTGTGTAGTAGTGACTAGTTGGTGCAGTGTGTGAGTACGGCATGTGTCACGTGGTCACACGCCGCTGCCTGCCAAGTAGCCGGCGCGCTGCGGATGTGTGGCAAATTCTTCGGACGTTATATCACGAGACCAGTCTACTACTTGTCTCCATGTCATCAAATTTAATACAACAGCTATACATACTATACAGATATAAAACCATGTATTAAGACTCAGTTTTCCGCTGATTACATGAGAAGGGATATGTACTAAAATTGAACATAAAGTTTAAAATAGTACAACATTGCGTCTGGTAAAATGCTAATGTTAACATCGTTAAATACAAATTAAGTGAACACGCATCCATCTTCATTATTAAGAGATTTAAGACAATGATACGGAAGCTTAGCTGTAATCTCTAGTACCGCCCGCGCCCGGGGGGAAACGGCAACGTTTGTTATAACGCGCCTTTTGCTGCCCAAGTACCAAGTACCTGGTGCAAATGTAAGCAGTAGGAGCTGTTACCGACACCGCAACCGAATTAAAATCTTGATACACTTATAAAGCAAGCCGCGTCCTAGGCATCACTAAACGACAATGCGGCGCAACGACACAAATTCGGTAATGTAGTTAATCCGTAACCATTGCGTAGTTACAGAGGCGTCGTTAGCCGGCCACGCTGCGCAAACAAGCAATCAACGTGGAAAAATAAAACAAACAGATGCGGTCGTGTCGCGCCTATCAATGTGTTACCATGATGGCGACTCGCTTTTATTTTTATGAGCGTTTTACGAGCCTCAAAAGGATTTGTTTTAGAGCCGTACGTGATAAATGCACCGCTGGGATTGAATAACGTTTGGTTCAGTCGTACGAAGGCTCGCAACGTTCGCATACATCGGCGACGACTGCCAGGACACACGTTTATCACTGCGATCCATTCGCAGGCGAGCACACGTCGCGTCGTCTGATGGATGCTGCTGCGTAATGTATGTTCTAGTTGTAGCTTTCATACATATTCACGACACGACACATTGCTAACTTTCATACGACATATTGTTCATGTTTCAGAGTCACACCTCCATTCTCATACTTCAGTAAGAGCTGAGATAACGTAGCGAGAGTAGTGGACCAGTGGTTGCGACACCGGGTGCACGTGGTCAGTCTCGGCGAGGTCTGCCGGGGCCGGGCACGTGCGCTGATCGCGCGATAACACAACAAACACCAAATTACCCCAACCTCGGCGTTAAGTTAATTAATTCAAAGTATTTGAAACATTAGTCGCCGCATAATTGAGTGGTTTAAGTGGTTGTTTCAACAGGAATCGAATACGAATCCATTTATCAGATTATTGTACAAGCTAATAGTACGGCACGACGCTACAGGCACGCAAGTCTCTATTGATTGATTGTGCATTGGCTGTTGGCTGTGTACGAGTATTTATATCAAATAATAGCCAAGAAATTATCCAGTTGTGGGTTTTGTGTGGTAATGTTCTCTCAGAATATACTTTAAAACATATCGTACCGAACATGTTAATTTACCTCTAACTGTAATGTAGGGTAGGCAGGGTATAAAAGCTTAGTTTACAAATAAACTGAACAGCAGCGGAATCGGTTTGCAATAAACCGATGCATGTAAATATTAGTGGGAGCAATTACTCGGGAGCGAGTATAAATAGTGGAGTGCGCGATATCCGCGTCTATTACCAGCTAACTGCTTTTACTACATTCCGGGAACGCGCGGCGCAGTAAACGACGCTGAGTGCTTACAACGTTACACCCGTGTTATACCACCCAGTAGCACAGTGCACAAACATTACTACGATACATTGCAAGTACGAATCAGGTGATAAATAAAATCTGATTAAATCTGCTTATGATAATCCCTGGTCCAGGCTTGAAACTAGTCGAGCAACCTCCTCGAACGGTTATGTGAATAAGCCGTAAATATCTAATTCATTGGATCTGATGATTACTGTTTTTTTAAATAAAAACCGGCCAAGTGCGAGTCGGACTCGCTCATGAAGGGTTCCGTAACAGCAAGTAGATGACATAATATAAAAGTTGTAAAATAACTTGGTTTTACATAGTGTTTGTATGAACGACAAAGTTATATTTGCGGTTTTTGAAAATATTTTATTTCTTAAAAACTAATAATGATATCTGGTTCAAACTAATTTTCGTTGTTAGTTTCCATTGAAATCTACAGCATATATTTTTTTCAGTTTTCTCACTCTCTTATTTTAAAAGTTAGAGGGGGGGGGACACACATTTTTCCACTTTGGAAGCGTCTAACTTTCAAACGATTGATTTTGACGAAAAGTGGTTTTAGAAACCTTAATGTCTTTTTCAAATACCTATCCATGGACACCCATCACGGATATGTAAGCTGAAAAAAAATTTTTTTGAATCAGTTCCATGTATGGGGGCCCCCTTTAATTTTTAAATTTAATATTTTTTGTTCAAAATTCTAATAATAGCGGTTACCGAAATACACCATCTTACAAAGTTTCAACTATGTAAGCCCAACAGTTTCGGAAATAAATGGCTGTGACATACGGACGGACGGACGGACGGACGGACGGACGGACGGACGGACGGACGGACAGACGGACAGACAGACAGACATGACGAATCTATAAGGGTTCCGTTTTTTGCCATTTGGCTACGGAACCCTAAAAACGTTGACACTTTTAACTTTAGTCATTCCTTTGGTCCTTCTGCATTTTGCTTCGAGCTTACTAAGGGCTAATAGTCTAATGACGTTATCGAGACTCACACCTTGTACTGCTCGCCTACTTCATTAACAACCGCACACACACACACACACGCCATGTACACAACAGATGTAAGGAGTTCGGCGTATTTTCTCAAACAACTAGTGATCGGTTGAATCCATCAGATTTACTCGTAGTTGTAGTTAAGATATTAGAAGTAAAGTTGTTCTTGTTGAGGCACTCCTATGGACCTGCTGAACATTAATAGTTGCTGTTGTGGAATAGATAACCAAGATACTGCAGGTACGGAGGAGTATTCCCAATAAGCAGCATCTTACACAATCTGACTATTGAGTAGAGATTTGGTGAAATTTCCGCAATATACAAAAGCAGTGTGACAAAATGTTAAAATACGAATACAGTCAATACAGAATAAAACAAAAAAGACGCGTCGTAACAAAATGCGTAATGAACAGTGACGAACAAATAAAGACAGAGCACTCAAACAATCAAGCTTAGCATTTTAATTAAGAAAATTAAACAAAGAGACAATTTAATTGAAACGTATCCAGCAACAATTCAACAGGCGCATCGAAAGCAATTTCCCTATTACCGAACAAAGTCAACAAACCCAAGAATTTTAAGTGAACGAACGTATCGTATACGTAAGGCATTAATTAGGGGCTCACGACTGACGGCCGAGCTACACGCGGAGATACAGACAGAAGGCGTACCGACCCCGCGACTGGGGAACACATACGCTACGGTAATGCTAATGAACAGGTGACGGTTGAACAACACGGAACAACTGGGGAATTCATTCATCAAGCTCTTATCGCAATAGAACTACTACTGGGTACCGTGTGGGTGCTGCTCGCGGATGTCACTGACCATGTTTGGCAGAAATCATTATAGGAAGGGATAAGTTGTATAAGTTTCCGTACTATGAAGGAATAAGTCGTGATTCGGTTATACATCATGCTGTCAGTAAGTAACTTCCTGACTGTGGCGATACGCAGACCAATATATCTAGCAAATGATTTCATAATGTAAGCTTGAGTAAAGTTCAGTTGTCTTTCTGCTTTTGCTCTCACTTTGGTCCAACTCTCAATTACTGAGCTAGGAAACTTGAGCCGTGCTCGATGCTCGGCGCTCACCAATTGATTGAGTCAACACCGCTTATGAGCATCATTGCCCTTTTTGTTTCGAGTGTTTACCTAAATTAGTAGGCAGGTAACTTGTTTACTTTAGATCAATGTTTAATTTTCTAAATCGTGGGTAAGTCCTTCGGGTTCAATAGCTAGAAACAAAAAGGAAAGACATTTTTTAAAAGATCCAATTACAACTTCAGCGAACGTAGAATATTAAAACTTCATTTTGAAAAGGTAGGAGGCGACGTGCGACGCGACAGCAAATTCAATGGAGGCAAGATCGTGTGGAAAATATTTTAAAGAAAATGTTTAGTAAATGTGTTCGTTTTTGATATTCAGCAAAAATCTGTTTCGTGAAATGTTTCACACAGTTCTCTCGGCTTCGTTAGCATGAGGCGGTAGTGCTTAGTAAGGCAGGCGCGTACGCACGCGGACGAATCAATTAGTTAGTCCCGCCCCGACATCGGCATTACAACCGCTTTCCCCGCATCGAGTAAAGGTAAAGTTATTAATGTTATGTGCTTGCGGTGCATACTTTCCTACCACATTGCGACGGGAACAGGCTCTCACTCGTACGACTTTATACCTCTCCGTCAGACACGCAGTTTATTATTTCAGCTCCACGTTTATTGTAGGTAGATGTTCGCCTAGTGGTACGGAGCGTCTTGCGTAGTATGGGAGAGTCGGCAGTCGGCACACTGCTACCATAACTTGTAAACTAACTCGTCGGATGTAAACTTTCTCCACGTCTCCCACAGTAATAAAGTAATCAATACCGAGTACTGGAGTAGGTACAGCCTGTAGCATGGATCGTGCATCACTCACCAAACATCGATGAAATGTATTTTCCTATGAGCTCCATTAAACTTGCTTCGCTCAGAAATTTATTAGTTTTAACAAGCTCTGCACTTATCTAGGAACTACACTAGGGATAATTTATATAAATATTGTATAGCACACTGGTTACTCCATCATAATACAATATCTGTCGCTAGTTATGTTAAACTAACTGAGCTAGGACAACATTAGTATGAAGCACGACTAGCTGTAGTTGTAGGTAAGTAACTGCGTTGTCCACTCAAAGCTCCGCTCAATTGGTTTACAATAACAATCCATAATTCTGTTAAATCAGGTTCTGCTTTAGTACGTAGTTAGTGCCTCCGTACGTACTCAGTATAATCAGACGGGCGCAGGTTTCAGTATTCAATACAAACGTGTTGAATGTGTGAGCTCTGACTACAAACTTAGTTTAGCTTAGAGAATCGATTTACTTGTAAGCTATAGACTTGAAACTTTCTCTCGTCTAATTGAATATCAGAGAATTATCAGCGTGTAATTAGCGCGCGCGAGATAACAGCGCGCACTCCATTACCGCGTGCGCTGCGGCGGAAGGTAATGCTTCGCGCACTAATCAATTACCTTCGAACCACTTCTATTAACGGGGACTCGCTGGGCCACCTGACACTACATGTATCTTACTAATTAAATTTTGTACCAGAGCTGTACGTTCTGGAGACGGAGTGGAGACCACTAGCCTAGACGATGCCTCCAGTTAGGTAAAGTGATGATATCTACAATGACTAGCAGTGGTGGAATACTAAGGTCTGAAGGTAGCGCTTAGTGGAGAAAGCAATGTTTACGAGTGGGCAGTTAATATGAGAAACAGTGGTTGTGGAAGAAAAATACAACGCCACGAGTGCAGACAGACTCGGAGCTGATGTAGTGTAGTGGAGTTGGAGGAGTGGTTCGTGATATATCGCACTTAACTACCATTGCAATATAGGTGTTCACGGTACATCAGATAATAGTGTAAGAAGTAGAATGCACAATAGCACGGTGCGGTGTGAGGTGTCCCGGCGGAGGCGCGCGGTGCGGTGCGGTGCGGTGCGGTGCGGTGCGGTGCGGTGCCGGCGACGAATCAATTAGGCCGACACCGCGCCATCGCGCCACCATTACCGACGCTCGGAGACTCCGCGCTGTTGCTGCGACCCTAGTCACGGAAGCTGAGCGGGGCACCAACACCAGTACGAGTATTATAACATTTCTACCAGTAAACATTTTGGTTAAGTAACTACAATGATTTATGATGGTTAATCGCTTAGAACCAAATCGTAACATGAAATTCTGTTTGCTTACCGGAAAATTAAAATGATTCAATACCATGTTGGTGCAATAGAAACAAGAAGCCTTTCCAGTCTGCACTCAATTCGAATACGAGACAGCACCACCACTAGCAATACTAAGTACAAATTATTGTTATCCTTCTTTCTAAAACTGCTTTAATTTGTTTAATTAATAACGATCGCTGTTACTTATGGTTTGTTCCACATTACATTCGGAGCGCATAACTCAGGCTCCGGCGGGATTCGCGGTTCGATTCCATTCGGCTCAGTATCTCTGCGCACCTTCGAGCCCAACTTCCGTGTATAATGAACAAGTACCACGAATCATTAGGAGAATACCTTCGTACAGGCGACGCGTGAATCTCATCAGGAGGCTAACTACAGAACTTATTAACAGATCAACTAAAGATATAGGGGAGGTAAAATCTAAAGGCACGGATAATGAAGGCGTACATAGAATGTGAACAGTAGAATAGCAGATAGATCAGTCTGACTTGGGAACAATTACTGTATTAGCAGAGCAATGACTAGTAGACGTTAGTAATGACCAGCCGCACTCAGCTGGAGCTCCTACCTACGTCTTTAAATAGAAATAATTTGAATTCTCTCGGCGGTAACGAATGCGAGGTTGTCAGCAGATGATATTATTACACGTGAGACGGCGCGAGAATGGACACTTTCTACAATAATAGAGGAACAAACGGATCACACGAGCACTGGCGTGGCATTCGTTTACCGGGAACTAGTGGACAGCTGCCGCATATCTTGTGACTTGTTGCAAAGAGAACTATGACATATGTCGGTACATGCTGTACATAAATCTCGGCTTTACTACCGCTGTTGTAGCCTGTAGTTATCTATGTACTACGCCCACTAGTACTCGTACATATGTCTGTTGATTGAATATAATATTAAATACAAACAAACTTTATGTCTAGTTATTTCTCTTTAATTATACACTTGACTAACTACTTCTGCTTAGATTATCCGTTTCGACCTGTAGAGATTCAAAATGCCACAATTTAAAACAACTGCAATCACAAATATTGGCAAACCAAATCAAGTGGAAATGATTTTGATTAGGCTCCCACAGGCGGCGGCGATGTGAGGGTAGTCGTAATTTCCTTGATGTCACTCGCGTGTAACGTACCCGCTCGGTAAATATTCAATTAGATGCGTTTGTGCCGCGAGGGGGGCCGCACGTAAACGCACTAATATTAATTCGCTGTACATGTGGCCTCGTACACGCCGTGCGATACTTCTATCTGTCTACCTTTAATATTCAATGATTAGAATTTAGATGTAATACATAATTTATAATTTACTCTAACACGAACAAAATATTACAAGTCGATAGTCTTTCTGTATACCTCCGCATGATAAGTTTACGCTGCCCACAGTCACCGCCTACACGTGCCCATGCCGAGGTCTATCTACTTAGTGGATTAATCTAAAAAGTGTGTACACGGCGCCATGCTCCAACTTAATGTTGACCGCAACGGCTTTTACAAATTTCGGTTTAGGCAAGAGCAAGGGTTACGTGGGCGTATGTACTAATGTGGACAAACTGGTGGATAAACCGATCGAGCATCAACTGCTAGTTTTGTATGGACTGCAAATAAAAGCGACGAAATGATATAGTTCCACGCTGGCACAGCGGCGGCGGGCCGTTTGTAAAGTAACCTCTGACATTTTCACACCTCACCCCGAAATAACGTGGGACTGAATGAACTGCGATTTATATCCTTCTGACAGAAAAAAATATGAAGTTTTGTTCGAACAAAATAAGGTTCGGTTCAATTCCCCGGTACGGCAGGTAATCGAAACGGTCGCCGTCGCCGGTAGCCGGTGATCAATGAGCTCGCTGCTATCAATCGCGATGAATTCAAGCGGAGAGTGAAAGCCTCGCTACGTGCTGCGTCTACTAGTGGCGTGTGGCGCCTCCTACATCCTTCAGCCGTAGGGAAGATTATAGTGTAATATAACTAAGAATATTTTACATAAATTGCAGTGACCGCAATTTTCAGTTTTCAGGAAAAATTACTGCGAACAATAAGTGGGATCTCCTCATTTAATGTTCTTTAGAATTTCTATTTTTAAACTAACTAGGTAATTAGACACTACCCCTAATTAGTTGATTGGACAAGGAGATTTGGTTTAAGAGAGATATTCTCTTAAAAAGAAAGATAGAATGAACGTAAGTCGTGTTTCAATATATTGTAAGGAAGCGGCAGTATCTGAGCATCTCGACGGTGGCAGCTGGTTAGCATGCATGAATGCAAAACGTATCCAAAGGCAGTGCGATAGCGGCCGGCACGGCTGTAACAACCAGTTACACCGCGATTAGGGAACGATAGCGAGTTAATCGCGCGATTATCGTTAATTTCAATTATCTAATAAGATTACTGCTAATTTGTTGGCTGGTCAGTAATTTACCGTGTTCACGGCGGTAAGGCTCACAAGTCCGCAGGAGGCTGCGAACTGGTTCCACTTACTGGGCGGGATTGGTTCCGTTTCTTTGTAACGAGTAGCTCTAGCAGTGCCAGCAATGTCCGGCGCATTACGTGTAATGTACTGCCATTGTGTTACTATGTGTGTCGGCTCCGCGGACAGTCAATGTGTTAATATGTTTACATTAATAGCTCGCTATACTTAGCGCGCCGCGCGACGCTGCATGCGCCGCTGTCTGCAGTTTGTTTCTCATTGTTCGTGCACTGCGTGTCCACCCGTATGTTGTATGTTGTATGTCATACAATAATCTACTGGGGGACATCATAATTACCAATTTATGTTATCTCATTGTCTAATCCCGCCTCGTTTAAACGAGTTATTAAGCAATTTATAGCACTTACTCAAATACTAGTAATAGAACCGGTTAAGATAAACAAATAATAATTTGTCTTGTTGTGTCTAGCTGTGCGTACCTACTAGATAAATATGTTATTTGAGAGTATATTTAACTTATAACATTCAGCTTATTCAGTTAATACCACGTTTTGTTATACCACATATTGAAGTCAATCAGAGCCAGTTAAGTGGTTTACAATTTTATTATTATGTAATTAAACCAATGCAATGTAAAAAAATAAATTAATCAGCTTATGTCGTACAAAAAGTATTTATCGAACCGCGGAACCATTATGTAGTGCAAAAGGAATGTGTGCGTGCCCCATTCATTGACTCCAGCGGAGCTCGCTGCTCGGAGCCAACAATGGACCTTAGACTGTACGGATTAGTTTTGCCTAAGCCACGGAACAAAAAGCTGGATAATTGCAGTGGCGAGCACTCGCGCCAGTTACTTGCGCTAACTGGTGCAGATAGTGGCAGTACAGTGCGAGGGAACGGGCGCTCGGGGAACATGGGAACAACAGTTGCAGTCTTTTCTCGCACCTAATGTTGGCAACACTACGACAGTGAAATCTGCCATCGTTACAACACTAGGTTAAATACAATAGAGACGTAGGGCACGAATCTACACGAATATTTTCTCAGTATTCGATTTTAATGTTGGGTACTCTATGAAACTAATTCATTGGAATTATAGTCTGTCCTTTACAATTCCTGATATAGCCAGCTACTAGCTAGGTGTACGCGTATAAAGCCGAGCCTTCCCAACTATTGACTCAGCTCCTAATATTTATGTAGATAAACACGTTATAAATCGCTGGCGTCGATACGACCATGTCGACGTGGGCTTCTAACACTACACTGTATTTAGGAATTAGGTACGAAGTAGCTATCGACTGCCGCGGGAATATTCATCGCGTACTAACTCAAACTTAATGGGATATTGTTGATAGACGATCATTTACATAATAGTAATTTGTTAGACACATTCATTGCTTGGGACTTGGTGGAAGTGTGTCAGGTCACAGCTCAGCCGTGAATGCTGTATCGATACGAATCAGTTTGATGTCCCGTGCCTCCCACGCCTCTCCATTTAACAATATCACTAACCGCATCTAGGTACATTAAGTATTCAGATTTTGAGCGATGGCTTGCCTGAACACAATATTATTAAACCACAGCTTTTAGTAATTGATATTGCAATAAAATATGGAGATAAGGCGTCCACGGCTAACTATTAGATACTGACTAACTGTGGGTTATTACTACCTTGGTTTGTTTAATGCATTACGACGCGACGGCTACGAGTTACGACATTCCGTCAATCAGTTTACTTGATCGACAAGCCTTTCATTTCAGCACATAATGACTTTGTATTGTATTGGTCTACAGGGAAGTAGCACTTGTTGTGTACGTAATGGACGTCAGTACTTACGTGTAACATTTTCATAGCTCTTGGTTGTAAGTAACAGTCTTGTATAGAGTGATTAACAAACTTCAGTTATCGGATTAGGTGTCGTAGAATATCTACATAGGCGAGTATCAATTTTCCGTCCAGTGCACACATTGAAATGGGCTTGAACGAATCAATTACGTATTTTCAATACAAGTAGTAAAGGGATCAGCACAATGAGTGGCCGGCGGAGCGCTAGCCCGCGCCGCCGTCAGTAGTGTGCGGGCGGGCACTCGAGCGACGGCACCCAATAATCCAAATAAACAGCGCGCTGTCACCGACACGCGACACTTTTATCGCTCTAGTCCACCGCGGCCGCCCCGAGCCCCGACTATGTTTTATTGATTGGGCCATTGGTTCCCATATTACGCTGCTAACTCACCCAAATTATGGGTTGGTACGACACGTAAGCTCAAATATTGTTGACACGCTCAATTAAACTTTATTGTACGGCCAGCCGTCCAATGGCCAATGTTGTACGGTAATAAACGTTTGCAATATCAACTTTTCCTATTATAAATGTTAAGATATAAAAACAACAAAAACAAAAGATTCGTAATCATCAAAATAAACTGGCAGACCGCGAACTGAATACTAACGACATAATTCAAATTCAACAGCAATATCGGGCCAAACAACAACTCGTAATAAAAGCTCAACTCCTTTATTATCCAGCGACCGGAGCGGTGCCGGAGCCGGGGCCGGGAGCCGGGAGCCCTCGAACTGAGCCGTCACCCGACCGACGCGACCGACGCGACCGACACGTATTCGCGCCATCCGGCGTTTATCATTTTTTCCATCTCGAGCCGCACCGCTGGTAACTATGGGGTTAGTGACAGCTTTCAACTCGGGATTAACTTCGTATTGCGGCTCGCGGGGAAAAAATTTAATAGCTCTCCGAAAAGATTGGCTCCAACCCCTCGCCGGTCGCGCCGAGTGATAGTTACTGTTAAGGGATCCTTTCGACCCTACAATTTTAAACTAAACACCGTAATTGGCAATCGGCGTTAAAAATGATTGCTCGTTCAACAAAATTACAGTTTACTTAGAATTAAGTGGCAGAGAAATAACGCGCTGAATGTATAATTAGGTACGGAGTTATACATCCTAGTAATTGTACACCGGCCGTGAGGAGGTACAACAGGCGCTAGCTGGTTATTTCAATTTAGTCATCAATAACATTTTATGTAGGTTGAAGTATGAATTGATATGTTTGGATTAAAATAACGTTTCAAAAGTCCCTAATTTAGGATTAATTGAAATAAATGCTTTGACTTTGATTTTGAATACACATAATTAACTAAGTAACTATGTACTGATTCTACTTTTTTAAGTCTTAACACAAGTGTGATACTTAATATTATTCTGTGAGAAAAAAAGCAAATAGGTATGATATACCTAGTAGACATATTATGATAGTAGTTTGACGGAAAACGTAGACAGCACTAAGTGTTAGCATCTAAACGCGATTGTGCCTAAAACACAATAATTTAAAAAGAGTATCGATGGACTTATATCCTAACCTAACCCAACTTCGTTGCTGGACAGACTTTATTGTGACGCGTCAAAAGACAGATACAATTTAAAAACCTAAATGCATTGACTTCAAAGAGAAGAAGACGTACGTCTTCTGGTACGGGTCAGGTACAGGTAAAACAATAGATAATAGAAAACCCACCATCATAGCTATCTAAGTAGGTAGTACTTATTACTTACTTTCGGTGATTAAAAAATTCGGTCATGGTCGTGGGTCGTGGGGTGTATCAACTTAGGGGCGGAAAGTCTTGAATGGACGTGGAGTTAGGTTTAATTAAACTTTTATCTAGAAATGGGGTGTCTTGTCGAAGCCTGGTCAGTTACTGATTAATTTTGTAGATATCTGCCTACTCTAGTAGCCTGCACCTGTTATTACTAACTAGGCTCAACTTGCTTATCGAAGTAAAACTACACCTTCACTCATTCGTTTCTTGTCTTCATTACCGTATCCTAAAAGTTTCCGTATGCGGGCTGCTGTAGGCTGATATGTGCGAGTGGTGGTGGCTCACCTGGTGGACAGCCGCAGTCCCCGTAGTCGCGGATGCTCCTGCGAGGCCGCCAGTACGTGGGCGGGCGCGCCAGCACCTCCCGCCGCAGGCGCTCCACCAGCGGCTGCTGCGGCTCCAGCACGGCGCTCCGCAACGCCAGGTGCTGCTCCTCCAGCAGCGACAGCCGCTCCGTGAGCGCCTGCTGCTTGTACAGGCTGTAGCCGCTGGAGATCAGGCTCATGGCACACGCACACCATAACACCACACAGTACGCCCACGGGTCCCCCGGACATCTCTCCTCACACTTCTCCCATTTCTTCTTCGTTTCTTTCTTCTCCTCTTTCTTTACTTCTTTGTCTGAAGTGGTCTTCGCACCCGGAGGTGATTTCCCTCCGATTTTCAAAATCATTTTGTTCAGTTTTATATCTCATGAACAGCATTTGTTCCCTGAATGAAATATCGAAGGCATTGTCTTTGATATTCTCATAGTCCACTTTGCACCCAGTCTGCGTTAAAGCGATACATTGTACTCACAATAGATACGACCAGCTCGCAGCTTTTCACGGTAACAACGTCTATTTGGTCTTTAACGAAATCTAATATCTATTTACAATATTGCCATAGAAAACACAAATATTAAAAACCGCAAGGTGCAAGAAATTACGAAGGAAACAAAAAACTTTACAATCGGCGAATGTTGTGTGATCGTGTTTGCAGACGCGTGTATCGTGTTTGAATTCGTTGTGTTCGCGCGCGGACAGAGCAAGGACGTGCCGTCAGCTCGGCAGGCAGTACGCCACTGAGTGTCGCTCCACGCTCGCTCAGCGGATCAAGTCGCCGCGGCTCCGCAGACAAGCAGGCGTGCGCCGACCAAACCAACAGAACTAAGTTGGATTCTTCAAAAGCTGGCCTTTTCTTATTGTTTCTATATTTAACTACATTCACACATATTTCAGGAAAATGTGAGGGGTATTTTAATTTTTTCTTGTAAATGATTTAATTTTCATATACAAAATTAATTACAAAGGTAAGATTTAGCATTTGGCCATTTCTTGTTTTTCTTTGGACAGATCATGTAGGCACAATAATTTTAAAAAACGTAGGAATTCCCACGTTGCGTACAAATTTAATTAACGGCACTGAAAGGACAACTGAGCGGAAAGTTGTAGATCATTAACCTTTCCCTTGCTTTGGGAACGATTTCGAGAATCGAACTGGCGCTTTTATTGGTGAAGTTTTTTTCATCGCAATCAAGTTACCCAGCGTGCCGGGGCATGTTTTATAGCCGGTAGTTGCGAGTTTGTCGGAAGGTCCATATTAAGGGGATGCGTGCAAAAACGTGCAGGCCCCAGCAAGCCGCCAAATTGGGCGCTAGCTCGCGCGGAAAGAGGGAGGGGATGGCAATCCAGTTAGTCGCTCACCCCCGACACCCGTACTCAGACACTGAATCGGAACACCGGTTTAACTTCAACTTACGCTGTCTCATCTTTTAATGCGAATCCAAGCTAAAGCTAACGACGAATTTACATCGTCAGCCCGCGCCGTGCACCGTACGGAGACAAAGTATAATACTGCGTAATTCCATCTAAACAAATGTAAATTGATGCAAGAGAGCTTTCAATTTGCGAACGCGGTTCTGTTTGCTAATGTCATTTTGATATAAAACGTTGAGCGTTGTTAATGATCAGAGATGAGTCCCTGGCTCCGGCCGCCCCACCCTACTTCACGAGCAAAATATTTGCGACACAACTTAGGGCCAGAGTGAAGTGACTTAAGTTCCATTCAATATTTAACACAATAATTTTTATTATTTTACTAACAAAGTGTGTGTACAACTTTTAAGGCAATTAAAGAAATAAATCACAATGATATGAAACAAAAAGTACAAGCCGAGGCTAATAATGCTTAGGACCCAAACGCCAAGTCCGGTTAAGAGATTCATATCGACATTAATTAAATTTGTAAAGAATGAAAAAACAACGGATGTTTTTTAAGCGATAGACGCTATTAATCTCTTTAATAGAGTCATTAAATATGGAGTGCCGGCCGCAAGCGCCGACTGCCACAAAAAACGCTCCGCCACTTGAGCCATGACATGCATTACGAGCCTTTGTAATAAAGCACTCATAATAAAATTAAAAGATATCCGAGATAACGACTCATCACGAGCATTCCGATCTAATATGGCACTGCGCTTCTAATGCCCGCCCTTATCACTGCCTTACACATCTAAATGGTCATTTCAAACATTTTATTAAGTTTATTTACGACTGCTATTACCCACGGCACAGTTTAAAATTACGACTCCATAATTGGATTTTATAAAATTTTAATAATAATACAATATTTACAGGATTGGAAAGAGCGTTTCGAAGTTTAATGAGGACATTACTTTTGATTCGTCTTTTGAGCGCTTTAAATGCATACTCTGCTTGTCTTTGTGAATATTTAATCATTGGTCGCAGAGGTGCAGGCGACGTGATCGTTTTCTTAAGTGCCGCATTGTTTCGAGCTTTTTGAAAACATGAATCGTATTGTCTTGTACATAAGAACGTAAGTGTTGTGATAAATACGCTAGGAGCATACAAAATTGGTCCATCGGCGACGCAATCTGCAACATCGGAGCGGAGACAAATAGCTGTAATTAAAACTAGATTGTCGTTATTTAGCAGCGCGTTGTAGCGTCGCGCCACGGCCGCGCCGCGCGCCGGACGCACACGCCGTGCGCCGTGCGACCGAAGCCGTGCCGGAGCCACACCGGAGCGGCGCGCCGCGGCTCACTGGCACGGCGCATCTATCACAGCTCGCCCGCCACTATAAATTTAATTTAAACTTTTGTACTTCGTCAAATGGTGAGTTGAAGACACCCCCAGCGTTGACAGTTTATATTTTTTTAATTTAATCTCGTACTGTTTTGAATAATTGAGCAGCATCGTGGCTCCCTCGCAGCTGAGCTTTGTCCAAGGAACATTTTTGTTTAACTTCAAGTTTGTCTAATCGTTAAGGAAGGTCGACGAGTGTCAAGGGAAATCTTCGGAGAAGTATTAAAATTATGTTCGTATTCGACTTTGTTGCCATAGCTGACTTTATATATGTATAACTCTTCCACGATAACATTGCTTAGTAGAGAAACGAGTGCCATAGTTATAATCAATTCGCCAATAAAAATGATATGAGAATTTGTTTATGTGTATCATTTGAAATACTATAAAAACGTTAGTATCGATTGCCTCCTGTGGCTACAGTTACCTACAATTATCAGGGGATTAAGTAATCAGTGTGTAGAGGAAAGTCTTTACCTAAGTACAACTGTTTCTAGAAACATTAAATTTCCCTGTAGCATTCAGAATTGGCGTGACCTTGTTTAATCCATTTCAATTTGAGTGGAATGAAGGCGTAAATATTACCAGTGGCGCGAAATGTAAATAGCTTGGTACCGCCGAAACGAAAGTGAAATATCCCTTCGTCCGCGCACCAAATTGGAGCGGCCACGTTATCGGATCGTTTGCTTTATTTACAGTTTGTGGTGGAATTGGGAAAAGTTGCGGAGGGGAGAATAGAAGAAGTGGGGGCGAGGGTGTGAACTGAACCAGCTCCTCCGCTTTATGAATTGTCGCCGAGCGCCGAGCGCGCAGCGTCGAGCGGTCACCCACTTGCGAGTTGGCGACACCAATACCGAGTGCCGAGTGCCGATGTTTCGCGATCATAAATATTGAACTTGGAAAAAATTGCAGCCCGCACTGCGGCTGCGGATATTTACTGTTATTACTTGCTTGTTCTGCGACACTGATTAAATCTCTCCTTTATATTTATTTGAAACAAGGTCGTAACCCGAAAGTTCCAGGTATATTTCCTTCAAGTTTTCCTTATAATCTAAAGTCACAAAATAAATTTGGTTTGTATGTTTTTTTTTTCATTGCCCTTCATAAACATGCCCTGTATTTGCTAGGTGTACCTAGTATGAAAGTTATCAATAAGGTTTAATTGAATGCAGGTGGTACAGAAGACGCAGGAGTTGGTATCTAGCCTGGAAGTGAGGCGTCGCCTGCAAATGAACGAGTAAATGTAATCGTCGCCGCGGTGGCACACGTACTATATGGGAGAGCAACCACAGTCACAGATTAGTATGCGAAGAGCTGAACCGAAAGCAATTAGACGTTTCGATTCCATCTGAATTCCAAATGGGTTTCGATTGGGACAAATAGTTTGGACCCTTCAAATTGGAGTCGAGGTGACGCGTGATGTTCTAATGTAATCACTTCGGGCCTGGAACTTGCTCCAATTTGTGGCCTCACGACCAAACTTGGATCAGTGTCACTCTGACTATTGCAATTGTGAAGTATTAGAATAGTCGCCGGTGTGTTCCTGTTCGCGGATACTGCGATATATTGGAACGGCTGTCACGTTCACGTTTGTGTCTCCTAAGTGGTGATTATACTTTCTACTGGTATCGCACCGACCTCAATACGAGTAATGCAATGTTCACTAAAGTCACGAACAACACTTACGATACGACCGATTTTAGATATTTTCCAAACATTGCTATAACAATAAGTATCATTTCTAGTTGAACAAGTCAAAGTTGAAAATCATGAAAACTTAATATTTATGGCGACGATACGAAAGGGGAGTGTTATCTACGCAGTTCATAATTTTAAAATGGTGGAATAGTTTGTAAACAGTGAAGATTAGGACAATAAAGATATGGCGGAGCAGGCGGCGGCCTGCGGCTGGGGCCCGGGGGCCCGGGGGCCGGGGGCCAGCCGTATCCAAACACCAGCCTATAAATCACAAGCAACGCAACGCAATGTTGAAGTTGCAGCTTGCAAGTAAACATTACAGTCAAGTCTATATGTAGTATGGCAAGAAAATATCGTAAACCTAATTACCAAAGTGGGGCATTGTAACATTCTGTATGATATCAAATACGTATCTGTAAACTCTATTTACTTACCTACCAACCACACAATAGATAGATTTACATTAGCAAATAATGTTACTCTTCTAGAAAATAAATGACAAACATTAAGCGCAGCCTTAATATGAGTAGGCGTTTCCAGCCCTACATCGGCATTGTGAAGTACAGTATGGGACTACACATAACAAAGTTTAACTGGTCCAGCAGTAACGGAAACTGAGCCACGGCAACGTGTAAACTCACGACAGATTACCGAGTACGCATAAAATAACCGGCGAACAACAAGTAACACAATAAAATTATTCAGCGCCCCAAAGAGGTTGAAGGGTTAAACATAAAGAGTAAGTTGGTCCTCGTGTCGATGGTTTCCCACCAAAATAGTGCGGCGGCGGGCGGCGGCGGGCGGCGGCGGGCGGCGAGCATAGTTCCCGCGGTGCGGTGCTACGCTGGCATCGTGACCGCCATTGAGTCGAGTCATGGTTTGTAGCTATTGATAGATTGGATAGTTGTGAGAAATTAAATCCCAACGTATGGTTATGGCTAAGACTACGTTTTATTAGTTACTTCTTACCATTAAATATGACACTTTTCACGGTCAACGACGAACTTTAGGTAAAAGTTTCGACTTTCTAAGCTTCCAACAACCTGTCTGTTAAATATAAGTACTGAATAACTTCACCAACCGTTCAACTAGTGAAAACTGATGCTACTAAAGCTGGCGATGTGCTGATGTGTCATGTCATGGAACCCTGAACAATGATTACTGTATGTATTTCACCTATATGTAACACTAAATGCTTCTAATAATATGTGTGATGGTTTAAGGCATACATTAAGTGAAGCCACCAAACAATAACAGAGTAGCGAGGACGGTCCCTCGGCTCGTCACCGAGTCGCCGCCACGCCGCTACACTTGGGGCTGTGATATAAACTGATAAAGAAACTATGCAAGCGGAAACTTTAACACCGCACAAGTTTGGACAAATTATCTGTCCGCAGAGGGTGTGTGTGTTTAGGACCGGCGTGTGGCAACAACTCGGCTGTTAAGAAAATTTACCTCAACCAATCTGCTAAGAGCCCAGGCCGTTCATTAAGCTCGTCCGCTAATGGCAGGCGCGGCTGGCGCGCGGAGATGTGTGAGAGGCCAGCGTACGCTGGGCGCGTCACCGCTCGCACGCGACATTTGCGGGCCGCCCTTTAATTTTCCTGAGTCGCTTGTTGTCGTTTGTGGAATTTATACACGCATACGGTTTGATGATTCCGCGTTTTATATTGCTCCACATTTATTTTGGCAACAGATTTCAAAAAGGTCTATCTCTGTGTCACAGACTGTTACCGCTCTCGGCGGTTGATACTTTACACGTAAATTACGGTCAAGTACAGATTGAAGTCCCACGTAGAACCGACACTTACACACCGTGTCACAAGCGAATTGATTTCGTAAAGATATGAACTTACCTTATTTCAGTTTAATAAATTAAATAATTGTAATGTAATGATAACGAACAATGTTTGACAATCGCGGTGTCGTTGTGGTAGTTCTTGGAAAGTGTTGCCTGTTGAGTAGTGTTTACCCGACTGCGCCAGAAGGAGGGTTATGTTTTTCGAGTGTATGTATGTATGTATGTATGTATGTATGTATAATTGTTTGGCACGCTCTGCAGCCTAAACGGCTTGATGGATTTTGACTTGAGAGGTGTCGTTAGATTCGTATTTACTGTGAGAGTGACACTGGATATATCAAAATTAAAAAAAAACAAAATGGCGGATTTTTGGCGCCAAATTCGAATATTTCTCAATCTCTAGCCTAAACGGCTTGATGGATTTTGACTTGAGAGGTGTCGTTAGATTCGTATTTACTGTGAGAGTGACACTGGATATATAAAAATAATAAAAAAACAAAATGGCGGATTTTTGGCGCCAAATTCGAATATTGCTCACTCTCTAGCCTGAACGACTCGATGGATTTCCGCTTTATAGGTGTCGTGTGATTCGTATTTACTGTCAGAGTGACACTAGATATATCAAAATGAAAAAATAATAAAACTAAAAATAAATAAATAAAAAAAGTAATTTAAAAAACTAAAAAACCCGACTGCGTTTCTTTATAATATTAAAATGAAAAAACCCTAAAACAAGAAAGTAATCGTAAAATTTCAGCAGTCGGGACCCATTCTAGAAAGCAAGCCGTATGTGCCCTCACAGTCTTTATATTTAGAATGGGTCCCGACTGCTTAAATTTTACGATTACTTTCTTGTTTTAGGGTTTTTTCATTTTAATATTATAAAGAAACGCAGTCGGGTTTTTTAGTTTTTTAAATTACTTTTTTTGATGTTATCCTTTGAAAAAATCTGTGCCGTATCAGCGGAACAAATCTATTCGTATCATCAACATCAATCATTTGTATTAAATGTGAATTATTTTATCAAGTTACGGATCTCGTGAACATTGGAGTTTGAAGAACTTGTAAACCGCTGCGTATTGAGGCCCACGCTTCGTTGATTCATTTACTTAAATTTATCATCGAGTCGAGTTATTAGTGATTTGTGGTGGCGTCGGCGCGCCGATCGTAAACTGTCTCCTTTATTACAGTCGTGATATTATTTTGAGTTAATCTTATTTACTTTCATTGCCTCGACAATTTATTGCGCTTCGATGTAACGATTAGTGTTTAGATGTATAAACAATATCTGCGGACTGTGTTGTGCTAATAGTCGCACTAAGATTGAAGATAATTACCTATATTGTGAGCGATTAACAATAATGTAGGTATACACTAGATACTGTCTGAAGTATATTTGTGATCTGAAATCTGTTAATGTTGTGGCAGCGAACGGCCGAGTTAGTGTAGTCCGAGTGAGCGCGCAGGGAGACACATGAGAGCAGCAATAAACAGCGGCGGAGGAAATGTATCGCGATAAGGCGCACAGCGGCCGAGGTCCGAGTCCACGCACCGCGCGCACTTTGTTCGCACTCGCTCGACTGTGTAAAAAGATACAGCTCCCCTATTTCGTTTAACGGCATGTTTATCTAGCCTTATAAATTGCTTTCATTTGGCCAGTAATCTTCTTTTTCGCTTTGATCTCCGCTTGTTTGTTTCAAAAAGCTCTTTTTAAAAATTCAATTTGTTTCAACGACTGGCTCCGCTCTCGCAACACTTGCACTCGAACAACTCGTCTCATTTAACAATCAATAAAATGTAAACTCGAATAAATTGTTTCCCGTCTTACTAAATTACGAATACATTTATTTTATGAATGAAGGTTGTGGCGCGCGGAGCTGGGACTCGGTGATCTCTGTAGCTTCCATCTTGATATTGTAACGGAGATTGTAAAACAGTAATAAACAGTCATTTAGATGCCTGCTCATGATTAAGAATACACATAAAGCGATATCACGAGCTTGATTTAAAGCTGTACAGAAGTTTTGTAACTCATTTACAACTTGGTCGGAATTTCGGAAATAAGGCAAAGCAATCGTTTGTTAGAAATATTTACGTCCCTACAGGGCTTTAAAACTATTTCGTGCGACGTAAAGTTGAACAGAGCCAATAAATGGCTTGGAGACAGGAACATTTGACTCAGTCAGGTTACATATGAAATGTGATTCACAAAGCTCTAAAAGAAATAAGGAAAAAAGAAACAGTAAGAAAAACTGACGAAGCAAAGAAACCGTACGCCGTGACAATGACAAATAAAGTAGTGAAGGTAGCGGAGTAACAAATGTCATAGGAGAGCGACAAATCCGCGCCCGCACCGATCCGATTTACCGAACGATTCGTCGCCGCGCCCCCGCCCGCGCCCCGCGCCCGCGCCCGCTCACCTCACTCGCCCCCGTCACATTTATTTTCCACAGTTTGATTTCTACAGGTATTTCCCTTTATCAGGCAGACTCATTCATGATAGCGACTGCCTTCGAACCATTCTTTAACCAACTCGATGTCGGATCAGCAATCGATACTTATAATAAAACTTTACGGGACATTTTGTCTGTGATTTCTTACGGTTACAATTTTGGAGTAATAGTTTTCAGGTCTAGCAGTAAGGAAACTCATTGTTCTGGAACTTAAGATTAAAGATAGCGACGCGGAATTCGGGAAGATGAATGCTTCCGGACACACATGCGGTTGGCCGACTTCCCCAACATTATCCCGTCAACGCTCCATGGCATGCCCTAAATTACGGCCATCAACGGGTCCTATGACAAATTGCGAGGGACAAACTAATAAACATGAGAACATCTAAATAGCATCTGGTGTTAAAACCGGGACGTCTCAATAACTCAACAGTCGGCGGCGGCTGTCCTGAAGGCAGCGCGTAATGTTTGGCCAAATGTTTGCGTATGACCCGTCCCCGCCGCCGCCCCTAATGCCGGGGAATTGTATGCGAGCTGTGAGCCGCACTCACACTGCTCCACTTTGTTGTTATAGTTTAAGTAAAATATTGTTACAGAGCAACCGAGTAAAGCTTACAATATGATCGTAACGAGTTTGTGAACCTATTGTAAGAGGAGTATTATTTTCCAGTGAGGAAATAAAAATTGGTTTCACGGCAGGGATTATGTGAGTGTACGCTGTGCAGCCACCTCCTCACGGCACGTACCGTCACCGCTCCCCAGCAGTAGCTGTCGGTGTAGCTGCAGCGCGCGGCCGGCGCGGCCGTAAATTGTAGGCTCAGCGTTCTCAGTGCCTGTAATTTGTTGAATGTGCGTTCACAATTGATGTTATTACATTGAACTTTAAATGTGTACGGTTTCTGGTTATTTGTTGGTTCTTTGATAAACCATTATTAATAACTTAGAGAACAATACTTGATGTTTGTATACGCCTGAAATAGGCAGGTATTTAAAACTCCGCTGTTAGTATAGTGTCTGTTCAGGCAAACAGTAACAAGTATAAAAAAGCTAATGAACATGAAGTCGATTACTCAAAGCTTACAAACGTTAGATAACCGATGGCTGCGCCCATATCCCTCGTCAAACAAGTGGAAACAATAGGTCTGAACAAACACGCCGGGAAATTGAGACGTTTGTCTTGGAATCTACATTACAACAAACATACACCCCTAGCTAATGGCGGGTAGTCGAACGGTAACGTTACGGACGCATCCTGTATGTCCCTACGTATTACTACAGCATTGACTATTGAACAACTGGTACACTGTACAGGTGTGGTGTGGAAAACATTGTGTTGATAAATTGATTTAATTTATACTTTGTCGATGTATGTGTTTCGCGATTTTGACAAATATAATAAATCCATTTCATAACCGTCAGAGCAGTACCCGGGCTAATAATTTGATTAAAGTAACTTGTTAGGACAGTCGTGTCACGACAAATGTTTCTGTAACATTTACAAAACTCGCCCAAGTTGCCCACTTTGTAGTTGTTGCCATTCAAAACAAAATGTTACACTGATGAAAATTACCAAGCTTGTGAACATAACAACTGTTGTACAAAGTTATGGCTCTCCGAGGGAGCTACATCTACATAGTATAGAGCTGTGACAAGGCGGATTACCTACAGCATTACGACAACATCACATTTTCTTGGAAAATAAAATTATGTTCAGAGTAGTTAAAGGTTGGGTTTAGTTGTACCTACGAGTAGTATTTTGTTCGCTAAGGATAATGTTCTCGTGTTGTGCCCGCGGTGACACACAGACACACAGCCGTGATAGTATGTTGCGTGTCAATGTCATGTCATTCCAAATGTTATTAACTTTTGACAGATTTCTATTCTATTTTTACAACAAGACGACTCAAGTTTATATAATTTGTATTTGTGAGTAAAGTTGCCAGTTTGTATTGTCTGCGCAGGTTATCATGTTTCTATCAAAGCCCGGGGCGATCGCTGCTGATTAATATCAAACATTTCTGCATATTTTGTCTCCAAACACAAATGTTAAACGGTAAACGTGCTCCAGAACAGCACACTCCGTGTTTTGCAAGTGGTGAATTTATTGCTGCTCGGATCTTATCGACTATCGTTTATCTATTCAATCGCGAATCATAAATCTGTTGGTCTCTTGTCGTTATTGTAACAATTTACATGTTACTTGTACAAAAATACAAGATTATTAAGTTACGTCTGACTAGACAGACACAGAGCTATTCCTACCTATATGTTAGTAGGTAACTAGAAGAAACAACTTGAAGGTTGAACAGAGAACATCGCGAGGAAAACTGTACATTTTCAAGTAACACAATACTGAGAGTAGCAGAGATAGCATCGTTTAATACATTGGACATAAATTGCGAGCGAACAAACCTCGGTGGCGCGGAAGGCGATGTAGCCGAACTGATACCGGATTCGTTTTATTACGGGCGATGTTTGTTCGAAGCTCACATCAAGAATTAATAACAATATAACATTGTCAAATATGTACGCAGTTGGTAATGGAATGTACCGAACGGAGCAATCTAATGGCGGGATCAGACGAGCGATCGGCTGCGACGATACGGCACGCATTGCGACCAGCGACACTGCGACTGTTCCCAGCGGTCGCGCTGACGCACCCGACGCGATCGCAGATAAACCTCCTTGTTCCGAATCGATTGTTCGAATTGTTATAGTATAATTGTGTCGTGGAAGATGGCTGACTGCAACTGCCACTCATTTATTAAGATTTATTACAAGGTGATGCACCGACAGTCCACGGCTCTTTGTTTTGCTTTGCCTTTGTCCTCTCACACTGCAGCTGCGGAATTTGAACTCTCATAGATCTAATCTACTCATTGAACAAACAACGTACACATAAGTATTTCTGTCCTAATTGAATAATCCAATCAATATATCTATACAACAAGTCCCTGAATATACAGAGCGTATTCATACAAATATTTACGAATTGATCATATTGTTATAGTTTTACAATGTGTTTAAGTTAAGTAATAAATAAAATTAGTTGTTGGTAAGTCTACGACAATCCTAATATAAATTATAGTTAGTTGGTTGAATGCCAATGATGTATTACATCCCACAACCAGTACCAGTGACCAGTACTAAGCAGTAAGCAGTCAATGAGCCACATGAAACAGTGCGTGCCCGCAATTACCTCCCGCCGCCGCCGCGTACATGTGGCCCAATCAATCGTAAACCGCGCGATTGTCAATCAATTAACCGTACGCCACTAAAAAGAGCTAATAAACCGGCTGTGAGATGGAAAGATTAACTCCCGATACCAATTGTAACCAAATTACTGACAAAAACCAATCGGGGGCTAACGAGACGGACACAGTCACAGTTACGCAGTGTGTCAACTGTAACTCACAGGACACATATTGATGGTTCATGCAGTGTAATGGAGGACGAATTATGTTGCTAATATTTACATTACAACAACTTGGCATTTGAAGTACATTTACATAGTACAAGTTTATGTATATTGTCAAAGAGACACAAAATAAGAAAGTGTATTCTCTTCCTCGCCGTCCCTGCTTTGTTACCATTACATTTGTCAACTCGGTAAAACAGGAATCATCTGCTTTGCATAAGTAAGTCGCTTATGCTCGTAAACTGCGCGCCACTGAACAGACTACTCAAACTTTATAAACGGATTGTTGCGACGCTGTCCTTGGTATAGCAAAGCTGAAAATACATAATACGAAAGACAAGTATAATGAAAAAATAAACAAAATCGAATTGATTCACTGTCCTGCACGTCACTGGTTAGATTATCTGGTATCGAGACAGCCGTAAATAAATTCATGTAGATAAGTCCCGTAACACCCGCATCCAATCGAGATGTCACACGATCGCGATCGTTATCAATCGATTGTTGAATAGATTATAATTCGAATACAATAGAATCGATGTTTATGTTGTAACAAATCGAATGGCTCGTTCCCCGAATACGTAATTGGTATTGGGCGATTGACTGAATGGAAATTATGGGTAATTTTTTTTTTGGGTTTTAGAGGATTATATTTATAAAAAGATAATTTATAGCCGTTTGTTTAAATTGACGCTTGGCGGTAAATTCCTGGAGCTATTATGATTATTCAAAAGTGTGAAATTACAGGGTGAGGTTAGACAATAATAAGCGGTTATGGGTTCAACATTATTATCTTTACAAACTTCGTGTCCTGGGTCACAACTTTAGTATATCTAGTTTGTAAGTTTTGCGACAGTTTCAGAGTACGTAACTAAATAAGTAATAGCACTAAGAGTTCGCAGCAGACTACCAGGCGCCCATAAGCTCGCAGCGCTGGCCAGACGCGCATGATTATTGGTGTGACATAAACAAGGGCTCGTTAATAGCGTGTTATCCGCGGTACTGCACGGCGGCGGCAGTTTGGCACGCGGCCGGCCGCCGCCCGTTATACCATCAAATGTGTTCTGTAAGCCTGGTTAGGCTGCGTTCATTGCACGACTAATTGTGCGCTGCGGAGGTTACATACACACTTGGCTAAAGTAAGCGAATATTGACGTCTAGGATACATATTATTATAAATCCTATTTAGATTAACAGTTACATTACGCTCACTATCTTCTGATCCATCGCACGTGGATCAGTAAATAAATATGGGGATAATAATTCACAAATAATAATGTTTTATCTTATCATCTTAGTCACGAGTACTACCTATAGTCTATCTGTCTATATTAAGCAAAGTCAGTCACGAGGATCTGACTTCTAGAGCCATATTTACAGTCTTCATCAAAAGGTCTAAAGCACTGAGCAAGAGTGCATATTTATTAAGGACCTACGTATTATTTGATATTTTTAAATTGCCATCACTAGTCTACGTGTAGCGCGTGTGTCCGCCGCCCAAGGGAAGCCTGGCTTTGCGTTTATTTACGCAGTAAACGTATGCTGGTTTATTGTCCACTAACGGGAGGCTTTTTATCTGCGACGGCGCGGCTACAGGCCGGTAGACAGTAGACACTACAGACGGAAACTTGTGATATTCCAGCCAAAATGTTGGTTTACTACCGTTTTATAGGTCGGAGGAGTTAGCTACCGTATATTACTATCCGCTATTATTCTGAGATTACAAAAATAATGCTCTCGTATTAAAGCGAACAAAACATTTTTATAGTAGTTTGGTATTTTATGGGCATTCACAGCTATATACTACTAAGATATACTAAACTAACACGTTAGACAGACTCTTTAATATTTACAGACTTTAAAAAAACTATTCCTTTCCTGACGAATATCGGACTGCACCATAAAAATGTATAACTATAGTACCCGCGTTTTCTTCAGCTGAACAAATTGTCCAAGAAGGGTCTATTTTATCTAAGCCCTTGATCTCATTTCGTCCGTTCCGGCTACATTTTTGTTGAAAATGGCGTCTATTTCAAACAACCGATACTAGTACAAAGCCCGCTATTAACGTAATGCTCATATAAATAGTGTGATTTCCTCCAAACCGTGTATCGTACGAGCGCTCCTTAAACTGAATCCTTCGGTGATGGGATCAATTTGTATAGCTTCCCTCGAAACCTTCGAACAACTTGCAACCGAACAAATTACAACCTTAATGGGAGCACTTAGAGTTATATTTCGCCCATAAAGTGGTGTAGTCACAATAAACCGGCGGATGGGGTTTGGGAACGGCCATTACCGCTTGATCCTTAACTCGCGCGGGACAGCGCGCGGTCAGCCGGTCACTGCCGCGACACGCGGGGCTTACTCAATGCTGACCGCACTTTCTTTGGCATTATCTTTAAATTCCCTCACATTTATTGCATCAGGATATTTATTAGTCTCAACCCCGGCGTAGCGTATAATTTAGAGTCCCTAGAATAACCAGCTTGTGTAATTTGTGCGCCTGAGTGACGCTGTGCAGAGCTACAAAGCTTCGTTAGCATCGATATGCGAGCACGGTAATGGAGCGCCTGCGTGGCTAATAGCCGGCTAATAAAGTATGGCCTGGACCACGGCGGGCAAGGGACGGTACCAATAGTCTTTCATAACGCGGAACTGTGTTAGACTAACTTTATCATCATAATGTCTACTCAACGCCCGCTATGCCTCTAAAACTAATGTTCCCAAATCACTGAAATTCATGTTAAAGAAAGAGAGAACCACAAAAAATAACGTTTCAATCATATTATTATACGCCTGCTTTCAAAGTTTTGTGCTATCATAAAAATATGAAATTAAGAAATATCGTTGTATATATTTTTGAGAACAAACTGGTAAATCAGTATAACAGAACAATAAATTCAGTACATTTTTGCTCTTTGTCCATTTTTCATGTACTCACTAATGGACATTCTGTGATTGAGATTAATTCTACGGATTTGTATATTTTCAGAGTTAAATATAAAATATAAAATAAAAGGTTATTTGTATCATTCTTCTTAATTGTGTACAATGTCAAATATATAAGTATTAATTTAGTCCAATTTATTTAGTTAGATAATTGCCGACGTGATAACCGTTTGCGTGGACTGCAACATACGTATGCAATAGTAGACACCAGTATTTGAGAAATGATAAAGCAATAATAGGAAAGTAGGTTTAGATAGAGAGCGTTACCTTAAGTAAAGTTGTATAATATTGTAATTCCCTATCAGGGCATTAGCTGAGTAAGACAATAAGGTCGGTCGATACTGTGGAGTTGTGAAAGCCGGCGACTTTATCTTCCCGTGACTTTAACAAATTAAGCTCATTACGCGAACGGCCCCGCTTATCAACTTCCACAGCATTCAACAACTTATTTCCTAGTCCTCTCCACTCCACAATAAAAACTTTTCATAAAGGGAAATAATTGAAAAGAAAGAAAATGATTGCGGCGAGTTCGCGGCCCCGGCCTCTTTGCTGCTGACATTTTGTTGTACAAGCTCCCAGCTTACACGGACTGAGGGAATATTTTTACATCATTTTAATGAGGAAGATACTCTTAGCCTGATGCTAAATAAAATACTTATTAGGGATATTAAAAATGTAAGTATTTTTATAATTTAATATTAATCTTTGTAATCATGAAATACAGAAGTTGTAAGATTTAAAATTGTTCACAAGGTGTCGACGTGTGAGGAATATTCCAAGGAATGTGTTGGAGCATGTGTGGCAAGTTGGAACGGCTGTTAAATTGTAGTTGTACCAAGTTTTGGAACATTGCACGCGGCCTGAATAATTAGTTGTAGTGCAAGTGAAAACATTCAACGGTAGGGGCTGGCGGCGGCTGGGAACTTTTTCAATTTCCTTGTTTATAGCTCTGTAACGTTGATCTATTGAGAATATGTGACAAATATTGTTGCTGTAATTTCAACAAGTATATCGAAGAAACTAACGCTGCTTTCGTATTGTTTTTTAATTGAAACAGCGGCGGTCCACGGTCCATGGTGGAGGCCACACGCGATTATTTTCAGAATATTTGTATAAATATTCATAAAATCACGTTTGAAGACAATAGCATTAGTTATTCAGCGAGTGGTACATTTCGTCACGACCGGAGGGTACTCAACCACTCACAGGTCATAAAATCAGTTTTACAATCAACGCTTTCCGAAAGTTCCCCATACTCCGAGGTCCTACACTCCGTGCAGGTTTATGTGTTCACTCGTCGTGTGAATACCACGCGTGTGTGTGTGTGTGTGGTTTAACATTCACACGTGATGTCACCTTTATGACGGTTTGGATGCTCGTCTAAACTCCTGGGTTTCCTTCATAAAATAATGTTTGACGAATGTACTATACTTTCATGAAGAAATCACAAACACATAGGCCATACATTCTGATAGAGGTATTTCAAGCCGTGTCCCATATATTTTGTCAACGGCTGTCATCAGTAATTTGAATTTTATAAAATGTAATCAACAGACACACGAGCAAGCCGAGTACTATAATATAGTTGTATTAAAAGTATTTAATAATTGAGTAACGCAGTGCCATCAAGTTAATGTCTCCTCATTACATGTTGTATGCAAATGTAACTGCTTCATTATGTTGTATACGACATTAAAATACTTGTAACTTCTTTTAATTCCGAGCTCGAGCGATACCCGGCGCCCGGCGGGACGTAGTAGTCGAGTGTGTAGCGTTTATGACGATAGCGGCGCCCGCGCAACCGTTTATGGCATATTATAAAAAAGTAATTTATGGCCCAATTATGATTTTAACGGAACATTAACATGAAAACTGTGATATGACTAGAGTCGGGGTCACCTTGTTTAACGTGACACGGCTGCCCTGTCCTGGTGAGTGGCTGTATCTCTCTAATGGACCGTTTGTCGGCGACCGAGGACCGGCCGCTTTCTAACCGCTGTTTATGATTTAATAAGCGTGGAATTAACTTCGGTTTACATAAATCACGCGGTAACCGGCGGGAACCGTCCAACTTCTACAATAAATACTGGAACCTGATTGACATACTGCCATTACGGTAATAACCGTACATGGGGTACTTGTCAAATAACTAATCTATGATAGTTAAAGCTATGGGAGTTTATTATAAAATATTATTACATAATCTGAAACTTAGTTATGTGTTCTCAATGTTATTTTAACGTTAGAGTCTCATCATACGACGTTCTATTGGGTTGTACTTACTAGTTGTGAGACTGCTGTGCAGTTTAAGTTCATTGAAAAAACATTAGCATATTTATTTATAGTCTGTTGCATATATTACTATTATTATAAAAATATGACTCTGATTCGACAAGCAAGACTAATGATACGGACAGATTTACATTTATACCCGTTATGTATATATTTAAGATGTATCTTAATTTATTTCTCCAATAAAGAAGTCACGTGGGCGCCTAGTACTCGTGTGGCGTGTTTTCCAAAATTAAGTAATAGTTTCCTCTTTAAAATGAATCCCAGTGTTTAATATTTCAATCATTGACGTCGGTAATTCATTCACGCGTACTAAATCAAGTTGTAACCGTAATCCAGCCGAAGCCTGGCTCGCCTTACTAATTGATAATTTCCACAATATAACATTAACATAATAAAGACATAATCCACTGATTTATGACCTCTGAGCGTTCAAATGTTTTCTTACTGCTGCGCTAATTAATACCCAGATAATTGTTATTTATGTACTAAATATTTATGCTTCGAGTGATTCTTACGAAGGTATAACGTATCATGAATGAGTGTACCCGGGGCGGGCCGCGGCCTGTGAGCACTGCCCTTTATTTGTAGCGATCATTTGACATAATAATGATTGATGCTGGAGCCAGATAAAATATATGCAGTAAATGTAGCGGACTATTTACTGGGAGGTCGGAGCATCCTTTACAGACGTGCTATAGAATGCGGATTATGTCGGGACATTAATAGAGAGGAGCCGATGCGTGGGTACCAGCGCTCCTACTTACTTATCTACATATCTACCTCTATTGTAGTCTTGTAGTTGACGAATTACCTTGGGTAAACATACAAACTTTTTCAAGTTTCAACTGAATTTACTAAACCTAGAACCGAATAAAGATTCATAACACCGGAGGCCATGTCTACGTTACTAGCTACTAGCTGTCTCGGACCAATAACATACCTCGCCACGAGAAAAATGATGGGCTCGCGAATATTTTTTTTATCCGAGAGACTTAAAGCGTCGAGCAAGAAGTAGTGATACATAATAGACACATGGGTGTAAAGCCATCCATTGTGAGGACCCTTGGCTTCCATGGGTGTTGGCGTTTGTGCATTAATCATCGCGGAGGCGGATACAGCGCTGAGTTTTTATTACCACTCCGAGGCTCTAGGGATCAATGAGAACGCGCGACCGACCAGACACAGGGACGTGGAAGAAGGCTCAGTCTGACGTTGAAGATGGAAGATATTAAACCAAACTGCAACATTGCCGTGTAGGACAATATTCCCTGTTAATTCTTACTTCAATAAAAGTCGTGCCTTACGTATAAGATTGATGACTGACAAGTAGTGAGACAGAAGTTCTTACAATAGATATACATGTTCATCCTACTGTACAGTGCACTCCACTCGGTACGGGAGCCAAAGGTCCAGCGCTCGTAATGCTGTGTTCACTATCAGTGAGCAGCAGTCACACTCACCTCGTGTTTGCATAATGTCAGCGCTAATACGACGGGTGCAATCTGCCAGCACAGCGCGACGTGCTACAGAAAGTCCAGTACATACCTGAAACAATAAAATATCATTGTAAGTTAATTGTAAAACCTTAGTGACAAGTTTGAACATTGATAAGTTTTATAAATGAATTAATACTTTTCCGACACCAACGATGTAGTACCAAGTTAAGCTAAATACTTCATATTTTTCAGCGGTAAGTTGCCTATTAGAGTTTCTAGTTGTTAAGTAGCGATGAAATGTATTTATGTGATCAATAAATAATTACATACTTAGACCAAAACAAGTGGAAAATCATGAAAATGAACATTTCAGGAAATATAACCGAAGTGGTATTACCGTAGTATTGCTGCGTGGTGGAAGGCTGTAAGGGGTGTTATTCGGTCGAGAGGAGATAGCCGACGGCGGCGGGATGATTTACTGACGGACATGACGTGTGATGAAACGATCCGAGATCATCGCGCGGCCCGCGAGACTGCGAGCCGGAGAGACTGCGAGACTGCGAGACTCGGTAAAAAATGGCCAAGATAACGCCAATGAAAGGAAGCTGTTCTCAATGAATGTACTCGCGATGATTGATGGCTCTGTGTTTCATTGAAATCCAATGGAAATTATGATTACTTCAAATTGATTTATCGCTCTGTGAATGCAGCAGGTTTGGAACGCCCACTCGATGCTGAATGGTAATAGCTACATACTTTAAAAACTATTCACTTACACTTGCATACCAGACATTAATTCCTCCACTATTCCATGGAACATTAAATTATACACTAATACACGGTTTATCAATATTAGATTATATTTGCCAAACACTAAATGTCATGTATCATAATAATCTGCGTCTACAACACCGGTATTTACAATGACATGTATAGTGTACCCACATTATTGTCGAAGGTAAACCGAATCCGTCATATGTGGTGACCACAATTCCCTGAAATGAGTGATCGTGCGCGGAATGATGCGTAATATCGCGACACAAACCGCATGGCGGTATATACAGCGCGTGGTATGTATAGAGGCTCATTACTAGACGGCAAGGCTCGGAACCGGTTTAAAAAATACCGGTTAATACCGGTTTATATCGGTTTTCCTCCGAACTTTTCTTAAGAACGTGAACATTAAAGAACTTTATTTTAACCTAAATTAACCGGTTTATTCGACGAGGGGCATGTCGGTACACGCGTTGAAATATTATTATTGAAATAAGCTGAACAGCGCGCGGCGTTTCTTTGATGTGCGTCGTATTAACCGGTTTTTATTGCTCTAAACCGGTTAATTCGAAAAAACCTTTATGAAAATACTGTTCCAAATACCGGTTTAAAAAAACCGGTTTCGCGAACGAAACCCAATATAAAGGTTTTGCGTACAAGTACATAATAACGGTTTGAAAATTTAACCGGTATCCGAGCCTTGCTAGACGGTCCTTGATAGCTTATACAATATTTATATTCTTAGTTAATGGGACTTAGAATATTTTTGATGGAGGTATACGTAAGTGAATAAGTGCACTAGACTAGTTTCGTTAGAGAGGGGAAATCTTGTTGTCTTGCTGTTTTCAGGTTTCCACACTTTTTTGTGTGACATCCTGTGCATGACCCGGATATTCAGATTCGGCAATCAAAGATAATTTAGATAATACAACGTTTCCTATCTCCCGGTGTGACATTACTATTACGAGCTGTCCAATTAAAATGTATAGATAGCACGATGCACTAATACAGTGCGCTCCCAACAACCCTCGCTGGAATTAAAACACTCGCAGCGCTGTGGCAATGCAGATAATCTAAATGAAACATAATAAAGCCAGATTTCCCGTTACACTACCCGCTCATATATCAGCCAGTATGAGTTGAGTCGATAAGAGAATCCTCAAGGGATGAGAGGGATATAAATCGCCCTCCTTTGCCCTCCCAAACCCTCCGGACTGTTGACCGCATAGCAGTTTTTACGAGAAATCAGCAAAAAAAGCCTAATGTACATTTTTATTCGAATAGTCGGCAAGAAGTTCGGATAATTCACTAATTATCCTGTACTACTACAGCTACACGGTAATTTATGTTATCACTTGCAAGGTGAAGCTGAAAATGCTAAGCTCTAAGCTTTAAGCTGATACTTTAAAACTTATTTCGTAGTTAAATGTTAATACTAATCGCCAATATCTTAAGCAAGCCTGAAACGTGTTTCAGCAATGTAGTAAATTCTCAAAGCAACTATTTGTATTACACAGTGTTTAATGTTACCCTTCACAATTACAATAATGAATCGATAAAAGGTTAGTTAAGGAATCACTTTTTTATGGTATAAGCCTGTAAACGAGCAGATGGATCACCTGATGGCAAGCAATACCCGAAACACCAGAGGCGTTACAAGTGCGTTGCCTTTAGGGGAATTTAAGGGTTATTGGAGAATCTATACTATAATATTATAAAGCTGAAGAGTTTGTTTGTTTGTTTGAACGCGCTAATCTCAGGAACTACTGGTCTGATTTGAATTTTTTTTTTGTGTTGGATAGCGCATTTACCAAGGAAGGTTATAGGCTATTATAATTATCACGCCACGATCAACAGGAACCGAGCAGTGCGGGTGAAACCGCGCGGAAGTAGCTAGTCGGGAAGATTGGGAAGGGAATGAATAATGAAAATGACGAAACACTACGCAAGTGTGCACGCCAATTTTCTACTCGGCCGTGGTATCACTCCGGTAAAGCCGGCTCATTCGTGCCGAAGCATGGCTCTCCCACACTTGTTCATAATATTACATAGGTAAGGTCTCAGCTTCGCCTTGAAGATAATATTAGTGCATTAATTCATCATTACTTAATGTTCATCCGAGCGATGAAGTTCATTCCTCTCGACATTAGACAAAGCATGTCTGCGAGCTAGCTGTAACAAGAAGAACTTAAATGAAAGCAGCGTGTAACGAGATAACACACCGGCCATTACAGACGCGCGCCGTGCTCGCGGCTACTTGTGGCCGAACTTGTGCACGCTGCGATGTAGCCATACTGTACTGTGTACGTATATCTACTGTATCAGAGTATGACTGTATTGACTATATCTCCACCGTCTGTGAATCTCCTTATTTAGTATTTCTGCTACGAATGTGATGCGGTTAGAAAATACAATTTGTTCTAGCACGTTCCAAGCTGTTTAATTAATTTGGACAAAAAATATGCTCTACGCTGTCTGCTGTTTCAATTTGTTTTAATATAACTGCAAGAAATGTGAGGAATATAAAGGATGATGTGTTCTACACGATGATCGAAATACAGCGGAGCAGGTAAGCGAAGGCGACTTTCTTTCTTTTCCAATCAACCCGGGAACTACTCCACTTAAAATAATTAGGGCCTGCCGATGAAACAGCAATATTCATAAATATACGCTGTTTTCCACGGGACTGCGTTCACAAACGGTGTGCTAAGAGTTTTCGCTTAAGCCAAATTGCGCAGCCTACGACATGCCTCCATTTGCAAATTAGACATTTGCAAAGTTCTACATTCACGCAAGCAAAATTCAACCATGATACATTAGCAATATGGTGGAGAATCGTAGCTGGTCTGTGAAAGAAGTTTTGGCGTGCTCGCAAATGATATTAACGAACACTTAAGTTTTTTATTTGAAGGCTAAAAGAGTTATGAGTTTAAGTAATTAAATTATTGGGACGAAGATCTCTCCACAGTTTGCTCTCTGCTGGGATGGTTCGCGTTCGGTTTTAATAATGCAACATTATGTGGTAGAATGTATGTAAGCCAGCTAGCAAGCTGTTCATACATTATTGAATACTTTTTTGTAGTAAGCATTACAGTTAATATTATCAGTAATTAAAATACAGGACCCCGGGCATGAGAAAGCAAGTAAAAAGTACAAAATAAAGAGTAAAAGAAGCGATGTTTTATCAGCCGGTGGAGTATAATTGAAAGCATCCACCAAAGCAACAGTGTTTGTGAAAGAAAGTCAGTGGAGACGTCTCAGTTTAAACTGAGGGCAAATATTTATTTAGCCAATGCAAATGCTGGGACGTTGCAGCCGGCACTAGGAGGCAATAAATTCTAAAGACAAGATTAAACTTGTCATGGGACCCCATTTACTTAACGCAAATTTATGCAAATACCGAGTCGTCTTGTTGAGACCTCGGCAAATCGCTGAGATGTTTTTGTTTCGGCGTGATAAGGACCCTGAATAGTGCAGTGAATGGTTGATACATTGTGCCATCGAGCGCCGCCTACTGCCGCGCCGAGTGGTGCTCGCTTTGTCAATGCTAGTCGCTGTGCCAATATATTAGTGTGTTTGTTCGCCGCACAGGAGTGACGCTCCACTGTGTACGTGCTGAAACATTGGGCTTCATATCAAAGGAGATGCGGTGAAGGTTGAGTAAACAAAGCGCACAATACGTGGAGGCGTTTGTTTATATTATTCGTAACGACTTCTTGATGGTGTGTATTCAAATGAAGAAATAAATTATACTCCAGAATAGGCTCGGTTGTTTGTCTCGGAATATTGCAGCGTATCGTATTACTGCGCAGATATTCAGATTTTACTCGGCTAATATATTAGGTGTTCTTTGTTTTGTGAACGTGTTTAGTCCCGAGCCGCTGTCTCGCCTAACTAGCCCGGGGTGCGGAGAACACGTAGCAGCAGTCCTGTACGGAGCTGAGCACACTCGCAGCAGTTATCTCTACAAAAACCTCGCAGACATGCAGCAAGAAAACTCGGAACGGAATTTAAACAGAAAATAAGAAAATAATTTCCTCGCAGCGTCTGGGCACCGCCGGGTACGGAAAAACACAAAATGTCCGCCTCCGGATTATTAGCACGAAACATTTGTTTATAATGAGCATTACTTCTTATAACCTCGCGGAGAAGCTTTATTTCGCATTCGTCTTATCACTGTTCCCGCGGCAGGTCGCTGTTTTCCTCGGATTGTCTCACATAGATTTATGGTTCCCCGCAAAGATTAAAATGTTCCTTTTCCAATGTAAGGCTTCGTTAAAAGACGTTTTTAAGAGAGCGCCGTTTATTTGTACTAATACATCAATGTAACGATTAAACACCTCCCCGTATACATTAAGATCTGTTTCATTAATCACGTCACTGCGAGTACATAGCGCATGTTTATTCATCAAAGTAAATTAATCTCTATTTCTTCTAGTCCACGGTCCATTGTGACTCGTTGGACGCCAGCATGTAGTACAGAATGCGGTGTTTAGCGGGATCAAGTTGATTGATTGGCATCGGTCAGGTCAGAGATCATTGCGCCTCCACTAATTCGTTTGTGTCGATTATTATGATGGATCATTATGTTCTCCACTTTGCCTGTCATTTGACTGTTATGTTTCTTTATGAGTTTGAATAATAAATACAGTTCCTTGATCTGTGCCGCTAGGAATAGTTGGTATGCTTTGCAGAGCTCTCACCGTCCCCTCGACTCCGCATCACCGAGCGGGGAGCCTTTCAAGGAACTCGAGTAACAGTGGAGTATTGTTGTGTGTACTCACACCAAACAAACGATAAGTACTCCAAGTTTAAATTACCCGAAACTTATAGCAAACTCTGCGGTTAAATGGAATTTACTGTAAGTAGGAAGTCTTTGAAATCCACTGACCGCTAAGTTAAGAACACTAAACACGACCAAGTCACAGGCGGCGTCGTGTGCTTCCCATTGTCTTAGATTTAGATAGAGGCTGTGCGAGTGCGCGCGGACGCAGTTAATGAACTAACGGGTACTTTCCGCTGTTAATGTAAATACATCAGCGATTGTTGTCAAACGGTCCCAACATTTCTGTTACTAAGTCGCATTAGAAGTTTATTGGAGTGTATAATACTTTGTGTGGTAGAAGAAAAACAGACAAAACAGACAAAAATAATGATGTAGAGGTGCACAGTTACATATAGAGCTGGTACCCTGCACGGCCCCGTGCGTTGCGCCAGCGGCCGTGCAGTGGCACCCAGCGCGCGCGGCGCGGGGCGGTGGCTTAGCTCGCGATCTCTAAACTGAAAACTAACAATGTTGAGCGCCGGCAAAGTTCTCGCGCCGTATCTCTGAAAATGTGAAAACTTCACTAAACTACCGATTTATTTTTCGACTGACGATTGTTTTAGCGATTCTTCTTTGAAAGAACTACTAAAGGACATTTTGATACTGTTTCCAATATCTGGAAACGATCGCTTTGTGCGGTGAGTGTCGGTTGGGGGCAGAACTTTTGGTGATGGTTCGTGTTGTTTTTGTAAGTTAATGTGGTGGTACTTAAACTTAAACTAGCACTTCATTGTTAACATTTTTGCCATAATTAAAGAAAACTCGTCAAATACGTGGAGTAACCTGATACCTTGTATTGTAAAGAAGTGGGCAAATGTGACGCATTACGCATACTTTATTATTGTTTTAGTAATTAGGGTTGATGTTAAACTCAAAGACGTAGAAGCCACTCTGACGACTACTTGAGCAAGCCTGCCCTCATACAAGATATAAAAATAGCCTAGATATAAAATTGATGAATAATACAAGGATGAAACTAGAAGTGAAACTTGCTGCATCAACAGCAGTATAAGAGCGGGACGTGAGTCGGGCGGCGTGTGTGGAGTGTGTAGTGTGTGAGTGGTGCCCTCTCCCAGGTCAATCAGTTGCTAAGTGGCTAACGAAATAAACTGTCACTTCCACACCGGGGTCACGTGACGCCCGGCTAGGGCTGCTGCCCACAGTGCCCACGTTGTCACGGCTACAACTTCACTAATATAACTTGAGTTCAATCTTACCACAATCCAGTACACACACGCACACACACACACATTCACGGTATTTCAATTAACCTCTTTCAACACAATCGAATATATCTAAGTAAATATATGGACTACTGTTTGTGAAGAGTAACTCTAAAATAATGAGATACCCATTAAATCATATTTGTGAAGTTGCCATTGTTTACCCAGAGCTCATTCGAGACCCCGCCCGAGTAACCCCGGCGTGGAGCCTCCGAAGGAAATCCAAACATTGCATTTCATTACGACTGCAAACACTGAAGTTTACCGAGTCAAAAATGTGAACGTTTGTAAATGATAGGGACTAGGGACCCTCATCTAGTTTTTGCATACAGCCAGAAGACTTTGATTAATCTAAGATATCTGAGGGCCCTCCGACCTCCATCTCTCCAGATCCCTCTCGGAACGAATGCTAATCCCTCGCGTCTTAGTGTAATGAGCGTTTATAAAAACCTCACTTTCTACGTTTCGGATTAAGATAGCGAATGCAAATCGTAACTGTGAAACTTTGAACGAGAAATGTTCCTCTATCTATGAACTTATTGTTATGGTTATACTTTAACTTGTCTGGTCGACACTCCGACTGGGGAGACTTGAAATTAACAAAATTTAATATTTTAAACTGAAATCTATAGTCGAATGGCTTCACAATCATGTAATACCGTGTCGACTCTACAGTAAATGAACTTGTTCTACCATTTAAAAAAAGGGGGAAGTTGGCATTTGTATGCAAATGTTAGTGCTGTTCCTACGGAAGTGTAACATTAACATTTTTAGCGACAATTACTAAAACTCTGAATAGTCAAATGGGAGCAATTTGAACAAGTAAAATATGATCTTTGTGCAAACATCGCTAAAGTCCTTTCCCGGCCCGACGTAAGCAATGTAAGCACACTATTTGCATAATTACGTGTGTTTGTATATTTCAAATAGAACAGTAACGCTTTGGGTACCAAATTAAAATTTATGACTGTGTAACAATGTAAAATAATAGTTATTAAGTAGATAAGGTTGTTGCGGTTTTCTTTCAGGCCTCGAGTCTCATTTTTGACTTTCAATCTACTTTGATTGCGAGAAGCCTCGTCTTTTATACGCTACTTTCCATTTGTGAATAAGTAATGCAATGGTTTTGTTCGCCATTAAGGGAAAAAAATACAAAAAACTGCAATAACATTTGATGAAAAAACAGACGTAAAATTTCATCGGTTGGGGAGTCTATAGTATTATAATTATGTGGAAGTTTGCGACAGGCGGCAGGCGGCAGGCTGTCCTCTCCGCGCAGTGTGGCTGTGTGGCTGAGTACCACATCACTAGGGGAGTTCAGTTTGAGACAAGCCTCGATAAGATCGTCGCGTCACCGGCACCGGCCCGCGGCACGACACGGACACGACACGGAGACGCGGCGAGCCCTCGGGAGGCCGCCGCCGCCCCCGCTCCCCACGCGTTACAAACGAATTAATATTATTTTAATGCCACTTCCTCTCTCATAATTTATTCTTATCTCCAGTTTTTAGCGATTTCATTCTTTAAAGAAACTGGAAGCAGTTTTATGAATTTTTAACTGTGTTCTGTCGGAAAATTATGTTCGTATGAATAATGTACAGTGTACACGATTTATCGGCCAGTTCTTGTTACAGCACCAAACGTTTCTATTACGAGAAAATACATTTTCGGCGAATTGTTAATAAGTTCCCGAAAGTATTATCTGTTTATGTAACATTCCTTAACGTGCCTATCTTTTTCGTGTTTTCTTTTCATACAGAAAAATGTGAAAACATATAGGTCCTCATTTTGTAACATAGAAGGCAATTTTCCTTATAACATGTGTTGGGTGTATTATTTTGATAACAGCCCTATTTCATAGCAAATGGCGCCAACATGTTGTGTGATGAAGATAGAAATTGTCTCGTAGGAAGACTTTTACGGAATTGTAATTTTGCAAGGGATTTGTTAAAAGGTTGTTAGATAAACCTAAGTCAGACAGCCCTGTTGGACATGTTGGCAGCTCCGAAACATTTCCCGTGTGACGTGGACGGAGGGAAGATTTCACTTCCCAGAACGTGATATTCTGTTTAATGCTTTAAGAAATTGGTGCTCATAAATCATAAATGAAGTAAAGGTCAGGGCAAAACGTTGATCTAATTATTTTTGTTAATTAGTAGCACTTGAGACATCTCTTGATTACTTCACTTAATATATTTTCTTCAATATTGGGGCTTATTAAATATGCGTGTACAGCATACACGTACTGCTGCACATCATCAGCGCGTATCATTTTGCTGTTGATAGCCATTCTAATAGTACAAAACCCCTGAATTAGATCTTAAGTTCTTCGCGTTCAGAAAATGAAATATGATATTGTTTGCTAAAATTAATTTAACATATGAATCAGTGCGGAAAGTGAAGTGATTGTGTGCTTAATATGGACAAACTGTATGGAGTCTCCAGCCGTGCATGCTGCGCGTATTCGCGAGGTGCGGAGCGAGCCGGCTCATTAGTGCCCGCTTTGATCGCAGCGCCCCGCGCGTAATGCACTACTTGTGTTTTCTTAAAAACCACTTACACACGCGTCCAACTCGTATTAAGTCGAGTTATTCTCATTTACCAAAAGAGCACCATTAACTCAACCAAGACGAAACTATTTCTATGTGAGTTACAATATTATTAAGGTCAAATTACGGCAAATGTTGACCCATAATCCCAGCAATGAAAACATCACACAGCACATTCACTGATTCATAAACTTAATAATAGTTGTGTAGTTTGTGTGACACCTCACCCTTATAAGTAGCGTAAGGTATTTGGATTCGACACTTAATTAAAGGCAATAATAAGAATCAGATGTCTCCTCATATGCTCCCGAGGTCTCCACATTGCAGTAGTGTCACGCATACACTTTTTAGCCGATTGTAGGGAGGGTATTGTTTTGGCGTGTATCTTGTTTTACAATTAAACAATCTAGATTGAAAACTGGCTATAAAAAAGAATGTCACCAAATAAATTATTACTGTCTACACAGTAGAGAGAAAATAATTTTCCGTTGCTTTCATGGACACCATTCAGGCTGCAGTCATGTGTGTACATGTGTGCGTGTGTGTGCAGTAAGTGCGCAGTAGTGAGCCGTAACTTTAAGGGAGAATTAAATAGAGTAATGAAATAGCTTTTAACTCTGCGCTTTAGAATTTTATCTTAAGTAGAAAGTAGCGCTGCTTCTATCTAATTATCTGGCAAAGATTCAGTGAATCTGTGTAAGTACTCAGCTAAGTGAACGAGAGAATAGTATTTACTTAGAAATGCGATTCCGACTAGTTTTAGTAGAAACTACATTTTAGATTGGTTTTGTTTTTCTCTAACTGTGGATAAGAAATAGAAGCAGACTAAGTTTCGAGCTGCTTTAGAATACTATTGATACTATTGAACTATGTGTATGCTACGGGTTGGTTGTATAATGTAGTTTCATGGATGCACGTCCGTGTAACACCAGCCCCGACGTGTCGCGGCAAATATTAGCCCATGCGGTGATGCGACCGCGGGCCGCGCTGTGTGCTGTGTGCTCAGTGAATCAGTCGGCTGTCTGCTGTCTGGTGTCCTTTGAACTTGACACCGCGGACACTCGCTGCAGATTACCATAGATTGGCTTTGATACGTACAAACACATATTGATTAAATATCTATTTTCCATTGATTATTGTTAAAAGATCACCTTATGTGTTTACACACAACGATGTAACTATTGCGCAGTAGCTATTGAAAGGACACATTTCCCGAATAAACTATGTGTGTCGCTGCTAGGATCTATAGCACTTTCTCTTTTAAAACCAAACAAAACATTAACATACATGATTGTTGAACTCCCTGACAACGAGCAAAATATTTGCAAATCAATTGGAGCCCTGTTTAATTCGTTCAGGTTGGCTCTCAGTCAGCTCACGTGCGACTCGTGCGAGTACAGGCTCACGGGCGCAGGTAAAGTTTTATCTCCCGCCCCACTCATTTGTTGAAACGTCGGTTGTCATGTCAAGTGAACGGGTGCAAACACGCCGCGACCCAGGCGGCGATGTCAACGCGTACATTCCGCAAACTCACGAGCCTTCATCAACTGCATCAACCCCCCTAATTAATCCCCTCCCCTCCCCCCTCTGTTACCTGTACCCCGCATAGATCATTAACGACCTGTGTATTTACCCAGCGCGTGCTACAGTTTACGCCTATCACCAGCCACGGTACACGGGTTCACGGCGCTGACAACAGTTCACACGATGGGATTATGGGATCATATATTTACGAGTACATTGTGCGTGTGTGCGTGTGTGCCGGCATTGTGCTCTCTTTAACATTTCCATCGTTAAGTTCTTTGTTCGGAAATTATGATTTATTAGAATTTGCTTGATTAACCTATCACGTTGTTGTAATGTCAGCCGATATCATTTAATTGTTGCTAATATTATTGCTGTCTTCGACAAAGGTCACACGATCCATTGTTATACCACTGCAGTTGTATCTCAACTAATTATTATTATTCATCATGTCAGATGCACCGACGTCCGAGACGGACAACTCTTACTAAGTATAATCCTAAATAATTCAAATTAAATGGCCCTGATCCTCGCCCTCCGCACTGAGGACTTAAAAGCCCTCTATTTCTGTCCCTCCCCGACCTGTCGTTATTTACACGCCCAGATTAATGAGATTGATGGAATAGTTTAAAGAAACGTTTAATCTTTGACTTTTTTAAGAAAATTCTGAGAGGTTTCGACTCTCTGTGGATTAGCTTTGATTTGCTTTCAAAGGGAATATCGTTGGAGTGTTTCAAAAATAGTAATCTGTTCCCTGAGTGGTGAAAGCAGCTTCAAGCGAGGGAATTCTCCAAATATATTTTTTCTATGCGACATTTTTCTTTTTACTGGCTGTCAGTAAGAATTTCAAAGTATCACAATTAAGGAGTTCAGTTCCAATTAGTTTCTCAATGATCTAAAAGCAGGCCTCGTATAAATGACCTCGTTCGCAGTAGTGTGGTATGGATTGGTCGATATTTACATATTTGTGCGTATCCGAGGATCGTAATTTCCGGTAATGTTAATGGAAGAGCCTAAAATAAACGGTTTAATTCGTATGCCCGCCCTGTACGTCGGCTGCGACACTGTACAAGTGAGGGTAGAAGGTTCACTCGCTCTACCAGTGACGTAATTGTATTATCTCGTGTGCTATGTTGTGTTTGCTACAAAATTATTTCGGAATAATTCGAGGATTTTATTTGAGTGCTTTGTTTTACAACACAAATACATTGCAAACTGTACAAATAAATTTCGAACCCTTTTAATAAATAAAAGTAATTTGCGGTTTCATAGTTTAACCTTAACATTTGTAGCATGAGTTTGTCGGAGATTCGATTTCTTTTCGGTGTGTGGTGTATTGTTTTGTATTTCGGTTTATAATTTTAGAGTGAAGTACTAGTGTCAACATGCGTCACATAAATTTAAGTTTAAGTAGTCTAATTGCGGATTTTCTGTACATTCTGTGTCGTGGGGGTGGTGTCGCAGTGTGGACGCAACGACAATGAGTGTAGGTTGCACGGTCCCAATAATTCGGGTGTGTGACCGGTCTAACGGTCTACTACCGGTCCGCTACCGGTCTACTGCCGGCCTCACTGCCGGACTGACTGCCGGACTTCCGTGCGGACCACCGGTGTGCCATCCTCACTCACACCACCCCAAGATCTAACCAAACTAGATGCGACAAGAAAATATACGTTCTCATATTCATTAGTCACCGTGATCATTTTATTCCAATGATTGTACCTAAATGTAATTGAGATAATAAATATTTCCATTAAACTTTATAGGTAATTCGAAGAATCTCAATAGTTACTTCTAAAATTACGTAAGTTGTAGGTTACAATCTGACAATGCCGCCTAGGAATGTCGCAATAAATTTTACAGGATTGTGTAAGGTAAGTGAAGGGACTGACGTTACTTGAATCATTCTTACAGCACCAACAGTTCTTGACAGTCCACTTCTGGAGAGCCTTCTCTCTATAAGAAATGTTTACCATAATCTCCACCCTTGGCAGGCCGGTTGAAGATCGCAGTTTGAAAACTTCAGGTTTATCAGAGAGCGCTGCTATGGAGCCTCTGACAAATATGCACACGACACCCGTGGGATAAGAGTCTGGGTGTTTAGAAACGTATTCTACACCACACGGTGAAAACACCAAATAGTGAGTAAAAATTTTTTTTCGTTAGTCACTTCTATGTTTCAAATATCTGTAAGATCGTGTGCTGTACGCGAGAATATCTGACAAAAGGGCCCGAATTACCAACGGATTAAATTATCGTGAAAGGGTGTTGAGTTATGACCGGCTCCACGGAAACTCGTTTAGGGGGTGAATGGGATGTACTTGTAAATACTCGGCACTGTATTATGTACTGTTATTACTCGAGCTCGCAGCTTTCATATTACGAGATGAGAGACTGCTGTAGGGGTAATGTCTTACAGATATTGTTTCGGGATTGAGTCATTTAAATTGACTTCGCGATGTCTTTGCCATAATTTCTTAAGAGTGAAAATGGTCTGTACAATTAAGCGTTCTTCCAATAAATTAAAATCTTTTGATTGTGACAATATTAAATATCGATGGAAAACTGGTTCTATTCTAACTAGACAGTATAATGTTCTTGTTATTTCGTCATTGCTCTTCAGAGACCACTTTCTGAGTCATCGCTAGCAACGGTAATCCAGTAGATATGGATGTAAGAGCGGATATATTTCCCACAAGTGTCAGCGCGGCGCGGCGCGGACATTCGTTGGGTTATGACACGGTATCGATAGCACAGGACACGCTGCGGCTCACCTCCATACATTTTGCATCACCACGCTTCCTGCTCACGAACCATCCAGTTCCGTGCACTTACATATTGCAGCGCCCGCTCGTTGCTATGTCGTTGTCAAATGTCGCAGCTCGCAAGCTTCTGGATATTTTATGTGTTTGATTTCTTCTGCTTTCAACATACATTGTAAGCTTGTTCTACCATGTTTGCAATGTTGTTATTCTTTACGACAGATACTTTGCTCCGAACGGCGACATTATCGGGTTGTGGCGAAAATTCACGCTTCCATGATAAGTGCTGGTGACTGTTTGTTTATTCAAAGGAAACAATCCCTTGACCTATCAAGACGCTGACGTAAATAGAAGATAATTCACAGGAGCATAATGCGGAAGTGTTGATGTGTTCCGCCCACCTCAGACATAACTGGAATCTTTCCTTATCAACGGATTTCATCAAGCCAGCAGTGTGGAGCAGTTGAACCAATTGTGTCGGTCATTAAGCTAGCGTGGCAGACGCACACAATCAGTACAATGGTGGACTTCCTCATGCTGCGGCTGATTCCCGGAAACTCGCCGACAGTTTACTTCACTATTTTTGTAATGGACTGTGTCCATTAGCAATAAATCGTTCGGCGGCATGTGTGGGTGCGTCTAGACATCTCGTCCTTTGTTTGCGAGATGTCTTACGGTTACAATGTACAGGACCAAATGAATGGACGGAGCAAACATTGCGCTGATGCAAATCTACGTTCCTACTGGCTTGTTTATGGAGCTGCGTTGGCAGTTTTTCCAATTATCGGGTAGATGAAATTTTACTTGCTATATTAGTTTATTGTTTGTCTTTAACTGAATTAGCATTTGTTTACAGTAAGATTTTACAAATGAATCCACGAAGGGACCAACTAAACTATCTACTTACGTAATGGTCATCACAAAGACCTTCTCATTTGCCACCGAATTAGTTGAATGTGTTACATCAGCGCGACTATTGTACACCGCCCCGGCCCCGTCTATTAGCTGAAATATGTCGATCGCCAGCGCTTCATTACGCTTTTGTTTAGTCCTAATGTCAGCAGTGTGTGTGTAATCGTGTGGAGCCGACAGAGCTGACTGACACACATTCATGTAATCTGTTTCATACGACTGTACTAATAATCCAAGATTCCGAATCATTAATACAATTTGGCGGAGAGACGTGTTCTGAAGTTCTACGCTAGTTAATATCTTCCTATCTAAACTGTTCGATATGAATAATAATGTAATCTCTTCAATATTACGGTTATTGCCCGCGCCGGCGAATAAATTCCGATATCTATCGTAACTGAATGCTGGAGACATTGTAACGTTTAATGCGAAGATATTCCCAAGAGTTGCCAAACCTAGAACAATGGTTTAGAATAACATCCCTTGGTGCGTTGTGAAATAATGTAACCCGAGTCTCCTACGCAGTAACCTTTGAAATGTCAATACGCAACTGGCTGCAAAGGTCCTCGCGCCCACATTTGAAGAATGCAGTAGTAATGAGGGGTTTTTAGCCCGGCCTCACTTGTTCGGCTATCATCGGCAGTTGTCGTGACTCACTCGGCTTTCGAACCCGATTCCGTCACGAATTGGAAATTGTGAGTTCCGCGTGCGAATTTGTGTTGTTCTCTGTTATTACAACGTATGTGGCAAAAGGGGGCTTGGTTGTATGATACTTGGTAACTTGACTTTATGAACAATTTATTTTTTAATTAAGTTGACATTTCCTACTTACAGACTATAAGTCTATTCGCAATAGTACCTAAATAACTGTCTTACTGGCGTACACTAAATTAAAAGATCTAATAAAACTTTCTTAGTTTCTGGATTGTACCAAAAGACGACTAGCATTCAAGTTATTTTTTTATCTTCAAAAAACGAGACACACTTTTTTCGGCTAATAAATAGTATCCATTTACATCATTAACAACTTATAGACATTCCCTGTTCCATTAGCAACGGCTAACAAGTAACATGACACCGCGTCAATAAGTAATGCGTATGAATTAGCAACAGTGGCCCCCGATACTTGCCCGGTAGTTGCCCGGTAGTTGCCGGTAGTTGCCACCACTGTGTGCCGGCTGACAATGAGCAACCCAACAAAGAGCACGACACGTGCACGTCACACTAGTAATGTGAGACCAGAAGTATCATCATCACAAACTGACAAAATACAGGTTAAACTTTATTACAAAAGAAGAAGGTCGCAAATCGGTTAACCGGTGGACGGATTAGGGTGTAAGTTGAGATGCTACTGTCTTTACACTAAGTCATACTTAGTCTCAGACAAATCTAAAAATAGCTAGAGATTGTCTCCATAAGCCTGTTCACAAAGAAGGCTTGAGATCTTAATTAGTGGGAATTTATTTTAATCTGTACTAATATAATAAAGTTGAAAAGTTCGTTTGTTTCAACGCTTAATGACTGTACCTAACAGTTGGGATTAAAAACTTCCTTTTGTGACTGATTGATACATTAACTAAAATCAGGGTTTACTTGCACATATTAATGGAGAAAAGCTCTACTAGTTTCGAGTCACAGAGAGACTCTTTATCATGAGCAGCGTGCGCAGACGCGGCAACGTCGCGCAGCCTACTCGATGATTGATACATGTTACACTATAATGTAACTATGATAGCTAACTAATCATCTTACACTACAAAAGATAAAGCTGAAGAGTTTGTTTGTGTGAACATGCTAATCGACAGAATAACTGGTACGACTTGAAAAAAAAATCTGTTGGATATACCATTTATGAAGAAAGGTTATAAGGTAAGATATTACGTTACAATCAAAAGCGGGTGAAACCGCTCGGAAGGAGCTAGTTATAAATTGGCCAAATGGGAAATGGTGAAGTAAAGTTAAGCATTCATAAGACTACATTACTTGTATACATTATTTTATTTATTTAAAGATTTATGCATATTAATACATGGGTGGACATAATGCCGTTTCATTTTCTGCCTGTCTGATCCTTGGGTGGTGCAGAGAAAATAACCAGCGGGTGAAATTACTTGTATACATTGAATAAGCTGAATGATTGTATTATATCTCACAATATATTAGAAAATAGATAGAAACTTATTACAATACAGTAAAGAAGTATAAGTTTAGAGGTAAACGTCCCTCAGTAGAGCTATTACGACGACAATAATGTGAAGTCTACCTTCTGCACTAGTAGTAGCAACGGTGCGTGTGTCAGTATTTGTGCGATACGTGCTAGTTAGATTGGCTGAGTGCTGTTGTGTGATCTCGTTGAGTGACAATATAAATAGGGCTGGAAGGTCGCCGCCGCGCCGCGCCGCCATTGTGCACAGATTTCAGAGTATCGAGCATGAAGCTGTGTTGCTAATGCTATGTTGTGGAGATAGATGGAAATTAGGATATTAAAATTGTTGGCGAGTAGTGGTTAATAAGATTATAGTCTGCAATCTTCTGATTTTTCAAATAAAATGGTTGGTTCCTTTAACCTTTTAAATTGATAAAATTATATAGCTAAAGAACTGTTATGACTTTTCTATTTATTTTCTATAATCATTAGTCCACACTCTCCACTAAAAGTAACAATAACTTCTAACTACGATACACACATTACAACTACTACTGTTGGTTTCCCACAGACCAACTTGGCACAACCTTACATAAGCTGTCCTCGCAGATATGACATAACCACGATCCGTTAAAGGATTACTCACGTGTTCAAGTATGCAGTCACATTAACACCGGCAGACAAGCACTACAAGCAGATACCTTTGTATATCGCTAACAATATAAGGGCTTACTGTAACTCCGGCGCAGTGATAAACTCGCCGCATTACTGTTACTTTCAATTGCGACGACTGCGCGACACAATATCTGTCGCATTTGCGCACGTAATGACAAATAATGCGCTCGTTACATTTAAAAGCCAGGATATGCAGCTCCGCAGTAACAGACGATTATCAAGAGACTATCGCTTTCTAACTACATTTAGATTTAGTTCATCTATCCTAGAATGGATGTGATGAGAACACTAGTTCTAGAACTAGTGTTGATACAGTTAGATACATGCCTAATCTGAATTAAGATTAAATTTTTGTATGAAGAACTTCTGCGAAAAGTTAAAGAATCACTTCTTAGTAGGATATCAGCACAACACATTGCATTGCATTGGCTGCCTTGAAACAGGTTCTTTTGCTAGGAAATTCGCAATAATAATATCATCACATATTGTTACCTGATAGGATCCCACTTTCCCGTTTAATTTCAAAATCCTCTTAACGAAATAGCATTTAACTCGTGTTAATGTATCAGAGTGGCTCGGTGTCGGACAGCCGGACACTGCGTCCGTGTAACGACTGTGACAGACGTTGCATCGACAGCTCGCCGATACCCTGTTAATAGTGTGACTCCGGCTTTATTACTAGTGGCCGCTGTGCAGGGGGGTAAGGGTAAATTGAATTAGCTACGTTTTGTTTTACCCTTTCGCGTGTTATTGGGAGGGGAGGTGTTATCAACACTACACAAACATCGGTTGATGGTACAGCCGGGAAATATAAAATGTGTTTTGAAAGGTGTTGCCGCAGGTTTTTGTTTGTCGCCGTCAATGTTTTCCTTTCTATATATAGCTGTACGTACTCGTGTATGTATGTAAACACTCCTGTATGCTTTACATTAAGTAGGCGCTTAAGTAAGTCGGTGTTTTGATATGAAAGCCTTATATATAACGTAAATAGAGTCCTAATCTATGGCACTGAATATGCCAGAGATACACCTAGATAAATGCTTTTCATGTATAGCATTCTCTGTAACATTAATTTTTAACCCTCGATACAAAAAGGGGGTGGTTATAATTTATAGACATTTCGCTTGTATCGCGATCCGCTCGTAACTTGATTCATTTATGTAATAGAACTCGGAAGTAAGTTATCAAATATCGGTACATTAAGTTTTATTGCAATGTTGTACATTGGGTCGGCTCCCATTACTGCGCGGTGCCGCTGATAGCGTTATATAACTCTTGTCATACAACTGTTCGCTTATTGAAACTATTAAAACATATCCATACAAGACTATATTGGCTAGACGGTAGTAGTATCACTTGAGGACTAAGTTCTGTGTTCTTTGTCCAAGATATTTATGGATTATGAAATTTATGAAATCTGTACCTTTTTGAGGAATAAGGGGCGGTAAGTTAAACGGCATACAAATAAAACACATATCGTTATGAAACTGTTTGTGATCCAAGAGATATGAACCGCAGTAGGGCTAGAAAACGCATCATAACACGGTGTGGCTTGAGTAAGAGTTTTATATTGAAACTATATACTTACAATATGAAACCAAACATAATAATAGAGCTCATAGATTTACTTATAAATGTGGAATATTCTGGATTGTTCAGAATTGGACAACACACAACACAATATTTACAACAAATACATGCAATCTGCATTTCGATATTACGAACTAATATTAGTTTGGACATTCATACATTGATTAGCAGTTAGTGCGTGATGCCCAATGCCGGCGACTAGGGTAACTGGCGGCACTGGGCGGGTGCCAAATGTGGGACAATCGGGCTGATGGTACCGTATTAGCAGACCATACTCGTAGTTTAACATTATTGGCTCGCAACTTGTGACCCAAATATTAATTACCAGTGGTCGATGTACATCTACTACATTATAATACCAAGAGAAGAATTGTTCCAAAAAGGTAACTTTAAGTTGTTCTTGAATGATAATATTCACAAAATTCTTACACACACGTCTTTCTACTTAAAACGTTCATTCTGTCTACGTAGCTATACATAGGTATAACATTTTGCGGTTATGAGAAGGCGGGCCAGCTACCACCATTCATAACCGCAAATGTGAGGCAGCTTTTAAATATGTCGAGCCTGTCGAAAAGCTGGGGATTTCTATATTATTGTAATTGGACAGTTTGAGGAATATAAAATCATCTGTCTCACATTTTCAATGGTTAAGATAAACAAAAATATTTGTGTCAGTAGTAGAACTACTGCAACGTGTGTCCAGGAAGATGATTATGATGTAAGACATGACAGTGACTACTAACAAACAAAACAAAAGACATTTGACCGCATGATGGCGTGAAACATTGCATCATACGGGACAACAACAAGTGACCGCGCTTTACCCAGCCGTCGGTTGGTTATCTCGATCAGTACGAGATAAGTGAACATCTGGGTTAAGATAGTTGACGGCTGTATCAGTAGCAGGGTAGGCAGCGAAGTAAGTGGCTCGTATAACACAATCAGTGTGACAGCGCGCTATTACCGAGTAATATCGTGACTGTTCACGTGGGTACATTCCGGAGATGTGGTCTTATTTTAAATTGTTACCGTTTGATTGTAGTGGCCGATTAAGGAAGAAAGCGGCGTGCTTTACGCACGTGAAATATAAAATGTGGTGGGAGATATAAAGAAATTATAGCAAAGTCAAAGTCAAAGCATTACATTTAAATTAATCCTAAATAAGGCACTATTGAAACGCTGCATATAACGTCTACTACTGTGTTACCTACATACACTGAACTGTGTTGGAGTTACTGGTGTACTGTTGAAGATAATTATGTTTTGCCAAACACATACCAGCTGATGCCCAATGATGAAAATATGAGATCTCAACTTTACCCTTCCATGTTTTGCGTCAATAAAACAGAGGAATCCGAACGCATAAAATAACTGCACATGTGTACGGTATGTATTATGTATAGCGCGGGGTACATTCCCCACAAAAATCGAATCAACAGCAGAAGCGACAAACTGTGTTAAATTATTCAAAGAAAAAAGCCAAGAACTTAACATTTGCATACGAACACTTCATAAACTCGTTGGTTTCGGGTGCCGCCCACGCGGCGCTCTCAAAAGGATCATTAGTGCTATACAAACAAAGTACACAATCCTGTAACAGCCTCCAAAAGTAAACTTGCAGGAGTGGAACTCAAAAATACCAAATTAAAGGAACCATTTTCGAAAAGCAATTTAAGCGATTTTCAATTTTATTCCTTTGAAACAAGAGTTAGTTGTAAGTCAGTATTGGAAATATAAAGGTAGAGACAGACTGGGGATTGTATATGACTGAAATAGTTAGTGTTGCCGCGTGAGTGCAGTGTAAATTTGCCGATCTCCTTGTGTGGCAAGCGGTTTATTTCGTCCCTAGAGACGGCTTTGTGATTTGTTTTATTGATATTACTTTTGTTTGATGGCGCGAGTAAAATGGAGTATTCTGCTATTGTGTGCTGCTTCTACTGTTTGTACAGGATGTCGCTGTGGAGTGGAACACCAGCGGTCTGGTTGTTCACGCGAGTGTGTCCTCCGCCTTGGCTGACGTGTAATCCTGTTTTACTGATGCAAGGGCCGTGATAAATAATCCTTACTGCTTTGTGTATTGATTGTAAAAGTTATTGTTGTCAGTAAAGTTATGTTTAAGCTCCGAGGCCGCGGCTTATGTTGTCCAGTTCTTTGTAAAGCCTTTGTAAATGATGTTCTGTAGAAATATATTGCTGTACATAACCATTTTTAAACTCATAAATAATATAAAGTACTCGATAAGTTAAGCACCTGGGAAGGTTTACTTGCATTACTATTTAATAACAATTCTGTAAGTAATCGCCCTACGTTGGAACACAAACTAATTTAGTTGACACAACTTCCAAACAAAGTTACTCTTGTTAACTTTCAAATGAAAATGTTACAAAACAAATGTTAGTTTGAGGCCTCGCGCCTCGCACACAAACTGAACTAACTGAATAACGGCCCGAAGGGGCTGACACAATTATATTTAAGCAAATACTTAATAGATTTAGTTAGTTGTTTGTCTACACTTTCAATGTTTAAATAAATAATACAATTTGTTATCAGTTTGAGATGTCAATTCAATATTTGTTCTAAAGCCTTAGTTTATTTAGTCACAGTCTGAGCGTAAGATAAATTAATTTTTATACTGATTTTACAACAAAATATTACCAGCAAATCGCTTGCTTCATTCCCAAATGCAGTACAGTGATATGAAACAAGTGACGCGCACAGCGGCGACACGCTGTCTCCTCGCGAGGGGAGTTCCTGCACCAACTTACTCCTACTTCGAAGTTTCTAAACGAAGCGCTTTTAAAGGATATGTATAGATTTATAGTTTAAAAACTGTTTAATAAGATAACAGTGTATTGAATTTATATAGGATTGCTAATAATCTTACATAGAGCAGCTAGCTCTACACATAGCAAATTGAGACATATATTATTCAAGCAAATCACACACATGTCCTGAAATGAAATGAAAAGTGATATGGTGAGGTCAGCGCAGTGTACGAGGACGCGACGACGCGGCGACGGGGCGGCGACGCACTTGACACGCGCCTACGCAGCCACGCAAACAATTGCACGCGCATAAATCCATCTATGAAACGACTACAGCGCGCACGCGCTCACAAAGTCTTTGAGATATGTAGCAGTGGTATTACTTAAAATAAAACTGTAAATACGTAAGTACTAGTAAAATATTTTCCAAACTTTATAGAAGTCAAGATCAAAGTTGATCCCACTCACAAATAAATAGCAGTAAAGTTATTTAAAGTTGTAGTTAAATCTCCAGTCGACGACATAACTGCGTCAACAACATGCGACACTTCGACTGAACTTTAACTCGGCACATTTTAACGACCAGCCGAATGACGTGAATGACTCAAATTGGAACTTCTGTCCTCACAGGCGTGGTGTGAAGGTGATCTCCATTTCAGTAGGTCATTCATTACTAGAAGGAGTGGGCCGGCGGGGTAGGGGGGGGGTGTATGCAGTTTACATGCGCCCACGCACCGCGGACAATGTGCACGCGGCCGTATATCAAAGTGCGTGCACTGCTTTTGTTAGCGATGCGATGAGAATTAATTATGATGTCATTCAATTGTAATAAGGATTTTAACTGTACAGTTTATGATCCTTGTGTAACACGTTACGTTGTTTACTTTATGTTACATATATTACATAGTCTTACATAGTCTTATATTTTACATAAAAGGTACGAATACGCTGAGCAAAAACCTATTACATTTTATCACATTTTTATTTTAAAAAGGTAAGTGTCACATTTTTGGCCATAAGCAATCCATTTCTTTCCAAATTTTAATGGAGTTATTTTATTCGCAGCAGCAGTAGTGAGGCGGGCAGCGTGGCACCGTGCAGGCTTGCACTACACAGACGTACAAACACATCAATCATCTCGCTCCCCTCTCAATACTTGCTCAATCCAGTGTGCGCGCAGAACTTGATTTAACTTTCTAGACAGTTATCCTAAGTGTTTTTCCGATTGTTTAATATAAACGTTTGCTTTACATTTTTAACAAAACTTTCAGTTACTTCGTTTGTTGGCAATATGTATCAGCCCGTCACAGAGATATAGGTAGGGAATATTTTACATAAAGTATTTTCAGACACTTTAAAAAGTTCGCAACTGTTATGAGGTTGAAGTTTTGGTTAAAACTTTGAACAGAAACAAAAACTTTGCTAGAAATCCAGCAATTATTATTTATAGTGATGTATTCCTAATAAAGTGAGACAGCATAGTTCTCCGGTACATCACCGCCTGCGCATCTCCCCACTAATTGCTGCAACATTCCACCACCAGGTCGGCAGCTCCACTTGTGGCCGACAGGTATCATGCCTTGTATGGGACCTAGTGCTTTATGTTGCAATACACCAACAATAGTTTATTGCATTCCATTATGCTTTGTGAAGTCGATTTGAAGTTCAATTAAAATATTGTCGGTGAAGCTTTGTTAAGATAACAATTAATCAAATCTAGTTCATTTGTTTACGATCGTACTCGATCAAAGTCAGGTTGTATATAAGTATATATAAGTGTTTTACAAATATGAATAAAAGACAAAAGTTACTTTTTGTTAGAACTAAGAAATTACAAGATGTCATGAACAATTTCTATAAAGTATGAAAACAAAGCATTCCTAATTTATTTATTTATTGTCTCTATACGCTACTAGTTAAGATTTTCATTTAAATAACAGTCACAGTGTACATACGTAATGTAGGTAGGTAGGGTTCATAATGAGTACTCTACGAAGAATATAACATACTACATGTTTATAATGTATGTAATAAAAATGTTATTCTTTAATTTCCCAGCGACAGGGAATAAGCCCTCGTTACCATTGCCGAGGTAAACGTTGCTGAAATTATCCAAATTGTGAGCAGACACGTGTAACCTCCAGCAGACTATTGTGATCTCTTAGTACAAGGACTGATGAAATCTTTGAATTCTACACACAAGTAAATAATATGGAAATCTGCCAATAGACTGTGTGACAATGGGAATAATGCCAAGACTAGAAAAAATCTAATTTGTAACCGACTTAAAAATATAAAGTTCTCAGTTTGCTTGTTCGTATGTTTGTGCGCGATTATCTCTTGTTTGGCTGAACCGATTTTGATGCAGTTAGCATAGTATTTTTCTTCATAGGAGAAGGTTTTAGGGATACAACCAGAATAAAAATATGGAGGCGGTAAAGAAATTTGAAGGCGGTATATTGTGTACAAAACAATTGTTTCATTTAGGTCCAAGTACGTTGTACCGCTAAAGCATTTGAACTCACAAAAACAAAATATTCCAATAACAGCCTAATTTTAGATCTATTCTAAATATATCTTATACCTATTGGATATAAATACGTTTGGTACAAAAATACCAGCGATGTGCAGTACCTAGGTAGGTATGGGTGTAGACTATTAGTTGACGAGTACTTCACTATAGCAGCGGTAACGAGCCGGCTTGAGGACCACTTGGGGCGCGGCCAGGAAGACGGCGAATTACTGACAACTTCCATTGGCTTTAAATGTTTTGTTGTATCTTTTAAGGTGCCAGGGTGTGTGATATTTTCTTTGTTTATCTATTGGAAATAAAATGTGAACTATTTCTAACCAATGCCTTCTACAACTTGTCTTTCAGAGCTGAAGAATACCACTTTCACAAGTAATGATCAAAAACACACTAATATTTATTGTAAACGTGAAAGTTTGTTAGTTTGGATGTTTGTCCGTCAACCACGCTGAAACTACTGAACAGATTTTGGTGGAATTTGTTATACTGACAGGGTAAGCTGCTGAGCTGACTTGGGTGATAGGATTTTTATTCCATGGGAAAGCGGACAAAGTCGCTGGCAGAAGCTAGTATTCAATAAGTACTTTATTAACCACATACTCTATACACTTACTTCTGGAAACTACTCAGACTAATTACTAAAATCAATTTACGTAGACGTGGTAATACGTTTTCGTTAAGCCTAGACTTGTACTTTATTGTGCTCAATGTTATACAGAAACTAAATCAAAATAACGTTAATGTAATATAAAGGGTACAAAGGCGGCCTCTCTCATATATTGTTTGATATTTAATTTACTTTGCGAGTTATTAGAGGAGACAATAGCTAGTATGGTGTGTAATGCGCGACGACACAGCGCGGCTGTGTGCCTGCCGGTACTTTAATACAATCGCGAGAAATCCGTTCACATCAACTCGGCTTCCAGGAAAATCTTCAGACGAGGATTAGATTTATTAAAATAAACGAAACACCCAACGGCACACAAATGATTATTTTTTCCCAAAATTATATTCTTGTAAAACGTTCCGGCAAAATTTATTTTCAGAGATAATAATTAACCCGGAGGCTGCGCGGAAAATTCTGTTTCTTTTACATTTTAATTTGAACAGGACAATTAAATTAGAAATTAAGTTATTTCAGCAGCAAACTAATTAAATAAATATACAATGTAAAGTAAGCGCCGGGAAGATTACACTTGTAGTAGTATCGTGGGCCGCATTATGTTTTATTAGTAACGGAACACTGGCTTTAATTCGATGTTAATTAAAGAACATCTTTCTTCCATTGTTTCTATGAATATTATATAAGTTGAAACGTAAAGTAATTCTTACATAATTTCGTTTTATGAAAAAAGAAATTCTATTTTTAAATGAAACCTCTCTGAAAAGTTAGTCAATAAGAATCGTTAATCACAGTGACTGTTCTTTATAAATATATCTTAAGGTAGTTAAAATTCAGAACATTGAGCACAATATAACACGAAAATGAACAAGTAAAAGCCACGTTTACTCAAGACGTATAACCGTAGCACCTACGTATAAAGCGTAAGCGTGAGTAATACAATTGACAACAGCGTCTGGAAGTAAAACCATCGAGCAAATACTGCGCGAAGTGCCGGAAAACAGCACTTACCTCGGCAAGCACTCCTTATTTACCTACAAGAGGGTTCCTCAGTTCCTCTCAATACCTCTAACCCTTTCGCGAATTTCGTGGCTCCTCACGCGAGGAGTTTCTAAGTCAATATTTGAAGTTACACACGACGATTGGAAATAAACTGTGTCTATACGAGGGTTAGGGTACGAGGAGCCCGCTATCGATCACTCGAGAGATGATAGTTTGCGTTGCTGAGCCAGTGTTGGTTTAGACTCATGATTGACAAGTGCGGCCCAACACAAGTGGATTCGTACGACGACACCGGAATTCTTCAACTTGAAACACTCGATCGCATGAAGATACGAAATGTAGCTAACTGTCGTAAACGATTTGTGATTGTTTCAGATTAGTTTGTCGTATTTTTTATATACATTGGATTATTTAGCTTTACAAGGTTTTTATGGCCATGGGATTACTTTTAGGTCTATCTCCGTGTCACATAAAATCGTCTATCATAATTCATGAAGTTTCACGACTATGATATCAGTATAAGGATCAAAACCTCCACAACCAATTTAACGAACACTAATCCCATAACACAGTACAACATTTCAAAATCTAATTTTCTTTATCAGATTAAGATTTCGGATATAAATAACGCAGACAGCGATCATTAGGTGGTTATTAGTCAGTCACGCCGCGCTGTCAGCTTACTGGGGGAGGCAGGAGCTACTGAATCTGACAAGATGACGTTATCGGTAAGGATCTGCAAGGTAGTGTCACGTTGCTGGCAAATATTGATATGATTGTGGGTAACAACATCAAGATTGTGTTGTGTGTCGTAACCATTCGTGTGAAGCAGGATAAGGCACAGTCCGTGAGAGACAATTACAAATGTTATTCTATTGTGAACTAGGATAACTTGATGACCTGAGAGGTGTTAGTACGCGTTCGGCGCTCAGGATTCTTGGTTCATTGGAGCGCCGAACGCAGCAACGTCCTCAATCTTGATAAATATTATGTTAGAGTACATTTGTCACCACCTCTACTCTTTGAGCGGGTATTTTTTAATGCTCAACTCGTCTGCCAAGCATGGATATAATAGAAAACCTCTTTTTTATAGTGGAGATTCTCTCTTTTGGGCTGTTTCCACATAAGTACATAAAAGTATAATAAACAAGTTAAAGTGTCTTCTTTTCCTTTTCCCAAATATTTTCCTCAATTGAGGTCAGTACGGGGAGTTAACGAAAGTGTCGACTGGATGTCAGCAGTCTAAGGTTAATCAATCACAAACCTCGAGGGATCCACGGATTAATTAGGAGAAATCACGCGTGCTACGATTTCATTAAATATTTACCGCTATATCGGGTAATTGTGCGAATGGAATACATCTATCACCATCGCTACACTTTTTGTGGGTGTCGTCGGAGGTGGGTAAGGAACTACATATATATACAGAAACTAGAAGGCAGATGATGAATGATGATAAAAATGGGTAGTTCTGCTTATACATAATATCATCATTCTTACTATACGGTACTATCCTACGCCTTATATGGAAATGGAAATATCAATCAACAACTGTAAACTATTAAATCTCTTAGATATTACTATAAATATTAACAACTATAAAGAGATTTCTCGATGACATGTCTTGAAATAAACGAACCGTTACTCGGAGTGTATTCAATAAATAACTTGAACGAACTCCAAGCAACTGTTGTATCAATCAGTACGTCAATCACTCCGCAGGTGATATTTCTCGGGACGGTCACGGTACAAGCAAATGCAGAAGGTTAACTCAAAGAAATTAGACTTACATGTGTTAGTCATTACTTTACTGCAGAAGATTAAATCCTAAATTATTTTTTAATTGCAAGAAAATAGCAATTAACTGCATTTTTTATATGTTGGAGAATTTAGACTGGCAAATCTCGACATTATTATTTCATTAAGGATTGGCATTGGTATGCATTAGGAAAATTGAATAACACTTTTTCAGTCACATACCTAAGAAGGAAAAGCCATTAATGTTTCCTAAGATTTGTACCAAGTCGTCCTTCTACACACTTCGCATCGATTGGTAAAGATTTTCTAGCAGTGATTGACAAGAGTTTAAGATAAATAGCGAGTGTCGGCGACTCGGTAACTCGACAACTCGACAACTCGGTAACTCGGTAACTCGGCAGCCGGCACTCGCGATGTATGTGTTCATGTGATTCTAAGATAAACGAATAAATATAATGGTGACAGCTCGGAGGTCGCCCCGTTACGTGTTATGGGTATGGGGGTTCATTCAATGATGTAAATTATATGGGGAGAGGTAACGAGGTATGGGTTGATTGCTTTCCTATACACATTGAACATCTTAATGATAGGTTAAGAAGGTAGATTTGAATGTAAGAGTGTATTGATTAGTGATTAGGTTAAAATAACAGTTTTAAATCAGTTTGTAAATAAAGGGGGAAAGTAAAAATAATTTGCAAATATAGTTAAATAATAACTGAAAAAAACGTCATTTAAGCGTAAAATACAGTTTGAATAATAATATGAATGTATTAAAACTTATCATGGCAATCGAAAATAAAGGGCGAGTGCAAACGTTTGTTAAAATATAACTACGAGTACCTACTAATTCATACAACCACACTTTCATTTACATTGTAAACTGGAATAACAGCGCGTGATCTAATTTCTACGAGAACAATCCAATTCCATACAAGTGCGTCAGTTAGTCAGTTACCGAGCGCGCCATTTACAGAACCGCTCATAAACTTGCAACAAACAAAAAGCAAGGCGAAGTAATGTATGCAGATATAAATATCATTGTGTTGTCAACACACAAAGTTAATTTAAATTGAACAATACCCACGCACAACCAACACAATCACACCACTCTAATTACCAAACACCAATACAATACGTTACGTAGCCGCGTCGGTATACATTGCTCGCTACACGTGTACTCGGTAAAGTGCAGCGGCACACAGAACACGCAATGTATTAGTCATCATGCAAGTAATTGGTTCGCGATTTGTACACGTGTGTTGTTAGAATTTGCTTTGGTGTGGTGCACATAGTGAGCTGCAGCGATAAATTAAAAGCTTGTCTAATAGTTTAAACTTTAGTAGGTACAAGGTACTAAGGCTCTAGGATGAATAAAATTAAAAAAAAATCTAACAAAAATCCTTTACGATAGTGGGACAAATAAAAATCTGACATGGAGTTATGTAGGGAAATGTTATTCACTCCGTGTCAAATGAGTCATTTCATCCATTTCAATTTCACTCTTAATTTAGTGAAAAAGTAAAAGAAATAAAGAAATAAGTTATTTACATCTAAATATAAACATTTTAATGGCTGAGCTTAAAACGCTGCCTCCTATGTTTTGCGTCGTACATGAGCTCCTGATAAATGCGAGCACAACGGGCAATTAGGTGGAACACGAAAATAATAAAGGACACTCGGTCTCGGCCAGTGTCCACAGTGTCGACACAACTCATACGTGCGGTCACCCCGCGGCACACAGTGTTATAATGTTTCAAAGTAATTGCTTATCTGCTCTTAGTTGAGGCGATTAACTGTTTATTGTAGTACCGTAGCTAATGTTTTATTGTGTTTTATTTCTACTCGAAATAGAGTTATAAAATTATTAGCATTTATACAAAATAGTTGCCACGGGAACATATTCACAACGCGTGTATAATGCGATGTTCCATAAAATAGGCCCATACTATAAATTCAAAGAAATTGAGACTTAACGCGCTGTGGTGGCGTATTTACAAACACCATTCTTCACGGCGGCACAGTCGACTGGGTGTGCGCCGGGACGCTGTATGTGGCTGTATGCTGCACAATTTATTCATTGCGCAGTCGAACGCCGGTAGATTTATGGGCGCGATATCGCTTCCGCGCCGCGTATGAAACATCGATTTCTGGAGAGACGGGGACGACCAGACAACGTGATCCCACATACATAGCCCATCTATACACTGATACCACATGATTGGGTAATAAAACCACGACCGTCGTCTTTGAATTATATCAAAAAATATTCTTTAAAATATAGACCATGCAAAAACAAGGTTTTTATAGGAAAACTAATGTTTATTTAAATACTCCAAAGATAAGATTATTTTATCCACAAACAGTGAATTGGCTCAGTATTCTAAGTCGTAATATTATCAAGAGAGATCCTTTCACGATAATGTTCACTGGCTGTAGATATGTTCTGATATTTTGGAATAAGCTAGTTTCCAAGTAGTTACCTACATATATTCCAACAGTTAGTCATCCCAGTTTCAGGACAGGCGAAGTTGGAATGAGCAAATGGACGAACTTGTTAATAGCGCACAAATATTTATTACTATAATTGTAAGAGTAATCACCTTAAATTCGGTTCACAATCACAACGGGTTGAAGCACTCGGTTTACTAATAAATCCGCGTGAGTGTGAACGCGAACAGAGGCGTGCCATAACCGATTTATGTGAGGTCCTGAGAGGTCCCGGGGGCGCCACTAGTTACCGCACGAGCTTTGTTCCACTGCCACCCACTCGCTAACTTATTGTTTGCTGATTTTTGAGATATTGCCCACTATATCAAATATATATGAACAGATTCGGATGTGATTTGTCGCCTGTTTCCTCCGACAAAGAACAGAAATCTGCGCAACGCAATAAAATGAAATGTAATTTATTCCACTACGAGTACTGCGGGGAACATTCCAATTTTCATCCAGTGTGTAGTGACATGTCCTTGGCAATGATTTTGTTAATCCATAAAAATAATAATACAAATTATATAAAATCAACTTTTCTTCTTTGGTTCACATTTTTGGGTTTTATTTTAACTAACTCCCTCTTGGAATCCAAACAATTCGACCAACATTTCGACCACGTTCCCAACACTAAAGCGTATGCACATAAACATTTCCATACATCAAAGAAATCATACAGATTCAACATTCTAAAATATCTTGTAGAAAATATTTCAAGCAGAATTTCCGCGGGGAGCGAAAAAAGAGCAACCGACGTATCATAGGATCCAAAGAGCTGATGCATTTGTGCTAATGGACTTGCCTAACGCTGTGCATATTTGATAGACTCCGCTCCGCCTCCGATGTTTGAGGATATAACATAAAAATACAGCGCCATGCTAATATTTTGCACATCGTCGAAGATGTTATGGCTATATTCACACAACTGCGGATAACGTTGCAGATGAAAACAACACCACTACGGTATTTACCAGATACGTGAAGCAAGCTCGAGTCGTGTGGCAAGAGGCTTTATATTTACTTACTAAAGATACGAACAGCGAAGAAACCGCATAAACGTAATCTCAGCGTAAATGTACATAAAGTAAAATTATACGCAAACACACGCACCATATAAACGGAATATGTACATAGGAGCCATATTTTATGGTCAAACATTTCGTGCGACCGTTTATAAAGTTTTAATATAAAACCTCTTGACCTTTTTAAATTGGTTTAGCGTCACAAAAGTGCCAATACTTGTAAACAACTTCTCACCCCAAAATAATTAATAGTCATGCTAAGCCAATAAACTCACTTAAAGTATCAGCCGCTCCAATCGACACTAACTCGAAATTGATTACTTGTGAAACTTTGTAATCAACAGACACTTCAGCGGAGGCTTTTATTAAATCGGGCCGACAGTGTGCGAGCACCGGCGCTGCCCTTTGGTTATCGAGTCGTGTCATTTCATTAATTTGCTTACATTTCTAATCGCTTAGAAAAGTTCCAGACGACGCTACAGTTGGCTTATTGATTTCCAATTTTAATTAATTCAGAATTACTAGATTCTATTGAAAGGAATGCTTTCAACCCCCGGCAGGCTAGTTAATATTGCCAGCTTATCTCTTGGAAACAGTTCTGACTTGGGAAACATGTTACGTGCGTAGTCAATAAATATGCGTGACGCAGATCAAACAAACTTATATCAAACGGAACGATTACAGCGGCTCCCTCAGAACTCGGTATTCACAAGTAAAGTTAAGCAACGAACATAACATTCGAGAGCCGAGCGAATCTATATTCCCGCGCACGTCTGCAACTACACCACAACATTACGAAGTTTTCAAAGAAAATATTCTCCCATTCATTCACTTTGCGAAACTTATCGACGTCAATACTGTTAACCTTCAGTTATTCAAGCAAATGTATCCACATAGCCGCATGAAACGAGTCAGTAAATCACGCGCCGCATTCATTGCCGCTTCTGAATGGAGTCGGGAGAGAGACACAATGGCGGCCGCGCAATGGACCTAGCCAGCATGATTTATGATCGCAGACATGCTTTGATACAGGCTTATTCTCTAATGGACTGAAACTGCGGGCATTCCTTTAACTACATGTGATATTGGATGGGGATTTGAATGTTGCCATGGGATAATATATTAATGGATAAAACATTGCTCTGCCATATTTTGTGAGACTAAATTCTTTATTGGTAGTCCATTCGATTTAGAAAACTAACTGTTTATAATGTTTACAAAAGAATACTACGATAAAAATAAAAATGATGAATATTTGAAGCGATATACGGGCAATATTAAAATGTGTGGGATTACCACAGCACAGCCCCGCACAAAGCGTGTCTAAGTAAATTGAACGGCCCGAGATGCGACCCCGCTATACTCATGCAAAACAACCAGTTTATATTACGATACGATATTCTACACGCCCTGCTATATTGCTATATTTTTACATAAAATATGACTTTGGTTTGGAGATTTTATTCAATGTCCATAAGCATAATCTAAGATTGATTTTGAACATTGTATCTTAAGAATATCTAGAACATTTATCTCAAAGGTAACCTTTTCGAAAAAGTACGTCGACATTGTCATCCCGAGAATATGTTTGTGCGTGAGTCGAGACAGACATCATAAATAACCTAGTATTGTTTTCGTAAACACTACGCTACACAGGTGTTAGAGGTCGTAGTACTAAACACTAAAGAAAATACTTCTTTTCATACTTATTATATTTACATAACGTAACGTAATGTCATGTTATTTTTCTCCGACAGTTGTTGTCGAGGCTTTTATACAGGATCCATAAATAACAAGTTACTTTACGTGTTTTAACGATCAATCCAAAAATAAGAACCTATCTCAATATAGAACATTTTTTTTTTTATCTTTGTGAACAGTAACTATTTAGTGTCGGCGAGTGTATTGGGATTATGTCCATCTTAATTCTAAATAACGTGTTTGTTTCTTTACAACCAGTGCGGAGTATACTAGTGACTATATCCACAATCCGATTTGACCTTTTAATAAAAAGAGGTTTATACGAATACTTTTGTGTTGAGCTGCTGTTATGGAAACTATTATTTTATGCATTGAGCTGTTGGCATTTCATTACGAATGTTGCCCGGCAGGATGGGCACTTAACTAAATGTTGCTGACGTTATTAGCCCAGCACTTACTCGTTGTATTGTCGCTGTCTTCAATGGCCAATGGCGGATATTTCTGAGAAATAAAATAAGCTTATTATTTCTTTATCCCGACGTACGGTCAGTCGGAGATAACATTCGGACACAATGTAGTTTCCTCTTTATGGGCCTCGCTTTCAGTATGTCAACTGGTAATAGCAGTTGATGATGACAGGGATATGAGGAGCTCGGTCAAATGGTTTTATGTTCACAAATAAAACTGTTACTGCTATATCAGCAAAATATTTAGAAATAGTTTGTTGGTGGCTGGTATCAACAACAAAATATTGATGTCAGTTTAGTTTAGTTGAACTTTCAGTTTGTATTAATTTAGTTCTTTACTTTTTTATGTATACAGTTTGTAAGTACATAGAATATACCTATTTATGAGATTTTACGATGCTATTTTTGCTTCATACAAGTAATGAAATGCCTTGCGAAAAAACCAGTAACTAAAGTTTATATTTACGCAAAATATTCGAATAATAACATTGTTACAGTATACTCATAAATACGCAGGCAGGAGTTTCGCCGCCAAATAACAATATATTCCGGGAATACTTCCAACAAACATCAACAGCCGCGTGTTTACTAAATACGGGTACAATTGTATTTACAAAACACAAGTTGTTGAACATCTTCTTGTTTACCGTTCACCGCCGTACCGGGCCGGACCGGGCCGTGGCGCTGCCGGACCGGCCCCGTCCCGGCATTATGGATATTATCCGAGATAACATTGACACGGCTCAAAGCACCGGATATTGAGGACTTGCCGTCAAGCCAACGATCAAATTAAAAATGTTATTGAAATCTTGGTCATATTTACGAGGGAAGGTAAACTTTTCTATCGGTTATAAATGTAAGAATTCAAAGAGAAAAATATCTTTTAACAGACAGAAGTAAAAGTATGCTTTGTATATTAATCTATTCTGTAACACATTTTATTTTTCAATGAACTTTATTTTGTTCCGAATAAAGTTTGTGAAACTATGTCGCATACTAGAATTTAATTTTATTCGCCTACAAAGTCTGGCAACAAAAAACGTAAAGTAATAAATTAACAAAATGCTAATTAGAACTAACAACACAGATTTATGACCGCGTCAATTTGTTCTGCCATGATTTATACACAACTTTTATTTATTTAATTACTTCCATCTTTTAAATAAGATCCAAATTAATATGGCTGTATAAATCTTCTGCTAGAAAGTCTTTTCACATAAACCTTGCCACTTTTCCTTATGCTTATTTATTTAAGATCACAAACAAAGATACGATATGATTGAATAGAAAGCTAAAAAAAATAGTTATTAGATAAAGAAATACATTATACATGTCACTTCAAACAATAAGTACAGTAGCAATCACAATGACAAATAATTCATAAAACAACTAAAAAGTAACACCTTATAAAATAAATACTATTTCATCGTGTGTCGACTGTCCCGACCGACCTCATACATTATGAGATGTGTACAACTGAATAATATAAGCAAAACGTTCCTTAACAAACATAACAGTTAAATATGTTCGTAGTTTAATGAAAATCTTACGAACCCACCCACGTAGCGAAGTAAGGCGAATAAAAAGAAATATATGTATCTAATAAGCCCCATGTAAGTTTGTCTGTCGGTGTATGCAATACTCTCGACAGAGGATAGTTACTGCCACCTGCTGCATGGCATTACCAAGTAATCTTTGCTTACATGTTGGCTTTTTAATATGCTAATAGAAAAACAAACCATATTATGTGAGTAAATTAACCAGTATGGTTAGTACCTACGTCGCTTTTGGGCTGATTATTATTATTACATTTTTTAGCCCAGAAGATAGTCATTGGTGAAAAAAGGTTTATATCGACGCACCTAGCCCTTTTTTTGGAAGGAGGAAAATCATCCAATGACTTTTCCCGCTTAAGGTGAGGCGAGAGGGGTTGTCTGACTGTTACTAACTAAAAACCACTCCGTTACCTACTCCTGCTTCAAGCCGGAGCTCCAGTAACCCGCTATGTAGTCCGCAACTAGGTACCTAACCCTAAAGTCCTTATTTTGATAGGTGCTTTGGGGAATAGTTAGCTCACCCTAAAATTAATAGTTTGTTACTGCCTGTTCCTTAGTTCCTGGTTATGTTAATACAGCCAAGTTTGGACATCGATTAGTAAAAGAATAACGTACCAGGACATGTCACATTCTTTCTTCTTTAGTCCCAGAAGGGTTTGGCGAGGGACAGTATCCACTTTAGCTCGTTATTAGACTCTTGTAATAGGGGACACGTCTGTTGTGGCACACTGGGGAGATATTCACACCACACAGTAAACGACTTTTCCAAATCAAAAACCTATTACCAATATAAACAGGGTACACAATTCAGTAATTTGGTGTCTAACAGCCTTTGTGACTTGTAACCTAACGAGACAAAATTGTATAGAATAAAATTCTTTTCAGCAAAATAACTTCCCCAGAATTTGAATTAGATTACGTGTAACGTTTCTAAATATTAAAAAAGGGCTTCGTTAAACTGTTGAAATGTGTTCATCAAGAGACGAATTACCGAAAAATATGAATTCATAACGATTGTGATTACGTGTCGTTTGTCAGCCGTGCGCCGGGCGCCGCCGGTGGAGCTCTGTACAAGCCTTTCAAAAACTGTGTTACTTCGAGTTATTTCAAAGTTAAATTGATCGTGTTTTATTTTTAAATTGCTTTCACAGTTTCTACGTCGTCAGTTTTGATGACAATGTTCGGCGTCACAAATTTTTATTTTAATCACTTTCTTTCTTTAGATGAGGGTGTCTTTCACAGAGCTTTGAAAAGGGCTAATAGACTGGAAAAATATGCAAACATATTTCTGAAATTGGATATTAGATTTAATAAGCTCTTCAAACAAAGTGACTTGAAGGAGTCACCGTTTTCGTTTTATTTTCATTTTTAATTGGGGATTTTTAAAAGAGAAAACAATATGGAGGATGGCATTTAAAAAGGACTATCTAAACTACGGTTAAACAACACAAACTTTTCATAATGTGACAGATATTCATTTAGTTCCCATACGGAGCCAGCACCCACGTCATTGGGACTCATCGTGTCGGCTATACTCGTATCTAGCAAGCGTTATATTTAGCGGAGTAGGTGTCGCCCCCTGTCGGAATATTAATATTGTTTTAGTGTGAGTGACGTCACACCAGCCATTTATCATCTGAAAAAAACGCCATCCCAGTGAACACTGTCAGTCTAAACAAATAACCCTTTAAGAGGGAAAAAAGAAAAAAACGATCGACTAAACTGTAGCTCGTAGTGTGGGCCGGTGGGTGTAGCTCGTACATCATGCACGGTTGCATCTGACTTCTAAATAAATATGTAGCACTTTATTTATACGATGAATTAGAACATCCTATCAAGTTATATTTATAAGTCACTTTAAAAAAGGACGATTAGCTCATTAATTGTAAGAGAGACTGCCACACATTGTATGTAAACTTGAAACAGATTATAAACATTATTAACTTAAGTTTGGTGTTTAGTTAAAAAGGATATCAGGGGCAATATTGTCTAAAAACAAGTAATACATAAAAATATTTAAGGGCTTATATCGTATGGTCATCAAGATTAACGAGTGTGTACCAAATTTCAGATCGATCGGACACAAGGGGGGTTAAATGGCAATGACTAAATTTGACCTAAACAAACAGACAGGTCAAGCTATTACACGTTTAAAAAGAGTCTTTCATAATTTAGTTTTTATGTATTAGTATTTCTGAATATAATTCGCATATATATTCCTAGAATACATACGCAAGGAGACATTATGTCGGTGCTAAGTTAAGATTTGCACCTTGTCTTCCGTCTCCCGTACAATACATCAACAGGCTCGGTGAGGTCTGTCACCTCATCACCACGACTGCAATGAACAGCTGATCTCGAGCACCTCTGTACAGACTGTACATAAATCTCCCCGCCGTCGTCACTCGCGGCGAGGTGAGACTGATCTATTGGGACTCGCACACCGCAATATATTAGTGTGAGATTAATAGTTTGAGATGTTTACTGGTAACACATTGAGCTTTTACCTTTAAATAAATCTTATTTAGACCTCGTCAGCATGTTGGTAATGCCTAAAATTTTGTATTCCTTTTCAACTGGTTTGTGTAATCAGAAACAAATTGGAGTTGTTGGAAAAAAATTAGTTGGCTCATGTTACCTTTTTTATTTTAAGAATATGTATGTTGCCACATGACAACTCTCACTTCTCATTTGCCTCATAGTGCTACCACCACCTACTTTCCATCACTCTAAGGTATGTTATGAGTTCCCTGTAATATATTATTTTAATAACAGAAGGAGTGATAGAAGTTTACTTTTTTCCGATACAAGCATCTTTAACTTAACACAATTCCAACTATGAATTTACACTATACTACAATATCGGTATCACTTCGTCCTGTATCACATAGAACACGATATATCTAAGATATACATATGTCTTAGGGACGGTACGCGAGGGGGGGGGACACTTGGCTCAGTTTTTATGTTTAGTGTCGCGTCACTGACCCGCGACAAACGGAGATGAAATATCCTTAGGAACTTTACACATAAAGCCTTAAATAAAGTTAGGAAATAAAATATTATATGTGGAGAGTTATTGAAGACTGCCATGTAATCAGGTTATGGTATTTGTGTCTTTTGAATATTGAATACATGTATGACGGCTATGGAAAGTAGAATGCGAATAATAAAAGAAAAACTCTACAAAACTGTACTAATGTGGGAGAGCTATGCTTCGCTACGAACGGACTAGCTCGACTGGAGTGGTACCACGGCCTCATAGAAAACCCACGTGAAACAACGCTTGCGTTGTGTAAGTGAGCTTACCGGAGGCCCAATTACCCTCCCTCCCAACAACCCCCAAAAGGCTGGACACGCACTCAATCAGGTGATCCGTCTGCCCATTTACCGGCTTATACCATAAAAAATACTATTTTTTAAAGGAACGAACACTTTCAGTCAGATTTTTTTATATTTTTCATAGAATTCATTATTCAGTTCATTCTTTATTTTTCAGTTCTTTATATAAAAATACTACAGTTTTATAAAAGCTTATGCAAAGCAATGGTTTTTTACTATAGGTGATATAAATAAATAGTAACATAGGTATTACTTTAGTTTACTGTCTTGCCAAACGAAGAGCTTCAAGAAAATTCCCAAGTGACTTTATGTTTACTCGTTTGGTTAATTTATAAACTCAGTCTCGTGAACAACATCTTAAAGGGTCCTTACTAGCAGCTCTGCCTACCCCTTTCCCAACACGATACACACACGAAGATAATGGGATTTCACATTTGGTCGAACATTGTTCACAATTACTCCACAGGGATTTGAGCGTTGTGAAAATAATTGAACAATGAACGCGAATATTTTATTTTAATGAACCGTTCAAACTCAGCTGGGACTCGGAATTAGGCACACGTATACCTATGTAAATTGCATTTATCTCATATTTCAGTTAACTGGATTTACATAAATACTCCGTCTGCCGTCTGGCGCTTAATCAACGACAATAAAAGTTTACCTGGATAGGTGCGAGTGTTCCAGTGGCCGACACCCACGCACAATAATTTGATCACAAACAGAGACATGGCCAAAGTAGGAACGATGTAATTTGTTTGTTTATGTACGAATAACAAGCAGGCTGAGTACATGAGCCTTTTAAGTATATTGTGAAGCTGGTAGGATTCAGTTGTCTATACACAATATTATTACGTCTGGTAGAGGATTGGATATTGAGAATGGTAGAGTTTTGTTGTCCCATTTTTTGAACAATCATAAAGGCAATCCAGTTTCCCTCATTTATGAAGCAAAATAAACATTGAATCAACTAGATAATAAAAGCCCCTATAAACCGACTGGTGTACAAGCCTCTTAAAACAAAACATATAGAAAACCAACACCGAGTTATAGGTTCACGAACAATTTGAGTAGCTTTTGTCACGAGCCACCGGCGCGGTCGGCGACGCGGTAAATAACGTCAATATTATGGTTCAAATAACATCAATATTGTGCTGGCAACACTAGCACTAAGTTGAACTACGTGTGACATAGAGCCACACGTACAATGCTCACTAAGGCACACACAGGCACACTCTCAGGTACATAGCTCAGCTGTAATACAAGTTTAAAGTTCATTGTGTTCTCAAGTGATGCTGCTGCTGATACAACCGAGGGAACGTGCGAAATAATCATTCGACGGACTTCACTCGCTTTCCATTGTCACAATGCACTTAATACTGCAACGCTTTTAACTCTTTACTTTCAACATATCCAACAGAAATGCAGCTATACTTAACTAGCAAAATATTTTAAAAAATCCAACATGAAATATTTGAAATACAGTCCACATTTCAGAATTTATTATTTTAAATAAAAAATCCAACACTTTCCGCACACACGTTACAAATGGAACGGGAAAATCAAAAATGTCTGAATTTAAGTTGAAACCCTGAATTGTTCGAGTTATTCATTGGGCGCGGGGCGCGGCGCGGGAACCGAACCAGTGTCGAACAATACGGCAATTCATTTGTAAACTGATGCTTTGTTTAAAGCCATGCACTAATGTGTGGACAACAATGGCCGACAATGGACAGATTTCGCTGGACATCTGATACTCGTAATGCTTCCAAATAAGCACCAGTTTTATCCATAGTTACAATAGACACAGCGATTAATTTTTGTTTTGTTAAATTAATCGTTTGTACAAACAATACGTTATTGATAGCCAGTGGGGTACTTAATGGCTCAAATTCGATTCAATGTTATTTATAACATTTACAAAAGGTTCGCTATTTTCGAAATAATTTAATACAGGTTTTAGCTAGCATTTAAAGCTTTCAATTGAACTGACCTTTACGCCTCGCCACTGTTTTCGTTTTTCATTACTGGACATTTAACATACCTGAAAACAAAATGAAAAAAGAAAAACTTTAATAACGGATTGTAAATAGAAAACTCTTCTTTTATTGATAAACCGAGATAATTCAATAACCGAATAGCTTTTTTCCAGGAAATTGATGTCACAATAACATGACGTAACCGGCAACGAAAATATGCCTTATAAAAGTGTATGAATGGTCCCGTCCAATCTCTCAGTGATTCCCCCAATCCGAAGCATTTACGTGCACACGAGCGTAAACCACGCGCACCACGCGCACGACAGATATTAATATAAATACATGACATCTGGAGGAGCAGGGACTACAGACGTTATCTAATCAACGGAAAATCAATATACGAAAGAATGGAATAACATAGATTCGATCGAGACAACTGTCCCACCGATATGGTAATCGTGTGTACAGCTGGTGCTACATTTATGGATGCTGTCGATCTAGTTCGCAGGTAGGGGAACATGTCGCCGCCGACTGATGTCAGCGCTCCTTTTCGCTTTACATAATATTTTATTGAGGTCGCAGTAGTCGGCGCTAGTTTATCTGTGGTAGTATTAAGATTGTGGTAATGTTGAAGTACTTACTATACAGGATAGAATATCTAAATTGTTTTTAGAATTACAAATGAATTTTGTCGTTACAAATACACACTGCAGCAGTGGGCGAATGTAGTTTCTATTTAACATTTTCGGTATCCGGTGGCTCCTAAATTTTATTTGTCTCCAAGAACGCAGTTATTTATAGAGTTTAAAATGTTCGTCGGAAGAATACGAAATGAGCTGTGCATGCTCTTTCAGGTTATCAAAACGGGAGAATGTATTATTACTGAGGGAGCTTCTGAAATATTATGCACCAAAGTACGGCATTATAACAATGAAGAATGTTTATGGTACATCCCATGTGATATTACACTTTATGTTTAATATAATGTCAAATTTTGGCACATTTTCTGGGGGATGTTTTCACATCATCTGGAATGATACAAAATGATATTTGTAGAATTATAGTTTACATTCTGCAAATATACATATTGTACATTATAAAGAATCAACAGTCCTATTTTTTTCGATTTTAAATACTGACGAATAAATCTGAGAAAGAAAGTGATTTCCAAAGAAATGATGTATATTTTAAATTAAAAATCCTGAATATAAGGGTACAAACGCATTCAAAAGAATCCGGGACTAATTGCGGGGCCATCGATCCAATTCACTTTGTAGACAATCTTTGCTTTGAGGCGAATGCAAAATAAATATACTTGCCGTGTGGAAGACGGATGGGTGGCATCAGGTTACAGGCTAATGCGTTGTGGACTCGAGTGGGAACGGTACTGTCGTCAATTGAGGATGCATCGATCATGACGTCATACACTCGCAACTATTGGACAAACTTGGTGACTCTGTCGTACTTTCTTTTGTAGAAAGACTTTAGTTGTGTATTCAAATGACGTTGTATATTATTTTAGGGTAGACTAAAGATGCAAACATTACACCTTACTAGGAAATTGAATTTATTATGCAGATAATTAGATTGTAATTAGTATCAAGTGCTAAATTCAGCAGAAAGTTTTCTTTATCTTTGTGCTACTAGTGGAAATTGCGTTAGCACAATGTTATTATCAAAATAAATTCTTATGAAACAAATTTGTCTACCTCAAATGAGGGTTCAAATAAGCGTTTCCCAGGTGCGTCCCTTCAACACCACGTAGATAAGACATCGCTTACGGATTAAACGATATTTCTAATTCCAACGTCTCCATGGCTGGTTACTATTCCAGTCTATACAATCTGTCCGATAGATCGCCGCGACTTGGACCGCTGCCACTGTATGATTGCCTTCATTTTTGCTTTCTTTGCCATTTGATATCTTCCTAACCGATCTAAAGTTTATCCCGAAGATTCTGTGTTTTTGCTGAACTAAATATGCCAACTGTTTCGGACAGTCAGGCGGTGCTTTGATATTATCTCAACCGTGTTGGGTTCCATGATTTCGAAAAGTATAAAGCGTGCATATTTCCGTAATTGGAGACTTATCCATAGGTCTTTTATGTCTGTTCCAGATTTCAGAAATATACAGTAGGATCTACACTATTCGAACGGTGTCTGTAGTTTAAACCCAAGCATCCTCCGCCAGTGAGGTAACCTGACCTCACGAGTGGATCAGATAGCTGTCGGTGAGTTTTTGCACTCTGACTTTGGACCCTTATTACAGGGTATTAATTCTTCCCGTTTCGGTAATACGATCGCGATTGTGGCTCCAACGGGCTCAAATTGGCCGTAAGCAGCTTAGTGCAACTAATTCTGACACGAAGTGGAGCCCCAATTATTAGTAATGAGATTATCAGTTTAATGTCAGTCTGGTCTCAGATGCGCCTGCTAGATAATCTGAGACTAAAATCATTGACATTCATACAGATTATTATGAAGACTCTCAGCTTGGCAAGTGATGTTATGAAAACATAATAAATATTGACCTACGTCTTGCTTTAAAAATCTTTGCAAATACCTGTATTGTGTATACCCTTAATGATAGTGGTGCTAAAATATCATCCGTGTTATTACAATACACAAAATTTTCAAACCGGGAGCGGGGAAACATAAGTAAACAGATGGTAAATCGAAATGCTCCACTGTTATATTTGCAGAAAATAACAACACAAACGGAATTACAGAATAGAAGACGAAAATAAGTTTAACGCTTGGCTGGTAAAGGAAATTCTACGAAATAGAGAGACATCCTAAAAATACTCGGTACTTTTGACAAAAAACTTATCTCGTGATCCGAGTACGTTGTACGTTGTGGAGTACACAGGTGCAGCTCCTGTATCTACTAGTGTTATCTCACTGTTCGTAGTATCAGAGAAAATAGCTTGTTTTTGTTTTAAATAAAGTGAACCCGACTTACTTAATGAAGTAAGGGTTCGTACTCGGTCGTCTGTTGAGGAAAATATGAATGAATGTATACGAAACGAATGATAATGTACATTCGTACTTTATGAAATATTAACGATGTTTGGTTTGATATCCTAAAAATACATTCCATAAAACACTGGTGTGTCCTTAGTAAGTATTTTTTCTTCTCAGTTATTACATTAATGAAAATAATATCAGACTCAGTTCTTCGTTTTCATCAGTTATCTCGAGATGTTCATATATTTTGAATATACCTCCAAAGCTTTTAATATCGCCTCCTCACCACCAACTGTTTAATATAAGGTAATGTGTTAAGCGATTTTTCTCATCTACGAGCAATATGCGTGAAATATTTAGCATAGAAATGTGGGGAATATTCGCAATTTGCGTATATCGGTGTGAGGGGCGGCTGTTCCGAAGTAATCCACTGACAAAGGGACACACACCCGGACATTTCTGAGACTTGTTTACTCTTTGTGTGAGAGCTACGTGAGTATCTGTGTACGTTACTTATACCACCACGTGGTTGTTCCTAGAAGGTTCACTCTTATTGTTGGTATAAAAATAACAGTTTCAGAATATTCGTCGATTTTCTTATTGAATGTGCCTGTTATAAAATTATTGAGGTTGAGCAGCACTTAGATGTATATTTAAGTTAGTTATTTAGATTTCATGATAGCTTCTTCATGACATTTCAACGAAAAACTATATCGTTTGTTCAACATAATTCGATTGCGAAACTTTTTTAATTATTTTTATAAGTTGTATTGACGACATTGAAAGCAACTTTTATTTTGTCCATGATGCCAACATATTGGACTATTGTATTAGTCCGGCAGTGTGTTCGCTTCCCAGTCCGAACATATTCACGTCTCATGGCCGACATTTTTCTTTGAGGTTTGTTGTCTTGGTAACGTATGGATGTCTTTTTTTACTCGCCCTACTCAAGTAAATTCGTTGCAATTTTTTTCAATGAAATTCCTTTTTTCTTGTCCTTTCCTCGGCTGTATGTTACCAGGAAGTAACACTTATTACTCTTATCTAATTCAGTAGCTGGTGGCTACGAAACTTGGGAAATAAATGTGTTACTTAATCCGGATACTTAGTAACCGCAATCTTAGCGGAGAATCAGTTCTATTTATGTTACAGTGTAGCCAACAAAAGCAGTTACAGTTCTTACTCCGAAAACAAGATTGGCTTTAAAACAATTCACTTGAACGAGTCCATCTTGTGTTCTTCAAACAAACTTGAACATTTGTAAAGCCGTTCATTTATATCATCCTTCACAACAACAAGCTGGAGCGTTTTCTTTAAAATGACAACGAAAGAATTGCAATAGTGCACAAAAAGGCTATTGTTGCTCCTAGAACGTCAAGCGTTGCCAAGTAAACTGTTTCCCCCGTCGCCGGCGACTTTTTCTATTTGCGCAAGTAACTGATATGCTTTACTTTTTCTTTCTTCCACTGAAATGAAAAAGTCCGCCACAACATTTGAAATTTTAATGAAGCACAATTCAAATAACAAAGCAGAGGAAAGATTACATTTAAAGTTCACGTAACTGTGGGAAATAATATATTGGAGTGGCCAACAAATACAGCCTAAACAAATGTATGTAAATGTTTGATACGATTGTTAGCCGTCAGCCAGCGCCCGCCTCCATCGGGTACGTTCAGTCGGTCAAGTAATTCCCGGCGGGTCGCCAGGCGCCGTCCCTTTTCCCTTACATTGCAATTGCCGCTATTTTGTCCACGTTTTTTTATCAAAGACAAAGTAGTCGACGCGTGCTGGTAACAATGCGTGGTACTGGCCCTGTGTTATCATTCCCTTTCTCATGAGAACATTTCTTGAAAATTTAATAAAAATCCTAGGGACCTAACCGAGCAAGAAAATTTTCGCTGAATCGCAGCCCTTTAAGACGAAATCGAGGTATTTGTCGGATCGGCGGGTCTAAGCCGGTGGGGGTGCGGGGTGGGATATTCGTCGCGAAACGAATTCAATTTGGATCATTCTTCTATACTATTATCCCGATTGAAGGTCTTTCCTCGCTGTCCCCCGCTCGAAATTGGATCGTCTTTTGCATAAAATGAAAATCGAATCGGAACTAACGAAATATCCTCGAGAAGGTTCCGTCACCCTGCGTTTTGATGAACGGGACCTTTTATGGAATTATGAGAGCAGAGGGGCGGGGGGGTCCAAAGTAGAGGGGAGCGTGGGACGGAAAATTTATATTGTTATGTGCGAACCCGAGGATTTGGACGCGCGACAAGTTTGTCCGCCGTAATGATGTCAGCTACCGGACACGGATCATTTCGGGACAGGTAACCTGATTATTTGTCGGACCTCACCGGCCGGCCCTGTATTGTTTTCACGTCCCGCTCACAATAAAGTGTGGATGTTACAATTTATTCCGTTTATTTATTCTATCGAGTTATCAATTTCTTTGCCGTTGTTTTGTTTTTCGTTTGTAGCCGTAGAGAACAATTTAATAACAGTCAGCTGTTGCATTATTTATGAACGTTATTGGTGTTCAAATTACATGAGTTCAAAGAAATTAAGTAATTTATGATAGCGATGAAGTACTAACGTCTTGGAATCTCACAACGTGCGGTGTTAATGAAACATGTGTTATTCCGAAGCAGTGGCCCGCCGCTGTCTCGCTCAATAAACTAATTCGTTCACGGAGCGTTGGTTCCGACTCAGTACACAACACACGAACTCTTATCCGTTCGGTTTGGAGCTCGTAAAATGTAAAGACGTTTTGATAGAACGATACTCGTACCGCCGCGCGGCGCCGCGTGCTACGTAACTGAAGCAACAGTTCGTATGGAGAACGGATTCCAATGAGGTGGAGAACTCGATAACATGCGCCGTTTGTTCCACGAACATGACACGACTCGAGCATAATGTTACATTACCCTCACAACTGACTGGTTTTTGTAAAATACTACTTAATATTGAATGTTTTCAAGCCATAGCTTCATAAGTCACGATCATTATAATACCATTAGCAGAATGAACTAAAGGACCTGGTTAATAAATGCATATTTAAAATTCTATTTTAACGGGAATAGTGTCGTGGTGATTCATAAGGCGGTTCCACTTATTCACAAGAGTTTCATTTGAAAAGTTCAACTGCTCCTAAAACTTGAGTAAGAGGTGAATAAAAAGCAAATAAACTACTTTTAGTATGTATTTGCCTGACTGATAGAGATTTATGAAAGCCAAGCAGTATTCGTGGGATGTGCACGACGGACGATGGTAAACTTTATTTTATGAGTTGGTTGCTCTTCTTTGTGCTCGCGTGATGTAGACATCTACATCCGACCCGGAGAATGTCTTCGTCTATACCAAATTAACCGCCCAGTCCGCGGGATACTTATACAGGACACTTCATTTTATTACTCTGTATTTCCGCAAAGCGCTCCACTGCCCATTTTTACGTAACATAAAACAGCAAAAGTAATTTAAGGAAAATAAAAATATTTATTGCATTGTTTCATTTACGATCCATTATAAAGAAGTCAGTATTTCGGTTCTAATTTCTTTGTTACTTTTTTGTGTTCTCTGGAGAACTGAGCCACTTTGTGCCCGAGCCCGGGTGTACCTTAGGGCAAACCGACAGAGATTGTAATGTCAACATTTCCGTGACGAATGTGACGTCATGTGTTTTTCACATTTCAGTTTTTGTGGCAGAGCCATTTTTTGTTCGCGTGTGAGAAACGCTGAATTTATTTTTTCAATTGAACTGGTTTTTCCGTTGAAAATTGTAGATTTATAGGCTGTTCCACACACTAGACATTGTAAAAAACAATAAAAATAGTTTTCCACGAAGTTAACTATGAATACATAAAATATGTACATATCAGGATCTGTATATTTAAATTCAAAGTTTAATAACAAAATGAGAGTAAAAATAAAAGCGTGATCGAACTCGTATAAGAGACTCTTCTATGTGTGAGTGTATTGTGTAGCATGTAGCAGTTGCCACAATCTCGTTCGTGATCTCAAACGCAATTGAGTTCAACAAAAAGCGTAATTACGTGGTGTTATGTGTTTTCCTCGTTTGGCACATCACAGGCACATCGAGCACACATCGTAGGCACATCGTGGGCACATCGTAGGCACATCATGGGCACACCACGGGCACATCATGGGCACATTTCTCGCTCCCCGCGGTTTTCATTCAATCAGAAAACATTCGCTCGTCATGTTCAATGTTACGATGGAATTCCTTTTTTACGATCTCCTCGGCTATTCGGCTGATTTTTTTCGCTTACGCTCCGAAAATGGATTGTACTGAAAGTGTGTTACAGCGACAATTTATAGAAAGTGATGAAACGGCTGTTACGTACAATCATCGGATCACATACGTGCCAAATGTTTGCTCGTGCTGCGTATGTTGTTACCTTATTCTACTACTCCAGTTATAAGTAATATTGGGTTGTTAAGTGTCACTGTATCACTTAAACTAAACTTACTAGGTCCTTTAGAATGACTAGTTCCAGCTACTCTGTATTTATCAAGTACCTACATAAAATACTGTGCAATAAACAAGAAGTTTTGGAATGTATTTCACAGTACTTTTCTCAGTAATTGCATTCATTAGTAAATATATGCAGAAGATATCCTGCTGATCATTACGCTTACATTAACAGGGCTCTGGGGATCACTCCGCGGCACCCGATATGAGGAGCTCCTGTTTAATTTATTACTATACAGCTCATTCTTATGCATTTTCAGTTCTAGAGTAATACGATCTGAGTAATTAACTGAATTTATTATAAGACATTATCATAAAGTACTGATTGTATCTTGTGAATACTTTATAGATGATTTTACGGTGTATGGTAATAAACCCACCGTGTCATCCTACACATGAGATTCACATCTGGCAAAAAGCGATTGTTTGTCTAATACTTGTGCCTCTGTCTAGTCCTTCGGAGAATAATGATAAGATGTCATATCACTTCATACACTTTCAGAAACAAATACAAGTACTTCAGCGGAGGACTATCATTTCTCTGAAAGGCGAGGGATGTTTGTCATATAAAAACATATAGAATTTCTAGGAAAACTCATAAACATCACGTTCGAATCATTTCATCGATACATATTGGAAGTCAGGTCATTCCCCCCAACTGCGTCATCATGCAACCCTCGGAGATATTTTAGTTTCTTCCTTTTTCAATAAAGTAAGTATAAATCAGCACGTGTGTGATATGGACTTAATGTTGTGAAGCAAACTGTTGCTGATACCTCTCTGCTGAGTGACACGAACTAATGAGGTGTGAACGTCGCGATACAGTCTACACAAGCAGTTTGGAGGTAAAAAAAGGTTTGTGTATAACGAGACAAGTTTTCGCAAAGTTTCGCAACAATCTTTCCTAAGTTTCCGATATATATATGTTTATATGTGCGAGTAGTAGGTCTATTTTAGGAAACGTGCGGGTTCAAGGGTCGCGCGGGATCAGCAACATTTTTAGGTACATGATTGTAATTGAATGTTATAAATGTGACTTTTGTTACTTTCTTATTATGTTACACGTGTTAGTTGAAATAAAATACTAGATGTACTATCACAATCCTAGTATTGATTACCCTTTTTTTAATGATGGGGGAAACCTTCAAAAGGTTTTTGGGTATAAAAGACCAGGGAATGTGGGATATTTACCTCACTAAAACCTCCCCGGTGGCCATCCTCAGGACCTGTAAGGGGCACCGAGTCCTCTAATTGACCTGCTCCGGAACCCCCAAGTATTAACACCTATACGTATTTAGTAATAGCAATAACTCTTAAGCAAATTGCAAACATATGACAACAGTAGCAGTGAAAAGAAAAGATAATAAGAATTATTATAATCTAGGACCTAATAAAAATAAACATAAACCAGATGTTCTTCTATAAAACATGGAGCAGTAAGGTATACCTGACGCAGTGCAGAGCTCCCTAATTCGACACAAAGCAGATTCCACGATACAGCTCAAATGACCCGACCTTGCAGTTACTAACGATCCTATCGCCCCAGCCACGCAACTTTTACTCTTATTGTCAAGGCCATAAATTAGAAATTAAATGTAAAAGATAAGGTGGTGGAATGCACAGCTTATCTGCGTTGGGGTTGAAGCGTTCTCGCTAATTATCGAGTAGAAACACCTGGAGGGCAGTGATCTGTGTGTAGACGCGGAAGTAGGCACTAAGCTAGTGCTGGGGCCACACTAGCGGCCACTCTTTGGAACGAGAATAGTTGACAAGTGTAGAGTGGGAAACATTGTCAGAAAAATATTTTGCTGCTCACCTGTGAGAAACTAGTTTTGATCCCAACAGAGGTCGTATGTGAACATTATTCCCAGTGATTACTTGATTATATTACTAACGTATTAGATAACTAAAATTTAATCAAATTACAGTCATGATTATGCAAGTCGCTGTTTGCTAACTGGGTAAGAAGCTCTCCAGAGAATTGGGCTTTCGAGTAATAACTAGCTAACTTCAGAGTGGTTTCGATTATGAAATTAACTATTAACGTCATCTCTTATGAGACTCTCAAACTTTTATATTACGTTAACTGGTTTAGTTATCCTAAAAGCCGTCAAGTTTACGAGTTAACGTTGTTATAAAATGGTTTAAAGCTGGTGGGTTATCTGGAAAGGTATTAATTTATTTTAGAACAAACGACTCCACGGTTATCTCTGCTCTTAATTCGGTGTGACACTCGGCTCTGTTTGTAGCTTCATCTATTCTTTGTCCGTGTAATGCAATCTTTGGCGTTATCCGTGCTAACGAAGCGAGGGTGTGCGCGGGGGTGGGGCAACTACCTCCGGGGCGCGGGGGGCAGGTCGTGAACAGAGGTAATTAAAGGCGTTTATCTGCTTCAGGTGGCGCTAATCACGCAGATATGATACTGAATGTTAAAACAATTTCTTTGCAAACATTTTCAGCGCAAATTTTAAGTAACCAGGAGGAAGGAGAGTAAAAATATTCTTGCGTTTGCTATCTTAATTGCTTCTCTCTCGTGTGAGTGCTGCGGCGCCATTGTGACTTTATCTCGAGTAATTTTGTGTTCCAGGTTTTGTGTTGCGACAATGGGAACGGACAATGCAACATAAATCATAATACACGTGCAATACACGGGACTGTTCACGGCTCCGTATAATTCGCATAAATTGTCTAATTACAAGCACTTTCTACTGAACGAGCAACCAGCTACTCTGTCATCCCACCGTAATGTAGCATCCCGCGGGACGTGCGTCGCTTAGCTCGCACCCTGTTATTTCTCTTTAGCGCTCAGAAAATAATTAAATCAGGCAAAAAATCTTTAAAATTCCCCAGCACACGGCACTTAGTCCTAGTACCTACCAGCTAACAAATGTAATTAACGACGTTTATCTGCTGGGAGAGTCGCAGAGCAGGGAGGACAAAAGGCTAACTCGCAGCCACATGGGAGCTTGTTGTTGTTATAATGAACAAACTGAGACCTTTTATAATAAAATAATGCAATTATTACAATGTTCCCTTGTTTGTTTTACTGCTAAAATGGATAAAAAGTGAAGTGAATAAAACTGTGTAAATGTAAATCAGGTAAATTTTAAAATAACAGAATACCTATTTGGAAAAGTAACCAATAAACACATGTCATGTTCCTTACATTACCGTACAAAGACAACATCGGAGTCAAAGCACTCATTCCAGTAAACGACGACAAAGTGACATTGCGTGTTGTACACATTTACCGACATGTCAAAGCAAATAGCTTGTTTTTCTTGATATTTTATTCAACGCGTTTCGGCGGGTAACAAGCTGGGGAGTCGAACCTTCTACTTAGTGGTTGCGTCGTGGCGGGCAGGTGTTGAACTAATTCCTGCGATGGCAACGTTCCAGCAAAAATATTGTCTACACCAAGCTTAAATTAAAACTACATATTTTATAGGGACTATTTCTCATTTTACTCTCTACAGATGAATAATGATAGTAATTTCAACATGATATTAAAATCTTTTCCGAGCTGTGAAAAAAACACTTTGTTTAATTTGTACGTACACATTCTATTGGGGAATAAGTAGATATATGTATAGAACGAAAATAAGTTATATCAACCACGCTTATCGCTATAAGTACTGAATGAAATAAAAAATATCATAAAGCGTTCTCAATTGCCTAAAATCAATGGCGTTATGAAATATCATGAAATATGTATGAGGCTCACAATACGAAGGCACACGAAATAATCCAAACATGTGGATGTCATACATATCAAATGGTTTCATGTATAAATCAATCATTATTTGTTCACGGTAACGAGCCACACGGTAAATATATTGTTTGCTTATGATTTGATCTGGCCATGTAAAACATATCGTACACGTCATGGTATTTACGTTCAAATTAATTGCAAATTTTTGCCGATGATTTAAATCGTCCTAAAATGACTTTGTAGAGAACAAACTTGCTCTCAGATCACAATATAAAACAGAAAGCTCCAACAATTCATAGTAATGGAACAAAGATTACGCACTGTTCGAGTTGATCGCTTTAAAGCGCTCGATCGCTTGATAATTCAGCGCAGAAAGTGATTAATAACAGCAATATAAGTGTTATAAAGCGGAACGCAGAGAGCAGAGATTATAGCAGCTTTGAGAACATGGAACCGATCCTTCCAAGCACCGGCACGACCGCTGAATACTAAGCAGGCGACATCATCTGTATTCAAATAATAACATATTCGTTTCTTATGCCGCACACGACAATCCAATATTGCTTTTTGATGACAGTAATTACCATAAAATTAGGTTTATATACCACATAACAAGAAAATGATATTTTTCCTCTGAAATTTTCCCAAAGATTAGGGAGTAATGGTGAATGGCAAATGTGTGTACTTAGATATCAATGATCGCTTTTAAATATGTTTATATTGCGCGCGTAACTCGAACTAAACGGTTGTTGTATACGCATTATACATACATAATGCATAGTTTGTACGTTTTATGAAACCCGAGTTATAGAATATTTTGCGAAAATACCAGCTAATTCGTTGCAGTTAAGGTTTATATTTGCAACTTTTTAAAGCTCACGAAAGTGTTATTATAGTGAACGAGGTGGACACGTCATATAATATATGGCACATCTACTAATTGCTTCGTGATTCACAGTTAAAACCCGATACGTATGGCTTACAAATGAACTGACTCATGAAACTAGAGATGGTCCGATAGCGCCACATGTTACAACAAGGAACTTTACTATTAATGCCTCGTATTCTATACCTATTTAGGAAGAATTAATATAAGCTACCTACTATTTAAAAAAATCTGAATTATTGTAGGTAATGCAACTCTTGGTTAAATTATAGTACTTAAAGAAGGTTTTTGACTTTTTACTTTTGAGAGTTAAATAAATTGATCTTAAAATTTTTATTTAATTTTATTTTCGAGTAGGTTTTTTTTTGACTAGGCAGTGTTACTCCTAATTTAAAATCAGGCCACTGTACTCTGTACATACCATATTTGGATGCAGAAGTAAAAATAACCTGATTGCTATTTCCACATGACACAAGTGCCGGGTCGGAGTGAGGTCAGGTGTTCTACATGTATCTCTAAAACCGGCCGGGCTCACAGCGGGCTCACAGTCTCTCAGGCTCACAGCGGGCTCACTCCACTCGTTCACCTTTTTCACCTTGTCCCGCTTTTATAAGGCTTTTTGCGTAAAAGGCACGTTGGCCTTTTTTTGCCATCGTACGGCGGCTGCGCTTCACTCCCAATATATTCAGACCATGAAACGAGGATCAGTTACGTGAACAAAGTTCTGAAAGGGATTCTAGTTGTTAACGATCATGGTCAAAGAATTTTCTTTCTGTCGAATTTCAAGGATAAAATATAACTTGACGCCTTTTGTTCTAGCTATATTAACCCGGAGTTGTGGATTATCCTAGCGGGTTACCGAGGCTACGGAAGCCGGCTTCTACGGCTTAGGAACAAGATGGTTTTAAGTCAGTAAGAGTCTGACACTCTCTCTTGCGGGAAAAGTCATTGGATGATTTTCCCCTCTTAAAATAAGGGGTTTAGGTATTAATGCAACTGACTGTTCGAGAACTGTATACAGCTGAAAAATGTTATAATAATTTGTCCATCCATAGAAATAACTGCTGATCTTTGGGTCTAAATTAAAACATAAAGATACATATACTTTCATCATTGTTGAATAAGTGAAATCTATTAAACTTATATAGTACCTCCCATATTATTCCCAAAATTGCCTCTAAATGCCGAATGTAAACTTCACCCCCCTATGGCCACAACGATTCACTTACAGACCAACTTGTAATGTAAACCGACGTGAACATCAAAGATGGAGTACATCAGTCATGTCCCAACGCTCATACTTAATTCATAGTGAAATGATTGCGACTCCCGGACGAAGTATGTGGGTTAATTTGTGCACAAAACTACACATCAAGCTGTACACAACCAGTATAAGGTGATCGTTCAATGTGCGGGAGAATCATACAAAGTGGGACTATGATAAATTGGTGTTGTAAGGCTCAATATGTACCCTTTAATATTAAATCAGGTGGCACGTCACCTGAGACTTTGCTTCCACTAATACTATTGAATTTAGGAGATTCCTGTTCATTACATGGAATACGTTATTGAAAGCATTAGTTTAAGATTTTAGCTACTGTTTAATTGCTTTTGGGAATACGGGAATTAATCGGTTTTGGGTAAATTGTTAGTATTTCGTCACATTTCTATAAAGGTTGCCCTCTAAAGAACAAAGTCTACACAAACTTCTGAATAATTAAACTCAATTTAAATTACAACCGGAAACAAATACTTTACTAAACAGGAGTCCAATCCGAACCTAAATCATTACGGTAGGTTACATTTATTGCGTGTCATAACATTATTTTTAACTGCACACAATGTACATTCTAATAAGTTATAAAGTTTATTAGACAAGCGAACAACTCCTGCTCTAAAACTGTGACTATGTAATCCGCAGTTCCAAGTATTCATTAACCCTTACACGCTGACGCGTTATTAATCACTATCAGTCGGACAGATCCCGCAGATATCGCTAAACCCTGATTTATTACAGCCAGATACATAATTGTGTTTAACAGATAAGATACGGCGCCGATCTCGGAACTAACGTAGATTATGGTAAAGATTATGAGTCAGATGTACCTTTAGAGTGCAGATAGGACAGTAATCACCGACTATTCAACCTAATCAAGGCATCTCTTGTAAAATTTCATACTGTGCCTAATGATCAATACTTTTAATCCAATATATTTGTTAAAAAACTACTGAACTACATATGGAACTAAAATAACGTTCTGTAGCAGTAGTGTAGTAGTAAAGTAACCGTAGTGTACTAGTGACGTAGCTGTGGCGTAGCAATGGCGGAGCTGTGACGTGGCTGTGGTGTAGCTGTGGTATAGCAGTGGTTTAGCCGTAGCATAGTTGTGCCGTAGCTGTAGTATAGGTGTAGCGTAGTAGTCGCGTAGCTGTGGTGTAGCTGTGGCGTAGTAATGGTATCGCTATCGAGTATAGACTAAAATACTATATCTTTAAACTAATGGTAGAGGTACTGATAAATTTAATCTGATAAATGATACAAGTGGGCTGTAATTGTGAGACAAACAATGATGCCTAATTTTAAGCTGTTCTGATGTTCGCTTTGTGTTGTACTAAATTGGTTAATTGCATCACAATTCAATGGGAGATTGATGATCAGAAGTGAGTACTTATTTGAAAACATGTTGTGAATGGAGGATTAGTGAATCAAAGGATTCGAATGCATGTACAATTTGGTTGAAATAAATACATTAATATTACGAGTGGTTGTTTAGATGTGAGTAACAGCCATTATGGCAGTTATCCTATCACAAAGGAAGGCCCACTTGAAATGTTTGTACAGATATTATTATAATCATGACAACGTGTAGGCAGTAGTTCTGTCAAAATCTGCACACACAACGATTTAAAGGATGATAAATGTTTTCAAACGACTATTACTCAGAATTTACATCATCAATTTATTTGGACAAGGTTACACTCAACATGAAAAAAGATAATAGAATATAGAGGTGAGTGGGAACAATAGTTGGAGGTTGTATTTATAATATAATCTAATGAGAAAAAAATAATAATAATCGTAGCATCCCTCCACCCTGACCCAGAGCTGTGGACAACCTAGCTGATTACCGGGGTTCCGCCCGGCTCGAAAAGCAACAGTAGGAACGGGGTAGTTTTTATTCAGTCTGACATTTCCTCTCGCCTCACCCTAGGGGAGAGAAGGAGATAATTTTCGCTACTCAAAAAAATAAAAATAGGGATTAAGGGCTCCGATTGATCTAGAATGAGCATTATTTAAATCAACTTAGAATGTATCAAAAAATTTTACAAAAATCATTGGGGCGGTATGATTAAGATTTACTGATAGAAGTACTGCGTTAGTAATAAGCTTTGATCTACGATGTTAGCCACTACTACGTAAAGCAGTTACTTTGTGAGTACCAGCGTATAGTGTACAATAGTACGAGTAATTTATTATGTAATAAAATAAAGATGTCACAACTGATTTACGATGGGCTGGTATTTTCTAATGTTGTTATTTTGTGGCGAGTCTGCGGCGAGGGCTCGTTAATGTAACAACATGATAATATTGTGTTTAATGAAATGACTCCTCGCGTTAAGTGGATAGTAATATTGTTAATATGTGCCTTATATTGCCTTGTCGGTCATTAGCTGGACCGTTTAGAGATTCTATTACTATCGCTGTCTTATGTGTAATTTCTTGTTGGTTGGTACATAGAAAGTAAAGATGTTCCCTAATTGCCTTAAGCTCACATGTCCGTTTGACACTAAGCTGGAACAAGCTTAGAGATAGTCTGGCTACTTTTAGATCTACTTAGTTAATAGTGCTCTCGACTGTGAGAAGCGTGTGTATTATACTACACTCACAGGCACATTTAACCGCCCACCTTAGAAATACGTCACCGCGTTAGTTTGCGATAAGGAATGTTTATCCCGATGGCTGTTATGTTTCAAGTGGCTACTTTGGCAATAAATTAAACACTCTGACCCTTGTTTTTTTAGAAGTTCCTGCATTCAGATGCATTTTTGTAACTTAGTCGAAAATTTACATTCTCAGCAATCGGGTTAGTGTGAGTTTTAACCCGATTATCCGGCTCTTTTTCGTGTGATTACCATTTTGCTTAACTTCCTGCACCCCTTGATTATTCTAATCGAATAAAAGTGCCACTGGATGCAACTGGAGCTGCAAGAACCGTAGTTTTTGCCGAAGCTGTGTACAGCCAACGTCGCATTGCTCAGATGCTTGGTGTACCTCGAATCACTGTACGGGATGCTATCAGACCCTTTCGGGAGACGGGTTCCTACACGCGGAGACCAAGACAAGGCCGTCATCGGTGCACATCGGCTCAGGACGATCGTTTCATTGTGAACAATGTATTGAGAAATCGCTTTACCACAGCTCCCGAGGTTAGAACTCGCCTATTTGAAATGAGAAATCTCCGCGTAAGTGAACGAACAGCGAGAAGAAGGTTGGCAGAGAGGAACCTAACTGCGTTTCGTCCAGCACGTGTCCCAGAATTGCTCACACAGACCCGTAGAGCGCGAATTCAATTTGCCCCAGAATACGCAAACTGGTCTACAGACCAATGGAAGGACGTTCTGTTTTCAGACGAAAGCAGAATAGCCCTAAGAGGTCCAGATGGGCGTAAGCGAGTGTATAGACGACCAAATGGGAGGTTTGCCCCGTGTACGATATGGAAACTGTGGTTATCAGGGAGGTTCAATAATGATTTGAGGCGGCACCAGTTACGACGCTCCTACCGATCTTGTGGGGTTTGATAGGTGTAGTGTTATTGCATACAGGGATCTGGAAGAGGGTCTTCAAGACCATATCGTGACATTTGTACCATTTATTGGTGAAAATTTTCAATCAATGCATGAGAATGCGCGATGTCATGTCGCTAGAATAGTGACCCAGTACCTGGACGAGGTCGGTATACGAATATCACCGTGGCCAGCACGCAGCCCTGGCCTCAATCCGATTGAACACATCTGGGACAACCTTAAAAGATGAGTTCGAGCAAGGGTTCCCGCACCAACGACGATTGGGGAGCTCAAGATTGCTGCAATTCAGGAGTGACACAACTTTCCTCAACCTGACATCCAAGATGTCATTTATGGCCTTCCAAACCGACTGCAAGAAGTCATTAGAGCCCGGGGGGTAACACCCATTATTAAAATTGAATAAATGAGCCCAGAAACTGAAAAATAACAAATATTGTAAAACAAGAGTTTTCTACAGAAACCTCTAAAAATGCTTTTTTTATTTAAGTGATAAATAAATTCAGTTTTTAACATGACTACAGAGTATTTAATTAACACAATGTGTCTAGTTTTTAAAAAATATCAAACTTTCCCAGATTTAAGTAGTGTATGAGAAAATCAAGAAAATCAAGGTGGGCGGTTAAATGTGCCTGTGAGTGTATATACCTACATAGCTTGTCTATGTGTCTCTGAACTTGACTAAAACTCGTGTTATGACTACTTTTAAATGGCAATTTCTACAAAAGCCTTTTCAGTTTATCGTCACCGTCCCATTGTATTATGCAGGATTCCTACAATTTTAGATATATTTCTGATACGTCCAGATCCATTTGGAATATGTTACATGTGAATCATATAAAGTAAGGGCTGTAGACATTATATAATTATCATATTTTCAGAACATATACTAAAGTGAAAAGTTAATTCACTTCTCATCATTATAATACCTTTATGACAATAAATACGTCAGGCGTGATTTTACACAGACAACGTTTTTACTGTAATACAATGTGAATTAATTGAATGTATATTTTAATGTGTAATATGGAAGATCGAATGTCCAGTGCCGATGGCCAATTAGCGCGTTAAGGCCGAGGCTCATCGGTTTAATATAATAATGTGAGCCAAATTAATTGATATCGAAAATCCGATTGTTTCCTGCATACGTCACTGATGCATGTGTGTAAATATTTATAAAGCTACAGTAGCTTCATTCATTACTTTATTTAAGGAAATTAAAGTATTCGTTGCAACTGGACAAAGATTCATGTTGTGCGTTTTGTTTTGCTGAATTTCAGTATTTTACCTGAAAAGACTTTAAAAACTATTTTTAGATAGTTTTATGATATTGTTTATTGATCATCACATTCAGAAAATTTAGGGAGAGTATTTGGAACACCTTTTTGTTTTTAATGTTTAATAATTAATACTTAAGCAATTTTCTTTCTTTTTTTCTACTTGACTATTCTACCTCAAAGAGGTAGGTAGTAAAGTTGCAGTTGTAGACTCGGTCGGCCAAACATTTGTATCCAAAAATAGCTCATTATATATTCATTGATATATTGATGTACTTTATGTCGGATGTCACGGGCACGGGTTAGTTTGATCGGTTAAACGGTATTTTATAAGAGAGATATCGTGGTAGGAGCGAGTCGTGTTTCACACACCCACGGCCATTATCCGCGTCTCGTGCCATGAAATATTATATTAATACAAATCGGGCAGACATTTTGTACAGCCTCATGCATATCTAACGAGGATATATTTGTCAATTCGTTATCGTACCAGATTTCTCAATCACATAAAATGATTTATTTTCACTTGAAATTAGTAGGCACCCTGTTTGTTCACTTACCACTGTTATTTATGATGCCTAGATACGATATGAATAGGTCTAGTCTAACCCGCGACTTCACTCGACAAAACCGGGATTTACTTTGGTTCACAAAGATTTTAATCTTAGCATACCAAAAGACAATACAATTTAATGGAATCCAGCTGTATGTCTCACATACTCGATATTGTACGTAATATGTGCAATAATGTTGGTTTCAAACCAGTGCATGTAGACATAAACTAACACATAATAAAGCAGCCAAACGTTTATTTAACACTAAAGTTATTAGTTATTGCTCATAAAACAGCGGATAATTACTGAGTAAGTACCTACTCAATCACTGGCCGCAATAAATAGACAGACAGAACAATTGGCCAATTGGCACACAATGACAGATGCTGTGTTTGATAGATTCATTATAATTTACAACTCCAATACATTTCGGATCGAGCAGGAAATCGCTTGATTGTAAACTGAGATAACAAGGAGTTTATAGCCGTCGGCGGAGATAATATATTTAGCGATTTTCATGTTTCTATTGAATATTATAAATGTCAATGTGTCAGGATTATTGAGTGTGTCGTAAAAGTCAAATAGAATCGTGTGGCTATAGGTTAGTGTCCAGTTGTTGGAGTCAATGGGATCATGGCGACTCTAACGCTTTATGTGATAGAAAGTGTCTGATATTTGGAGGACTTGTCACGAAGTCTAGACGTGTTTAGGACTACTACAATGCTAGTCAAAGTTGTCAAAGTCATAGTCATAAGTTTTAAGCAGTTCCTTTTAGTTAAATCATGGCTTTATTGAAGTTGAAATTTAGTGGTAACATTATAAAATCTGAATCAGAGTAAACTAGTGAAATCCTTCAATTAATTCCCCCAAACTACTATTAAAGTAAATAGCACCGCGTTACAGTTTGTTAATCCAAAAACTTACGATAGGTTACGAAAACGATCCCTCAGAGTACGTACTTGGGTACTGGGAAATTAGACTTTCTCCTTAGGGAACATACTTAGGTGTGGCATTTATTAATTAATTTACTTTAAGACTCATTCAAGACATTTTCACTTTCAGTCGAATTACTTGGGAACTTCTCACCGAGCGTACTTTGTTAATTCAGCCCATAAATTAGAATCCGAATTAGTATCCAGCCAAATAATTGTTTCTCTGTAAACCAGCGCCGCTTTAGTTGATGTTAAACGGAATAATCCTTGATTACGTTGGCGCGGTGCGGCGCACCCGAGCCGAGGGAGTACATGTCGTGAAATTATCTAGAAATTAGATTTTCTCACAATTTCCACATGCCTTGCCGTATGAAGGATCCTTTCTCTCGTGTAAGCCATTGCTGATATTATTAACGCGGCGTCTCATTATTGCATTGTCTTGAGAAATTAATTTGAAAATCTTTTGCTAAAGCAGAATGGATCAACTCTCAACTGCTTTACTTTAAATATCAGATTATGTAAGTTGCGGTCAGATTATGGCTGGAGAAATAATTCTGTGTCTGTGAGAGTTAACTCGTAGGTCTTGGGTGTCATACAAACATTTATATAAACATACAGACGGTCGTTGTGGATTCCTAAATTGTGTCAGCGGCGGCGGGTCTAACCAGGAATGTGGTACAGACGCTATTAGTTCGTGGAGGGTAACGTCAGAAATACTGAAATTGAGTGGAACATGTGTGACACTTAGTGCCTACACAGTTCAGTTGAAGGATAGGGTAAGGGTTAAGGTACCTGGAGTAGATACATATATCTTCTCAATTACAAAGTCTTTTCACAGTCCACTATTGACTTTACTTAAAAATGTAAGCATTTCAAAGCTTTCCGTAATAAGCAGGAATTCCAATTCTAGTCTTAATTTCGCAAACAACCTGCGACACAGTACGAAGATGAAGTGAAGTGACACTACACTAACGAGTGGTTCATAATCCGCAACAATTTAAAGCGGACGGCTGTCATTGTTGTGCTAACGCGCGGAGCTCAATGTCCGTGAAAACGTATGGAAGCCTCCGGTCGGGCTCGGGGACGAGGCGCGGTGGCACTGCTAGCTGGGAACGTTACGAGTCACCTGTTTATGTAAATAAAAAATACATAAAACTTAGATAAGAGCGTGAAAATTTCAATCACTGGCCAACAGTATTCGACGGTTACAACCATTTTATCTTAAAATGTAAATACATCATAACATGAAAAGTGCAATAGTGCACCTTATACGTAACATCTTAATTATAGTTTCATTCAGATCAAAGTGTAAAATAGGTCTGAAATAGGCACTCTACTAAAAAATTCAGAAGATAGTGTTGCTAGTCTACCATTCTCTGTCATGCCATTCTGCTGAGCAGAAGGTATGTAAACGTGGGGCCGCTATCACTTCCACTCCACGGCACTTGGCTCCCGGAATCACGGCGGTCATTAGGGCCAATCAAATAAAGTGGTCACCGTCCCACGGGGCCACAGAGGGGGAGTGGGGGGTGAGGGACGCAGGACGCGCCTCACTGAAGCGTATTGTTGCTTACTAGTACCAGCAAAACATCTGGAAAAGTAGTCGCTACATATTTTGAAGAGTACGACTTTATACCTATGTATGGGATGTTGTTTGAACACATGCAGTCATGAGACATTTGGGAGGATCACAAGAGGTAATGATTACTAATAATAATAATAATAAAATCCTTTATTTGTTTTCTACAAAAATAAACTTTACATAAACCCACCAAACTGTTAAGACAGTTTGACGGCGGGAATAGCGCTCTAAATTACATATATATTTTATACCTATTATTATATAAACAAACAACAAAAACCTCGGAATAAACTTTACCTTAACAAAAAATTAAATTAACTTCTATTAACAAATTTTATATACCTATATACTACTATTATAACAGTAACACTATTATTATTCATTAATATTACTAAGTACTATGTTTTTTGGTTAGTTCGGTAAGTAACATATTTCTTAATTTAATTTTTAGGGATTGCTTATTTATTTTAGTGTTAATATGCCTTAACCAATCATTTTTATTATATATCGTCGGAATCAGATACTTGTTGGTTCTTGACCCATAATAATTTTTACTCGGTGGACGGACTAGCTTATTTTCTCTTACACGCCTTGTATTGTATTTATTTGTAACTTTTTCTTTATTTTGACTGACTATAAAATTGTTCAAGAATCAAAAAGTATTTGGCCCGGTCGTGAACAGGACGTACTTTACATGGAATATACAATTTCTAATAGTTCTGTTTACATTTTTGTTTAACTTTAGGTGGTACAAGATATTTAAAAAAGCGGATTTGCAGGGACTTAATGTTATCTAAATAAGTTTTAAAAGTACGACCATAGACACTTAACCCGTAACCTATTAGCGATTCGACTAGAGCAAAATAAACAATGCGTAACGTTTTTCTACTCAGTGGAGCTTTCAATACATAAAACTTACTCAAAACTGCTCTAAGCTTTGTGCACACTGTGTCAACGTGAGTCCGCCAGTTGGCGTGGCTGTCCACCCACAGCCCCAGATACTTAAATGTTTTAACATATTCTATATTTTGACAATTACAACTAATATAATTAGAGTGCAAGCACTCATATGTATGACCCTGTATACTAATATCTGAACTAGTGATTCTTTTTGCAACTAAGTTGTGAGGTGAATGTATGTGCATTATTTTAGTTTTGTTTACATTCAGGATGATTCCATTATCATGCGCCCATTTGGTGATGTTAATGAAATCCTCCTGAATCACGGCTCTGGCTTCGAGTATACTTTTAGAGGAATATAGCAAGCACATATCATCGGCATACATGTAAACTTGGCAATTTTTGACTACATTTGTTACGCTGTTGACGTGCATGATGTATCCGACTGGCCCGAACACGGATCCGGTCGGCACTCCCAGAGCAACCCCAGCTTCCCGTCCGGTGGTACCTGCTATGCTGGTCTGGATGGTTCTATTGCTAAGGTATGTACGGAACCACATGTTGGTGGGTCCCCTGATGCCACAATCATCCATAGCCTGGAGGAGCACCTCATGGTCTAACGTGTCGAACGCCTTTTTGTAATCTATAAAAAGAGCAAGGATTTGGTGACCCTGGTCCAGCCTGTCATTTATAAATTCGGAAAACCCCGCCAAAGCCGTTGCCGTGCTGCGACCGCGCCTGAACCCGTGCTGAGCATCTGATAACAACGTGTGCTGTTCCAGGAACTCGCTGACCTGACCTACTACTATTTTCTCTACTATTTTATTTATTACGGAAAGGATGGCAATTGGCCTGTAGTTGGAATATTCAGTATGGGCTCCCTGTTTAAATATAGGTCTTATTAAAGCTTTCTTAAGCAAAGTAGGGTATTGCCCCCTGGACAAACACATGTTGACAAAGTGTGCCAATACAGGTGATATTAGCTTTTTTATTGATTTAAGATCTTTAGTTCTTATACAGTCTATGCCTGGCGCCTTGTCAATGCTGAGGTTGTCAATGACCTTGGATATTGCGTCACTCCCAACTGGCCTATAGCGAAATGTTACAATACTAGGCTTAACATAATGAGATCTATCTAGGAACTTTGTGTTACAATTATGCTTAATATTAACAATTTCCTGAGTAAATGTATCTGCAAACTTATTACATATATTGTACATTGTATCACTATTACCCAGGTACTTACTGACTATACTATCTATATTAGCTTTTCTTTTACCCAACCAACTGTTAATTTTTTCCCATATCATTTTAGGATTTCCACTGCACTTTTTAATTTCTTCCTGTCTATATTTATTTTTTTCTTTAAATACTACTTTATTTACCCTATTTCTGTATCTCGTATATTCTAATCTCTTAGTATTGTTTTTAGGATCCGCTTTCCATTCCCTGAATAACTGATCCCTTCGTGTTAACATGTTTTTCAACATTTCTCCTACCCATGGTTGTGACGTTCTTTTTTTCGTATTTGGCATTATAATTTGACTTTCACTATAAATCTTATTAAATACAACATGTAACCTATCGTAAAGTTCTAACGGACATTTAATATCCAACAATTGAGACCAGTTATAATCACATATATTCTTATAAACTAACTTATTATTAATTACATACCGACACTCCATACCCGAATCGTCCATATTTGTGTTATATTCTATAGGAAATGCAACTCCAATCATATGGTGATCGGAAATAAAACACTCGATAACAAACGACTCGCACTCCCGCAGCTGTCTCGCTCGCACCCACGCGTGGTCGATGCACGACGCCTCTCTCTCGCCCGCGACGATCGCCTCGCGCGTCACCTCGCTGTCCGGTATTACACACGTAAGGCCGAGTTCACACAAACAGTCCTTGTACTTGGATGCACACACGTCACTCACTCCACATAAGTTTATATTGATGTCGCCCACAATGATAACACTTTCGTTACTCGGTATTGTTTTTATTAACTCTTCAATTTCCGAAATAAACTGTAATTTGTTTGTCCTTGGCGGTCTATAGACTGCGATAATATTTAAAATAGTTTTATTAATTTTCGTTGTAACATGTAGAATTTCAGCGGATTTGACTCGGGATGTTTTTTCTGTAAAAGTTAAGTCTTCTTTTATGTATATCAGCAGTCCTCCTCCTCTATTTTTCTCTCTTGTGTTTGTAAATAGATTGTATCCTTGTATATAATATAACGGAACCTCTTCTTTCTTAATATTAACTTCGGACAGCACCAGCACATTGATGTATTCTGTATAGCCATTTAATAACACAAGTAATTCATTAAAGTGCTTCCTAAGTGAACGGATATTTAAATGCAACACTCGTAAGTATTTATCATTGTTTGAGATATTTCGCCTCCAACTACTCAAATTTAAATGCCGATCATATTGACATTCCAGTGTAGCTATTGTATCAAATCTATCCATTATTAAATGCGGTGGTAGTGATCACGCAGTGTGTACGCCGCACTATGCGCGCGTTAGTGTGCTGTCGGTGTGCCTGACTAGGCCTACTCAGCTGATGCATCGTTGTTTAATATTTTTTCGATATCGTTTTCGCAACGAATCGACATAATTTTTTTCTGTTCATCACTCTTTCTTATTAATATTTTGCCATCTTGAACCCAAATATATTTATAGGTTTTTTTAAGCTGCAACTTTGTAGCCCATAGCAGACTTCTTTTCTATCTGGTTAAATTTTCATTAATGTAAATCCGGTTGTTATTATTCGTGCCATATATTTAGCCGTTAGTTATCACACTCTTACGTACTTCAAGCCATTTATTACGAGCATGTTTAGATTTTAAAGTAACAACTACTGGAGGTGGTTTCTCCGACCCGGGTTTTTCTCGTCCCACCCTCTCAACACATTCAATATCACCGGTGTTCAGTTGAAGTTTCTGAGCGATTTGGGTTACGACCTTTGAAATGTCCTCGTTATTATTCTTCTCTAAGCCAGATAACTCCACCTTCTTCTCCTTGTCCTTCTCTTCTAACTCGTTAACGCGTTCTTCTAGCGATTTATTACACTTTTCTAAGTACGCGTTCTTGTTTTCTAAGGCTCTAATCTTTTTTTCACTTACAGATTGAAGTTCACACATCTTGTCGTATTTTTCGGATATAAAATCAACAAGTTCCGTTAATTCGCTCAGTTTCTTCTCCATGTTGAACATAATATCCATTTTCTTGTTCATTTCTGCCAGGATGCTTCTGATATTGCAGTCCTCAGAACTAGGTGACTCGAACGTAGGTACACAGTCCTCACATTTTTCGTTTTTAAAGGTTATTTTTGCCGCGCATTTTTTATGAAACACAGCTTCACAAGTCCCTTTACATTTAATAATCTCGTCCTTAGCCGAAGCCACAAACTTATTACATTTCTTACACTGCACCATGGTTACTAACAATAGTCAATACTCCGAACTTCCGAGCGTTCGCGAAAAATAGGCATAAACAGTTAAATTCCGGGAATTACACGACTCGCAGCCGACGTCGCCGAGCGCGCGCGCGCAACTGAACTGAACGCAAACTGAACATATAAATACTCTACCGAAATCCTTACAAAAATCTAATAGACAACTCTACAACAAATCAACCCAACAAACAATGGGATATTGTGGACGCATTGTGTCAAGACCCCACAGATATATTTCCCAAAAATAAATGGCGATATATTTTCATTAGAATGTGTCTGCAATAAACGTGTTCTTATTACCACAATGTCGTCAGGAGTGAGCGTATCTTGTGTCACGTCAGTTCTCGTAAAAATATCGCGTGCGGCTTATATAAATCCTTCAAGCTGATCGTAAGGGGAAACCCAATTTGTGACATTAAATTAAGTCGAGAATCTTCCCACGGGACATTCGCAATCTTCATTTTCATAAATGTATTTTTACTTTTAGTGCAGGATGAGAAGGTCGGAGGGTTCCCTACACGGCTGGAGCCACGTTTGCGTGGGATCCACCGCTTACATTTTAATATCTCGCTCCGTAATAGAACACCTAACACCTACAGCTATTCTTAAGATTGGAATTGAAAAACTCATGCCTTTTTATGTATGCCAAGAGCAGAAAGATAGTAGGTGTATTATGAACTTGAGATATTTTAACGCATGGATATAGATTTTTATGATTGCATAACTTGATACTGTAACTGAATATCGGATTCAATATAAACGAATAAAATAAATGTGTCACGACAAATACATATATTTAATACAAATCTCGTAAACAGCAATGTCTCTAAAGTAAGTACTAAATTATTATAAAGTTCGTGAGAGCCGGATAATATTAAATTAAGTTGTAAATCATAATTATAATGAGACGTTTAGTGTCTAAGTTGGTAATGAAATGCTATGAATTATTTCAATTTGGGAACAGTTTAAAATCTGTTTGTCCTAGATCACATAATTAAGTAGACATGTAAGAAACAAGACAACAAAGGAAAGGAAGGTACAGCTCTATGTATGTATGTATATATTACGAGTATTATACATATCTAGGTAATATTATCTCTACCGTACAGTTCAAGTAACAAAGGGAATGTACAAACAAAAATGCCAATTTACATAAAATGTTAAATAAAGTTGTGAACGTGAACAAAAAACAAGAAATAACAAGCACAAAGCACCCTCAGTAACATTTTTACAGACAAAGGATTACTATAACGCGTACTGTTCTACCTGTATTATAATTAACGTAAAATAAAACAATATGATTTTATTAGTATACACCAGAACGCGGTAAACGCGATTACGTAGCGATGTGATACGCCGCGCTACGCGGTCCCGTGCGTGTCAGGGATTAATACAGAGATGACAGTTCGTGAAACGTCGATGACCAAAAGACATATTTTATCAACGCTGGGCTTGCGCTGGTTAGTGTATCACCAGGATCGCCAGAGTAAGAAAAAGGCCCCTTTTTAAATTAATTATATTATTTTTGCTAATGTGCAGGCATTGGATTTTACTTTTTTACACTAGTAATTTGGCAAAAAATAAAAACAGGAGGTAATTCTCATTAGATACACTCTAGGAAATATCTCTTAATAAAACCACTGTTTAATAAGTTTGCTCTTTTAATTACGAAGTGCTGACATTTTAAAGCAGAAACAGTAAAATTGCTTTTCAATATTTAATTATGTCACCTTCCGTGTATCTGCGTATTCCAGCGTAGTGCGTTACGCACTGATACGGTGGACTCGTCGCCGTCGCTTGTAGCGTGACACGCGGCGCGGCCTCGGGGGCGTTTATTTAAACGCTGCTCGGATTGACAGCGCTTTGTTCCACCGAGCTCGGTAACTGAATAATTTGCGGGCTGTTCTCATAATTTATGCAGTGACCGCTTCTTTGTCGCATTTTTCCAGCTTAGTGTCCGCTTCGTTTAAGCTTGTGCCGTTTTATTTATTTATTTATACTGAAAATGTTGTTACTTTGACAAAATAAGGGTAAAATACTTCGTTAGCTAGTACATGAGTGTAAAAAGTAGGTTAGGTTATTTTCTGTAAATATTTTAGCATCAAGACCATTAATGTATGTTCCAAAGTGAAGATTTCAAAATATGTAGATGCGTAGTTGTCAGATCAACATAACATATCAGTAACTATCATTTAAGAAAATTGCGTTTAAGTTTTCACAATTTCCAAAACCCGAGTAGCACATACTGTATTGTTGAGCGCAGTAGTCCGCGTCCACCGTGTCGCGTCGTTTTATAAATCAGCGCGTTTCGCAAATTTCGCTCCAACACGTGCTGTTATTTATAGCGACAAATATTGTTCGTTAATGCCCTATTAATTGCTCCCCACTCGCGCAAATATCGCCGGAATGTTTCGCGCGGGAACCGAATTATATTTTTTGTGATTAATCATTAAATATTTGTTCAGCGGTTCTTGTTTTATTTTACAACTGCGATTACAGCTTTTGTTGGAACATTACAGTTGACGATTATTACTTTACCTGGGCGGCAATACGGGTTTATTGGTGTGAGGGGACACACGCGCATGATATACGACTCCGGTTAAAATGGATTTATCACAATTTTATATGACACATCAGATGCGACATTTTCCAGTAACGGTTATGTTGCTTTCGATTAAGTTAAAGTACGTAATAAAATCAGCGCAGCGGGTACATCAACGTCGCATTATTGTTACAGCAAACTTGATACATCCAATAAGGATTGAGGAAAGAGGATAACGTAGTGATACGACAGCACATGACCAGAATTGCTGATATGAGGATAAAAATAGAACAATTTTCCCGTCATTTTCATCGCACGAGTCGTATACATTACCGAGCTTATACTTAGCTTCTGACAAAGTCCCCACCATAGACTTAGTAACGTAACTGCCTAATCTCAGATGGCAGAGGTGTTAGCAGTATACTGCGTAGTTTATACACAGAATAATCAGACAGCCTACCTCTCCGTAAACTTTAGCTTAATTCTAATCTAGTAAATAAGGCTCTAAAACTCAGGTAAGACGTCTCGAGCCGAGGTTGGAGGCACGCTAAGTTTAGTATAAGCCACATAATCTGAGGTGTCGCATCAAAACAATATAGATAGCTGTATTAATTGCATTAAGAGCTAGATCTCGTCTGAGCTCGGCTCCTGGAACTGCCTTTTAGTCTCAGTTAAGCCATTTTTAACGTCTCTGTTATGTAGTTACTGCGCGGGAGATACACGGGATATTCTTGCACTACCGGAGCGGTTTTAGGGTTTAAAGTTTCTACGTTTTTTAGATAACGTCTGAGTATAAAGATGTCTAGAAAATACTATCGTGTAATGGGTCATTTGTTGTCTACTCTGTAAGAAAGGGCATGATTAATCACCTATCTGCATTTTTGTTGTTGTGTTTTGCCAAGAAGAAGCACGAAGTGATGAATGTTCGTAATACATACTAACCCTTCAATAGAATAACAGACATGGTATTTACAAACCACGATCGTTGTAGGTTAGTACACGAGGTGGCTCGGCCGCGGCACCGCGCGCGCTACCCCCGCCCGTATGTCCGCGGTACCGTACCACACTAATACTAATTGAGTGTACGACTCTCGCCAAGGATTATGCAATAAAAGCGATAAGAAATGCCAATTGTCTGCGTTTGCTGGGCTCGGCTAACTTTTATGTTTATGGAGGCAATAAAGCGCGCCCTTACTGATTGCGGAGATGTCATTAAAACGTTTTATTGTTAAACAATTGTGATGAAGCTTTCATTATTATCCGCAGGTTCATTATCTTCAGGTCTAATTACTTTAAAAATGCCACAGAATTAGCATAACACACAAATTTTATTTCTTGACTAGTAGACTTTACTTGTACAATAATTAATCAAGAAATATCACAAGCCAGTAGTCTATTTAAAGCGATGCCCATTAAAATTACTATGTCAACATACCATTTACAAGGTACGTGAAGACATAATTTGTTTGAAATATCTGCGCGATAAGTCAACTACAGCTTATCTAGCAGTAGGAACAGGTTTAAAAGGTGGACTACTGACTACGAGCTAACTGTGATGTCTAAATGTTGGGTACGGGTAAATAGCCAGGTGTTTCTGCTGCATCGATCACGAACGCACTGACTCCTGACCTCTTGCTGCGCTGGGCTTATGGGCTTTAATACTAGTTGATTGCACCGCACCTGATATTATGGAATAATAAAGCAATTACACGGTGAATGTTACGGCAACGAAGGAATTCCAACAAAATTCAAATCAAAACGAACTCTAGATGTACAGCTACAGTACACAGGTAGTGTCAGTTTCTTAATCTAAGATTCATAAAAAATAAAAAGAAATCTCTTTATAAAAACTCCATCTGAAAGGGTTGGCCGATTCTTTTAAACTTATTAAAACATTGCCTCTTTCTTTTGAAGTAAAACAAAATTGGATTTACAAAATATCCCAGAGCTGGGATGTCTTAGACGTTTTACTGAGAAGTAAAATATAAAAGTCTGTTACAAGTCCCGATCGTATTGCAAAGCAAAGAGGAAACTGCTCACTTACTTTTATTTCTATTGTCATTTCCAACAGTAACCGTCGGTAATATGGAACATTATTGGAATTATAGCTAATACGTGAAAAATATTTGTTAATCTTATTTACTAAATACCTGGCTTGAGTAGGCAATGTGGAAAATTCTACTTGATATTCATGGGAAATCGTAACCTAGTACAATCTTAGAAAAACCGTATACATTGGTGGAATATTTCATGTTGCTGCTCGGAGCTCGACATCACATTTATGTTATGCTCTTATCTTCCCTTCACGTACTGCTTCGGACGGCTATCGGATCTTAGAAACGGTAAATCCCATGAATATATCGACTACAGAGTTTTTCCTTCTCTCTGCAATCCAAGATTTGTCCGAATCAATGAGTCGGCGGACAGAGTCGGCCGAGTGCGATATCGCCGGCGCCACACCACAGCTCGTATAATCCGCACTATTTACTTGCGAATCGAGAAAAGGCGGGCCAGAAACAAATTTCCGCGGGGTCCTAACGACTCCGACCGTCATTTAATCAGGCTCAAGTGTTGATGCGATAGCCACCAACGTTTTTCGACGTATCGAAATCTATCATGAAATAACCATTAGCTATCCCTCTCCCACGCTCCACTATGCGGACGCTGAGTGTGATAGAACGATACGGTCGGCCATCTTAATCTAAAGACAGGAAATAACCAGTTCCGAGCGGCTTGGGCCGGACGTATCTGGATTTTTCCGGATTTCAGCCGTTTTGTGAGCTTCCCCAGCTATAAACGGCGGTTCAGAAGGTCTACTGCCGACGTAGATTAGCATCCCTACAATTTATCCGAAAGAACAGATTCACCGAGGTAAGTAGCTGCTGTTAGGCTTAGACTGAATGCTTACTTCTAACAGTTCTAGCTAACTAATGAAGAGGTACTAATTAACCTTTTTTTTTTTTTTTTTTAACGTGTGGAAATCCTCATGGATACCTCTTGTCTTACGATGTACGCCGGACAACAGGTTATGTCGGACTCTTACCGACTAAAACCACACACTCCTTCCCTGAAAACAAGAGGGTCACTGAGTACTCGAGTGAACGAACTTGCCAGTGACACTCATTTCATTGTTACCGCGTCCTATCTTTCGGTGTTAAATTCTACGGCGATTCGTACCACGCCGCCTTTGTCTCCGAGTTGGGTCCATCCTTTCTCGATCCCTCTCTGCAGCTTCCTTTTGAAACATTACGGTTTCACAGAAGGTGACTACGGCCTGCCATGCTCTTGGATCTGTTAGCATAGCCGAAATGACTGTCGGTAAGCAAAGGTTATGGCCGATTACTTCGACAAGAACGGTACTGATTAACCTGTCGTTTGTCAGTGTTAGAGAGACACAGATGATGTATCGCCAACTGTGTTTCATTTAGAGGTTAAAGAAGATTCTGAAAAAGTATGCACTCATAAGTATCCGTTTCAAAATTGTATACTTGTTCAAAAGTATTTAATTTTCCTTTTAATATTTCCTAGTCTTCTGAGCTCGCTGTTACAGTAACTCGGCTAATGTAAAGTGGGGCAGAAGCTGTGATGTTTTGCTACGAGATGTTCCGACTGGTGAGTTAGGCTTGTCGTGGATGTCGGTAATTGTGATACTTAGCCCAACCTTTTTGTTGTAGTTCCCAGTTAGTGCGGTCACGTCGCACTCCAAGTTTGACTGTGTGGCTGTTACTTTATATGTCGAAATAGTGATGACGGCATGAAATACTAGAAACTTACTCGGTGTTATGGCTGGGACTCTCAAACATTAAATACCTTCAATTGTTAGGCTGGTAATTTTAAAATCATTGTATAATTCACGTTTCATTTCATTCCATTTTATAAACCGATTACACTAAGTCAATTCGTGGAACAAGTAAAGTTAAAAGAAACGCCAATAAAATTTCTAGCTTATGCTAGCCAGACGGAACTTCTACCTGAGTCGTTCTCACTAACTTGTGCGAGTAACTACATAACTGGTGCAGTTGCATTAATTCTGTTATAAGTTTAAGTACGAGCAGTGTGCAGTGTGCAGTGTTCCAGCGCCGCCGCGCTGGCCCACTGGGCCCTGCGGTCACGCGTCGTTCACGGCTCCTATTCACTGTCGTCCCACTACCAATTAAATATTTAAATTAACGAATGAGTGTAATTACAGTGTGGTACAGAGCGACGGATTTCTAACTAGACCCTACGTTTGGTTTCAAACTTTGTTTTAGTTACTTTTATAGAATTATAGACTGTTTTTGTACGAAATATGCTATTTTAGATAAATTATTCCTAAATCTAGTTATGGTTACTGTGATTATCTACGATTAATTAGATGATATTTACCTCCAAATAAAGGATAAGGTCGATATAAAACTGCTATTATATTTTAAACCAAAATTACAAGAGATCTGCAGCACACACTAACAGACTACAGATAGTTAAGAGACTGTACGGCACAAACAATACAAGTTTTCGACAAAAACGAGCGAGCACTCATACGGAGCTGGCACAGCGCTGACAACTCCACATAGTCGTGTTCCTCGTTAACCCGGCTGCAGCGGTCACTCAATTAATTACTCCACTCACTGTTTTTACCACAAGAAGGTCCCGCATATATTCGGCACATTGTTCGCGAGTGTGGATTCTATTGTCTGATACATTTCATCCCCAGACGTGGCGCCGCATTACTTGGCTTTGAGCGTTGAGGGTTGGCTTTTTGTCATATTTTTGCGAGGAAAGTTCGTTAAAATGGAAAGTACGTGATTAACTTTGGGATGCAAATGAGAGTCCAAGTGCGATAATAACATATCATATGGAATATGAAAATAAAAGGAACTGGTAATCTGACGTTTGCTCAAAAGCAGCTCATAACAGGTGGGAATAATGAATTCTTTAGCCATTATGGAGAAGTTTTATGAGCAAATAAAATGGAATGAGTTTTCAAATTCATTTTATTTCGGAACCATAAAATATTTTATTTGGAAACATGTTTTGTTTGTGTCGTTGTTTCCTGCGATTATTTCGAGTTACATTTAAAAGGTTTATTTTTAGTTGTAAGTGGTATTAAAATAAATGGGATTATGTTCACCTGTCAACTCGTTCGGTCTCGGAAACCAGCGTAACTGATGGCAGGCATTAAATTAACAAGCTAAGATATCTATCTAGCTATCACGGCTGTCATTTTGTTATGGGGTAGACAGAATGTACTAGTTCACAAGTTATGTTTTTAGTTCCTTCGTTACGACACATTTTGTAGTTAGTATAATAGTGTGTTGTGTTTTTGACATAACACATTGTCGTACCTTTTATTCCGCGAATACACATTTCTCATGATTTAAGTTATAGAAATTCCATCTAATTGATAGACCCTTTAACCGTGCTCTCACCATTTCTCCGCTTATTTAATAGCCCGATCCAATAACTTGGCATATGAAAAAAGGATTTGGTCTGGCTATATAATGTAGCCAGTTAATCCTTACAACATGATGCATTCTGCTCGTTTTACATTTAATTTAATCCTATTATAGAGTTAAATGTCTGTCTGAAACTGTAACTCTTCTGTCAGTCGATCAGCTGTTGTCTTCTTGTCAGGGCAGGTCTAGAAGATAATTACATTTAATATTTATTTTTGTTTTTGGTTTAAGTGATTAGTTGTTTGTTTCTATAAAATCTAGGTTATTTTATTACGAAAATCTTTACTTTGTTGTCAAGCATGGAATGATAAATTATTGGTTTTTGCATACATTGCGTAGTTGCTCGTCCCTTGTTTAATGGTTTAGAAGATGTTGTGTTTATGCATCGTTTGATATATTCTAGAATTGTTATGTTGATTTATTAGTGTTTGCAATTAATCTACAAGATTGATAGGGGTTATTTAATGGTTATTGGATTTGATATGTTTTACAAATAAATACTTTGAGTTTGACTTTGACTTAGCCCTTAATGCCTTATGGCATTTTCTAGCAGCTAACCTTAGGGTCGACTGAAAAAGTGTGTTTATAAGGACTTTCTTTTAAATGTTAATAATAGTTGTTTATAGATAAAAAATAGTAAGTTCTAGTCAAATGTTAATTATGTTCAGACTGCTTTTTTAATTAATTTTAAACGCAGACTACCTAAGTTAACTAACAAAATTACCACTACTTGTAAGTAAAATCATCAGTCATACTTAAACGGTTGATAGGAAAATCCGAGTGTGAAATATGAGGAGTTAGTGCACAATCAGCCAGTGGAGTCGATTCATCATCCGACAGATCCGATCATCCAAACATCCACCGCTTTATGTGTTCATTTGATAAATGGTATCCTAACACCACCTAGCTTGTTCAAAGCTCGTGTAATAGGACAGACTCTCGCAGATAAACGTACTGAAATATGTAATTTTTACTTTAAGTACGTCTATCAATAAAGTTGAAAATTGAATAAACAAATTGGATAGAAAAGGTTAGGTTGACTTGCTGTCGCCTGTGTGTGTTGCACAGAGAATCTTAATCCTTCACGTGTAATGTATTGCGATCGCCAAACGATTTAATATTTAGCAAATCTAGGTAAAGGTCGGTTTTTGAAGAGGTTTTCACTTTTCTTATTGGGAAAATTTAAACAGATTTTAGTGTTTGTAATTTTCTTGTAGAACTTTACTTTTATTTTTTGGATTTCGTGCAGTAAAAAAGCGTAAGAAAGGCCAGTAATACTTTTCCCGACCCGGGAATCGAACCCGAGACCCCTCGCCTAGTACTTGCAACCACTCAACCAACGAGGCAGTTTGAAGGAAAGTAAGTTTTAATAACAAAGATTACATTACCAGTAGTGAACCACAGTGAACAAAATAATGAAAAGTAAAAAAACAAATAGAAGCAGCACGTACAGCGAAACTTTATGAGATTTTATGAATATACTGAAATTAAAAAATTGAAACAATATACCTTTAAACGGGTTTAGTTGAGTTACATAATAGTATGGATGTATCGCGAGTCCGCGACTCCCACGTAGTCGGCGCACTTTAATTAAAAATGTAAATGTCGATGTTAAATTGTACTGTTATCGCGAACCGTCACTGTATGGGTGATTATGAAAAGGTCCACTCATGTCCTTCCTTAAGAAAATGAATTTTATTTCCTAAAAATGTTAGTTAAGAAACTAGTGTTTATTGACGACCTACGTATGGGTTATTGTGAAGTATTTTACACACTTTGTGATAGTGTATTTTCATTTGTAATATAAGCTAAGGTAAGGTAAAAGTAGATTATAAATTAAGATCTTGAAACGAGAACATTGTGAAACTTAAGGAAATAGTTACGTTATAACCACGGAATATTTAGTTAAGTTAAAGAAGTGTATGCACCTTTTTTTCCAAATATGACTTCTTTTCTTTCACCTGCATAGTGTATCATCATAAGCGCGTATTCCGGTGGCTTGTCGATACATCTTGATTAGAGTTATCTGAGCTAAGCATTAAGCGATGAATACACGAGCGGGTTGCTTCCAAACTGAATGCTAACACTTCACCTTTATCTAACAAACGAAACTTCTTTCCAGATACCAGAATTGGAAATTACCTCTATATGAAACTTTGTATGGAAATTAAAGTATAGAAGACTACTTAAAATGTAAATTATGTTCAGTTACTTCCTAATTTTGTTACATAGAAAAGTAGATATATGTACTTTATCGTACATACATATGTGATATTCATACGTTGTATATTAATTTACCCAAACGAGCTAACGAGTGCCAAAAACAGTTGATCTAAATTCCAGAGCAATTAATTTGCGACACATTACCACCATTATAAATAACACGGTCACTGCCCCCTGCTAATCACATTAGCCACGGCACAACAGTCCACACAACATAATATAAAACCGCCATTAATACAAATTCAACAAAAACCGATCGAATATATCTGTCAGCACGCGATCGAAACTAATCGAGTGTTTGCATTCCATCCCCGGTTTGGTGAGAGGGTGACATTAAACGTGGCGACCAAAATAATCATTGGATGATCCCCGCGGGCTTTCGATCCCGTAATGGTGTGGTGACAAACAGATTGGAGAACTGTTTACACATCATAATTGCGTCGACTTTCGCTACGTAACACACGTGTGCAGCGAGTGTCTGTGTGTGCCACAGCTTTATATTATGAATGAAATAGTAATAATTGAACCGGCTTAGTATCAATTTATTCATGATACAATTAGTTATGCTAACTGAATTTATTGGTTTGTGGTCTTGTTTTATGTTAGTAGTCAATTTGTATGGTAAATAATATTAATATTATACCTCATTTTCTTGGGAGAGCATGACTTCTCATTTCATTGGTCTCAGCACTTATCATTGGTTTAAATTTATATTCAGTCTCCTAGAATCTTTTGACAGTATTAGTAGAACTGATCCATTATTTAAATAAAGAACGAGTCAGTCATTTTACCTGATACAGCTTGATAGTGAAGATTTACCGTGAATCGAACATCGTGGGATTTACTTTCCTACGCGAAATAATTTATTCATAACATTTCTGGAGAAACATCGCGTCAGCTATTCTCTGTATCTACGGTGGAAACAAGATCTTAGTGAACGGTAGTATATACATGTATCTATGTACCTATAGCACATATATAAAAGAATCGTATTTATTTTATCCTCTTATGAATAACAAAAGTTAAGGCAGAAACTCGTGATTTCGTGACATCCACGAAATATTGTATTACGTCGGAGATAATAAAAATCCGGGAACATCATACATTTAACATTGTGAAACAACAAAGCCGGTAACTTGATACGTGTCATTGTTAACGCGAATGTGAAACACATAACCTCGTTAGCCGCAGTCGGGTTAGAGTTACATCGCCTTCTATGGACCTTTATGTTAATGATGTACACACGGCTACAGATCGAGCTATACAAACCACTATAAACTGACTGTCCAATATGTGGTAAGATCATACAATGCGAGATCATGGTAAACTGGTTGGGTATATAAATATATTATAAGTATACTACCCAAACTGTACCTTTTATGTCACATCTCTTAATGTTTAAAGCCATAGAATTGTTTGACCGCTTTATTTCTGTATAAAAACTGTAAAAGAACACAATTAACCATTAATTATACAGTTGAGTCACGTTCTGAACTCTCTATAGGGTCATTTTAAGTATAATTTTATTCCTAATGCTTAATTTAGATGCGTCCATTTACAGAAAACAAAGAGAGAATTACTTGTTTTAATGAGTTGCCCTACATCGAACGAAGTTTGTATCTTTATACTGTACTTGACTAAGTTTTCGACCAAACGTTTACATAAAATCACGGTTGATGCATTTTCTTCTGTTATTATAGTACTTTTTCACGAAAATAAAAACAATTCGAAATCCATCAAAGTGTCATCAACAAAGTTGTAGACGACACGTGTACAGAACATATTCGAAAAAAAAAGGAAACTTTTTAAATAGGTGTCGGCGAAGTTTGCATCAAGTTTGTATGGAGTTGTATGAAGAAAGTTGGGATTGTTTGCCGCCGGCATCCCAAATAGGACCAATAAATCGATTACCAATTTTATTACGAAACTTGATTCATGTCTGGAAAATTAAGGGTTGAACATTTCGAGTAGGTACAAAATACAAATGTTTTCCAACACGAAAGAAAAAAATATATTTTGCAACTCGTTGTGTAATACAAATACGTGTGAGCTCAAAGTGGTTGAGTATTTTGTTGTTGAAATAGTCACCGAATTTTGTACGATTTTTTTCAACAGTTACGTTGTCAGAAACGATTCCTGACATAAATTTTATACGAGCAATAAATAAGTTCCAACGTGAATTAAGACCAAAGTTTTTGAACCACAAGGGAGAAAGTATCTGGCGACGGCAGCGGCAGTGGAACTCGTTCAGATAAATATTATATTCGTGTGCAGCACAATATCTCAGGAACTTCCCTCGTTAGCTCCGCAACTTAGTTCCGTCTTAATGAAGTCACATACTCGGGAAAAATTAAAAAAGCCTTGTCTTTTCTCAAGTTTGCAAGTGCTCGGGGCCTGATATTCATGAAGGGGCGTGCATTCTACGGAAAAAATGACAGTCTCGTCGCTACCATAAAGTGCACGTGCGCCGACATCGGCGAGTTCGCGCCAACTTTCATATAACACAAGTTTTTCCCCCAAACCTTGGTGGGGAGCGCTTGTGGTACCGCGTCTGTGTTTGATACTCATGCAGGGACACTGTACGGTATTATGTAAATTATTTAGTACATAACAATAAGAATAAATTTTCGCTTTAGGTTGACTATACAAATTGTATTTTTATCTGAAAATGGCATTTTCACAATAAATTCTGTCGGCAATTTTTATTTCAAAAAAGGGTACCTATCAAAGAGCACACATTTTACGATAAAACTTTTCCATTCCCAATAAATAATTCACAATAAAAATTTATATTTGAATGGAACGTCAATTTAACGAAAAAAAGGTTTTTCCAATTTGGACACAACAGAAAATAAACTCGAATATGTGGTCCGCACCGGGAGTGCGAGCAGTAGGCTGGCATAAGTGTTAACATGTGTTGTGTGAATTTGTCTCAGCAACAATATTGCGGACATTACCCACCGCACTGATTCCCCGCTGACGAGACAAAGAAAAACATTATAACAACCATTCATCTTGGGGAAGTCGTAAGACATAGGCTGCTGAAAAAGATCATTTGGAGCTTCCAAAGAAACAGTATCTTGCGATCTTTTACTACGATATATCATTAGAACTTCAGTATAATACTAGGTAAGTAACTACGTTACAGTGATTTTTTTTTCATACAATATCCTAAATTGAAGGTCGACGAAGGTGATTATAATATTTTTTGTGCAAAGTGAGCAATCAAATTACAGCGCCCATCTCAAAAATAAGGAGCTGACAATTACGAGTAATGCCTTAATGTAATTATGATGGATGATTTACAAGTTTTGCTCGTAAAATTATAATTGAAGTAACTGCTAATGAACTACTGCCATTTTTCGGTTCAATTAATGTCGTACTTCATTTGCATTTAAAATGATAGGCATTGGAAGTGTGCCCAAATATTTGGCGGAGACTGTGTGACCTCGCCGGGTGAAGGTGAGACCTAACTCAAATATTGTCTCTTAAATATTTAGTTCATTAAGAAACTATGAGATCACAGTACAGCTAAAATAAATCTTGGTTAAATTCTTTGCAAGAAAATGGCGCCGCGGCGTGGCAGTTGGAAAATCTAAAATAGTTGTAAAACAAAAGATTTTTTTAATGTTCTTAAAATATGAATGGTTCACACCGCGTATAATATTTCCGCTTTGTATTTTTCGTTTAAATACAGGTAAGTTGGGAAAACCTTTGACTTGTTACAAAAACAGATAGCACTGAATAAACACAACTTAAACCATTTCCCCGGAGAACTCACAAAAAGTTTAAAAACAACATTGTAAATATTCATATTCCAGAAGTAGGCCTACTAAAACAACGAAAAATTTATGAAAAAATAACAAGAGGCTTACACCACTTTAATAAGCGCCGGACCGCTCCAACAATCCTTTAAATACACCAACCCTTCGGCTGCGCCCGTAAAAAGATTCCCTATAAAAAGTACAACGGGGTTCGTTGGACCTCTGCCATGCCGGCCGCTGTCTGTTTAGAATGGAAACAGTGAAATGGCGCAGATTCAACCCTTTTTGTAGCTAAAAAGATTGGATTGCATTCGCTTGACGCTAACATTTATGTGGGTAAGACAATGCTCTTTGTGCGCGACGTACAGACAAGTTATTGAGGTATTCATTCGAATTTGTGTGCGATATACAGCTGAATACAAATGTGCTTGTTTACTTATAAACACAATAGTAAAGCTGTGTTGTTCCAGATCGCACAGACAACAATACATTACTTAACGCTCGTAGTGCAACGCCCAGCACATTACCGAGTGACTCAACAAACAAGAACACGGACTTGTTACATCCATTCTCGAATCATATCGAGCATAAAATCTTGGTATTAACAGTACATAATTTGGAGTAAAGCTGACAGCGTGTCTAATATGTGACAGTATCGTGGAGATCCGAATCGAAGTTACGCCCAAACCGTGTCGGGATGAACCGGGGACCCACGGGTGGTCGGGACCGGCCGCGGCGGGGGGTTACACAAATTAAATTACGAAAAACGGTCGAATCAATGTCTGGCGCTTACATAGCGCACCGACAGACTGACAAATATACGGAATCAAATTGCTGTGAAACGCGCGGTTTCGGGAAATCGTGTGTGTGTCGGTTCTGTTGTGATTTGTTAAAGTTATAAAAGAACGGACCCGTCGATCTGACGCGAGATTGGATTCTGATATCGTACTCGTTTTTATGTACGTATGCACACATTTTGTGTGAAAATTTAATCCCAAGTTGAACGGCCATTTTCTCTATGAAAGCACAGTGCTTAAATAAATATAATAATAATTAGATACAAATACACATATTGCAGTAGGCTGGTATAGGTTTCAAAGTTGTTCGGAACACACATAAAACTAAGAAGGAAGTTTAACAATTTATGCAAATCACTAAGCAAAATATTTTATTTAAGTGTCGAGCTCTATTCGTCAAATAAATATAGTTTCTCGTATTATAAGCTTTTATAAAAAGTTAAAAACACACCCACTCTTATAGCAGTTTCAATACATTTGAAACAAGTAGATAGTGCACTTAAAACTTCCAAATAACACTAAGTTAATCATAAATAGGAGTTGGATCGCTTGGAAATGGGCCATCAAGTTAGCGTATGCGAAATTTCCACTCGAGATACGAACGGATCCAATCTCTTACAAGCTTCCCATCGTTTGTGAAATATAGGGTGCAGGAGCCTTGGGGCTACGGTATAAAATAATATCCGATATGAAGGGAAAATGGCTGATAAAGGCGCCGCGATCGGCGATGCTATCGGGAGCCCGCTGAGTCTAGGAGCCGGCCACTACATTTTTATTGACTATCTTGAACAGAGACCGTTTTAAAAAGGGAAGATATAATGTGTGCTTTTAAATAAAAATTGATCTTATTTTTATGAAGTTACGTTAGACATAACACAAAATCGTTTGAAATTTTCTCTTTTCTGTGTTTGAAATACGGTTCATATTTTATCTCTTTTTTACCATAATGTTATCGATATGCCAAATGCTTGTCAGTTAGTTCCTAGTAAAAATAAAAATACTACAAAACACGTCGTGAAAAATTTTCACATGATTTAATTTAAAAAATTCTATAAAACTGTGAAAACTTTTGTTCTTATAGCTAGCTGCTGACCCAATTCCCGGTAATGGAGTTTTAAAAAGTCATGATAACCATTCGAAGAGCAAAATATTTCCACTCGAGTTACCTATAAAACAAGCTCCGTGTTATATTTCTAGAAAATCTTCAACGTCAGCTTTAAACTTGTCTGAAACTTTAAAAATAAATCTACAAGTTTTCATATAAATCCAAGTTTAAATTAAAACCTAGATTTTATATTTGCAATAGACAAAAATAATCTTAAGTTAGTAATTTGCGAAGAAATTTTGCGAATGCTATTTGGCTCTCGGCCTAAAACGGTTGTCCGTATGAGTAAGTTTAGTTGAAAACAAGGGGTGAAACCGGGCGGCGCGCTATATCGCCGGCACATTCACTACTTGCCCCATTTATTTCGTTAAGATACAATAATTTTACGTTTCTTTCGTATCTCCGGTCTGTGTATTGCTTTGTCTGAACAAGTTTCCTTGGACGAGGAAATAGCTCCCGGCCGCCGTCCGCCTTGTATGTACTGGACCCTATCTTCTCATTTCAGCGAAGAATTTCATTTCTCGTAGCTTAACATTATTTAGTTTAGTCGTAAACGTCAAGCATAGATAAAGTTTAATTTATTAATAACGTCTTTATTTACTACCAAATACCGGGCTTGGGTTTTCAAGGCTATCCAAATTGGCGCTCGCCACAATTTATGTCGGAGTCGACATTTTTCATTTTGTCGTCTAAAAATGTTATGAGAGTAATAAATTAATGGAAACATGAACATCGAAGGTCTTCCAGCAAATTGCATCGATCCATCTAACCGTACGACCTTATTCCCCGCCCCGGGTACAGATCCCACGTTACGTAGAGATTACTTCAAATGAAATACGTATTATCTTTAACGTTATCCGAACGGGAACAAATAATAATATACTTTTATGTATTGATCCTGCACTTAAACTCAACAGTCAGATGAAAATAAAACGTAGGAAATGCGATATTTTGTTTTATGCAACCTCGGCGTTAGTGGAAGACAACACCTGCAGCCACTTAAGAAAAATAATACAATATACCTGACTTTTAACGTTTGGTTATTACACGACCATAAAACGAACTAATGTTCAATGAACGAATATAATAAGACTGTTACCATTCAGTGTACAGGGTTCATTCACACGACACATCATTTCAACGAATCCGATCATAACATTTGAAATTCAAATGTAGTTACACAGGTAATAAAAAAATAAAACTATTTTTATGAAGTCATAAAGTGCAGTCGAGGACTCCCGGACTACAATCCGTGATGTCATATTTCAAGGGAAATGAAATACTTTTTATTGTTGCGAATATCGCAGTAAAGTGGAGGCAACACTGTTCTGATGACTCAATATTCGTATCATTTTAATGCAGTCATTTTACGGTGCTATTATCTTCGTATAATTGAATATTTTTATTTGTATCATGTATGTTTGTTCTAAGAAACTCTATTCTGTTTTCCATTTTGTGGCTACATGAGTAAAGTTTGTTTCCTTGTCCATGTTGTATACGTATGTATGTAGCTAACATTTTATAAATATCTTATACCAAAATATGATGTATATTTGCAGAGAAAAGCTACTCAAATTAACTCAGTGGCCCCCTGGAGCAACAGCCCAATCGGTCAGTCCGTCAACCCTCGACGTTAAATATAAACATCTAAAAACGTTTCATAATACAAACTATTAACGGTTCAAGGGGAAAATCTGAGCATCCCCCTCCGCAATTTACCGTGAAGTTGGTCGATGGTGGCGGGTAGACGTTTATGGCTCGAGCCCTGCTTTATTGGACCATATATCCTGGGACCCTCAGACTGCCCCTCGATTTTTACACCATATATAAAAAACATGTGTGATATTGGTTTAGTGCCTTTTATACGACGCGTGACCTCCGAGCTCACATTTATTTCATATTTTTGATGATATAGTTTCTACACCCGACAATGGGCTCAAAATCACCAGCAAATGTTACATATATTTTTGCAATAATATGTGTAGTAAGAGCGAAAAACAAACCGAATCAATAAATAGCAGACTCGACTTTCATGAGTAATAAAACAGTCTGAAAATTTATGAATATAAATCTCGTTTTTATCGAGGTTTCATTTCCTATAACTTTGTGTAGAACTTGGATGAAATATTATTGTGTCTATCAGAGCATGGCATTATAATATATTGTTGTATGTATGTGTGTGTAGCGTCAATTATCCGCATTATAATGTAAATTGCAGAGTTGTGTTTCATCAAGTCTGTGGTGTTGTGCTAGACATTGGAAGCGGAGAAAATGATTTTCTCGCTAATAAATAAGACTAGCTCCCGGGATACCATACTCATAATTAACTTTGTTAATTAATGCTTCTATTGTTCATTTCTAATTATACTTACTGTGAGCGTACAAGTAATTTGTGAAATGTGTTTAATTCTTAGTACATTGACCCTCCTTGCTGAAATAAGAAAAACTTCGTTGAATATCTGAAAGTTACTACCGCTAACATAATCTTCAAAATAAAATATTATCGAGCTCTCTCGACCCTTCTCACGTTGAAAAAAATAGTTCCTCGGGCTAAACAAGTTTCAGAGAATAGGCTATTTTAGAGAATACATGTTTATAGGCAATCCTTGCTTGATTTATAGACTGATGGGTCGATGTAATTTCAACGGAAAATGACGTTGCTACTTTATGAGTAGTTCGTATAGCAACAACTGTACTCGCACATAAGAATGATTATTGTTCGCTAGAGTTTTGTTCATCAGTACTGAGCTCACTAAAGAATTACTCATAAATCGCAGCACGGAATTCAACTGAAAGTTTATTTAGTTTTCCCCGTAACAGTGGTTGCTCCATGTCCAGCGTTATTGGTAAACTTGATTGCGGAGTCTGTTAGTTGGAATCACAAAATTAAGTGCTAATTGCTAACAGTAAACCGTAGACAGAACTTGCCAGTCCACCAATATCGGAATCCAAGAATCGAAACACCGATAAATTGTACTAAAGTTCAAATTAAATTAGTAATCAAACGGTGTTCCCGTACTAAGATAAAAGTAGAGGAAAATATGTCGATTTGTAAGCCGTACAAGTTCGTACTCCCACAAACGATTCAGAATGGTTGCGCACAACACATCAAAAGGTCCTGAAATAAAAGCTACCTTAAACAAACAGTATGAGTGGTTGGGACCCGACAGAGGTATAAAAATTCCAGAAGGGTTCAGCTGTTCGGCACGGGTATCGACCCGCAACACGTGCCGACAGCGTGACGGACATTTAAACTGGTGTATTGACGAGCTCCCCGCGAGGTGAACCAGAAGGGTCGCTCTTTGATTCACAATTTATTGGAACTGCGAGATTTTGCAAAAATGTATTTTGGGAGGTTTGTGTATCATTGTTTGCAGCGGTTTCGGGAAGGCTTCTGTTGCGTTGGGTGTTTCTTATAGCGGTCTGTGTGTTTTATCGAATAGGTGGCAAACGAGCAATTGGGTTCATTATACGGGTAATATTGCTGAGTATATTTTACTTATTAAATTCGGTTTTAAAACATTGTGCACAATACAATTTGGTTTACTATTGATGAAGCTGTAGTAGCTGTGTAGCTATTTATTTTTCCCAAGTTTTGGTCAAAAATCTACTACTTACTAATTATTCAACTTGTATGATACATGCGTATTAAGTACTAGGCGTTTTTTATATTTATCTTTGTCCAGACTCAACCTTTTGTAACCCCGTTCCAGTGACGTATGCGGCAGTCATAATCGTTAGTGGTCCCGCCATGGAGCTGCAGGCCGCGATACGGCGAGGATACATCCTTTTACCCCTAAAGTCCCTGAAAGTAACGAATATTTTGTTCAGATCAACTCAATTCTGTCCCTCGGAGTAATTTAGCGTCATTTATAATCAGCTGCGGCTGACGTTTACAGTGTTCAGCACATGTCTTGTTTACATTATGGGGCTTTATACATTACGTGCGGTTCAATTATGGATGGAGTTCTTGTGTCATGGCGGTTCTTAGATTTGGTTAATTTAATAAAAAATTGCAAGAATCCCTTAGAAACATATTTTCCCGTTTCTTTGTAAATATCATACAAGACAATTTTTATGGTATTGAGTGTACAGTTGGATGTCGAACCGACTATACGCGAAGATGGCACGCGCTAAATAATTATAATTCGTAAGAATCACGTTATACAACTATCCATATATTCCAGAAAAATTGTTCAAATTGAACCTACTCGAAGCACTGCGCTATACAGACGACGGTCATAATCGTTAGTGGTCCCGCGTCCGCGTCCCGGCAGTGGCAGCACATCGCTGCGCCCCGCGATACGTAGGAAGGAAGTTTTTAATTACTCCATCCGTTTGCCCAATGTTACATCTCTGTCTGCCCCTCGTACGAGATAACCGCTTGCTTGTACCGAGCTGTTGGGATTTTATTTAATTGCTTTATTAGTCTACTTGCAGACACCCTGTGTAGTGTGTAGTGTGTACTAACTACGTAGGTATTGTTTTTATTGTAGGGAAATAAATGAAAATTTTGAATTAAGGGATGATACGAACAGTGCTAAGTTTATCTTTATAAGGTCGTTATGATGAAATCAGTTGAGAAACTTATATGCTTATGAATCCTTAATTCGATTGAAAAACGTTACTTGACGAATGAAACTACGTGCATCTGAAATATTTATTGGCAGACTTCGTATCGGACGCGAGATTCAATCAATCACGTATCCTTGCTCAAGCGTGTTCGTAATAGAAAACATCTAAAACTCATCTATAAGTTATGAAATGTTATTGCAAGAAAAATAAAGAAGTAAAATCCGCTGAAGCTACAGAAATATAGTCTTCATTCGTTGAATTTTAGACAGAATAAGTTTTTCGCGAGTGACCCAGTTTTATTGGCTGAGAGTGTGGTATCTTTTTATTCTGCGGGTCTCGGATAGTTTTGCTCGAATTAAGCCACGCGTGTGTATCGATACAAGTCCATCACTAGTCGAGCAACTCGAGCATCGAGAGAAATGCACGCGTGAATAAACTGAACGGACGCGATGTAATTGCGATCTCATGGAAATAAATACAACAAGGAAAATAATATAAAGTTAATAGAATCGTAGCTCAAGCAAGTAAATTGTTTATTGATGTTTTTATAGGAAATGTTTTTGTTTATACGAAGTTCTTCCTTTGATAAAATAAACAACATAAACATAAGACAACAACTTAAGATGTAAATCTTAATGTTCTAAAACAGCTATTTAACATTCGTTAATTATACAATGGATACTAACCAGTAACCAGCTACGGTAAACAGTTACAAAAATACCAGTTCCACGTGTTTATCTAACGTAATTTAGTTTTAAACTCATATCGTTAATTCAAATTACCAACTCACTAAACTTAAACTGCGGTACAGAGTAGACTAATTAACATAAATATAGCAATAACCACATAATAAACCAAAACATAACTTGTGCCCTAATCTCTTAACCCGCTGTGACAATCCTGATAAAGTTAACGCCAACTCACAGCTCACCTGCTTCATTTGATATTCTAAACTGTTCTAATGTAAACTATAAACATTTAGAGATGGAGTATCTCGATAAAATATTCATAACGTTATATCACGATTTATGATAAAGATAGTAACGTTAAAAGCATCGATTTCGAATATCGATTTACTTAATTGTCAACGAAGCACCCACGCGGGACAATAATAGTATGCTGAGATATACTTTGATTGCGTTTAATGACTGTATTTGAAAATATCATAAAACTAGTTTTCATTTTGAAGAAAAATCAAGACAACGCAACGTTTTTAACGTTGTTTATGAGGTGTCATAAACGTGTGAACGTTGGACAAAGTTCTGTAAGATAAGGGCTCGTCGAGTGTCATTGAAGTTTATGTATGCTTTATTGGTGTCTGCCTACTAAACACCCCACTACAAGTATATCAGCCGCTGCTCAGCCCCGCTTTACTCGCAGCTGTAAACTTTACGAGCTAGTGCTGTCCGAATCGTGTGGTTATTTACACGCACCTATTAACCGGTGTTTAACGATAATAACTTCAATAGTGACAAATAAATTGTGACATTATTTATATGTCATATTTTTATTGTTATTGTTTTGGCTTAACTGCTTTCGTTTAAGTTTTGATAAATTTTATATAACATTTTGTTTAAAATTATAAGTAGCTAACTAGGTATTTTAAACTGTATTTTTTTTGTATTTAGGTTTATTTTGTCCTTGTATAATATTTAAAAGCTAAGTAAGTAATGTTATTTTGTTAAATAATGTGTAAATCAACTGTTGATTAATCAGATGTCATGTTATGAACTTAAAATATAAAATGAAAATGACAAATAGAACAGCTCGACTGGCCGCAGCCGAAGCCAACGTGTGACCATAACACATCGGATGGCGGGGTGCCAACACACCGCCAATAACCAGCATATCGGGAGTTCATCTCCCAGTCGATAACCATTTGGATCCACACAGCTCGGCCAAATCCATGGAATATTCTCCAAGACTTATGGCCGCCGGTTGGCCATGATACAATACTCGTTAATGGGATAACATGCTCTTGGTCTTTGATTGAACTATTTGGAGCTGAAGTCAAGACTTTGGAGAGCAGCCAGGAGCATAGAATGCTTAGATACAGCTACGTAAAGTTGTGAGTTAGTTAGTTGAGGTGGTTTTAATGTCTATACTCAAAGTTTTAATGTACTGTCTATAGACAGGAGCAAAGATAACACAAAGAAATAGGTAGATTTATATTTAAGTAGGGGGTCGTTTATAGAGAATTGGTAATTATTAAGCAAATGTATACTAAGATGGTTTCATGTCTAGAATAGATATGTATGTACATATAAACATAATGTTTAGACAAGTGTACATACAGAGTTTGCTAGCTGACGTCTGATTGTTAAACCACAGAAAGCAGTACGAGTATGTAGTATGGTCGTTACATCGTGCATGCTAGTTATCCCACAGTGGCCCACAGTTGGACAGCTCGGCAACTAGTTGAGACAAGATAACGCGGGTCACTGTGCACATATTGTGCACTATTCGTACATAACAATGTGCACAGATATGTGTTAGTTACGAGGGCGCTGCAACAATATAGCTCTCGGATTAAATTCGTTGTGTCACAGGGGGTGTGAGTGCGGCTGCGTTTTCCACAGTTTATATATCTGCATAGAAATTAAATAAAGCGATCAACGGAGGGTTGTGTATATTTTTTCACAGAATTTAACAATAGCCTACTTTATAGTTTCAAAATATTGAATGTGAACCGGCCTTTGATCGTATTTCTAAGGGTTTATTGAACACCCACCATCTGGTCTGATACCTACGTAGGGAAATTTGAGATATTAGGTACCGAATATTACGTAAACTATTTTAGTCTTACACATTTATAAGGGTTACGGTTAGTAGTCTTACGTAAAAAATCATTGCTTGTTGGCTAAAGGAATAAAAACACCATGGCTTCCATAGCACCTGTATTCATTCTAACGTTACCTACAAAAAGCCAATGCTTTTCCCATAGCCAACGAAATTAATGAGGTTTTCTTTCAGGAATTTATTCAGTGCCGAGCTAATGGCGGTGTTCAATGAGCGGCAATAAACCTATTAGTTTTAAGTACGTGCGATAATGGATCAGATCCACATTACAGGAATGTGCGTGTACCCAATCTACAGAACAATTTATTAATTCTTGGAAGTCATGGAAGGGCATAAAAATGTTTTGCTTTAATATTTCAACACCTTATAAGTATTTCATTCCAGTAAAACATATTTTCCTAAAAGGTAGATTCTAATACTAAAAAGTACGAAAAATCTCAATAATAAATACTCTACCCGAACCTGGAATCGAACTTCGAAAAAAAAACACTTCATATAACATTAGGTATAATGAGACAGCATAATGTCTCTTTTTATCCTAAGCTAAAGAATTCAACAATAGTAGTGGTGAAATATCTGTGAGCGTTGCACCCAGCGCTCTCCATAAATTAAGTGGCAAGTTAAAACAGCATAACTTGGGGAATTAGTATGCATTGTGGAGCGGTTGGCTTATCTGGAGAACAATGCACTTGTAACGCTGTTCATATTCGGCAGCTAGGTGCTAGTGCGACACCCGACTCCTCCCGAATTTTGGTAACTTAACTACCTAGACCCACATAGATACAGTAACTAGGAGTGTCTGTGGATTTTTTTCGCTGAGCGTCGGCTTTTTACTCGTAAAGACAGTAATGAAATTTTAAAAAGTATTGCTAGTTAATAAGTACCAGCTTATTTCCATGCAGCGATCATACGTTCGAGACTACGAATTATATCGAAATACACAATATATAACAACGAATATTAAAATTGTGACCCATTGTTCTGCAACCACATTTGCGACAATGCTGATGGACCGGGCATCTTAAGACATTTTTCTTTTCAGTCACCTTGTCTTTTCAATGGTCGGTTCATATCTGACGGAATATGAGTCGCGTATCATCGGTCGCGTGACGCCAGAACAGGCAAATGTACCTATAGAAAAACAATTGACCGTTCACACTCAACCGATGATACGCTCGACGTATTTTACGTCAGATATGAACTAACACTAAGTATATAATTTGGCCATGTGATTTAGACACGGCTAAACCAAGTCATTAAGATTTTTCTCCGGTGTTACTTTTATTAGTAAAAGCTGCTATTTATTTCGTACTTAACTCCTGGGTAGTTGTTGCAAATAATGAGCAGTTCCGCGGTGTCCACTAACGCTAGAATTATGAAAATTATTTCAACGATAACTGTTATATCCTAGGATTCCTTTTTTCTTTTTATGTAAACGAATTAACCGTATGGTTTTCAGTGCTCTTTAGTTTTTATTACGAAGAAAAAAATATTAGTAAGTGCTGGAATGTTCTCTAGGGAGCTTCAATGGCACTTAAGTTAGTCCTTGAAGACCACGGCTTGTGAAGAGTGCTGGTAATCACCTCGTCTCGGAGACTAGGGTAGTTTTACGATCAGCAATTGTTTCTAATGTTCTTCAATAATATCTTACGAATGATGAATCGAGCGATCTGTCTGCAGCCGAATATTATCTGACTAGACTTCATATAAAGCTATGTCTTCACGTAGACTACAGAACTTTATTTCAATTTTAAATTAATATATTATGATCTTTACTATGTTGAATTATTTGAGACGTTCCACAAATGACGTGCATAATAATATGTTACCTACGTTATGTTTTAATCAGCAGCGAACACCGCGCGCGCCGCTATTTGCAATACACAACCCCAACAGCGATAGAAAGTAATGAGTCCTGTCATACTGTCTACTTTACAGCATACTGCGGCGCATAGCTGTGACGTCACTCGGTGATTTAGCCCCGGCTTGTTCTAACACCACCTTTACGACTCACTTCCCGACTGCTCCGCATAACATTCTGATTTTTACAATTCATGTATCATAAGCTTTACAACCGAAACTCGGAATAGCGCAAAACTAAGCAACCTCTTAGAAATTCCAATGAATTAATTCTAAACCCAATTCACTCGCGTGTAAGGTACATATTCGTATATTTTCTTGAAATTTAATTTAAAACTGCGGTGTGCACTTATATCTCGAGGGATTTAGCGTCAAATTGGATTGCTTTTCTACAAGTTGTGCATTTGCATAAGGACAAAAGATGTTAACGCCATTGGGCGGGAAATTTGTACGGAGCGGGGAACTTGCACACAATGGATATAATGGCCAACTGTTATCTCTGATATTTAACTTCATCACTTAGAGCAACTCTTTTATTCAACTTTACTAACACAACAAAGCGACCCTTGTTTACTGCAACTTGTAATGAGAATACTAAGATAATGAGAACGTGTACTCGTATTAGCAAAAATATATTCCCAACTAACAATAATGTTGACCACGTTTACAAAAAAACATGGCGCAGCTTTTACAAATTATTATCAAAGTAGAAAATCCGCATCTGCATTTTTATCGCGAAAATACTCTTAAAAACGTTCAAAACATTCCGACATTTTAAAAACGGTTTAAGAGCTAAGCTTTAAATAAATATCTGACTGAATTCCTGCAGTACAAAATAAATTATAATTGTGTGAAATTAGAGCTCAAATTTGTTTGAAAATAAAAAGTATTTACAAGCAAAGCAATGCATGTTGCGCAGAATGAAATATTGAAAATTCCGCGGGACGTGTGTGCAAAACCACTGGATTCTGTTTTGCATCCATTTTGGTCCTTATACCAACGGCTACAAGGACCATTTTCGAGATAGCAAATGTATTGTAAAATATGTTCTGTACATGTTTCTGCTACTGGCTTTGACACTTGTCGCGATGTTATTCAGTCTTCGGTTTAAAGACCTTTCACATAAGATTTTGCTAGTGCAGATAAAATGTTATTTTAAAGTACTTCAGATTCTTCGGGATCTGATTACACTGATTTACACAATTTATTTTCTTAAATATTTATTAACAATACTTGTGTACAAAGATTGGGGCAAAAATAACGTGTAATCTTACTCAGTATTACACTGTGCTGTAGTTGCCTTATAACTTTTTGTTTTCCCTTTAGAATGTAAATAATGGTAATAAAATAATTCGTATTTAAGCTTAGCACTGCACGTCAGCTTAATGAGTATAAGAGGTATTTAAGGTGATGAGAACAAACATGAAAGTAAAGAAGAAGTATTGTATCTTCTTTTAAATCGCAGCGACCACGCACCGCCTCGTGTGTAGAGTGCTTAACATGTAAAAATATTAGAGTACGCTATGACACCACTGTCATATTACTGGCACGTTGGTAAACGCTAACAAATTGCATGTTTAATGTGATTTGTGAACGACACAAACGCAGCGACGCGACTACATTGCTGCTTTTCCATGATGAATCGTATTACATCGCGTTATTAATGTTGACATGTAACTTGCGAATTACGGATTTGTCGAATATGTTTAAGTTCATTTTATGTTTATTTAGAATCTTGTTTAGACATTCTAAGATTTGAAATTAGGTTTCATATTAATCTGCCGGTGGTCGGGTCTAAGTAAGGAGTTGCTAATTGGCTATTTCGTTATGGTAAACTGTTATAGATGTAGCAGACTTGGAACATTCAGAATCCTATGATTCATGTTATTTCAGCTGGGTTGCAGCTAGCTCAGCAGCTAAAATTATGAATTGAACTTGTGTATTCTGACTATTTATTTTTTTATATCACACGATAAATCACATATTTTTTGACGGTTGAAGTCGTCTGCAGTAACATAAAACCAAAGTTCAATGAATTTATGTCATCAATAAATCAAATGTGAGGACTTAGTACATGTTTGCTTAACGTTGAACGAAAATGAAACGAGAGCACGTTCAGCCCTTTGATTGGTTGGTTCATTCGTGCCGGCCAATCAGAGGGCCGAACGCGCTCTCGTTTTGCTTTTATTCAACGTAAAGCAAACTCGTACTAAGGTTACTGATAACTTAGTCACAAGTGGAACATAAATAACCAAGTCACTATTCGATTTCAACCCTCCCATACAAAATAGTTTCAAGTAAAATTGTAATCAGAATCAAGTAACATTTCACCCATACAACATACAGCTATAAATCTGAACAGTTTGCGCAAACTTTGGAGCGGAAAAATAGTAAAGGGAAGGTTTTGAAAGCGTCCCTCAGCGACTTATAACTGGAGTCAATTTATTTCTTAAATACAACTTCCCACACGCACGTACATGTAATATATACATAAGCCCGAGTTAGTTGCGTGCCTTACGCATGTACATACATATATGTACATAGGTATATAGGACCGCATAGCTTTGGAAAATTCTTTATTTGGTTTAAAAATAAAATCTGTAACAATACAACACCCAGTTTTCACTAGTTATGTTATTATTAGTCCCATATAATAGAGAGTTAGCATGAGAATATACCCATATATTAGACATAATTTCAGTGCTAAGAAATTTTCGACAACACTGAAAGTAATATAAACCTTTGTTTGACCCAGGAGTCTAACCTGAGAGGCACCACGAAAGAAGCAGCTCTAGACCACCACAGATGAGGCTACTGAGCTGATGACCGACACGGCGCTGCGGATAAGGTAACAGGTTACCGGGGCTCCGGCTAAAAGTAGGAGCAAAAATGGGGTGGTTTTTAGTTAGTGAGAGTCTTGACACTTCCTCTCTCCTCACCCAAGGTAGAAAAGTCTTTGGATAATTTTTCTCCCTCAACAAAAAGCTATGTTAAGAAGTTTCATTTTGCTTTTCTTAGTTCAGCAATACAGCTGAAAATACTCAGTAAGTAAACTGTGTAAGTACAGAGTGTGTAGGAACATAAGTTTGGTCTCTGGCGAGTTCAAGTTAAGCGAATGGAGATTGTGACCGCACTCCGCACCGGTCTCGGGCGGCGATGTTCTGCAGCCGAACTAAACTGGACGCAATGTAGCGAACGTACACTTGTGAATTTTCTACATTTATTATATCAAAAAACATTGCAATACGGTAATGTTTTAAAATAGAATAATCAAACAATTTGTTTCGAAGTAATTGTTTCTTGATTGGTCCGTAGAACGTTTGCGTGATTTCAGGCTTCATGTTAATTTACAGAACTTATTTTAGAATAATAAATTACATTTATATCACATTTCGCACTAATATTATAAATGTGAAAGTTTGTTTGTTTGGATGTTTGTCCGTCAATCACGCAGAAACTACTGAACGGATTTTTATGAAGTTTGGTATACAGATAAGGTATGAGCTGACTTGAATATAGGATACTTTTTATTCCACAGGTACGCGGGTGAAACCGCTGGCAGATGTTAGTTATAAGTATTTACGGAACATGTCATCAGTATAAATTCTGTAAACACTTTTGTACTAATATATAAAGAGGAAAGGTTTGATTGTTTATTTGCATTGAACATTCTCCGAAAGCTTCAAAACTACTAGACCAATTTGGAAAAATCTTTAGTCGTCGCCATTGGAAAACTAAATGTGTCTAAAAGATTGGACCTTCTCAAGATTCCTGCAACCGAAGCCACCGGATAAAAGCTAGTATTAAAGAAATGAAAACGTTCTCAACATGTCAGGGGCCATCAACTTACTACATTAACATCAAATATTACAACTAAGCACCCTTTTAACCAAAACCCGCCATACTCATGTAGGATTGAGTGGTAGCAGGCAGTTCTCAGTCAACTAATCATCGAGGCAGCGGCTCATTACTCTCCGGTTGACAGACGAATTTATAAGCGCGGCCATCTTGTGCACATCTCATTTGTCAGGGTGGCTCGTAAATTGTGCCGTATTGCTGCTGCGAGCCAAATCCGTGGCGAGGTTTTTGAAGTCTGTTTTCGTATGTTAATGGTTCATTAGGTTGATATTAAAATAGGAATGAGTGTTGTGTGCATGTTACTGCTTCATATTATTTGTGCTTGTGTTAGGGATAATAATGTGTTGTTTGAAGACGCTCGTGGATGGTTTAGCCGTGACGCGTTTGGTTTAAGAGGTGGAACTTAAAATTATACCTTTTTAGGAATGTAAGAAGAGTTTTTTTAAACGTTGCCCCTACACTAGGATTTTCTCCTGTGTCGTGGGTGCGTTTACAAACACACAAGTTCACATACACATGACACCCAGATCCGAAACAATATTATGTGAATCTCATAAAGAGTTGTTCCGTGCGGGAATCGAACCCGCTACACGTTGCGTGGCAGCCGGTTGCCCAGCTATCGCGCCAACCGCGCAGTTTGTTCGTTAAATATTTGCTTAAGATCTATAATTTCTATCACTTGATTTCTTGAAATTATAGTTAATTTGAATATCAACAGTCTTAAATAGAAGTACTTCAAGTTACAGCTCCGTTGTATTATTTCCCTCTGAAAGGGTTTCGCAGATCCTTATCCTTATTGGAATCCTTGAGGTCTCCGAATATAATGTTGATTTATCTCGAGTTCAAAATTCAAACAGATAACTTTATTCGTAAACAAACATTTTAGATTAAAATCAATTCCCGAGCTCGTTACCGTACATATACTTGTATACATGCGTCGTACAAATATCAAACAAACAGTAATTAACATATTTTTCCAAAATCAAACGTCGGGTTAAGCAAATTATACGCTCGTTTACTTTATAACTTGTCTGTACACACCGCCCCGGGTATACCCGGCCGCACGGGTTGATACACTCGGCTTCGGTTACACCCGGTTAACCGTAACCGGACCCTTACATGGTTCTTTGTTGGTATAAATTTATTGAGCGCATAATTTTATGCGTACTGGTCTCTACGGTTAATCGTTCGGTTTGTAGAGACCGGATGTGGAAAGGTGGAAAAATAAATACCGACAATATGACGATTTCCATCCATTTTCCTACAAACATTTTATTGTTAAAATTATCTCGTTCACCTTTATACTTTTTAATGAGATTGTGTACCTGTGACTTTATATTTACATACTTAGTGTCAAGTTTTCAATCTAATTCAAAAACAGATTAAACTGTCATCAACTTCAACTCTCCAAAGCTAACAGTAGATGATGAAACATATGAAACAACAATGAACGCAGCGCTGCAGAACGAATAGTCAATAAAAATGCGAAAATAAAAATAAAGGCGTTTTGTGAGGAGACTTGGTGAAGAAAAGTTTCCACTAATATTGCTGAAGTAAGGCAATAAAGGCGCATAACGGGCCATGTAACAATTATGGACGTCTCCCCGTCGTCTTGTAGCAGACGGAGTAACTGTTATGGAGTGGAAGTGGAACTTCCCTCCAAGTACTCCTCCGAGGATACCGGAGCCGCGGGCGAAGAGAGGCTATGTTCTGATACATATTTATATATTATGTAGGTATTGTGTATAATGATAGATACTTTAGGGGTTATAAAATGATTCAATGTTTGTATCGATATTTGAACGAGATTTTGTGAGTGACTAAGAATTGAAAAGATAATTATAAGTGAAATGTCTGATAATAGTGCCGCTATCAAAGCTTTAAAATTGTTTATATGTATTGGAATAAGATTAAATATTCATTACTTGACCTATAAGCTGTGGAAAACAAATAAAGACAATGTTTTCGCTGAAATACACGTTTAATTTAAATGATCATGAGTATTAACAACCACTGATAGTATCTCCGGGCAGTCGTTTAATATTCGTTTGCAATTTAATCGGTGTTGAAATAAAATTATCGTAATGCAAATTACTTTTGCGTTCCCAAACAGTTTAATGTTTGCAGTTGACACCTGTTCTCGTAATAAACTAGACGTAATATTAAATTATATCTGTTTTCGTTTATCAGCTTTTAGTATTTCATAATTATACTAAGATAATTTGCAACGACTGATTGAAATCCACGGTCTTACTGTACCTACAGAAATATACAAAATGTTGACTTTCCGATGCGAAATGGTAGAGTTAATGTTAACAATATAGCGCTCGCTCCAGTGCACTTTGAGAAGTGGCCAAACTCGGCGCGGCGTCGGAACTCCGCGAGGCCTTCTTTAATTCCAGTCCATGGCGTCTCAGATAAGAAGTAGATCGAAGTAACTTTCCGATGCGAGAACTTCAAACAATTAAGCCTTTATTTCGCGCTTCCAACAATGAGAAGTAATTAGCGGAGTGCTTGACGATTCCGGCATTTTTTGTAAAGGGAACTTTTCAAAATACCCTCCTATTGTTCGTAAATTTTCATCAAACTCCGCGCTGACCCCGACGGGAATCTTATTAACGGGCGACGACGCTCCGATGTTTTATTGAAGCTATTGAATCTATCGGCCAGGCGCGAGGCGCGACGGAAACAACCAATATGCTGTAGATAACAAATCTTTGGGGCAATTTAAAGGGCCATTTTTAATATCCGCTCGAGGTCAACATCCTTCCCTTCGCACGGCCCTTCCCGCCGCTCTATGTATCATATTAAATTGAATAAAGGTTGATTTGTAGGCCTGAAAGAACGTTTTCAATACTCCTTATTGAACCATTATGTCTAATGGCTGTGACAATAGAGCATTACAAATTTGTCTCGTCGAGTGAAGCTCGGGTGCCAGACGAGCACAAGTGGACGATTGCTGTCGGAAGACAATGTAGATCTTATCTTTATTGTGGGAAGGTTCTTTTTCGGGTGGATACAAGAGATGTTCCAATTGAGTTTATCACCGGATATTGTAAAATGGTCGTAGTTAGTCGGCACAATGTGTCGGTAGGCATTGACGGGCTTGCGGCACGCTTGCGGCCTCCGATTGTGTTCGGGACTGTACTAAAATTAATTTGATGGGTACACTCCACAGCTTATGGTATTATGTAGAGGCCGATTGAGGCGTTAATTAAATTTCCTCAAAATTAAGCAATCTCAACCCGAAACACTTGCGTTTGTCTTGTGTACGTGCAATATTTTACAATTTCCTCTTACGTTTAAAAGGCTTTTGGTAAATTATGTATTTTGATGAGGTTTCACAAAATGTTAAAGGAAGGATGTAAACAAAAGTATATTTTCATACATTTATAAATTAATAGAAAAGGTCTTGTGACTTTGAACAGCCTCTAGAAATATTGAGTTTCACTAACCTGGGGGACAGATGCAGTCTCCTACATCTCGCTCCTTCCTGGAGAGCTCGGGTCCTGCAGCCAGCGCCGGCTCCTGCTCCTGCGCCGCTCGGCGTAGCTCCTGGAAGTGCTGCTCCAACACTAGCACTCGCTGCTCCAGCGTGTGCTGGCGGTACAAGCCGTAGCCACAGATTATGAAGAAGAAGCCACAACAACACCACAACACTACAGTGTTCAGGACATTCTTGTCACCGTCCTGTCTGAAATTAGGATTAGCCATGTTCGAGCTCAGTGATTAATGATCGGAGTGCAAAGGATCATTGTCAAGATCGGTATGGACTATTCGTAAGGTCAGGCGTGTATGGATCAATTGGTTCGGTGTGGCCTGGTGCGCCGGTGGGTTGGCACTGGGGCTCCGGCGGGCGCGCGCGGCTCCCTCGGGAAAGGAAGCGGCCCGTCCATCGTTAACTGCCCTTCTAGTTGTGTCGATTACCGCTCGAGTACCCTACCAAACTTTGATGGACGTGTTACATACATGTGTTCCGGATGCTGAGGTTACATTGTCGATCTTATCTCTTCCATTATTTATGTGTCGTGTCCGACACAACGCGACATGTACTTACCAATGGAGTGTTTTAATCCGCCATGTAAGAACTGTGATTTAGCATCATGTTGTTGCTGACTGTGTTTAACAACATTTTAACTCTTCTTTAGACATCATAAATCCGTCAATGAGTATAAATGAATACTATTTATTTATTTATTTTTTAAGACGTTTGAACTGCATGAGAGAATTGATCTTTAGAGACTATTAAATTTGTTATAAGATATCTCTCAGCTCAGTGTGCCTGTTGACAAAGGCCTCTTCCAATGTTTTCCACCGTTTCCGGTCTTGAGTAACTGTTCTCCATTTGGGACTCGCAGTAAGTTTCAGCTAGTCTTCGAAGCGCTTATGTTGTCGTCCACGACATCTCACATCTAAATTAATCCCATTAGTAGTTCGATTTAAATAATATAGGTATTATGTATTTGTGTTTTCAAAAGTATTAATGATCGCAAACTGAATGTAACAGTGTACTAATTTCTTGGTAAGTTTTAACTCTATATAGGAAGTAATCAAAATCCAAATCTTTCACCGAACATGTGATGATTTGGGGAAAATTAAGATCACTGTTAATACCACTAAAGTCTACTCTTTAAGGCATTTGAACCTAATAGTCGTATATATCAGAGTAGGAATGAACCGGAGTAGTAAGCGTTAACCTGGAGCATTATATCAGAGTAAGGGAGAAGCTATAGCCGCATATCAGACTCAGAGTGAACCTATTGCAGTATATCGTAGACATTGCAGTACGTATGAACCTATAGCTGCATATCTGTATTAGAGTAATATAATCAGTGTTGGTATGAACCTTTTGTCGAATATCAGAATCGGTGTGAACCAATAGTCGAATATCAGAGTCGGTGTGAACCAATAGTCGAATATCAGAGTCGGTGTGAACCAATAGTTAGTTGTATATCAGACTCGGTGTGAACTTATAGTCGTATATCAAAGTATATTTAAATGTAAAGACATTCTAAAGGACACCTTGCCTGTAATTATTTTTTTCAAAAACTTTTTATAGTGTTTTTTTGTATGGATACGACAAGAATATTAGATACGTTGTCCTGGTAACGGCATCCTGTATGATAATTTTGAACTATGACGATAGCGATAAGTAATAAAATAATAATATACCAGTTTAAATGCCACTAAACATTAAACTAATCAAGACACTTAACTATTACAACTATTATTAAATTACAAACGTAAAACACAATAATCCTGAGGACGGCAGTAAATTACAACGGCCTAGTTGTTAGGACTTGTACAAACTAATGAAATTATGGAGCTCGTTCTTCGAGAAAGTTTTAGCAATAATTGCGGGCACAATTTAAGGTTCGCGGGTATCATAATGCCTCGTGAACACCAAACAAACCGCACCTACACCCTTTACTACGGCAGTAAACATGAATGTCATAAAATTAGAAATCCGCGACCCCATTACCGTGTCAATAAGATGTAACTACGATGTAAATGATTTGCATATATATTGCATATAAATTGTTCTCCAATCGCGACGCCCGCAATTAAGGGCATTTTGGGTCCCTTTTGTTTTACATCACGGCTAATGTCCCGACGTCCCGGGGTGACGCTGATAAAAATGTAAATGTTCAAGTCAACCTACGCGCCGTATTAGTTCTGCCAACTGTCAGGGGACTTGGAATTTTTCATTTCCCCTGTTGGGACGAATAAATCTTCCGAATCTAGAAGACGGTCTAAGGAGCCCCCTTTCTGTCCTGATAGTGTTTGCGAGTGTTAGCGAAGTGATAAATGGTACGGCGACAGGTGAATCTCTGTGCGTTTAGGATGGCCCAATCTTGGATTGTGGATTTAGATGTGAAATATGGAAGCGGGTATGATAAAACGTTCCTACACTGCCCGACGTTTCCCGTTATCGACTGATATTGATGGTCTTTTCAATGGGATATTTCAAACCGAATAATATATCCGCGTGCATTTCTATTTTGGGAGTGTACATATTCACTATGGTCTGGATAAAAGTTTTAGTACTGCGTGGTTTCAACGAAAGCATTGAACCAATTTAATTTCATTACACACTTTAGGTTTCTGCTGGGAAACATTCCTCTCGTTCCTCTGTCACTCCGCCCTCCATTACTTAAAAAACGCATAAAACAGTCGACATTTAAACGAAACAAAGTTAAAGAATTCCTTGGATCCGGTAGAGTTGGGCTGTCGCTGCAATCCGGACATTATTGTAGCACATTACACCGGCAGTAATACGACACGCAGTGCAGGGTGTCTCCCAACACGACTAACAAGGGTAAATTAAAATTCCTTCCCGCTTTATACGCAGTGGGGTCACCCTTGTTTTCAAGCAAATATCTCTGCACAAACTTAGTTAGTGTCGACCCTTCTAACAACTTTAGAATCCATCGATTGTTTTCTGACTCAATCTAATGTTCTCTTTGTGTTGTAGCAGCATTGTATGTTGTGTGTGTCGTTGCTGTACACTATGTTAACCACGTGCGTTGACAGAGAGTGAGGTGTGCACGTTATTTATGCGGTACCTGGGACGCTGCGATATTATTACACACTTGTTTAATTTCCTAAGCACCTCCGAAGGTTTATGTTTATAATTAAGTATTGTTTTCAGGTCGAGTCCCTCCGAGGAGCGGCACGAGAGGCTGTTGAGCAGGAACTCCACAAATCTTGGAATTAATTTTTATGACTCAAGTCTTGAAGTTTATTTTCCTTTGGGTGTAAGGTCGTAATTTCGCTGACAATTAAATGCAAAATGACTCCGAGTTTTATGTTTATTAAATGGCTTTAGTGATGACCACTGAATATTCTATAAACGTACTTACTTAACGATTATGATTATTATATTTCCTTTTGAATTTAAATTATATTTCTGCTTTGAAATGTTCCGTAAATTGGTACTTTTGTGTGAAAGTTTATGATGGAGCCAAAGTATCATAATTAAAGTTACCACCAGGCGAGTGAGTGGCCAAACGTCGTCCTACTAAATATTAAGAAAATGTCTCAGCATTTATTGTGTCAGTATTTATATTCAACGGAGACTGATATATCGTTTATAAGGTCTTTCAACACAATATGCCATAAACTAATTTAATACATTTTCCCGTAACCTAATTAGAAAACTTTAATGTTGCAAAGTAAACACATAAAATATTTACAAGCAAATACTATCACGAAACGAGCGCAAAATCAACAAACAATGAAGACGAATAATTTTAATTAAACCCTGGGCCACATCCTCCGGGACGCTCCCAGAAACACACAAAAAACAGGGCAAAACACAGCAAAGGCCAGAAAGGCACGAAATCTAACAAACTTCATTCAAAAATTCAATTAAGCTCTTTTGGGGGTTGCGAGGGGTTTGGGAGACAGGATAATGAGTAACAAACGCCGAAGAGCAGCTCAAACCGATCCGATTTAAAACGGGAGAAAAAAGGATCCGAGTTAATCGGTATTAGCTGGTCTGGTGGACACGGCGGACACCTGTAGTGGCTTCCCTAGCTACAGCTACAGCTACACGGTATGAGATGAGATGAGTACGTGCGCGCTGCAAATAGCATGTCTCGTAGATTGTTCGTTTTGGGCAAATGTGATTTCTGATTCGGTGCGGTTTGAATGCTAATTTATAATTTGTATTTAGTCTGGTAGTAGGTGAGGACTAGTTGTGTATATATTGGTTCAGTTTGGGAAAAATATATTGAGAGTGTTTATCTTAGTAATAGTTTGTGTTATTTATATATTTTTGTTACTCAATCATCTCAAAAAATGCTAAAGGGATCAGGATGAAGTTTGGACCAAGGAGTAGAATATGGTCTAGAGTAAAAAATAGGTCACTTTTTATCCCACAAGAACGCGAGCGAAGCTGGTAGAAGCTAGTGATTTATACAATCATGTCAAATAAAAGCAATTGGTAAAGTAGAAACTACATACTGCCTAAATGTTTGAATATTTTAACAGCAATATATCGTCGAACTTTAACAACTCAGCAACATATACAATATCAGACCACGGCTTAAAGGATAAGAAAATCAAAAGATAAAGTAACATCAAGTGAACCACATCAACAATCGAGTCCTGCGGATATTTACATCAGAATCTTATCTGCGTGCCTCCCACACGAATTTCGGCCGTTGCAAAACAACATGTAAATCAAAATGCACGTTGTTTTAATATGAATTTATGGCATGTTAATGGCGCTTGTAATTCCTGTAACGACAGGCGGAGTGCTGGCATTAATCTAGTGCAATTGTGAGTTATTGTGAGCACTGGACTAGTTGTTAATTGACTAGCTCGGTACCTCCGTGTAGGTGCCCTGTGCTTGTGTACGTAATGGATACACGGCCCGGCTCTAATAATCTATAATTGTCTTGTCCCCCATTATTATTATTAATCTTTGAACATTATGCTATGTCAAAGATTATGCTAATCGCAGATTGGACAGTAATACATTATGAGCCATGACTATATTTAAACACTAATCAATTTTAATGTAAGTGGTGGTGTTGTTTGTGGCCAATTTATTAATTATGAAATAAGTTAAAGTAGATATATTTGCCAACATGCTTGCAGATCAATATCCGATAAAACTCTAGACTTTTCTGTACTGTAATCAGAGCAATGTTTTGATGCAATTAAGCTACAAAAATGTAACCGTCTTCAACGCTACACTTAAATGTTTCCTGCACAATTAAAATAGGTTATCTGACGGAAACTGTTTCGTTCCTTACCCAACGCAGTGTCCACTGTCGATGTAATTGGCCGCGAGAGGCAATGTCTCAATCATTCCATAGATTTATTGCCAACTGTGACTGGACCTCCTATTAGTGCAATAGGCGTATAATTAAATTTAAATGTGATTTTAACTGGAAATTTATGAATGCTCTTTATCCCAGTACTGCTGAGACTGGTCTTAGTAGGAGGAGATCGATTGGACTATAGTTACCGTTATCGTGTGATATACGAGCGGATTGTCCTGTGTCGTAGATACGGGGTTCGATTAAGATGATATCTCATCGTTATCGTTATGAGTTTGTTCCAGCTGCAGCTGTGTATAGTTCTTCAACATATTATCAATGTGCATAGTGCAATGATTAGGTCGAGGAAACATAATAAATCCTCCTCGGCTGCATTGGTGATGGTAACGTCAAGTTGATTAACCATAGACAATTTAGAATAATTAGTCAATGGAGTGTGAGACTTGGGTGAGTTCGTAATATGTGACCAAATAGTTTTTGTCACAAGGAAAACAAATAATCTGAACAAATGAACAGTTCTTGATCAACCTCGTTCTGACTTTCCGAGTTTCTTTAGAATTCATTAATTGTAAGTGTTTCCCGTTACTTTGAGAGTAATAATAATTTCAATTTAATATCACACATTATGACGAGTGTTGAGACGAATTTCGATGAACTCCCACCTATCTCTTGGACAAATATATTATGGGCCGTATTTTAGAAACTAATGACGCAGTAAAAGAGGACGATAAAGATGTGAATAGATTAAATTGTTACAAACCAAGAATTGTTGTAATAAAAAAATAATACATCTGGGTAAGGTATATTTTAAAGACATTCTCTAACAATAACAATATTCTTCATTTGGTCTAAATGATTTAATGATAATGGAACTAACAATTCAACCTCCCATAATCTACAGTTAAGAAATAAAATTCTCTTATGCGGAACGAATGTCGACAGGACACCTGGTTTGTGTTTCGTTAGTAGTATTGCACTTTGTGCCTTATTTTAATAACATCTGAGTTTAGTTTGGCATTGATGTATAGATACAATAATTTTAATGTATTATTATGGTAATTTTTGAGATGGATTAAAAATTTTGCATTGGGTTATTTTCGTCTAACGATTTTGTGATTCGTTCCTACTCACAATTTTACTCCTTGTTATGTAGCTAATTTAAAAAGGTTATACAAATCGTGCTCTGAATAAACTAAATCATGAAGGATATAAATGAGTATAGAATCTTCACAAAATACTCTACCTTATAAAGCTAGTACTGGGAACTCAAGTCACCGTTATAATCCTTTAATAAAGAAACGCATTATGTTAATGCCACGAATGAATATAAAAGAACACAAAAATGTGAGACACTCCCAAAAGAGGCTCTAATTGGCACCTAATAGCACCACATTGCCATGTAACACCGCCAGCAATGGAAAGAGGAAATAACCATAATAGTTTCTCGCCACAGCCACCAGACGGCGCGGCGGTCGTATTTGGCATGCTCGGAGTTGTCAGGAACAGACTGGAGACACCTCAGAGTAATCCGAAGCACTCTCGCAAATGGATCTCATTTGGGAGCTGCCGTTACCAGCTAATATCTGTCGCCTAAGCAATTAATTTACTAATTAGTCGATTGAGTGCGAACCAGCCGCTTCGTAATGGCATCGCTATAAGATGACATTATCTTAACTCACTTAGACTCTGCTTCGCTTTATTAAGTCAATAAGTATATTAGGGAGACTACTGCCAGGAAAGTTGCTCGTAACTGAATTAAACTTTAACTTGTGATAATAGTTCGGTTTTGTTTCAGACTGTTCATTTATCGAGCAAAGTTTTCAAATTAGAGATGAATGTATATTCATAGCGACTACGGAGGGATATTATTGCAATGCAGTTTATATTGTAGTCTGAATGAAATTGTATGCAGTGAAATATCTGCATACTGGTTACTCTCATTGAGTAAGTACTGACAACTTCGATATTATTCAATGAATGGAACTCACACGCATATAATGTTGTATGATCAATAAAAAATGCTTTCTTGCTCGGCCTTTCCTATTCAAACCAAAATTTGGGAACGAGCACCTAGCTTCACTGACAGACACATTGACGGACAATTCAATTTGACGTTTCAAAAGTGCCTAATTAAGGATTAATTGAAATAAATGCTTTGACTTTGATAACGCTTTCAAAGCTTGTGAATTTCTTGGACTTTATAATTTATCAGAATGCTTCTCTGAATAAATCAAAGGCCAGCTGATGAATACACAAGCTATTAAACATCCTATTGAAGTGTAAAATAGGTTTAAAACTTCATTTTAAACACTAAAATATAAAACAGCCATATTCTCAACAAAAGTAATATCTTCATAGACACAAACGGGAAGTAATAAAAACGTAAAGAAAGCGCTTATTTAGTGCATAAAATAAATCTGTTTAGAGTTCAAGTCGTTAAGAACCGCGAAGGGTACTTGTGCATAATCCGAGGCACTCTCTAAAATGGGTGTCAGTCGAGGGAGAGGACCGAGAGCAGAGTAATAAAGTAACTGGTGAATGTATAAGTACTCAAAGATTATTGCTGCGGAGCCTGCATCGCTTTGTTTTGTATCATTCCCTTGACACTCCCCTTTTTTAAAGCATCTTCAAATCCCTCGCGAGTCTTATGGCTGTCTGCTTTAGACGCGGATGTTATTAGATGGGCTAAATATTTGTGCATTGTTTTGGTGGCGAAATATTGTGGAGTTGTGGTTGTTTATACTGTTTTGTTTAAGTGTATTGAAACACAAAAGTTTAAATAAAGGTACGAAATGCTGTCTGTGTAACTATATAAAATGCATGTCTTTGTGTAGCATCTAATATCTAAGAGGCCCTATACAAAAAACAATATGAGAACAACTATAATGAAGCAGACGAATTTAAGCTATCAGTTTCTGCGAGGGTGATGATAATACTTATGTTCCTTTCAAAGTTAAAATATTCCTGATCTGTAAAGGTTATGCTCTTAAATAACAAATGAGTGTAATAATAACTACAGCGACCGACAGGAAGTACTAAATTATGCATTGCCCAATGTTTACGACGAGAAAAAGTCCAAATAAGAAAAGTATTAGCGTTAAATTTGAATTTTATGAGTGAACTTAGCCGACCCTCTGAGAGAGGACCCGAGGGCTGCCCTCCTCTCTAAATAATAAACCTGGCTAATGATACAAAAAATCTTAATGAAAAATCCCCATTGAATATTTATAGGGGAAATATTAAAGTTGGCGAGATGTAGAACACGGCGGTACAAGAGATTACGTCTTGTTACAAATACAAACGGAGGCTTACAAATAAAACGAGCCTGCTAAGTTATGCTAAATGTTACCTTTGATGGTTTTAAAATGGGGCCCTGACTTAAGTTCTTTAGAAATGCCATTAAAACTGTTTTAAAAATTCATCAGTTAACTGTAAATGTTTAGGAACAGTTGTTCTTGCTGTTGATGTTCACAGTTAAAATGCTGAAACAATGGATGAAATATCGCGCAGCTCGAAACTTGGACGTTAGCTTAATGCACGCTTTATTCTTTGTTAAAGTATCGGCACTGCACTAGTTCCGCGCATATTTCCATTTCATGCGACTTAATAATCCTTTGTATCCCTGACATAACTCTGTATGGGGATAATCTATTTATTAATCGAGTGACGTCACGGCTAAACAAGTTAACTGCGACAGAACAAAGCCATCCATCCATTTAAGGCTAAAATGGTGATTTTTATCGTACATGGCATCACTCCAAACCATTGCTCGTTGCGCTCAACTCGTGAGCGAAAAAAGCGCAAAAAGTGTAGCGCAAACTACATTTTCCGGGCCGCCGCGCACCGCGCCGGGACACGCGGCTCTAGTTGCATTCCGGCGAAACGTAAACCTATACGTTATACTGCTGTCCTTGTAAATACTCACTGTGTATTTATTTTATTTCAATTTTAAGTACGTTTCTGGTAAAGCAATAAATTGAGGACAAAATATTTTCATTGTGTTGTATGTGGAGTGAAATGTTTCGTTACGAATCAATATGTTCCTTTTTATGATGAAATACGTCATCGTTTATTCTACGTAGTTTATTAAGTTTAGTTAGGGAATATTTCCAAATAAATATATTGTTTATTTTACCTGTTTGCTCCGTAGTTGTTCGCTTTGAGAATAAACATTGACATATATAATTTAATATTCATGTTCTCTGAGACAGGACATGTCGTGATCAGAAACTAGATTATTTAATACATAAAATAGTGTAGACACATCAGGAACGGAATTCCCATATATACGTACTCCTATATAACATGCTATGTAATACTATTCTTAAGATTTACAGTAGCAACACTCAAAATATACAAAATGAATATTATCTGACATATTCAAACAGCTATTTTGTCTATAAATTCTTAGCAGAAGACTACTAAAAGCCTTTTTATAATAAAAATAATACGCCTCGATATTACAAGCGACGATAAAAGGAATCTTAATGTAGCACATAAGCATACAATATACATGAAACTGATACATTTCTTCAGTGACGTTATGAATTGTAAATGTAGGAAGATGGTACTAATATCATAAATGGAAACGTGTGTCTGTTTATTTGTCCGTCTTTCACGGCAAAGCGGAGCGGGAAATTGACTTGATTAAGTGGAGAAATAGTTAAAGGGGTGCAAAGTGACATCAGATATTTTTTGTCTCTTTCTAACTGCTATTGCCCTAAAATGGAGAGTGGAAATTGGTATGGAGCATTTCGTAATTTTCAGGGTAGGACTATTTGTAACTAAAAAAAAATACCGCATAATTTTAATCTGTTCTCAACCCTATAAAAATACCCATGCGAAGCTGTGTGCGGAAAGCTAGTAAAAGATATAAAAATAGGGTCTGTCCTGATGTGTAGTTAGGTTAAACTTGCACATACGATCCGTCGGCTAAATGCTAACATTCGTGTGACAAATGGCAGGGCTTGGACGGAGGCGCGTGGTCTGCATGCCGAGCCGCTAACTGAGGCGGGATTATGATGTACTGCGACTACTGAATTTATCGTCCTCTGTCTTCTGTTCTGAATTTTATGGAAACTTGTGAATATATCACTGAAGTTCTTTCTTGACATTTTAATTCACGGAACAACTCTTTGTGTGATTCACAAATTGTTGTTCCGGGTTTGGGAAATTGTATGTTTGTGAACGGACCCACGATGTAGGAGAGAATTCTAGTGTAAATATAAAATATAATAAATTAAAAAAAAGCATATTATTTTTTACTTGATAAGTGATCGAGTTCATGTCCTTACTATTACAGTGAATTACTATTACATTTCAGAGACAATGTGTCCAGTAAACACCAATATATTGACCGTTTTTAACGTGACGATAATGAAATATTTAATTTGCACGACGTGAAAAACGAGAACATAACGCATATAAAATAAACATCGAATACAGATAGCTAAACAAAGTCGAGTAATTTATTTTCTTGAAGAATCTGGTGGAAAGTTGAAGCGAAACGCGTCCTGCAGCGAGTATTGATTTAGTTGAGTAGTTCCACTAAGTAATACTAAGTATAAACGATTCATCAGGCTCATTAAAGTCGGTAAACCAAGTTGGGAACAAAATAAAAAGAAGTAAATCTGAAGTTTTCACATCGAGAGAAGCAATAAGTTTGTTACTGTGGTCCAAGGTGAGGAACTGAAGCGATTTCATCGTTTTCAATGGTTGTGGAAATACCTAATATTTTCTGCAAAGATAACTAAATGTGTGAAACCTAATTTAGCAACAAATATGCCACGCACTTTAGGAGACAATAGAAGGTATAAAAATTAAAAATCAAATTAGTCCGTTCTGTTGTTCAATTAAAAAATAATAGATTGATATTTTTTATACAACCAAATAAACGGAGTTAAGTTTAGGAGTGGGAGGTCGTTACGTCACGTTACCCTATAAAATATAGAAAATCGTGACGTCACACGATATTTGAAATCAATGTATCGTCGAAAGTATTGAATTTTGTAAAAAAATTAAAAATAAGTGTGTGTGAACCTCACTGGAGATGCCACTGCATTTCCCCGATACCAGTCTTGACGAAATCCCGTGCCTATCAGTGGTAGAAAAGCACAAACTAACCTGGGAATCACCAACGACGGGGGCGCTTCTAGGGAGGACGCCGGCCGGTCAGTCTTTTCACGAACTAACACACAATTCGCACTTTCTATTGTTTCCACTAGTCAGGCGGGTATAGATCGAAGACTAGAACAGTCAGTGAGCAACTAACGAGGTTTTATTTCATGAAAATATTAATATTTACACACACGCGCCGAAATTCAAGCGGCCATTGTTCACGTTTTTTCACACACTGGCGCGGGGTTCGCAAGCGTCCCGCGCGCTGATTGGTCGACCGGCCGCGCTCGGAGAATTGCGCGGCAAATTTGAATGAGGAATAGCAGGCATTTTGATGGAACTTTGTCACTGTAACCTGTTGAATGGTGGCTGTACCTATTGCAAACATTAATTAATTGTTTTAAAATATGACATCTTTAAAATGAGTTATTAAGGAAAATTATACATTGGACGTATAAACGAAGGCTTTTGGTAAGCTGGCATAAAAATGTAACTGTAATGCAACATGGCAAAATCAACCAACATAATACTTCTAGCAAGTGTGTATGGTTCCTATGACTTCCACCAGCCGCGGGTTCCGTGGAAACAAAGTGTGGTTGGTCCAGTTGGAGTTTTATCAGCAGTTTATTGGGCGCACTCCCAACGATGCCGGTCTAATGAATAAACCACTACGTATTGGAGACAAACATTCCTTCCACTACACCAGCACCAACCCACTCGATACTATATGTATGTAGGTATGTATAGTCGATACATTGCAACATATATGGAGGCACCTACTACTACACAGCCAGGTTTATGCATGCAGTGTGCTGCTGTTTTGAAAAAAGAACATAAAATACAAAATCTGTGGAACCATTTCTAGTAGGACAGTATGGGGAAGGATTTAAAAACTTTCTTCTTTGTTCAGTATTTTACCCGAATATAGAAAATGATTATAGTTATTTTACTGATACCTTCAGTTACTAATATACTTTTACTTCAGTTACTTATACTTTTTGTGAATTGACGTACTGCTGAAAGAGAACTTAAAATGAAATTCCAAATATAGACATAATATTTGTGGTTAAGTTTCGAAGTAACAGTTGTTATATAATTGATTAAAGAATTTTAACGAAGAAAGAAATGTTGGTGCTAATTTTTGAGGAAGATATTAATGGTAAGTTTAGTAACATACTAATTAACATTAAAGTAATTTATACCACAAGTTTTCCTTCACAAAAACGCACACTACACATATTATTATATGCGTTAAAATGTAATTGGTTACAATAAGTAATGTAGTGAACAATCCCCGGCGCAACAGTGTCAGCTCGGAAATGGAACACATTTGCGGCATTTGTCCGGAGCGCGGAAAATATACAACTTTTCCGGTCACTACGCACAATAACCGCCAGCTCTTGTACTCAACTAGTTGCACTAACTTATATACTAACTTCTACACAAGAACTGTGTTTTCATTGTACATTACTATATTTTTTTACTTATAATTTTGATATTAGACTTTTTTGTTTTTTGTTTCTCTTAAAAAAATCTTACGGTTAAGTGCTTACCGCGGTATTCAGAATCATTTGGTTAATGGTTTAACCCGGTCCTTAGCAATCGTTTTCGATAAAATCGTTATAAAAGAATTGTTTAAATAATCCCTTAATGTCTCTGAGTGCGGCAGTAATACACATAATAACGTTAAATTCGTATTACCATCTTGAACTACTATACAAATAACAAATGTTTGAATAATGTATTTACGTATTTAACAAGAGTGTAAACCAAACAACTCTGTAATATCGTAGTGAAATTAATTTAATTCCGCTGAAACGTAGTTCCATTCGAAAACAACATTGTTTTCTACGCCGCCGTTATCCTGTGTCTCGCATAAACTTTGCGAACAAAGAACGCACGCATGCGAACTATATTAAAAGTGTGCAGTTCTCGTATTCTCGTATGAAGTAACAAATTGTGCACGGCCACCATTTTATTGGCTTGGAGTGATTCCAGCGCCGCGCTGTGTGCGTGGCAGCGCAGCGGGCACAATATTCACAAGTACTGAGTTACTCCCCGGACATGGACATTGGACACAACTGTGCCTCTCTAACAATACATTCCACACAGAAATCTTTCCAACTAAAGCTACTTGCATTCCGTAAAACACTGCATTGCTAAATCACGAACCAGTTCCAAAATATCCAATACGATTTTCTTGAAATGCAGTCACAGTTTTTATAGCTCAATTTTTAAATGAAAGCCAACGAGCTAGGTGCCAACATGTCTGTATTATGAGTTATGAATACGAAAATTGCTTTTGTACTAGAACGTTAACATAACCATTACACGCAATGAATGAAGTGGTTTAATTGAACCGTAAACGTGTTCCGTCGGTTAATTTATTACAATACTAAAATACCAAGACATGTTTATTAACGAAGTACGTCGTGAGAGATATTAAACTAAATCACGGAATAAATTTCTACGATCAATTCTATTAAGTTTCCTTCATTGGAGGCTTCCATGCGGAAAATATGTTTATAAGAATGTGCCGCCTGATTGCGAACCGATCGACGCCTTGACGGAGGCATGCCCCGAGCCCTCCCCCCCTCGTCAACTCCAACATTAAGTTTGAAGTGATGTCTTGATGAGATGTATTCTTACCTAAATTGCTTACTTCAAATAGAAACGAAATATTGTAATGACGAAATATTTCACTCAGTATTATTATAACAAATGCAAACACAACAAGATTGTAATAAAAAATACAATTGCGCGCCGCAAATTGAATAGGTTTCAGTGTTATTTTACAATTTGTGTCGAATTGTACGTACATTTACATGACAAAGGAGGTAATTACAATTCAAGTCTCGGTACTAACAACAGAACACGTAATAACTGCAGCGGCGAACAAAAGTGTCCTATAATTTCGCTAAACTTTAATATGGCCGGGTAAAGTTTACAAACAATCCAAAATTAACAAGATTTAAAGTCTCAGAAACAAAATCCGGGACGTTTAACGAGTAAAAAGCATTATAAAAAGTGGTGCAAACTGGCTCCTGTACAAAGGCAACTTCTCACAGCGCGCTATGAAACTGTCACGCCTGTGGCTGTTGGAACTACTCCAAGCTCCCAGCCTCTATTTAACCGAGCCCGATCTAATTACAATCTTAAGATATCACACATAACGTCCATTGTTGACTGGACGCGCTTTATGCAGTGGATGCGGTACTCGGTTTGCTTTTTTAAAAATGTCCTTTTGCCAATTTTTTGTTATTCTGTAATGGTGAAGGATTTTAAAGGCTTTATGTTGGGTTAGTTATCTTCGCTGATTAAAAGTTGTAAACTACGGTAAGTTTGCCTATTAAATACTTTTTAATAAATAATGTTCCTGCCCGTTATTCATAACTTCGACAATGTAAATATTAATGTTCTGTATAAGAACAGATAATATTGAAACAGTGATTCAACATCAGAAATGAGGTCGACAACATAATAAGTTCCTGTCTGTTTGGCTCCGATGTGGGACAGGTTACCCCCCTTTTGTCGGTTATGTCTTTAATCCCATTTAACCAATAAAACGAGTTATCTATGCTTCGGGCTACTACAGAAAGTTTCGAAATAGAAAAATATCATAGTAATATGTGTTGCTACTTGCTATATGAACTCCTTCTGGGAATAGGACTTAGTAATAAGCCGCACAACTTTGGATAGTACTAAACTAAAACAATTATTTTTGGTAACACAATAACATTGTACACTAACACAAACACAACTGTGATAAAAATAAGTTAGTTTAAGTGTTTGTACAACAAACATTTCAAAACTAATTTTAGCATCAACAAAACAAATAATAATAATGACGAAAGCACAACATAAACTGATGAACTGCTAATTCCATGAATCAGTATCAGAGAAAACTTTATACAAACCGAAGGGTCTGTTATTATGAATGTTATTAGAGGCCAGATAACCGTACAAATTATTGTAATTAGCTTTGATCCCATACAAACTTGGCAAATAGAACCCATAGTTGGATAGGAAAACGGCGAGCAATGGGTCTGCAGGCAAGTGATTTAAACTGTTATATCTATACGGTACAAGCACCCTATCCGTACCTCGTGAGGGATTTTGAACTTTACGCTGCAGTGATAATTCATAGTTTGGCAGTTTATCCTCTGTTTTGATATTGTATTTGGACAGGATTCGGTAGAATGTGGATGTAAGATTTTGGTTTTCGTCAGTGGGCGGATTATATTGGTAGCCGGCGCTTTCTGTTGTGTCTACTTCGGCAGGCGATGTATCAATATGTTCAGTCACTTCGTAAGTATTTGATGTTGCAGCTGTTATAACATCGACGGTCTTCTCTGTTGACACATCGGTCTTGGAATCAACATCTGGAAACTCCAAAACACTGTCGACACTAGTATCAACATTGGGATTCCATACCTTTTTAGCTTTCCTTACATTTTCTTTAGTGTGAACTGTGATTTGATCGAGTTTGTCTATTTTAATGGTATCTGGTTCAGGATCCATAAACATTGCAGCAGTCTCTTTAAAATTTTCATTTTCTTTTTCAGTAATTGACCTCTGTTTATAATTCAAGTTGTTATTAAAATCATCCCGTGTCTTTGTAGGGAGGTAAACAGGATAGTCAGTTGTTGTTATTGCTCCTCTTCTTATTTGTTCATAAATATCATTGTGTGACATCGGAATCCAGCCATCGGAGTATATTGTTTGTTCCGCTGATATTTGAATGGCGAAATTGATGACCTACAAAGAATAAAATACGGATTATTATCTTTTGGTCTTTATGAATGTTGATGAATTGTCAAATGAAGCCCTCACATCATTTGTATAGGTATAAGCACCCTATACGTACCTACAATTATAAGTACCTACGAATACAGAATAGAGTGATTTCAGAAAAAAATTAAAATAGTTCAAACTGTAGTTAGGAATCTAGTTTACGTTAAAAACTACACGAGTAATACGTTCCCAGAAATCCAATGTAAAATCAAACTAATCAGCAGTTAATCTGGTAATCACAAATAACAAAGAAAAGCAAAATATTTTCAACGAGCCTTCAAATGAAACAACCAAGCAGATACGGAGTCACTTTAAAACAAAAGACGCCAACTGCCAACTGTGAAGTTTGAGACAAGCTTTCCACCAAAGAAAACACTTTGCAAACAATAAAAAGCGACTCACAGTAAGTAAGACGAAGGCCCGGTGCCTCAGCATGTCACCACTTAGGACGAGTGCTCGCAGCCAGCTCTCGAGGAACTATGACAGCTCGCCAGGATAGTGGATGCACGTGCACGCATAAGTAAAGCTAAGTTACATGAGAAAGCGACAATTTTATGGGCCATTGTCGTTAGTTTTGGAATGTTAGGATTAGTTCTTATGATCGGTTGAAAACTAAGTAAAAAGATTTACATATTACAATTCTTAAAAGAAGTTTGATAGAAATGAAAGCATTAGTGAATACTGAAATTGATTTTATAACATGATAGAAAACTTAGTTCCAGTTGGAAATGTTAGCTACGTTACCTACTTAAAAAGAATACTCATATATAAATTGGACAAAGTTCAACAAACAAAGTCAAAACGTTAGCTCTGAGAGCACTTTGTGAAGGAAAATATTTGTTGCAGTGTATTGTGTCTGTGTTGGAATCATATCATGGACGCAGCTTAACCGACTACAGCGCTGGGCGTGTACAAGCGTTTTCTCATCTTAATTGCTTCTTTGCGCCACTCAGTGGGACAAGGAATTGCTTTCAAGCGCAAGCCGCAATCGCACCTACGTTTACATTGTCTGTCTGTTTGTTTTACTTTATTAACTCTAAAGACTTTTTTACTTTCTTAACGATAAAATGGTTAACGTTGTTTTCTTTATATTTATCGCGATAGCTAAAGTTGGCATAGTTTCGGCAAAAAGGTTTACTGTGTCGCTTTGTTTGTTGAAGGAATTACGCTAATGGGTGTGCGTCACTTGTATTATCTTTTTTTCTTAACATTACCTATATTCTTGACAAGTATACATTTTGTACGTTATCACTGAAATTTTATTTTGTATCTAGCAAAAGTAATATTTTTTAATCTCGTCCTTATTTCGATATGAAAACATACGTTAATAGCACACATTAGCGCCATATGTTATAAAATCACCTCGTAAACCTCTAAAATCCCAAAACTTCTAGCCCAATTAACTTGCAGATAAAATTCGAAGCGCTCTGTAAATTTTTGTTAGCTGCGGTCGACGACAGAGGGCGTGCGGATACACAAATTTATCTAATTACCGACCGTTAAAACTCTCTTGCAGACTTCAATTATGCGTTCAACAGATCTAAGTGAAATCTCTTAATTTGAACAAATTATTAGTACCTGCTTTAAGTGAGCAACTTGGAACATTGGGCTTTTGAAGTCGTTCGTCTTTATGTGTTGTGTTCTAAGTAATGTCTGTGTTACGTTTTGCTAAATACATTACACTTAACAAGATGTCTCAAGAATTCCACATAACGTGACAAAGTAAAGTGCTTCCACTAGACATATTTTTCGCCTAACGTTATTTGTCTCATTTACCTTGAGGTACGCTTGTCGTCATAATACTGGGAACATTTTAGCAAAAAGAAACTCGTTGACAATTTAGGATATGTGTTTATTTTTATCTTTCGCCTAGGTCCTTAGTTTCATCGTTTGTTACATCATACTCATCTTATACGGTTAATAAATAATTTCAGAAGATTCTCCAAAGATAACTTGCAACAAATGGATCACCGTATAACATCCCAACTGCTCATAAAGCGTTAATCTCAGGAAGCATGAACATTGAGCGATAGCATCAGCGTCTAAAATTATGAATCTGGTCCTTAGTGGCGCGGGCTCGTGTGATCTATGGCACTTGTAACGATATGATCAGGAGACGCGACACCTGGCAGCCCGCCTCATAACACTCGTCATCCAGGCCACCTTGCTGCCACGTCATTATCATTAATCTCCGCCGACTAAGATTGATGACGTAAATATATTCACTTTTCATATTTTTCTCGTTAACTCAGATCAGATTTTGATTTGTTTGCGGTTTAAGGTTGATCGCCGTGTTTTCCATGACTTTGTATGATGGCTGGATTTATTTTGAAGTTGGTGTCTTAGTTGCAATTAAATTTAATACGAGGTCTTAGATATCAGCAACTGGTTGGTCAATGTGTGGTTGGATTTGCTATAGAAATTACATTTACACGTATTGCGTGAATCAATCAAAGTTGCAAGTAACACAAAGAAGAAATTCAGTTCATAAACATTTACTGCACGGTTGGCGGGGTAGCTGGGCTGCCGCGTAACGTGTAGCGGGTTTGATTCCCGCACGGAGCAACTCTTTATGTGATCCACAAATTGTTGTTTTGGGTCTGGGTGTCATGGAAATTCTGGTGTGGGGTAATGTTTCAAAATAAATCTTTAAAAATCTCTTCATTTATTATTTCTTAATCTTTAGTTAAATCAATAATGGCGTCCTTATTCTTAGCGTCGATAATCTCCAAACAGTGAAACTTCCTGCGATGGTTTGGAGCTTTATAATTGACTTCATTATTATCAGGCGATACAACCTCCATGGTGTCTTTAAAGGCAGGCAAAGGTTTGCTTCCCACAGACGAATGGTTCACTGGATGGGAAGTTTTAGTTCTGGAAATAAATTAAAAGTTATTTGTCTAAAATACGAATAACGCAATAATTAAAGATATTTCTCTAGGTAGTCATTCTGTTGTAACAATTCTAAGTCTAAATACGAAGCACAAGGTGTCGGATTTGGTTCTCGGGTCAAACAGAATGTTGTTATAATTTTTATAATTCTTTCTTAGTAATGGGTCCAAAAACGTTTTTGGTGATAATAAGCTACTACCTATTGCGTACAATATGAATCTATGAAAATTACTGATGAAAAGTATGGTAATGCCATTTCATCCTACCCTTCTTCGTGTACACCTACTACTACATTTTTAAATTCATATGTGAATATGATTAATATACTTAATTATGTTCATATGTTTATACCTTCCAGCAGACTCATCAATTAATTTGCTGAGCTCTTTCATAGTAGACCTTTGCATGGACATGTTTCGCTTATTGAAGTCCAATCCAGACTGAAGACATTATAAAGAATACATGATATTATTAGTATATTGCAGTGTACATAATGATAGCGCGATTTAAAATCGTGACATCATAGGAAAGTGACATCTAGTAGAAATATTATGAACTAACTTAAAACAACGCCATCTATGATAGTGACGTTGAACTAGTATAACCAACGGTACACTCTCACCGTGGTATGTCCATTTTGTTGAGACGTGTATTAGTATACAAAAACGGCAATAGATGGCGTTGTATTGGCTCACATATTTAAAGTTTTAATTTTGTTATTAAGTAAGTGGTCACTTGTCACAAATAAGATTTTTAGATCAGAGATTATAAAAATTAATAAGAATTAAGTAAACAGAAACCACAGGTCCGACAAGGATTTGGTCAATTGATTTGATTGAGAAGGTGGTCTTTTTGCTAGTAAGAAAGTGCTGTGATTTATTCTTATTTATATTACGCTAAATTAGTATTCAAAAGAGAGCTAGGAAAGATAAAAGTTCTGCGAGTAGGTACATACACTACTGCCAATAATAGGTAGATAGACACCTATATCCAAAAGAGATAAATTATCAACATAAAGAAAACAATTATCTCTAATAACCAGTTCCCCATTGATTAAAATCTTACATCACACACTAATTCATGAAACGGAAGGCGAAATACCTTACCGTTTAGAAACTTGAAATTTCCATATTGGAGAAGAGCGAGCAAAAGTTACAAGTATGCAGTAACAATATGTGAGAAAGTGATTTTATGTGACTTCTTAATGGACGGATTATAATAAATACCGACGTTGGATATATCTGGCGGACGCGGACGTCCATTGATGTAGACGTGAAGCTAGTGTTGTTTGGATGTGGCATCTTTGGTCTGCCGATATTGCATTTTTTGCAATTTTCTGTAGGTCGTGGGTGAGACTATCTATATTTTTTTTCAACATCACACCTTTTATCCCTGAAGCCTGAAGCCTGAAAAAGCCTGAAGCTTGCCATATACTGGGCTCAATTCCAGACACTTTGCTACTACTGAGAAATGTTTGAAAAACCCAAAAAGCCCAGCAATAGAATAGATACTCTGCTCGACCCGGGACCTTTACTTTATCAACAATTGATACTTACATCTTTTAGATATGAGATAAAATGAAACACTTTTATTTAGAACAGCTATACACCTAATACCTAGCGCCATAACACTTTAACAACACACCCAGGAAATTGCCTAAAACATTTAAATTTCGTAGCTCGACCTTTTAAAATAAAAATTGCCACATCCATTCGGAAAGTGGTTCTAATCTCGTTGCTAGTGAAAGTAAAAACTGTGGAACATGTGCAAATGAAGTGGCGGGCTGCGCGCGCGCCGGCCGCGGTCACTGTTACCTGACCAATGACCACACGTTACAGTTCATACATAATCTGGTAATGAAGAGATGTTACGGATGTTATGTCGAGGCAGATATTTGGGTTCTGGGTGCAGATATACTTACATTAAATGGTTATTGTTTATAACCAACTTCAAAAAAACGGGACCTTTCGATTGACTTGTACATATGTATGTATGTTTGTGCGTGATTATTTCGCGATTGGCTGAACCGTTTTTGAAGGCATATTATAGATTTAGGAGGTGTGAAAATTGGAGGCGGTTCCTTTTTTAAAAAAATGTTATTAGTTTTAACTTATCATTAACCTATTTTTTGTCCACTGCTGGGTGTAGGTTTTTCAAATAACGTGTTACTCAAAATAAATCAATCGTTCCACGAAGGTATCTTCCCTGATCTACTAAAAAAATCTATAATAAAACCAATTTACAAAAAGAATACAAAAACAGACCCAAACAATTATCGTCCAATAGCACTCTTACCATCTTCCTCAAAAATATATGAGAAAGTTATGTGCGATCGCATCTACACGTTTTGTGAAAAATATAAAATATTCCACGACTGTCAGAATGGCTTTCGAAAAAACCGCTCCACAACCCTAGCCGTATATAAATATATCCAAGAAGCACTTAACATAATAAACAATAAAAAATACGCAGTAGGCTTGCTACTAGACATGACCAAAGCGTACGACAAAGTACAATTTGGAACATTGTTAAACAAACTATACGGAATAGGCATACGCGGAAAGGCTTATGATTGGTTAAAATCTTATCTAAAGAATAGGGAACAATTAGTAGAAATTGAATATTTTAATTATAAAAATAACGAAATAGAAAAGATCCGATCACATAGTAAAATAATCAACGCCTCAATTCCTCAAGGAAGCGTCATAGGTTGTCTCTTGTTTCTGATTTACATCAACGACTTACCCAAAATCATAGAAGGTCCATGTGTCTTATTCGCGGATGATATTTCAATATTAGCTTCTTGCCAAAAAAATGAAAATATAGAAGAAACCCTTAAATCAGTGCTAACTAAAACTAAAAATTGGATGAACGACCATAACCTCGAAATAAACTATACCAAAACAAAATTAATGACGTTCCATCCTTATCAAAGGTCACCATTAAACTTAGATTTTGAATTTGAAGGTTCAACGCTAGAAACTGTCAGTGAATTCACCTTACTCGGATTAGTTATAGACACGCATTTAAACTGGAAAGCACACATACAGAAAACTCACTCAAAGATTGCAAAATTCTCTTACGCGCTCCGTGAGATAAAAAAGACCACAAACCTACAAACAGCTCTCACCACCTACTATGCCTATGCTTACGCGTGGCTTAGCTATGGGGTTACCCTTTGGGGATACAGTACGGATGCACAAAGTCTCTTCATACAACAAAAGAAATTAATTAGAATCTTAGGAAACATTGAACAAACAGACAGTTGCAAACCATTCTTCCAAAAACAAAATATTCTGACACTTCCCTGTATATACATATTAGAAACATGCAAATTTGTACGGAAACATCAGGAATTTTACACAAAACGCGAAGATATCCAAACCCGCTTTCAACTTAGACACCGTTCCAGGCTAAACTTACCGAATTCACGTTTAAAAATGCACTCTACAGGTCCCTACGTAATGTCCATTAAATTGTACAACAAACTACCCACAGTCATTAAAAGTGAAGAGAAATTTAGTATATTTATGGGAAAGTTAAAGAAATTCTTGATTGACAAAATATACTACTCGGTGGACGAATACCTTGATGATAAATTCATAGGCCAATAGTTTTAGTAGAAACTATCGGTGGGTAATTTGTTATTTTAATTATAATATCCTAGTCGGTTTAATTTGGACTTTAGTGTAAGTTTTGTGCTTACATTTGTTTTTATAATTTGACTGTTCTTTGTATTTATTTTGACTGATTCTAATTTTATTTTTGTTTACGATTATAATTTATGTTGACTGTTATTAAGATAGTGACTTTGTATTTAATTTTAATTTTGATTATTTTTAATTTCAACAATGATTATGACACCTAATTACTTAGATTAATTTGATAATTTGATTAATTTAATAACTGTAATTATTCATTTGATGTACTTAATTTTTTAGTGTCATATAAAAGTGTGTTCCTCCTAAACTTGTATTGTTGTGCCCGACAGGGTCCACATTGTGTCATAGTTAAGTTTACCACCTAAGTCTTACATGTGGAAAGCAATAAAGTATTGAGTTTGAGTTTGAGTTTGTACTTAGCTCGATTTCCAGCTCGAGGGCGGATAGATATGTTTTAATTTTCTTGGAAATTGTATTGTATAGTATAATGATAAAACATGTGGTAGAATCTATTTTATTCTTTACTTACCCATATCATAAATAATATTCGTAACTCTTACATGTGATTTGTTTACGTTTATGGAGCTCTAAAATCGCTACTACTAGTATGTAGTAATCTACGTGATGTATGAACTTATACATGGTAAACATACATGTAGTTATACATACATATAAATAGTAGCTGTGTCATTTGTGTCGAGTTTGTTTGTCTCTATCATATCATGTTAATTGATCGTTTACGAGGTTATTATAATAAAATGTATTTAGATCTGTTATGAGAAATGTTAGTAGTACACACCCACACACACATGACTACACTTGTTATTAATATTAATACCAATGTATTAGAGTATTTGGAACACTATTCAAAGCCATCTTATCCAACTAAAGTGCTACCGTACTGCAAATCTGATGAGGTTTTTTGTGTAATTAGCAGTCTTACGTCCCTTATTTTTACAAAACTGTTTAAGTGTGGGAGAGCCATACGGCACGAGTGGCCGGCTCGACCAGAGTGATACCACGGCCTTATACAAAACCGACGTGAAACAACGCTTGCGTTGTGTTTTGTTATGTAAGTGAGGTTACCAGAAGCCCAATTACCGCCCTTCCCAATCTTGCCGATTGGCTAAGAACCCTGAACCTCAAAAAGGCAACTCACTTGTAACGCTTCTGGTGGTGGTAATAAGCTGAAAATATGCGGCTATTACAATAAACATTAGAAGGCAACGATACCAAAGTAGCCAGTCACTAGCTACTAAAACTAATAGTAAAAGTATATTTAGTAATTTTAGCACTTATTGTGTCACCTAGGTCGTGAGTCCAAATGTCATGACATTTGTCATATCTCTTTATATCCGCGATCTCAATCGCTAGTTACGTCACTAGTGGACAGTAGTGAACCAGCACCAATACATAATGTATCTAGTTATAATGTATATAAGATACAAATTGGTCACTTAGCTCAGTCAATCTATGACTGGAGTCCAAAACGCTTCCTCACCTTCAAGCAGGTTTAGAGTTCCACGGGCCGTGGATAACTTTTCTTTCGTCAATCGAAAGTTAAATTTTCATAAATCTAAATCTACCTATTGCAGTTTCTTATGTCAATAAGCGTATACCTACGGTATGCTTATAATAATGATGAAATGCGTTAATGTGATGAAAGCTGAAGAGCTATCTAAGGCTCTTAAAACGGGATATTTACCATGTTTCGTAACATTCTAATGATATTGTTAGTGAATCTATCAGTTTAAAAACTTATACCTAAGGCTGATAGGTATTCTAGTATTTTTGCGTAGCTACATTGGATAAAGTATTGAGTTATTTCTTTATTTAAATTCCAAAGCAACAAAACAGATGAATAAGTATTTAGGTCTACTACTCGTACCTAATTAAAAACTACAATACATTAAAAACATGTTTATTTCTATGAATTTTTTTTTGTACAGCTACGGAACCTAACGTAAAACAGTTTACAGTAAAGTGTATCGCGGGAAATGAGCGGCGCGCGTCACAACACCGGCGCCGGCGGCGGTTGGCAAGCGTTAAGCGGGGGAAGTGTCAGAATATCCGGGAACACGAGCTGATAGCCAGCCCGGAACTAGAACCCAGCTCCCTTCTGTTACAATTATATTAATTAGGCACATTGCACTGATTGATGTCGTGTTTTCTAGTACCTACAAACTTATTTGTTGTTGACTGTTTAGAAAAATCTTTAGACTTTTACGCTTTTTGTAGTACACATCGCGTCATCGCACTAGTAATTTAGCGTTTGCTTTCTTTTCTTTTGACCCACACCTAACGTTTTCGAATTTTTTGACAATTTCTTTTTTGGTTATGTCAAAAAGTTTCTAAATTGATCAAAGTCTAAGTCAAAATGGCAGTTTAAAATCACAGATCCGTTATCACATAATTTAGTGATTAGCACACAAATGCTACCATTTAGTAAGTCTTTACAAAACAGTACTACTTAAATAATAACAGTTTGGTAAAACGTTACATCTCCAGCAACCATTTTCCAATACCATGCAAAACAATATTGGTCAATTATTAATTTGAGAAGTTACTTAGCATCGATCGATTGAATCATTCTGTAACTTGGACAATAAATAAATTACCAATGTAGTAATTACGAAGATATCGTTTTAAAACGGTCCCCGCCTAGTTCAGACGGCGGTTACAAATCACCCTAGTGGTTGCATAACTCGTAATATTCGAATATTCACGGGTTTAACACTGTAATGGCCGATACGGCGTACAATTATAATATTGCACCGTGACGCTACTGGGCAATAGGCTCGGCTTGGAGCGTGGAAATTGTATCATTTGTCATGTGTTAGGAAAATTGCAATGATGAGGATGATGTCTAAATCACACTGTAATATTATTATTATAAATGTGAAAGTTTGTTTGTTTTGATGTTTGTCCGTCAATCACGTTGAAAATATTGAAGGGATTTTGATGAAATTTGGTATAGGCTGACTTGAGTGATAGGATATTTTTTATCTGAGGAAAACGCGGGCGATACTGTTGGCAGAAGCTAGTGTGTTCATAAGTGTTGATCTCATAATTATTATCACGCGACTTTTATATATACGTTTATAATAAGTGGTGTAAATAGGTGTTGTTTGTTCTTAATTTGTTCGAATACTGAAAAACAACAATGCTTAAAACATTATAATGCGATCAAACAGCAGGCAGTGTCCGGTTTGATCTAGATTTTAATTTATTTAACTTTTGAGTGACTTTCCTAATTTCTTAGTGACTTAGTATTGATCGCCAATTAATTATCATTTAGAAAGTGTCACTAAATGCCGGCTTGATGATCTCAGTGCCAACTGATGGGGAAACTGACTGACTAATTGGACCCTCACACACTTTTCATAATTCTAATCAGGTGTTTTGTATGGGCACCGTCTTCTAACGTCCTTGTGAAAGGAGGATTCTTGCATTCGTGCCCTTTGTTCTGCATTTAGAATTGACTGATTACAAGAAAACTGAAACCTTAAAATACTAACTATTACCTATATACTTCACAGTATACTCAGGACGGCTTTGCGCGGTAACTTTGTTACGTTGGTCAAAGAGAAATTAGCTAAACGGTAGCCTATGAATATGTCAGAGAAAAATATTACATTAATAAAAACTATGAATTATTCAAATGTTAAAGAGGCGTTACTCATAGAGTGTTAATGTCAATCAAAGTAGCCATTTATCATAGAGAGAGTTAGCCACCATAGTATTATCATAAACAAACAGTGTAGGTAGGTACATTATTTATACCGTTTAATTTAAGAGTTTGGTTACGGGTTCTAGGTTTATTTCATGGTGGTAATAGCGCTATAACAAGTGCCATCAAATGATGATATAACCTTACTAACACACAATTTTCCATAACATTTTTAAATAACCGATATAATAAAGGCAGTTTTATTACTGTTATGTTTTACATTGCGTTCCATTTTCTTATCAAAGTGTGACTTAACTATACCTAAATATTAGCGTACTTTTCTTTCAAAAATGCAGATGACTAAGAAGAAGAGATGATTAAATGCGTTTGTCTTTAGACGTTATACAATGCATAATTCATATGTTTCGGAAAACTTCGTAAACTAAAGGCTTTATTTAGGTACAGTAACTGCGAAGATATACCATAACCTACTGGCTTATTTAGCTACAATTACATCATACTTATCATCTTCTTGTGGTACCTCATCTAAAATCGCGAGCTAGCCACCAAGTTCCGCACGCATCCGCCACGGTGGCTAGCACCTCGGGTGCTGTAGAAAGCATCACTAATGCTGACGTAACCACCATTATCCCACCATAATATGCGCAAATAGTGAAGGGAGATTGATCATCGCCGAATGGTAATTATTCTTATAATTACATAGGCAGCATTTATATTGGTTAATTTCCTGTGTGAAATAAAGAAATTTACGGAAAAAGATTAATGTTCTTTTTACAAGAACTAAATTATACAGGTAACCATGTGCTTTCTTGCCACCGTTGTGGTGTAAACAAAAACATAATATGTACAGATTTTATACTACAAAGCAAGCCCAGCGTAAGCATTAGTAAATACTAAAAGTAAATGACACAATATAATTAACTGCCAAATCTGGCAACGAGTCCAAATTCCACTGCCAAAACAAGATATGTAAATATGCGGTAATATAATGTATGCAATATTTACAAACAACATTAGCTCTATTTAATTCCGATACAGAACCAATCATACTAGGTAAGGTATAAGGTAAACGACCTTTGCAGGCGATTGAGCAACTTTATCAAATTACAACTTTCTTCGTCTCCGTCTCAGGAACTCGCAGATATTGAATAATTTTCGCATAACTTTTGCATGCAGTTTCCATAAATTATACATGGACTGGGGAATTTCTATCGTCAACTTAGTGTCTAGTGACTGCCTCGTTGGTCGTGTGGTCGCAATTGCGACTGCTGGGCAAGGGTCTCGGGTTCGATTCCCGTGTCGGGCAAAGTATTACTAGGCTTTTTTCGGTTTTTCGAAAATTTCTCAGCACGGAATCTGGAATTGTGCCCAGTATACGGCAATAGGCTCACCCCCTATTACATGGGACTTATAAAACAATTAGTAAAAACTGAGTGTACATTGTACAGTGGCATTACGTGCTGTAATGTTCATCTCTGTGTACCTTTCGAGGATAAAAAGCGTGATATTGCAATAAATTTAGTATCCAGAAACTATTTGGGTTATATTTATTGTCATATGTATGTATGAATGATCACATGTGTGTATGATCAAAGATCTCATTAATGTATTCAAGTACTCTTGCAAGGAAAACGAGCGTGATGTTGTGTTTTCCTAGTAGGTGAACATGCACTTTCACTAAGAGTTAATTTTCTTTTATATATGACATTTCCGTTACAAGGACTTAGACTTTTCGACTTTCCGTTACAAGGATTTAGAATTTTCTCCTGTGTCGTGGGTGCGTTTACAAACATACAAGTTAAAATACACATGACACCCAGACCTGAAACAACAATTTATGGATCACACAAAGAGTTGCTCCCTGCGGGAATCGAACCCGCTACATGCTGCGGAGCAGCCGGTTACCAAGCCACCGCACCAACCGTGCAGTCATTAATTATTTAATATTAAAAATATTCGATTTCTTTCTTATGTTCCGACCAGTATTTGTAGGAATCACAATTACTCACGGGAAATGTATAGTTACGGCTGTTAGCTTCTAACAAATTGTATTAGTTTTTGTAAGTGGGCGGTTAATGTATCACTCCGTATATGGGATTGTCTCGAGAAGTGTAACATAGTACACATAGTATACATAGTATAGCTTGGATTGAATGATTGACGAGATCCTGTTTGAAAGTACGAGTAGATAATACGTATCGAGTAGTTTCTTAATATCATACACTATATTGAACACTTGTAATCGATATCCAATTGATTGAAACGTAGAGGTTCAATTTAATTATGATTGATTAGTGATTATGGCATATCCTTTAATTTCTTATCTTTTATTTTATCAAATTTTGGATATATAGAAGTTTATTGACAGTTGGTGGTAATTGCTCAATAATTGCTATACACTTCGAAATGAACGACTGCCTTGTTGGCGTGCGGTCGCAAGTGTGACTGCCAGGCAAGGCGTCTTAGGTTCGATTCCCAGGTCGGCAAATGTATTGCTAGACTTATCTCAATTTTTCAATAATTTCTCAGTAGTAACACGTAGTCTAGAATTGTACCCAGTATATGGTAATAGGCTCACCACCGTATTACATGAGAATTATAACACGAGTGATGAAAAATGTGTGTACATTGTACACACACTTGATAAAACTTACTCAATACAAAATATAAAATTAGTGCTAATTTGATGTAACTAATGATTAAAGGAAACCAATCAGGCAATCAATTAGCAAAATCTTCAAATTTAGACTAAGATGACGATTTCCAGTTTTGTACATAACAACATTTTATTACATTATATCCTACATTGTTACATAACAACTGCGTTTTGCACTGATTTAAATAATCACATAGTTTTAAATTAATTCTATTGAGTAAAGGATTTGCCAATTTGTTTGTTCTGGCTGCAGTGATGACGAAATTAATATAAAATGTGAATATATTGACATTATGTATATACTCGTAATATGTATATTTTTACTATTAACCTATTGATCTTTCTGATAGAAAGTTATTGGCTATATTGTTATTACATTCTATATAAACATATAAATTAATGGACTTTTTCAACATAGCTTATATACTTGGTAAATATTGATGATAGAAAATGAATTTTGACTAATACGTGTATTACAACGCCTGGGTAAATTCAATTTGAGAATTATGTTCTCAAGAGGTTAAATAAACATTGACTCCACTCCACAGAGACAGTGAAAGAGATAGCTCTTCCATAACAAACTCATACGTAGATGTTTTTGTATGTAAAAGAAATTACTCATAATCAATCATTAATATTTACTATTGTAGTATTCAAACACAATACTACCTCCCTTAAAGCTCCTTATATGTATAAATAATAACTGTAACTGTAGTCGTCTTACCGTAGATTTATAATTTCTCAATCCTAATATCATTACCAAACATCTATACTATTACGAATCAGTTGTATCAATTTTAATATAATTGAAAAAAATCAATAAAGCTATACTAGTCTCACATAGGTAATTATTTTAAATTACTATAATAAGCTCATTGATTGCACTACATGAGGCGTGGCTAATGACCCGCTACTACTGAATACTAATATACCTATCTATCTAATTCTAAATGTTTAGTAAATACCTAGGCCATGCATTAATATTGACGCCGCAACACGGCTCATGTTACGCAATGCAACGCATGCTGCGCCATAATTGCAAAAGATGCGCTCCAGTTTGACGAGGTGTCAGATGTCTTGCAATCACCGATACTATGCTATGTATTTGCCAATTTTCTCTGAATCGCATTGCGTTTAGGGTTTTTATATAATTGCAAGCTGCGTACAAACTGCCTATTAGTCTAGAAGTTGCGTTGTATGGTGTCTCAAAACCTGGATTGGAAAAGTCGTTTGGTTTTTTCAATATTTTCAGCATTTGAATGGATGTGTTGTGTATCTTTATCTCGTAACTATTTTTTTTAAAGGGAACCGTCTTCAATTTTCTTTACAGCCTCCATTTCTATATCAAGTGATATCCCCAAAACATTTTCGAAAAGTCTAAAAACTACTATCCTGAAAACCACATCAAAATTGGTCCAAACAAACGCGAGATAACCGCTTACAAACATACACACAGTTTAAATCGAGAACTTCTATTCATTTAAATAAGTGCACAATCAAAACACCAACTCTTGCAGTTACAAAGAAATATTTTATACAACTAAACACGTATAGGACGCACTCATAATCTTCCCACACTATTACAGTGGCAATTACAGGCCAGTCTTAAAAAGCTATAAAATATATCAACTTCGATTGCTACTATATACAAGGTCGTTTCTAGATTAATTGCTTTGCAAACTCTTGATTAATATCATTCTGTTTAGATTGGAATTTTCGATTGAATAAATTCAAATGTTCTTCACGTATGGGTGGCTATCACAGACATATAATGCAATACATATATAGCTGTATGCAACTGTACATATTGCATTAATCAAATAATTTGTAGAGCGAAAACTATATAGTGTACCATATTGGATAATTGAAATAAAAATACAATTAAGATATAATAAAAAGTTTACAAGCCTCGCTGATGCATTTAAGCGAAATGAGAACTCGAATGATTTTATGTAGAAATTCTTAATTTAATTCGAAGTTAAAGCTTGTGTGTGTGAAGAACGATATATTATTAATGGTGCTGTGTGGGTAATCCTGGGTCCACATTAGGCATTATGCTAGGCAAGTAAAACAAGAAATTGTATATGTAAGTTAGGTTGAAAGACGTTCTGCTATTGGATCGCTACAATAGCATCGCTCGTATAACTAGACGATAAATGGGTGGTTTGGGTTCCCAGCCTCGTTTTTACTACGTTTATAGTAACCTATATAAAAATATCACCATCGATCACCCCACAAGTGAATCCAGGCGTAAAACTTGAGTAATTTGTCTCGATAGAGCACAGAGCCAGTACCGTTAGTCCCTGCGGCCGTAGCGGGCACGTAATACAATAATGCCGCGCGGCGTTGCTTGTGGTCGCGCGTCGCATCCCGTGGTTTGTCTTACAGAACAACGGGGGATTTACTGTTCGACGTTTACATTGCTGTTCATCAATAATTTTGTGCGTATACCGCTAATGTTTCGGGAAGAATACCTGTACTTAACAATATGTAATTATTTATTACTGCACCATAGAAGTTAATCGTTTTTAGCCCCTAGCGTAATACGTTAAGTATACATTTTAGACAAAACCAAGTAAGTTTCAAAAGAGCCAAAGTGAGAAGTTACACCACAATAAATTATAAGAATACACATAAGGTACATAATACATGTCTATACAAAAGTCAATCAAATAAAATCAAACCATATTTGATTTCTCAATCGACACCGTCTCATCATTACTATACAATACTATAAACAACATACCAAAATCGATCACAATAACAAAAGTTACCAAACAAAGCGACAATCAATCACATCTAAATTATAGAATCACTTTTACAATCCATTGTACAAATACAGTACACATCACTTATCGTAGTGATGCTCCCGACCTATCGAAGATATAACCACGACCACAAGCTCAATTCGACGTAACACCTCTATATCATTACAAAGATACTATCTTCCAAAGTATAAAGTGTGAAATATGCTATTACGCCTCTTTGCACCTGAGGGCTATATTTTTGCAACTAAGGATGCTTATAGCAGGTTTTGCTAGATAACAACTTTATCTGATTTTGAACGAAAATGTGTAGTAGTTGCTTAAATCATGCGTTGCAGGCGAGAATAGGTTGTTATTGTGAAAATATAGCGCCTTATTGAGTAAGCAAGGGGCGGTGTAGTGGATGTCTAAACATAATTGGCGCATCATGGAATTGTTCGATTGTTGTCCATTTTATCTAGACACACGGCAGTGTGTCCGCCAAGTTCGAGCAAAAAAACCGACACACCGGCCGTGGGTTATATTACACGAACCATTTCGGGCCAAGTTCGACCCACCTATAACTCAAAATCTATTTTATCTACGCATATGAAATTTCTAGTATCTGTCGAGATCTACTTACTTATCTAAAATACAAAATTTCATTAATGTACCTATTGTAGGTCTTGAGATATTGACGTCAGAAAATCGCTATTTTTACTATACACTCACTGACTGACTCACTCATCAAAAACCTAGACCACTTCCAATGGTCGTATTGACTTGAAATTTGGCATGGAGGTAGGTCTTTAGGTCAAGGTAAAGGAAAAAATCTGAAAATGGCCAAGTGTGAGTCGGTTTTAAAAATAATGAAGGTGTAAATTCATACCCCTAAGGAACTAAAACAAAAAATTTATATTATATCTTCCAATGGTCGTACCGACCTAAAATTCGTTACGAAGGTTTGTATTTAGTCAAAGTAAAGTAAAATAAGAAAAAAAGAAAATAAACCTTACAAAAATAAATGAAATCCCACCCAAAACATAAATGTGAAAGGATGCCAAGTTCGATAATATTGGAATGCTTCGCCTATAAAAGAAGTGAGATCTAAATAAGTACCAAGTTCCATACACAGACTTCAGTTAAAAATGATATAACTTGGCAAGTTTTAATAGAAAATTATATACTTGACTCATTGCGTTTAGTAGGTTTATAACAAAGTGTGTGAAAACTTGCCAACTTGTTATATCATTTTTAACTGAGGTCTGTGTATGGAACTTGGTACTTATTTAGATCTCACTTCTTTTATAGGCGAAGCATTCCAATATTATCGAACTTGGCATCCTTTCACATTTATGTTTTGGGTGGGATTCTACTTATGTAATAGTGTTGTTTTACTATGGAAAATGTCTTCAATTTTATGAAATTGTCTAGATTTATCGAGATCTTAAACCAAATGTGAATTTAAAGGCTTTAGGTTCGTGAGGAAATAGAAAAAATTTCCTACGCATTTACTTTATCATCATTTTAAAATCAACATTGTACCAACTAGATGCATATCGTATTTATCTCACAAAAATCGGCATGTCGGTATAGCTATATATGTATGTCGTGTACAGATTAAGATAACTCATACATAGATGTAGTTACGTCACACTCGTACAGAATGGCCTACAATGAAAAATGGCCCGACAGTGAACAAATATAGGAAAACGCAGATGCGATCGAGCATTATGCTACTCTGCAACTCTTGGCAATACTAAAGTTAAGAACAATAGTCTAATGTTGTGTGTTCGTAGTAGAGGAACACGTAAATAATTCACATTCTTTTGGTTAGTATCAATCTTATTGTAAATTAACACACTAGTATTACTTGTTTACAGAAGAGACTTAGAAAATCTGAGACTTCAATTAGACTAACAATAAATATTTAGTTGTTACATAGCAAAAGATTTTTACTGCAACATAGAATTTTAAAAGGTGATACTCATTAATTTTTTTATAAAAAAAATGATATCATAAATTACATAAATAGAAATTTATTGCCAGTTGAAGTATACAGCACCTAAAACAAAATAAAATGTAAGAAAAAAATTATTGCAATTAAAACAAAGAACACATTTCTTAAGTTGTTTGTTTACAACTAAACCTGGTATGGTGAGATATAAAGTGGATCTTCTGTCAGTAAATATTTGTTTTGCTATTACTAGAATGAAATGCGTGTTACGCATGCGCGGTATGCGCGTGAGTTTGCGGTCATGCGTATTTGTATAGAGGTGTCAGTTCAAGAGAGTTAATATTTTGTTAGCAAATGTTTGACAAACTGATTATTTTGTTATGAATGAATGATTTTTTGGTGAAACTTGATATGCCTACTTTGTGGTTTAAGTAATTAAAGTGTTGAGGTTTGAGCAAGAAGTGGGCCAACATCTTTATTTCTATGTGTGTTAGAAACATTGATATATCATTTATCCATCAGTATGACGCGCCTGATTGAATAATTCTCTAATTACTGCTCATTATATACAGATTATGTTGGTAGGTAGCATGACGCAGCTTGTTATAGACTTGCCAATCATCACACGTTTGTAGGTTAGAGGGTCGTCGTTGTGACATAATATAATTAAATACGTTAACATTGTAATAATTGTAATTTTTCACCATATCTTCAATTTCACCATATATGGTGATTTAGAAAGTGATCAATAACCCTAAACTAATTCATGTAAAAATATACAAATGGTGCCCATGAATATGAACCTATAGTTATGTAAGTCGATAGAAATAATGAATTAATTTAATGTGTATCATGAAAGTTAAACTATAAAAAATGCAAATTATCTAGTTCATTTCATGTTCAGGTAGGCCTATAAAAAATGTTAAATTCACACAGTCACTTTATTTGCGAGAAAGTTATAAATAAATAATAAGCCACTGGGTGCAATTGGCCAATCAGCAGTGTATGTATTGTGGCTAATAATGAAGAACAGTAAAATTTTAATTAACCCTTTAAAAAGTCATATATTTTTACATTGTTATATAGGTACTTCGTTTATTTACTTAAGCATTTTATCATCTCTATAGCATGTCCTCGACAGGAGTACAATTGTACAACAAAGCCCTATCGTTAAAGAATATGTAGTAACACAACATTACAACGAGGATGTCGCCGGCCCATGAAATTGTGCGCTGCCAGTCCATTTCCTAGTATACAACTCTGTTTTAAACAACTAGTTGTCAAGATAGAAAAAACGTAACATCATTTCTGGTGTTAGTTATTTATTAAGTAGTTATATTCCTAAGTGCCCGAGAGCTCTATAATTGGTGCCTTTTTTTTTGAGGGTGGAAAATCATCCAATGATTTCTCTCGCCTTGCGTGAGGCGAGAGGGAGTGTCAGACTCTTACTGACTAAAAACCACCCCGTTCCTACTCCTGCTTTTCCAACCGGAGCCCCGGTAAATCCGCTAGGTAGTCCGCAGCTCCGGATCAGATTATTTGTTCCCTACATCTACTTTTTCCTGATCTAAAGTAGATACTACAATTTAGTTTAACATCTATGTGGAGTTTTAGGACATCATATTCCATATACACAATCGTTTATGCTTAAAATAAGGTTTAATGTTATGTAGAAAATGTCCTACCAAATGTAGTAGATCAATAAGAGTCCCGGTGTAACTTAAAACTAGAAGAGCCTTTCTCGAATCTTTTTTGCAGTATCATACCTGACCTGCCTCTACAAAGTTAGCGTGTCCAATATTGTCGAAACTCAAACACATAGTATATTAATCTACATATGTACGAGTAGTTCATTAGGTTGAACGGCCAGCGGTGTGTGACAAAACCTGTTTGGAGCGAGTGCGCGATACTTTGATTAATTTGTTTGTTTTTCATATGTATTCTGTTGAGAAACCTTATTGTTTTGGAGTTCTTCGCGTGACCTAAACCGTTGTTAGTGTTGCTTCTTTTGTTTCTAGATTTATTGGCTTTTCGATATCGTGTGCCTATGGAAAGTATGTTCTTGTTCATAAAAGTTTTTGTTCAGAAAAATGGTTACGCAGTTGTGTAGCTATTATAATGTACATGTTTAATATATGGATGGTATCGAAAGTGGTAGGTAGAATAACTACTACAATGAAACACAGGGATAATAGAAACATTCATCATTATTATTTTAATGTTGAGAATTAACGTTTTGACCCACATGATTCTATTTAGCATTTTATTGGCACTATGGCTTATACTCCCAAGTACTTATCCTAAATCAATAATGACTGGTGAGATAAACCACATCAGCTAAAACGTTTGACATTTAAAGACAACCTATTAGGCCCATTAAAATTTTATAGAGAAAGTAGAAAATATTTTTAATGACAATATAAAACGAGTTTTTTTGGCTGTTTATAATGCAGTGGTCGTAATTCGCATCATAATACAATATTATGCAAGCTAATGCATAAACATAATGCACCCGAAACTTTTTACTTATGCATAATAATTTGTTACACTTTATGTAAGACCAGTTTGTTTTCCTCCAAACTCACTTCATGCAAATAAGCTATGTATAAGCATTGAAATAAATAATATTTTGCTCATTTCAATTTAAAATTGTTAATTAATTTTGATAATCTTATTTAAGTGGTATGTAAACGTTTCATATCAACGTCACTTTTTATTATGAAGTAGAAACATCACTGAGTTAAATTATGAATTAGTTGTCTTATTCTTAAATAAGTAAGTAGGACTCAATATTTAACAATATTTATGAGTGCTTTTCAACAGTTCTAATATGATAGACATCGACCATAATATTAGTAAACTAAATACAAAACAATGTCTTCAACTCTTGAACTGAATTTGTTTGCGACATTTTTGTTGGCGAAATCACTACATAACACAGCATATTCAAACAATACAGTTAAAAACGAGATTTCTAATAATTTAATTAAGAAAATAAGTTACAATATCCGATATACACCCACTGTTACATAAGTCTTCATACTGCACAATCGCTTCTGTAGATTAACAAATTCTATACAATCTTTTGTGTTTACCCGACTAGATTGCCGGTCGGTACAATCGACGAATTTTAATTATGACCCACCAAACTTACCTATGTTTGTTACAGACATTTCGACATTTGCAATCGAAAGTCATGTAAAGGAATATTTTTCATGATACTCTTGATTTTTATATACCACTATTCAGGGTAACAATAAAAGTTAAGAGCAATCTGATGGTAGACTATCATCGTAGGCTATGTATAACTCCGGAGCTGTGGACTGCCTAACGAGTTACCAGGGCTCCGGCTCGAAAAACAGGAACGGGGTGGTTTTTAGTCCGCAAGAGTCTAACACTCCCTGTCGCCTCACCCAAGACGGGAAAAGTAGTTGGATAATTTTCCCCCTTAAAAAAGGTATTTATAATAGTTTACCTACATCACAACACATGGTCCTTTTATTATGACTACGTCAAACGATTCATCGTCAAAGCGAGTCATGAATTAACTTCGTCGACCATACAAACAGCTACAACCTACTGTACCATGTACTGGAAGAAATGTGAAAATCCACGAAAACCGCACGAGCGCGTATATCGCACGAGCATTAGCAGTAATAAAGCGCATGATCGTGACTCGAAGCGCGCAAACTTGGGCAAACGTCAAACAAGCGTGCGCTTTCTAATGAGCATGCGTTACTGTAGGGATGGCGAAAGTGAGGCTTTAATGAACATATTAATTACTTTGTAATAGTTTGGCTTGGCAATGGATTGAGCCAATGCCAGGTGTGTACATGTTCAGGGCGGGAAAAGCTTTTCGATGGTTTTCCATCCGGACAAAATAGGACGTGTAATATACGGTACATAGCGCAAATGAGTGACATTATGATAGTCTTCATTAAAAATGTAGGTAAATGGCAGTTGTTTTGTTTTAAATATTGGTAGTTAATTTGCTTAGTAAATAATCAGTGCAGATCACAGAACTAATTGGGAATATGCTAGGAGAAAGCAAAAAAACAAATTGATATACTTAATAGTCGTATGCATACATTTATTTATTTTACACTTTATGTACATTGATACAATGGTGGACTTAATGCCAATTTGGTATTCTCTAACAGTCAACCTTAGGGTGATGCAGAGACACAACAGTAGGTATAAAAGTTTGATCTATTTGTAATTATATGTATACATTCTTAACACACAATACGTAGAATAAATTTTACAATATATACATAATACACAATAAATAGCACACATATTTATACACATTATACGGTCCAACAAAATTCTTTATTAGACAATTGTTTATACATAGTTACTATTATTCTGCTCACTCTCGTTAACGTAAGTACTAATATTATTAATAACTTGTTTTATACAAAAGTAAACGACAGCACAATGACTTACAAACTGAATGAAAAGTTTTTATGCATAGAGAAATTACATGCATGCGTGGTATGCACGTGCTAGTGCAATTTATATTCTTAAGTAAAATCTAGATTTTTTATGTTTACGTTTGTTTTTAATTTAGTTAATAAGAAATCTATATAATAATATATAGGATTACTTCGGTGGTCGAGTCGTCGTAAGTGCGACTGCCGGATAGGTCTCGGGTTCGATTCCCGGGTCAGGCAGAGTATTGCTGGGTTTTTTTCGGTTTTTCGAAAATTTCTGGCAGAAATATACGAAAACCCAAATTGGACATGTATTACATGGGACTTATACAAAAATGGTGAAAAGTGTATAGCGGCATTACGTGCCGTAATGTGCACCTCTGCTTACTCCTTCGGGGATAAAAGACGTGACGTTGCATTAATAAAAAATATTTATAAATATTAGGTTTTAGTCTGTAAGTGCTGCGATTATAATAATTAAGTCGATTGAAGACAATTTAAATAAAATTTATTTCTATAGGCACCTAGAGCAATAATTTGCTAAACAGACTAGATTACTCAATATCTATAATTGATTCTCCTTGGTTATGTTTTACTTAATTGGAGAAATTTTCAACCAGTAGCTTTGGGTAATGACCAGATTAAATGCAATAAATGAAACGTAAAAGTAAATTATTTTTTCCGGAACACAATTACATAATTTATTTTTGATCCCTTTTTAAAAATGGATTGAAATTGGATTGTCTTATTAGCTAAGATTCAAAATTAAATAAAATGTTTAAAAAGCTAGTACTCATAATACCAAAAGCCTAAAATGCTCTGTTAACAACATTAACAAGTCAATGTTCAGCTGCCATTTCTCGCCGCAGCACAAATTCGCGAATTCGAACCCCTAACATACGCTAGCACTCATCTTCACCTTTCATCCATTACATAAAAATCACGTTAATATGACATTCAAAGAGTTACATCAGACATATTGGTTTTGTTGCGCGGGAGTTCACCAACCCAGTCGCGGTCCGTTCGACGTCGGCGCACGACGTGCCGGTGTTCCAAATTTCAAAAAAGATTTGACGCTTTCTGTCACGCGGAAATTTTATGTCAAATATTTTGAATTTTGTTCTTTTTATTATTTGACTTATTTGTAAGAGTGTAACGTGATTGTGTTTTTTATATTTATTTTGATATAAGAATACTATTTTGGATGCTCTTTCTGGATAGAGGTGAGTGTTGTTTATTTTTTTTATTGTTATATGCTTTTATTTTTGTAATTTATTATTTTACAATAATACATGACTTATACATAAACCCACTATTATTTTAATAGATTTTGTAGACACGTATTTTCTCTCATGCCCGACAAAGCCAAGTAATTTTCAATTTACAAAAGCTTTATAAATAGAAGTAGAGATAAGGCGGCCTCATCTTACATTATAATAACTATGTTTAGAGATCGTGTAAAATGCATGAAGCCTGCGAACCAGAAATGTGTTATAACTGTAAGACTAGATGGTATCTGTAATTAAAATGTTAGAAGCACTCGCTGCAATATTTTCACGCGTACATTGCAATCGCTGATATATATCTACAAGCAGAAACTTGTAGTTACTTTATTTCAATTAGGTAATAACTTATGGAAACTTCTTCAATAAGATTTTCTACTAGACAGTAGTAATACAGCGTACACAAATATGCTGTCATTGAGTGTATCATTCAAAATATAGGTGGCACATTTACACGTACATGCATATATAACTAACCTACACACAAATTTGACTAGATTTTTTTCTATTGAGATAGGTTAAAAGCAACTAATTTAAATTAATTACAATTTTTATAACATAAAAGGTTATGTAGAAAACTTCAGTTTGAGTATTGACATTTTGTCAGTTTCTAGGAGAAAATAAATATCAACATGAATGTAATTTGCCTCCTTATTATGATACATTAGAGTTAACGATATACTATGTACATAATTACAGTCATAAGTTAAAGTTTTAATTTTATACGTAGAGAGAAATGACGCGCGCGTCGATCATGTGGGAAAGCTCCGATAGAGGCTTTACTGATTTGATTTCTCTGTTAGTGTAGCAATTAATTAAGGTGTTATAATTACACTGCGTAAAATGTAATTTAAACTTTCAAGACAGTTTCCACCAATAAGCCCTAAACTATCACTTAACTAACCGCCGTACTCAGAGTCATTTAATGATTATTTAACCCAGTCCTTAGCAATTGTTTTCGATATAATATTAATATGTTACTATGATTTTATTGTAACTTTCGTGAGACATACTAAATTAATTATTATGTTATCGGCTTACTCACGTAATGTTAGTAACAGTGCGACAATCGCCGCGTCGTGTGTCGCGTAATGCTGCTCATGAATATGAGCCTCTAGCAGGGCTTGAAACTAGTCGAGTTCCTCGTCAAAACATTACGTGAGTAAGCCGATAACATAATAATTAATATGTTACTAAGGAATAGTTTAAGTAATCATTAAATGACTCTAAGTACGGCAATACAAGTCTAAGTCATTTTAGCGTTGCGTAGCATCTAAACTAACCCCTTACTTAAAATGTCGTTTGATACAATTTATCTTAGTGGTTAGGCTTTGGAGGCTTTCCTAAAATTTTGGTGTGGTTGATGTTCTATACGTATGTATACCTATATACCTATGTACGTAGGTATTGCTATACGTAGTAGGTTATTGATTAAAGGTCAATGCACTTGTAACTAATAAATTGAAAATAAATATTACCTACATAAAGTAATGTCCATATAATGATGTTGTATAATGTTCTTTTACAGTTTTGAGGTCGTAATGAATGTTCAAAGTTTTCAAGTCTGCAATAAACATCTTAGTGTTAATGTTAAGTAATATTAATTTCTTTAGTCTTGGTGCCGACTTGAACATGAAAATAATGGCTTCTGTAATTATTTTTACTTAACAACTTCTCATACAAAGACCTCTATCAAAAAAACAGTAAACATTAAGAAAATTAATTAGAAAAATTATTGTCTTTCCATAAACAGAAAAATCAAACTAAGATCCTACACACACACACTTACAAAGCTGTCAGTACTTAAAGACTAATACACTGTATTTCTCGTACTCAACGTAGGATTTCCTTTCTACAACCTCCAGTAATTCTATAGTAGTCTTAAGTCTAGACCTACAATAAACCTAGTTCATTTATCTATGAATCACAAAGAACTTGTTAACAAATACCCTGGAGTAAGGGAAAGCAAGGAGGTACTTATCTGAAGAAAGTGCAGCCACAAGACAAATGCTATAATAAACACAAATAGACAAAGAAAGTAATCTGAAACCTTCACTAGATATATTTTATAGTAGTTTTTGTATCAAATCCCACGATACAATGTTAAATATTTTATAATCTATTATTATTGGAATTTATTGACGAAGAAAATTTTCTTAGTACTTGTATTTTTCACTACATGGAAGATGCGTGTTATATTACCTTTTTTTCGAGGGGGGAAATTCATTCAATGACTTTTCCCGTGTTGTGTGGGGCTACAACTGTGCATTAGACTCTTACTGACTAAAAACCATGCCATTTCAGTAGCCTGTAACCTGCTAGGTTGTCCGCAACTCTAGGATTTATATCACCTGTACCTTTAATATTACAAAAGAGACAGTAGCTATAGTAATGTTCAGTTTTATGCTTCGTAACGTATCCAAATCTTTATAGGTGCTGAATTAATATTTATTTCCTAACCAGCCTTTTTTTTTTTTTTTTTTTTTTGAGGGTGGAAAATCATCCAATGACTTCTCCCGCCTTGGGCGAGGCGAGAGGGAGTGTCAGACTCTTACTGACTAAAAACCACCCCGTTCCTACTCCTGCCCGTCGAGCCGGAGCCCCGGTAAACCCGCTAGGTAGTCCGCAGCTCCGGATTAGGCATCAGCCCTACTGGGCCCCATCTGTGGTGGTCTGATGGCTCTTTGAGGCGCGCGCAGAACGCGACGCGCCGCACGCACGGGTCTGGTTCTGGTCGGGCGGCGAGCTACCCTTGCTCACCGTCCGCAGACCCGCACTTACGGTGGCCGGAGATCGTCGCGCGATCCCCGACGCCCGGAGTGTCTCTCGCGACGGCTGGGGCGTGAGGAGGTTCGTTCTCTCACGCGCCCCGCCTCCTCCTTAGCTAGCATGACTGCTTCGCAGAAGGAGGAGACAGCATCCCAGTCCCCCTCGCTCCGCACCATGGCTTGTATCAGTGCCGGACGCGAGAGGGCGCCGTCGCCGACCACATCCCTGAGGACACGGCGGTGCTCAGCCCACGCAGGGCAGACCGCAAGCGTATGTTCCACCGTGTCCTCCGGGCGGTCTTCGCAGTGATGACACCCGGGCGTTTCCTCCCGCCCAATCAGAAACAGGAACCTACCGAAGCTTCCATGTCCGGTAAGCACCTGCGTCAGGCGGTAGGTGAGGACGCCGTGGCGCCTCTCTAGCCACTCCTCAAAGAGGGGACTTACCGCTGCAATGACAGCGAGCCCAGCCCTTGGTTGCGACAGTCGCTGCTGCCATTCCGCCATGAGATCGCGCCGGAGCTCATCCCGCCACGCATTAATCTGGCGCGGCAGTGGAGTTTCGCCCCGGCGACGCGCGTCGGCGCGCAAACTAAAGACGCGCGCGAGCACCTTCGCCTCCAAATCCCACGGCGGGAGTCCGGCAAGGAGGTTGGCCGCCTCTCCGGAGATCGTGCGATATCCGCGGATCACTCGAATGGCCATGACCCTCTGGGACGTGAGCAGCGCCCGAGCTGGCCGCCGCATCAGGTTCGGCGCCCACACAGGGGCTCCGTAGAGGGCCATGGACCGCACGATCCCCGCGTACAACCTCCGGCAGGAGGCATTTGGCCCCCGAGGTTGGGCAGGAGCCGCTTAAGCGCAGCCCCCGTCCGTTCCAACTTAGGAGCCAAACGTCGGAAATGCTCCACGAAGTTCCATCGACTGTCGAGGACGAGTCCTAGGTACTTCATCGTCGTCTCGACGCCGATGGTAACCCCTCCTGCCGTTATTTGGGACCCATCCGGAGGTGGCGCGTTTCCGCGGCCATGAAAGCACATGGCCTCGGACTTGTGGAGCGCCACCTCGAGTCCCAATTGCCGGATCCTTGCAACGACCGTCGCAACCGCTCTCGCCATTAAATTGGCCGCCGCCTGGTGCGACCTCCCGTGCGCTAGCACCAGCGTGTCGTCGGCGTAGCAGACTACGCTGACACCGTTCGGGAGGTCGGTGCGCAGCACCCAGTCGTAACCGATGTTCCACAGGAGCGGCCCCAAAACCGAACCCTGTGGAACACCGCGCGACATCTCTCGCCGGTTCCACACACCTTGGTGACCGGGGTAGGTGACGAACCTATCCGTCAGGTAGGCCTCGATAACACGACGGAGATAGGTAGGCACCCGGTGGTACCGGAGTGCCTCCAGTATGGAGCTCCAGGGTAGGGAATTGAAAGCGTTGGCGATGTCCAGAGACACCGCCACAACGACCCCACCCCTGGACACTGCATTCCCCGTCGTGAGGTCTCTTACGCGCATGATGGCGTCCACCGTGGAGCGCCCTCTGCGGAAGCCGAACTGTCCATCCGCGAGGTCCGGCCCAAGTCCAGACAGGTGCGCGACGAGGCGGTTTGAAATGATCCTTTCGAAGACTTTTCCCACCTCGTCGAGCAGCACAATGGGCCGGTATGCGGATGGAGAGTCCGCAGGGCGCCCCGGCTTCTTCACGAGGACCAGTTTTCCCGTCTTCCACTGAAGTGGGAACTGGCCCCTCTCCAAGCATGCGCTGTAGAGACCTAATAATCGAGGCCCGAGAGCCTCTGAGGCCAGGACCCACGCCTTGCCATGCAGGCCATCGGGTCCTGGGGCGGTGTTCTTGGCGCCCATCCGGCGCACCGCCGCTCTCATTTCTGCCTCGGTCACCTCCGGAACGATGTCGTCGTCGTCGTCGCTGTGGCCCGCATTGGGCACCGCAGGGGGCGGAGTCATGGATGGAGGGGTGAAGCCCCTCCATAGTCGGGGGAACAAGGCGCCGACCACCTCTTCCACGATTTCTGGCCGGAGACTCTGAGTCAGCGGGGGAGCCCAGGTGCGGAGCTTATCGCGCACCATCCGATAGGGGCGCCCCCATGGATCTCTGTTCAGAGTCTCCAGCATCTCCCGGCGGGCTTCCTCTTTAGCCCGCCAAATCTCCGCTTTTAGGGCGGCCTTTGCCGCCTTGTACCCCTCGTACAACTCCGCCTCTCTTACCTCCGCGTCTGGAGGGCGGATACGGAGCCTGCGGTGCCTGGTGTACCGGCGTCGCGCAGTAACGCACGTACTGCGTAGAGCAGCCAACTCTTGCGACCACCAGTACACCTGGCGCTTGCGCTGACCTGGCCGGACCCGGGGCATCGCCACGTCACATATTTTGGACATGGCGTCCTGGAGCCATCTTGCTTCCTCATCGACGTCGGCAGGCCTGTCTGGTGGTATCACCCAATCCTGCACGATTGCGGCTTCCAGGAAAAGCTCCCGGTCCAGCTGTCTTAGCGCCCAACGCGGGCCACATGGGGCCTGTCTGACTGGCGGGTCCACGGAGTCGGCGGAGACGTTGAACCGGATGTACCGGTGGTCAGAAAACGTCTCCACCTCCTCCATAACGCGCCAGTCAACAACACGCGGTGACAGAGCGGGGCTGGCGAACGAGATATCCACCACCGACTCACCCTGCATCCGCACACACGTGGGGACAGAACCCCGGTTCAGGACGACTAGGCCTGTCTCCAGAGCCCAGTCTTCCACCATCCTACCCCGAACGTCGGTCAACCGGGAACCCCAAGCCAAGTTCTTGGCATTGAAGTCCCCGAGGACAAGCACGGGGAGGGAACGGAACCCGACGACGACGTCAACCAACTCCCTCAGGGAGTTGTGGAACTCGACGAGAGTTCGGTTCGGAGAGAAATACACGCCCACCACAGCGATCTCTCCGAACCGTGCTGCGACACAACCCCGGCCTCTCTGAGCGCTCTCGAGAGTCGGGGTACCGGCGGCGGCCGACGAGATGATGGTCACCGAGCCGTCCAAGTCCGCAACCCAGTGATCCCTGGGCGGGACGAAATACGGCTCGGAGACCACAGCGACATTTATTGACCACTGCGCCATGCTCTGGAGTAGAAGGTCCTGAGCGGCGGCGCAGTGGTTGATATTCGCCTGGAGGAGGCGGAATGGAGTCATTACTGACAATCCATCACGACCTCCTCCCTGGCGGCATTACGGTTGGCGGTGGCCGCGGCGGCGGTAGCAGTGGCGACTGCGGCGGCGGCGGTGGCGGAAACGACGGGGGCGGCGGAGGGCCTACCCTTACCCCTGGGTTTGGTAGGCGGGGAGCAGGCCTTGCTCCCGGCCCGGTGATTGGCCGGCTTGCCAGCCGCCGCACATGCGTCGCAGTGCAGCGGGGCGGTGCACGAGCCGGCCCTATGACCGGGCTGACCGCAGCGGAAGCAGCGGTCGCTGCGGTCAACCTCCGAGGTGCATTTAACGCTCACGTGGTGGCCCACGTGGCAGCGGTAGCACCTCAGAGGCCGGGCCTCGAGCAGCTTGACCTGCGCCGAGACCCACCCCACCAGGAGCCTTCTGCCCTCCTTAATCTTTTTGGCCGCTGTCACGGGGCAGCTTACCACCACCGTGCGCAGCCCCGAGTTGTCCGGACGGATGGTGCCTGCCTTGACCTGGTCAACAGGGCACCCTCCCGTCCTGGCGACAGCGGCCACCACTTCGTGCTCCGTCACGGAGTCGTCCAGGCCCAATATTCGTACGTCTAGGCACTTGATGGGCCTGGACACGCGGACCTCTTCCGCACCGAGACACGCCCTAATCCTTTCGGCTAGGGCGTCGGCGGAGGAGCCGCTGGCCGCGCCGGGGACCTCAAGTAGACGGGCTCCAGTTGCCGTCACCTTCATTGAGAACCCGTCAGGGGCCCCGAACTCCGCGGGAGTCACCGCCCCTTCAATTTGGCGAGGACGTCGCCATACGTTACGCCCTTCTGGACCGCATCGGGCTGTAGCGTAATAACTACAGCCGCGGTCTTAGGGGCGAGAAGCAAGGCCGCAGCGCGCTTCTCCTTGCGCTGCTGCTGGCGCCGCAGCCGCTGCGCTTTCTTGCGGCGCTTCCTCGCCTCTTTGGCGACTTTCCTCGCCTCGCCAACTAATTGCCAGTCACCACTCCTAACCAGCCTACAAAGCAAATATGTCACCATGGTACCTTTGCGGTAGCTCTTTGAACCTTGTATAATAGTAACTGACATATAAAGCTTCACAACAACTTAAGTAGTCATACATCGATCACACAAAAGCCTCCATGCAACACATACTTTGTTTCTCTTCAACTGAACATCAAAAGCTGAGCATCGCTCATAAATATCAATGACATTTATATATTCAAATATAATTTACATACGAACAGACAGACATTCAGAGAAAATATGGTTACGAAACAGTTAAAAGGAAAAGAAATTTCTTAATATATAAGTCGTTATTTTTACATGTGAAGACTTCAATAGATTGCATAGTTTTGCGTATAAATAGGCTTCGCATAGTTATTAGTGAACAGTTAGCGTCGTTCGTGAATTATTCATATCTCTTTGCTCGACTTGCGCAACGGTTACTATTTGTTATTAACATTATGTGGCCACTTTTTGCGGAACCATTGGGTTTAATGCGTGGTTCCGTAGCTAGATAAATTAATGGACTGTAGATTAATTATATGGAAACGCCTTTAAATCCCTCTACATTTTTTCAAAGAGAGGACGATAATATTTTTTACATACACTTATTTGCTAAAGCGATTATTTTATTTTAAGTTCGTTTACTTAAAATTAATATTTGCCTTTGTGTATAGCAAATCATAACCACATGCACCATATTTTTTATTTAGTTAATTAAAATATAAAGAAGAGTTAAAGAACTCTAACACATACAAAATTAAACAATCAACCGCTGTCCAACCCATTGTTTGTCCGTACTCCTTACATAGAAATGAAAGAAATATTTGTTCATTGTAATCATTTCCGCCACACGCTAGTAAGGAGATTTGTAAGGTAATTTATACTAATAGGTACCGTACTGATTCAAGTGTGTACTTAATAAAGTTTATTATTAATTTGTACAAATTTCTATAATTTGTATTTTTTTATTAATTACTAAAAGTCTGTCTGCACAGATATACTTTTAGTAATTAATAATCGGTCGGTTGAGCCACTGACAAGGTGTAATATAAATCCAACGAAAATTCTTTTCAAGTGTAATAGGTATACACCGATGTCAATTCGAACCTGGGGCATTACAGAGTAATTTTAGAAAAACCAAAAACCTCATTATCATTTGTCTGACCCGGGAATTGGACCTCTCGACACAAAGCTCGGTAATTGCACGTTAACTAACAAGATGGTCATAATAAAGATCTTTGCAGAAAATATGTTTAGAGTTAGGACATCATAATATCTAGCAGTAACCAGAACCGAGTAAATCAAGTTTTAGCTTTAACACGATAACATTAATAACTGCGAGCGAGCGGTTCAGATCCAAGTGCAGTTACTTTAACTTGCTAGTTAACTTGTGGGATCAACTAACTTATCATAACTTAAACTGATAGAGACACGAGAGGAACCTCGTTATTAGGACTAGTTTGTTTTCTAATACTTACGGTATGTACTGAATTTCAATTCTAAAGATTTAAAAACTATACATTTAATAAACGAAACGTGATCAAAGCTAGACCGGTAGTTTTTGAAAATACCCCCCTCCCCCCCCACACACACACACATACAAACAATGTCCTTCAAGCTTATCGAATACAGAACCTCCTTGTTTAAAGTCAGTTGAAATAGATCGATATTATAAGCATCGTATAATCAATCCTTGATGAACCGCGTCTCAGTACCGTTCAACGCACGCGCTCCATACTGCGTGCCGTTAAAGCCTCCTTCGGGCATTTACACACAAATATATCGGTTACGTCATTTTGCAATAATATATTGTACAAATGCATATTCAGTGCTCATGAACACGAAATCTAATAATTTTATGTATAGTGACTTACTCGAAAATGTGTACTGAGCTATACTAAGTTCGATATTAGCTTGAGGTAAAGTATGTTCAAGCTTATTTATATCTTTATTGTGCACCTGCTAAACAGACTGAATCAAGAGTCATACGTCTATAATATTTCACCTGAACTAGTTCATATAAATAGAGCCTCCCTGATACCATCTCCCACGAGTGGTTCCCCCACGGCCACGGCTGCACCACGTACAGTTGGTAACGGTATGCCACATTTGTAAGCCTGCGGGAGGCTTTGCTGCTAACTTTCTCGGCTCCATATTATATTCTAATGGCCATGAACTTAGCGGTTAAGTACATACTAAATTAGTTTTAACTGTAAATCTTAGAATGACTGAAACTCATGTAATTTCTTATTTTAGTATTATGCGGCGTTTTCAAAGGAACCGTCTTTTTCACAGAATTTTAGGTATACATAACGCATTTAAGTTATTTATTGTTTGTTTTAAGTATTACGTTCCTTTATTCATACATTCACCATTTGTAAAACAGTTATTACCTGTAGGCTTGTTGCGAACAAAATTTTCTGAACAAAAGACATCAACGCGCACCACCACTGTTGCCTTTCGTTGTTGAATCATTACATCATTAAAGATTTAAAAGAAAATCAATTTGTTTGATTAATCAATTACTCGCCTTATTGTACATCAATTATTAAAAGATAGTTACATCGATCTGATAGCTTGGTAATTTCGAATAAGAAAGTAGTAAATTGGAGTTAAATTAATCGGCGTTTACGATACTCGCTTGAGAACAACTTTATATTTAGAAATGATTGAAAATGTTACTTTAGACAATAGGGTTATGCTGTATATTCTGAATAAACAATGTATAATTTTGTTTGCAGGTGAACAATGAGCCAGTGAGGGTGTATCAGTGCGTGACTAGTGACAAGATGGTAGGCAGTGTGTGATGGTGACCACCATGTATACCAAGACTGTTCTGTTCGTGGCGGCCGTCGCCGTGCTGGCGAGGCAGACGACCTGTAAGTACCGATGCTTTTGTTTATTTATTGAAACTTTATGACATATGGGAAGCCTAAATGACCGAATAGATTAGCTAATGCTAGTCTACCCTTATATTGTTTATAGAGGTATTATTTCCTACGGTAAAGAAAATTGAACTTTAGTGGGTGTCAAGTCTCCATTATATGCTACGCTACTACCATTTTATGAGTGAATATTTATGTATCTACAATTTTATGGTTCAGTCACGAACTTTCCACATCTTTCCATCACACAATGGCACACAGAGTTACACCATAACTTACCACTGACAATAACTTTAATAATATAAAATCATAACTCCATAGCGCACGTAACTAAAACTAAATAGTTATTTTTATGACAAAATTATTCGCTTAATTACAAACAAAGTTTGTTTGGCCGCTTTCCAACTTTCTCTTCGCGGCGATTTTGTTTTAAAACGATTTACTTTGCGATAAATCTCGAGCCTTCGTCGGATCCGCTGATAGAGTAGATGGAATATATTGTTTTGTAATAATAGACCTATTAGAGTAGATTTTTTTAGAAGATAAAATAATTTCAAAGTGGAGGAATAAGGATGATAATAAAAATGAGGAGAAAGCGTTCTAAAACCTCTGCGTATCCCCATGTGAGAAAGATGTAGGAGAAATATGAGACCAGAATAGGATATGAAATGAATATGTTAGGATTATACTCATTGGTACAATAATGTAGTTTAAGTAAATTTTCATGAGGCAAAAACATATCAGTCTATACATACATACATACGTAAACCAATAACAAGCAAAATTAGCACGTGCGTCCTTATACCTCCTCCGCCTCCTCTTCCTATTACATTCATGTAGTAACATCTATTTACATGAAAGAACTACGATAAACAATTTCCTTTGTTTGTTTCCATTACAAAAATAAACAAACTCACCAACAATAAATTATCTTTACTACTGAGTAGTGTACACCTTGCTCGTACAATTTCGGTGCAGTTCACGATCTTATCGATAAACTAATGCGGCAACCGACCGTGTCGGTGCTGCTCTAAATAAGATTATATTTAGTTAATTTGATTTGATCTGTGACTTGAGTAAAACGTGCTCAGCCATCAGTTTGTTTTGAAGTTGGACTTGAATGAAATACCGAAACAAGATAGAAAAAGAAAAATTTGCACAGTTGAATGGTATCGTAGAGTAAGTCGGTCAAAGGAATTTGTAAACGCGCAGGTTGAATAATACGGTACCGTACATGTTTGCCTTAAGATTTTAAATTAAAATTAGATTTTAGATTGAAGTTATTACCAAGAGCGAGACCTTTCTTTGATGATTCCCATTTCATAGATAATTAAACCAAATTATCATACAATTCCAAAATAATACAACAAATACATTCGTAATTTCTACAACATTCTCAAAAGTAAATCACCTCATTCTAATAATCTACTTCCATCCGTCACATCACGTAGCCCGTACAGTCGCTCCTCAGTCAAAACAGATTGAAAGTAAATTGCACACATTACACTACACACATCTGCTACACTACACGTCAACCGATACAAAACCAGTTTATCATGATCTCGCTTTGCATAATATTGTCGCACATTCAAGGGTCAGTTTATACTGGTTTGTTATAGCTTGATATGTTCCCTTGTGTACAGTACTGCTCGCTGGCTATCAGAAACATGTGGAGCACGACCAGATCTGATCTCGTGCACCAGCCAGCCACTGGATCTGGGCCACTCTGTCAAGGTGAAAACGAAAGTTGTTTTAATGCCCAAACTATTGTTTTCCTACAACTTGTGTGAGAATACGCTCAATAGAAATGAATTATATTTCGTAGAAATGTTTTGTGCATCTGTGAATGATGAACTTTTTTTTGTCGTGTGGTTTTGTGAATGGGTTTTTTTATTGGGATTTTATTCAAATAAATGACGGATTAAGTAGGTTTAGTGAAAAAATAAAACAAAAAAGTTGTGCTAAATGAAAAAAAAGCAACGTTAAAATCGCAGTAAATATACCAACGAGCAGTAAATTACAACTTCACTGATAATCTGATTAGTGAAAACATTAATAAAAGTGATTTATGTTGTAAACGAACGAAACAATAAACCTGTCAACTTACTTGCTAATTACGTCAATTTCTAAAAATAAACATAAAACTCAATTACAACAAGTATAACAACATCGTAATGTATTACTGTTATGTTATCAGGACGATAAAATTAGACTTTTATAACATGTGCTAATTCATTACTTACATGAAATTAATAAATTACAATTTGGCGTTAATATTCTGTAAAACTATTTATTATGAAATGTTGAATAACTAATAACAGTACTAACATAATAATGCAAATTCTACACAAAAATAGCACCAAAATAAAATATGCCTCAAGAAACTCCTATGTTCTTGGTTATAACCTTAATAGCTCTAAAGCCTTAAAAGTTAACAGCGTGTTAGCAAATTAACCTGTGAACTGTATGAACGCTTTAAGTCAGATGTCAGCAACATGAGTCATGTTTATGAAACAAATAAAACACAAGTAATTTGTAGACTGCCTGGGGGTAACCGGAGCTCCGAACGGGGTGGTTTTTACTCTGTAAGAGTTTGACACTTCCTCCTGCCTCATCCAATGCGTAAAAAGGTCCTACTCTTCCCACGGATGTCTTTAGTACCTGAGGAAGACACATTTAACAGAAACTGGGCAGCAGCGCTCTCTAATAAACCTGAACTGTTAATATTAGCACTAGAGCGACCACACAGAGCCACATAAGTACTATTCAATTCTAGTTACATTGTCAATTGAGCAACATCCTTTACACGTTTATCGATTAGACAATCTGACATTTGACCAATTTACGAGCATCGATTGAAACTCAACAAACAGTTTTATAATATACAATTAAATGAGTAATAACAATAAGTCATAACTGCTGTCGTAATATAAAGAACGTCTTAATAAAATTACGCGTCCAATGTCGTAAAATGTAACTGGCTAACCGTTCTCCAATCTATTTTGTTTGTCAGTTGTCCGATGGGAAAGTAAACTGAATGTCAGAGTTCGTTTGGATTAGGTTTGAACTGAATTTGGTGGGTTTTGTAATCTAATGACTAAGCTTCTGTCGAGTATTGGATTCAGTATAGAATTGAGGACTTTGATTTATTTTTAATGAAAGTATTTCGGTAATTATCTACTATTATATAATAGTGTTATTTATTATATTATTATTACACATGGCATGCTAAATGTAATGTCATGGGCATTCCCTACCAGATAATATTATCTATTAATTATTGAAATTTATTCCTAGACCAGTATGACAAGATAATCTGAATCCAATCTACTCGATTCATAATACCTCGAACACTCCCAGTTCCTGTGTTACTACAGCCTGCCGACTGCATAGAGCCTTAAGCTGTATATTTCGAGAACGTTGACAAGACGTGCAATACAGGAAATTCACTTAGACCACGCAATCAGATACTTACCCTTAATTAAATTACTCCACATGCCTCGACTGAGATGTAAACCATTTAAACGAATACTTTCCAACATTTATATTACTAACCTTACGAGGAAATTACGAAAGACGTTTAATGTGAAGAGAAATATAATGACGCGTGAGGTAATTAGAAGATGAAGGATTTAAAAAATAAAAACGTTAACCACACACTAGGATGTTCTCCTGCGTCACGATTCACGACATGAGTTAACAAACACATCACACTGAGATGCAGGATACAAATTTGTGGAAAGAAATATTTCTCCCGGTAATCGAACCTATATGTTTCGCGTCACTTGCCCAACTACGTCATCAGTCATGACATTTTAATATTGTTCAGTGAAAAAAAATCGCATTATTGCAAAAAAGACGTACCTAATATTTTATCTCGAAACATGTGATGAACAAAAAAAAAACAATCTAAATGTTACATTAAATCTATTGACCTCAAAATCTAATTAAATCATTATTAACGCTTCAAATATCAGAAACAAACAAACGAACGAACGAACGAACAGATTCTATTAAAAATACACCAACGTCCGAGTAAACATAATCCCTTACAAACAAAAAGTTAATCATAGTTTCATCAGATAATTATTTATGCCTTAGTCGGCTCAGCCCTTGTGTAAGAAGTTATTGTGAAACTGTAGAGGACTGTAAAACAACGAGGTAACGTTCAGGGCGGTTGCCGCAAAATTATCATCGTAATCGATGGTCGATATAATTTGACAGGCTGTTGATCAATGATTTTCATGTTAGGTCAGAACAAAATGATCTTTTTTTGTAATTTTGGTGATGTTACTTAACATTATGCTACGCTTGTTATGCTGTTAACGGCTTTGATTTGGATTTGCAATTTTTAGCCAACTTTAAAAAAGGAGGTTCACAGTTTGATGTTAGTGCGTGATTTTTCTAGGTTTTCAGCATAATGTTTTTGAGACTTAGCGGGCGATTTTAGGGATGTTGCCTGACTTAAAAAAAAATGAGTCGGAAAAGAAAATAGAAAGACGGCCTCGTCTTATTCTTTAAAACTTTTTAATATGTTAAAAAAATGCAACTTATGTGTTTTTTTTTTTTTAAATGGAATCACCTGTCTCATCATAAATCATCATACAAAAACTATAAAATAAAAACATTAAAAAATTTATTGATCGCATTGAAATTCTTCCACCAATTGCTAAAACCGACGACGGCTATATCCATAACAATTCGCAAAATAATTAATATTCCACATTCACTTTTACATCTAGTCACCATTTAAAGAGGAAACGACCACAATCCTTTTCATATTAACTACGGAGCTGGTTGTCCACCGTAATGAGAGGTTCTCGGCCACAGGAAGGAACAAACTCCGTTAGAGAAAGTTAATATTCTATAAACTATAAATATTACATTTACTCATGTTTACTACGTTCATTCTTAACTAGTTAATAGTATCCTGGCACATAATACTATAAACATAAGATATTTATTAACGAATTATTTGTCTGCACGGTTGGTGCGGTGGTTGGTGAGTTCGGCTCCACACGGAGCAACTCTTTTGTGATCCACAAATTGTTGTTTCGGGTCTGGATGTCATGTGTATTGAATTTGTATGTTTGTAAAAGCACCCATGAAAATGGACATGAAAAAGTCCCTAGTGTGACGCAACGTTTTTTAAAAAAGAAAAAGTAATCGATGATAGAATTAGTAATGAAATTTGGGGATTTTTATCTTTTGCTTTCCACGACAATCATGTTCACCCAATTCATCAATATTCAAACAAAAGTGTTGACCTTAACTCCATAACTAGACCATAATCTCATTACTATAATCTTCGTCTCCAACAATATGCTTAACCCACTCGACTACAATTGTCTACAGCTTGTCTGTCTGAGTGTCTGTCTTACTTCTTCAAGGTCTAATTACCCCATCACGATAATCTTAAAACCGTGACGGTCTACACCAGTCTGCGGGATAATCCAAAAAACGACTAAAATCCGTGAGAAAATCTCTATTACATAAGAATTAAGGTCCAATTTTTATTGTCAAACATTTAATTGTTTGTTTTCTATTTAGAAAAAAGTATGGGAGTTTAAGGTGTAATTGGGGCTTAATTAAATTTATTAATTTCAATGCCCTTACCTACAACATAGCTCTAATTCTGAGGAAAAATACCTCATCCACTCCCATAGATTTCTCTAAGCTCAGCAAATTAATTAGCAAAGAAAGGAGGCGGCGTGTCATCGCCATTATGCCATAAGCTAAACAAAAGTGGGCTATGAATTTGCCATGTTACACTTATTATCCGAACTGGCCATTTTCAACCTTACACCCTTGAGATACAAACGACAGTGACCGCAAGATAAATTGTCCAACTCTAATAAGATAGAATGCAGTCGATATTAATGATTTTCAATCTTATGCAGTTGATATAAAGATTGTGTTGGTGGTAAAATGAAAGTGGTTGCACACTCGTGGGACACGGCTTACTTAGCGTATAACAATATAGAAATGCCGTCTAGTTATTGTTCCGTTTCAAGCATTTTACGTTTGTTTTGTTGTACAAACATTTCCTACTGGAAGTAGGGAAGTGTCATCTTTCAGAAGGCTCTTACTTAACACCTAATGCCTCATCGTAAGTTCATAAAGTTGTGAGATGGACATTTAATATTTTTATTGATGTCACTCGAGGGAACCTTCTGCAGTACTACAGTGATTAAGTTAATTATAATGACTTTACTCTTCGCCCATTAACTCGAAGACGTTGTACTAATTTGCGACATAATGTTTCAACTAAATAAGCATTTAACACGTGTGTATGTTAAACATCGGCATCGCATAGAAATCTACTTACTATAGAGCGCAGATGGTTGAAAAAGTTCTAGACATTCATAAGTTCATTATTACGAATGACACGTGCAAAACAACTATCTTCTCATTGATAGAAATGTATTCTATTAATTGACATGTCTACAGTACTACTCATTGAAACAGTCTAATATTGTTACAATATGATGTCTGTTGAACATTTTATAAATTTGCAACAATTATTTCATGTGACCTACCCAAGTGCCAAGCACGTGGTTTCAGGTTAAATTTTGCTCATTAATGTAACTTGAATGCCTCAAGCAAAACGTATTTATGTCCTGGTCTATATGTATTCACTACTACATACATAAATAGTTTTTAACTAAGTAATACACAATAAACAATTAAAACATGTCGCATAAACACATTAGCCGCCTTAGCGAGGAAAAGTCAAGTTGTTAGCTTAACGAGAGACTTCGTGACAAAAAACTATTCATTAATCTTAAACATTGGGTTAGAACGTGTTGCCAAGTTAAGATTATATACGCGGCACGAGTTTTTATACAATCTGCCAAGTAAAGAATCGTTGAAACTGCTGAATGAAATTTGATACTTACATGCAAAAAATGTTGTTAATAAAGACTCTGAATTCTGGATATCCATTGTTCATTGGATCATCTGACATTTTCGAAAAATAGTTTAGAGAGGTGGACGGACAGAAAGAGAAAGAAAGCCAGATTTCTGTTTCCGTACTAACTTTTTTTACATTTAATGGGTCGACGATTGGCCGCTATCACACCTGATGGTAAGTGATGATGCAGCCTACGATGGAGCACGTCTGCCCATAAGCGAACTATTCACTCGGGCCTTGAAGACATTCAGGTTATAACATTAAACCACGTATAAGTGTTCCCTTAAAGAATATTTAAGTACCATTGTAAGTAAGTTTCATTAATATCGCTTTAGTAGTTTCCATGATTCTTGACTTGAATTTTTGTATGAAATCTTCACGTAAACGCTTTTAATCTACGTTTATACGGTAGCATGGTGTTAGTGACCTGTTCCCAATATGTATGCATATACATATTAATACACAACTGCAATTTGTTTGTCAAGTTGTCGAGTAAACGAGGTTGGGAACCGCAACGGTTTAAGATATTTATTATCTTTATAGTTATTATATCGTTTTTGTTAGTCGTTGTAAATCTTGTTTGGAGTCGATACCCATTGTTTGCATGTGTTGTGTTTAAGACTAAGAGATTGTTATACGAGTCCTAATGGTGTTGTACTTTTGTCATGTAAAGAATAACATAAGATGTTGCAAGTGTACAAAGGCTATGGTGACAGTTTACTTTCAGACCTGTCACTAATTTTATTATTATAAACATTCTATTGTCTTAATCAATTTTCGTATCAATAAAAGCCTAGTAGGTACTATTTATCAAACAAGAAAACTTGTGATACATAATCAAATAGGTACTTATTACATACATATTCTAACGAAGATGAAAGTAAATTTAAAATAAATATTTAATACATTCATCGGAAATACTACATTCCAAACGCTTATAGCGTCTTTGTTGGGTTCATTTCCTAAAACATACTCATGTAAGTATATTAAATCAAGCAATTTCCTATAAGAAAGAGAAATGTGGTAATGACAACTTTGACTTTTACTTTTTGTTGTAAAACCAAGAACCAAAAATACTCGTATCTTCATAATATATACCTACAACGGGAGCAAGCATTTATGTTTGTAAAGTAATTGTACTTAAAATTATGAAAAGATACACATAAAACTACTTCAGATGAATGCTTTTTGCGACACATCGCCACAAAAAAATATATTTCTGGACAAGTTGGGACAAGACCATCTCAGCTTCTCAGACCACCTGTACGCCAGGATCTATAATAAATTTAATACTACACATACATAAAATATACATGCAAATATTGTCCTCTTACAAAACACGAAGCCCGGAGATAGAAATTCCCTAGTGTTGCACTTCCTCATGCACGATGCGAGGCGCGGCAGTGACGTGACGTGTCAATGGGCTCATCAATCATGGCGACAGATGGTCGTAACTCTAGTTTCCCAGTAGGTGGCACTTTGTCACATTTCCTCAATCTCGTGCGTATTGTGTAAGGGCAGGCATCAAGAGAAGTATTTCTAAATCATCACCAACATATATGAGGGAAGGTAGAACTTCAGACAATCACTAATGGACAGATAACACAATGTCCATGACCTAATTGTGATTCTGTGAGCTTGACTCGTGTGGACTGCTACAACAAACCACACTTTTAAAACTCCATATTATGTGAAACATCATAACCCCTAGTAAATATGTATCAATTGCATCCGAGTGCAGTAGTGTGTGCAAAGCTCAAGGGAGCACTCGATCAGGTCGATGGCATCTACGGTGCGTCGCAAAAACTGAGGAAATACACCTGCAGTGCGCAGGCGCGAGCGTGTGCTCGTAATAACTTGAGAAACAGCTGATTGTGATGAAAAAGTACGAAACGTCCGCATTCCCGAACTGATTGAGTGCGTGCCGTACTTTTAATAGTGCTTATTTGTTTGTTTGTTTTGTTGGGAAGATTTAAGGATCATCGAAATTTAAAATGATAGAGTGTGTGTGTGAGTCATATTTTTTTAAACTGACATGGTCACTAGTAACATTATTAAAACTCAAAACGGGACATTTACCATGTTTTTTTAGTTTTAAAATATAAACGTATAAACGGGATATTCATCCGTGACCATGGCGCTTGCAACAGTGCCGAAATATCGGAAACTCGAAAAAACTAAAATATCCCATTTTGAGTTCTAATGACGGACTAATAAATTTATAAATAGTCACGAATAATACAAAATTTTCGTATGTTTATTGTGTTGCACCATTGCATCCGTTGCATTGTATTGGGCGGGAAAGTGGTGCAGCACCCATGCTGAAATTACATCTACAACCTAAATTAAAACTAAAAATGTATTGTACCTATAGTTAGTGTAGCATGGATTTCCGCAAAGTAACTCCAGACTCTATTCTATAATATAAATATGTTAACTTTAAAACGTGTATGCGTTGCAATGTAGTAACAACTTAGTAACAATAGCAACATCACCACAATATAATCTGACAAAGTACGAGCACTTTGTTCTTGCGATGCTATCGTATTGAACCGTGGACGTACGATTATACGATTATACATTCATCGGAACATCGGATCGGAACCGTGACGATACTGCTCCGGCGCACGTCATGCGGTCATGTAGCGTGTGCTGTAATACTGATCGTGAACTGTTTTACACATTGGAATGTCGGATGCTAAATGATACAATTTGAAAGATGAAAGATGGTTTATGTAATACAATGATCACATTAATATTATTAATGTTAAAGTTTGGATGTAAGTATGTCCGTCAATTACGCTGAAACTACTGAAAGGTTTTGATGAAATTTGGTATACAGGGTACGAGTTGACTTTTATCTCACAAGCTTTCTGCGGGATGAAAGAATCCTGTAGAATAAAAGGCGAAGCTGGATGAAAAAAATATTTAGTGTAAAATGTACTCTCACAACATAAGAATAGAGTGGTCAACTCAGTACAAAATGTCTCCTTTTAACATCTGCCTTATCTGAACTTTATACTATCACAAACGTATCTTTCCTTCATATCAGTTATTCATATACCATCAATACATGATTTCTTTGGTCGCCCTCGTCCTTTCCATGATAATACCATTCAAATAAATACATATTGCTATATAAAATTATGAAAAGCACTCAATTTACACAGTTATCCACTTAAATATTTTATGTTTACATTATAACTTTCGTGAGACATAGTAAATTAATTATTATGTTTTCCACCTTATTCACGTAACTATTTGACGAGAAACTCGACTAGTTTCAAGCCACGCTATAGGCTCATATTCAGATAAAATATTCTATTAATGAAAACTTTTCCCTCATTTGACAACGATAATATAATCTACTGATTTCCAAAGAAAGCGGCAGGTAATCGCATGCGCATCAAACTGGTTGAAAGTTCAAGATCTATTGCGCAAGAGTTGTTGCCAACCTGCGCGGGATCATGACTCAGTGTTGGTCTTGATGGGGTATCATTACAGCTTCTTTATGGCCTTTGACACCATAAGTTATGTGTTTCGGCTATGTTCAATGAGTAGGAGAGGATGGGAGGCATTTCGAAAGTTATTGTTTTAGCTACAGGGCCCAAAGGGGTCAGATTCGATTTCTTGTCGGGGTGATGCATTTTCCGTTTTGCAAAAATGGATAGCAATAGACAGTAAGATTTATTGTCTGTTTACCTCTAAGGAGACATGAAAAGACTCGATGTTTCGTACTATTTATGAGAATTTTAAAATATAGTATTATTTTAAATAGATACTAAATAGCTATTTCCATCAAAATTGAGTTAAGTTAATTTTAATCAAACACTAAACTTAGAAAAAATCAGGAAATTCAGAAGAGTTTTATGCCTGCCGAAGTGAATTAATGGCGAAATATGCAAACGAAAGCCTTTGAGAAAGCGTGTGAAACTCTTACAGCAAAACAAAAAAATATTGAGTTCCTCGACTAGAATCCATAATTTATACATCGGCAGTTATTGCAATGGCAACATTTATTACTAAATACTTTCCCATCTTGGCTGTTATACAAATCAAAGTCTTTGTTAGAAGATACTTGCTTTATATACTTTTAATAATTTTAATGAAGGAAATCTAAATAATTTTGGCTGCTTAAAACACAAAAATTCTACTAAGCGACACCTGAAATATATTCAAAGTCTCTAGAAAAATCAATCAACTATTTGTTGAAACTAGCTGTAAAATCTTAACTTTAGTTATAATTTCATTTCTGTTTATCTGTAAAAAAATAACGTTATATTTTGACAACTTAAATCTATCACCATTCTATTGTGTGAAAACAATAATACTACAACATAAAGTATTACTCTATAATTTCCTCACACCATTCTTACAATAATATTAGGTTTGTACCTCCCTAATATTAGCAGTATTGACTATTGAACCCAGGTCAAAACTATTGCATAATAATGGCAATACTGTAAGCTTTGTGACTTGCGACTTTTCTAAATGTAAGTGTAAAGAAATGTACAGCTACATCACTAGTGAGCCGAGTCGCGTTATTTATGCCAGCAACCTGTTACCTAAGGAACAGGTTTGGAACAATATAAAAATATCTGCAAAAAGTAACGTCATATTTCTCATTTCATCAAATAATTTTATATTTTTTTATAAGAAATCTTAGACTTAACTTCGCTGGGGCAATGCCATGCCTCCAACTACTACCTATCTACATGTAATCATAGTTATCTATAGCATTCCTATACTAATAGAAATACTAATAACTTAAAAAAAAGGGGAACCGCCTTCAAATTTCATTACCGTTTCCAGTTTTGTAAACCCAAGTAATATTCCTAAAACCTTTTCTCAGGTCTGAATTTGCATCAAAATCTTTTCAGTCAAACGTGAGATAATCGTGTTTAAACATACGCTCCTTTTTTTAAGTCAGTTAACACACTAACTGTAATGACAAATTGAAAAGATAATTTTCAAAGTACATAATATACAATTTTTATAAAGATCACCACCACATCATTAAAGCAACACAAATGAAAACCTCAGAAAAAAAAGTAAAAGTACAGTATGTTACATTTCCCTGATGACTTCTCGAGCGCTGACACAAGGTCAAGAACCTCATGATGATATAATAACGGAGGTGACCTACGTTTCGATTTCTACCGGAACCCGTTATACCAAACTCTTGATCACCGCCTTGATTACTTTTCATTTCAAATGTTTTACATTATATTACATTTCTAGTGTCATTACAGTAATGCTAGATATTATTGGTCCAAGGAAGTATATGAAATGAGCAGATTTGCACAAATAGCGGAAATATGCGATTCAGTTGACGAGGTAGTTGATCAAGATGCAGACCACATAGCGCGAGTGAGATCGGATTTGTATATATGTACGTATTTTTATGTAAGAAAGACGAAGTATCAAAGTAAACCACAATTTGTTTATTATAACTGTCGTCCATAAACCACTGTGATTGGTGATGGAACATCGCAGACCAGCAGACCGTAATCCGAGGTATTTCAAGTCATTTCCCAGTTTACACGGATCAATAGTTCCGTATCTATTTGAAAAATGTCAATCTGTTTGTTTATTTGATTGGAATTTAATTCATATAATGAATGTTTGTAGTTTATGCGTAAATTCCATGTCTTTAAAATACATTATTATCTTTCCGCATTCCTAATAATTACTTTATTACAATAAACTGTTCTTATTATATAAAACAAAAGAGTTTATATTGGTACAAACTTAATAGTGTGAACTATAAACACAATTGTTGAATTTGTAGCACAATTTATTTACAATACAAATACAATTAACCTTCGGTATTGTATTGTATTGTCACGCCTTTTTATCCCCGAAGGGGTAGGCCTCTGCCTGTTACGACACGTAATACCACTGTATAACGTACACCCACTTTTAACCAATCTGTTACAAGTTCAATGTAAAGGGGGTGAGTCTATTGTCATATATCGGACAGAATAGCAGAATCCGTGCTATACTGATAAATTTTCCAAAAATCGAAAAAAGCCCGGTAATACTTTGTCCGACCCGGTAATCTAAACCGAAACCTCTTGCCTAGCAGTCGGACGTGCGACTAAAGACAGTTTAATATTAATAAGTAATTAGTATTGATAAGTTATAAAACCACATCAACTCCCACGACGTTCAATCAGCCATAAAACATACGACCAGCTATTTTAAGATAAGAGTGGCATACAGGAATCCTGCCGCAACTGGTTGTGAAGGAAGCACGTGTGTACGCACGTCAGGTCGGAAGAAAAACACACATCGGTGACATAATAACGGAAATTAGCAGAGCTATCGTTAATTACACAGAGAACCGAGAAAAAACGAAAGTGACTTGACCGGACCGAGCCGAAGCGCCGCGCGGCCGTACTTACTTACAACCGTGCAGATGAAATGTATTACATGGTTGAATGTATAAATAATTTTCCTGATTAAGGTTGATAAATTTTATTTTAATTATTGCTTTAGAGTTCTGTGCATTTAGTACGGTCAGATTCTTAAACGTTAACATATGTATCTTTAGAGGTTAGTTTAAACGTGGCTAGTTCCCTACAACCAATATTTCATACAAGTTAGTGACATTAGCGACATTTCAATTAAAATCTTATAACTCATAAAATGAAAATTACGTTTATATGACCGTACAGTGCGAAAACTCATTCACCTCAACACTAAAGTCAAAGTCAAATCATTTATTCCAATTAAACCATAAATAGGTTTTTTGAAATTATAATATCCTATCAAAAGACAGAATTAAAGACTTTAATCAACTCAAACTCATTACTCAATTACTAGAAAAGAACAAAGCATCCATTGATAGAACTATAACTAAAAAACTAACGGATCTGTATTGGAAAGGACATGAAAGTAACTGATTCTCCGATAGCCATCTATAATGAATGAGTGAAAGCCTCCCTTTACTCTCCGTTAGACTAGACTAAGCCTGTTATAATGCTAAGGCTCTATTTAACTGATTGTATGGGACAACACTGTGATCTTAAATATAGGACAAGTACTGCAGGTTTATTGGCGAAGGTTTTTCAATTTAGTACCGTACTCGCAATTATGGGCTAGTGTTTTCTGTATAATGTATTATATTGGCTATAGATACTATGTACACTAACAATAGAATAGATGTTCGAATGTTTCGAGCTGCGGGAGCAACCGAGTCAACACCTCCTGAGGATACTCCGTGGAGGAGCGAAACATATGTCGAGTGGTATATTGCATGTCGTGAGTGTGTTTTGTATTGCACCTCTGCTGCATGAGAATTTAATTGCGGGTGGAAGGGCGTATGCTGAAAATGCATCAACAAGCGGAATGAAAACTAAATATTTATTGTATTGTTAGTGTAACATGGATTTCAGCAAAGTAATGCTTTATTCTATTCTATATATTTAGCTTCACTAGGAGACTGAATGATCGGTATACACTTTTAGATTGCTAGATATTCAAAAATGCTTTTTTGGTCTAATTGAAATAAATTATTTAACTTTTATTAAGGAGTCATTTGTTACTACATGGGTAGGGCAATCACACGATTACACAAATCTAGAATGGTAACTAGTTACGATTGCCGAACACCACCTTTTTGTTGATGTTATTTACAATGTTACTCGTACATGTCAAGAAAAAACATGTCGTGTTACAAAGTAACATGGTTTCTGTAAAAGGTAAATAAATAGTAACGTGTGTTTCCCTGAGAACTGTCGGAGTTGGTGGAAGTCAGTAGTCACGTCATGTCAGAATTAGTTAGCTCTCGCCAGGGACTGACAATTAATCGGGCATTGCTGCTCGGTTTAACATCTACCCATTATAATAATTATGATTATTATTATTTTTACTTTTTGATCCAACAAGTTAATTATGTTACTTCGCACGTAAGGCTGGAGGAAACTAACCTTTATATTATTTCAGACTCTACTCTATTTCCGTGCAAGACAGTAGTTTCTGCGACGGCGTATATACTAAAAAAATACATACATACATAATCTCACGCCTGTGAAATGTCACGCTATGGAATGTCAATTGCTTCGAATCTTTCATACCTCTTTCGCTTCATCAATAACAAAGTAAATTATCACAAAACTTCGCGATTATAATATTAACAGGATAAGTAATACAAAAAAATGGACATAATCTGACCACATATCCGCTATTGCTTAGATCAAATTAGTTACAAAATAGTGCTCCTGTGTTAAGTACCAATTTCTTCCAAACCAAACACTAGATGTTGCAACTGCACATTCGATTTAAACGTTGCAATGAACATAAGTACAATTGTAGTGTTGGATTGCGAAATAATTCGACAAATTGTATGTAACTTGATTTGTGTCAATTCGATTCAAGGTTCTGTAATTCTGTCTCATTACTCGTGATCAAGATGAGAAGATGCACTCATTTGTTATTTTTTGTTGTTTATGTTGTACACTGAGCTTCAAATACTCTTTAGTTTCATTGTTACAGTATTGCCATACTGAAAACATCGTGAGGAAACCTGGGTTAATAATTTTTAATTATGAGTTTAAAATTGATTAAAGGTCAACCCTATTCACTGAAAGTTTGGACATCAGTGGCCACTTATAGGCTGTTGATGTGATGTGTGATGTTTTTAAAATTAATATCAGCTTGATACCCGCTTGATTCTGACAAATGATCATAGAACTCTCTCTTAAGATTGAGTTCGCCATAATTCCGCATACGACTAAAGGATCATAGTTTCAGTCACCAAAATATAAAGAATATTTCAACCAAAAATGGTCAAGCTAGCCAACAGTAGGTACCTAGAAGTAGCAAGCGGATCATTCACCGCGATCACAATCTCGCACGACAACTATTTATAAGTATTCACTATCCAGTATTGTGCTGTGAGCGATGATATCTTTAAGAATGCCGCCATTATGTTGTAATGCGTGAAGAATGCTAACTGTAGTACGGACAGACGGACACACGCAACGCTGTAGTAGCTGTAGATGTGGTAGCACCCTATTTGGAAGATTTGATGATGATATAAAGTTATCTGAGTTCTTTATCCTATGTCATTGTTTTAGGGTCCGATGTGTATCGTAGTTACGTTGAGAAAGTTATGTTATGTTTAGCTTATTTTGTAATATACTAATGTTTTGTTTTCGGTACCTTTTTTGGTAGAAATAGAAATTATGATAGGTACCATCTCGCATTGAAGTAAATTTTTCTTCAATTTATTTTAGTGTAGACAATTTAATGTGCGCAATTAGCATTGAAATCACTGCTTTAGTGCTGTTTTAGTAGTCAATTAATTAGTGATACTATGTAGTAATTTAATACTTAAACATTAAACCATAAAGAGAAATATGACTTCATCAAAAAGTTAACGAACTTATAATGAGCTTTACAAAGAAAAACATGGAAGTTAACGACTCAAATTAGCGGTTACTTATCCATCTCATGTTTTGTATCACTTATCTACTGATCATCACGTTTCAAAGGATCATTGTACATCATTTTAACAAGAATTCCCATGCAATTTAGTATCAGAAAAATGACGATGTTTAATACATAGGAACACTAAAACCCGCTATTTTAACCCATAAAGAAACAATGGGCGAGGAAGTAAGATGTTCCGCCACCTTGAGAGATTGACTGACTTTGTATTGAAAGCACTATGCACTTGTATACAGAAGGCTTACAGAATAACGAAATGTTATTATAGTACAATATTTTTTTAATCAAATAAAGAGTATTGTGGAAAGGGTATCTGTGATTACTAATCATTGTGTTTTCTTTTCAAAGTTTTCCTTATAATATATGCAAAAAAACCAGTATCCCTTGGTTACTAGGACTGCGATAAGAATACATACACTAAACTAACCATTATTCTCTAACTAGCTTATGGCATAAAAAGTATCTTATGTGTATCGTAGAGATCGGTCGTAGAGATCGGATCTCTACATTGTGACGTGATTGAGTAACAAACACACACAAACATTTGCATTTATAATGTTAGCAAGATTATTTTATGCTTTAGTTTGCAGTTATAATATAATATGTATATTCGAGATGATTCTTCTGTCTCATCTCCTCAATGGCAGTCATAACTGGGTTCCCACAGAAGTTATTTAGATCGGAATCGAACCAAATTGCATATTATTGTTTGATTTTTTGCGTGAGTTAAGATGGTGGCCTGTCTCTGATTGTTGTGGATGACTGCCTCGGACGAGTTTAATGACTCTTTGTAAACATAAACAAATCGCCTGGTTTGTTTACGATCTGATTTGTTTAATTTGTATTTCGTATGAAATAAAAAAGTATTTTACGGTCCTATTAGGTCACGAGGGATACACATTTAATATATTTTTTGGAATAAAATGTTTATAGAACAAAAAATGAGGTAATAAAGAATATTAGGCTCATACATACAAGATACGCGCGAAAAACATAACTTCCCTTCCCATCCTTCCTTGGCAGTCGGGTAATTAATAGATATACACAAAGTTTATACCATTTTTATGGAATAGAGCACAAACGAGCAGACGTGTCACCTAATGGTAAGCGATCAGCACCGCCCGAGACTTGTTTGATGTCTCAGTTTTTGTACTAAAACCACAATGTATACACATAGTTATGATAATAAACCCTAAGGCACATTGTTAGGGACCCAATTTGGTCCCGCTAGCCGCCGGGTCCCATAGTTTACGGTGTTTTATCGGAAGATCTATACACTCTGCACGTATGAGAACAAGCTGCGATATGGCGATCACACGCTTCATTGACGAGTGGCTAATTGTAGCCTGTGAATCTGTGAATCAATAACATTGTAGGATGTTAATCTCATAAACATAATATTATGATATTTACAAGAACAAGATGATCATGCATTTTATAAATACATATTATCTGTTTAATTGGCCTTGTCTCTTAAAAACCTACACTACACGGATAAATATTATCATACTAATATTATAAATGTGAAAGTTTGTTTGAATGTGTATCCGTCGATCACGCTGAAACTACTGAATGGATTATAATGAAAATTGGCATGAGCTGATTTGGGTGATAGGTGATTATTTATGTTTTAAGTAATTCTATCAAATGCAAGGCAATGTCACGAGTCTAGTTAAAACATGAGCAAAACAATTGAATTTCAATGTAATTTCCCTCACCTTAGTGGGATACTTGTCAAAGTGGTTTTAATGGATTAGCCGCAGTTATGTAAGTTATCACTTAATGCGTTTTATTAGCCGTGAGATTGTTGTTTTTTGCTTTTTGACGCACAGACGCCTTTCACGTGTACTGGGTGGATTTAAATAAAAATAGAACAAAAACTGCGAGTAAAGTAAGAGTAAATGTTATGGTTTTATGTTAGGTACGATATTTCACGCTCTTGTAACTTGGTAGAGAGTTTTTGACAGAAGTTAAAATAAAAAAAAACTATAAAGTTTTTTTTTATTTTAACTTCTGCCAAAATCTATATATATGGGTATAACTAACAGAGCACGGGTTTATACCCGTGCTCTGTTAGTTATACCCATAACCTTCAAGAAAAGAGCGTATTCCTTCTTAAAAGACGGGCAACACACTTGTGGCTACTCTGGTGTGACCAATCTGCTCGTTTGCTCCCAATTCCAATAAAAAAATAACCATTGTCACTTAAAGCTCAGACTACATCTTCAAAACCTATATCTAATATATTCTTCTTAAATAACCCTTATCAAAGGAAAATGGGTCATGACAAATAAACACCAATCACATTACGACATACAATGGACTCGAACAGACAGACAAACCATAAAAAATATATTTCAAATCACATGCGACAAAAGATTGCGGATTTCACGGGTGGATTGTAAGCCATCAGTTTCTACTCAAGCGATGCGATTGTGAAACTGTCGATCTATGGGAAAATACTCCATAACAGCTGCAAGATGCGATTTGTCGCGGAGTCGCAACTTCATTGTCGATCTGATGGAAATCAATGATGAAGTTTTTTGGATCAGTTTGTTACAGCTTGGGTAATGTCTAAAACAGTTCGCAATCCTTTGAGATTTTTTTAGCTATGAATTAAGTAGATTTTCGAGGTTATTGTTTTTTATCTATGTTTAACCATGACTTTCCTTTGTTTACAATACAATAAGATCCCATTATACGCATGGCAAACTTATATTGCAATACTTTTAATTTTGTAATAATTTGATCCCTCGTTAATCCGAGTGGAAATATTTTGATCCCATTTCCAAAGGCACTATTACAAATCCGAGATTACCAAATAGTATCAGTTGATCAGCTATCACAGACAGTTTTTCCCTTCCCAACAATAGCTCGCCACATATTGAATAGGGTCCACTTGTGGGACAATGTCGTAAGCAGAATAATTAGTCTTGCCACTAGTCTGATTGTCTTCGGGAGTCTGTCTGCTTTTTGCTTTATTGTTTCGGAGCTATGTTTAAAATATTTGCGCATAATGGTTAGGATCTATTGTTGGATCTACTGGCATTCTAATAATATGCGTTTGTTGTGAATTGTTTTGAATAGTATGCATGACTGTACATAATCATTAGATTGTTTAAATAGCAGGGGATTCTTTAAATTTTTATATCAATAGTTTCAGGTGTCAACAATAATTAAATTTGTATTTGTTTGTTTTAGGTTGTAATTTCTATCCAGTGGGTGAATACTTAAGATTCGTGAGGATACCAGAGAACCTGCAAGTTGGTGATGAAGTGCTCAGAGTAGAAGTACATCCAAGGTAAGAAAACTTTTTTTTTTCATTGTACAATAAACATTTTAATGACTGTTCGCTACTGTGCATTGTGTAGCGAGATCGATTGTCATACAGATCAACTCTTTGTGCGATTCAAAAATTATTGTTTCGGGTCTGGATGTCATGTGTATGTGAACTTGTATGTTTGTAAACGCACGCATGATACAGGAGAAAATACTAGTGCGGGTCAACGTTTGGTATAAAAGTTACAAATTCACATGAATAATTTCAGAACTAAACTACGTGTTTATTAAACTAAAACTACACGAATATTATTAAGCGATCTGCTTACGACAGTTACCTACTTATGTTAAAACTAGTTCTCAATCAATTAGCAAGGAGACGATGCATAAACAGGGTGACGCGTGAATGAGATTTATTGTGACCTGCACCACTCGATAGATACAATTAATCAAACACGATTTATTGCAATATTAGCCTGTGCAGCTGTCCTCAAGTTATTTATTACTGTCAATATCGAACGTTTATGTTTGTTTTTATTGAAAATGTTGACTAAATTGTATCTTTAGCTCTGTGAGTGTCTATTATTTGATTTCTCAATAATTTTATGACATGTATGTGTAGGTATGTATTTATTTAGGTTGTGAACAGAATGAGATTTAAATTGAGATTCGGAGAGTTTAAAATGAAATTGCCCAAAAGGTTTTTTTTATTAATAACATAAATTTAATTTGGTTAATGTAGACAAGTAAGGCATCCGATATTTGTATGTAGGTATATCTGTAGGCTCCTAATACTTTATGTTCTGTGGTTAAAAACTCTACAATAACTCAACCCATTCCCCACATTCGTGTGTAAAGTATCGTGTGTCGGTGAAATAGCGCGAATCGATTGATAATAATCGAGTAATGTAATGTTGTATAACCGACCGGTCATATCGATAATTTTTTTGTAATATCCACTTGTAAAAAGTATGTGAAGTACATTAGTTGCGACGTTTACCAGCAATTTTTGAATTAGGGTCATTTTTTTTACAAAAACTGTGAATTAAAAGAAAGTATGTCTTAGCCCAATAATATGTTACGTGTAACTTAAAAAGAAGATTTTTAACTTAAGTAATATGACTTAATACTCGTACAATTATATTCAGTAATGCATTGCTATTGTTTTCTTAGGTAAAGTGTTTTATTATGCTTTTATTGAGTACTTACGCGTTTATTAGTATTTTTATAATAACTATTGTGAGACATACTAAATTAACTAAAAACACACGGTATACTCACGTACATTAATGAAAAGAGTTCTAATTGTTCCAAGTCACAGAAGGACTCTTCATCATGAGCAGCGTGCGCAGACATTTTTTCTCTATTAATACCGTGATATTTAGTTAATAAAGTGTCAGTGGTTTTTAAATAATATTAAATAATGAAATTGCTATCTATATCATCACCTGACAGGGTGGTCGAGAAGTAACACGTGTCATGTAATTAATACATAATAGAGACTCCGTTTTCAATGAAAATCAAACATGTAATAAAACTTGTTAGACAAGCCTTATCAGAACTAACATCTACGAGACCTGAGTGGTCTCGTAGATGTTGATGCTGATAAGGCCTAACTAATTCCAATATCCGTCTCAAAATCCAAGACTTTTTAATCCAAGACTTCAAGCTTACTAATTCCAATATCCGTCTCAAAATCCAAGACTTTTCCGGAAATAACAAACAGACAGATCATTGATCGGAATATAATTTTAATGAGACACATCATTCGCGTTACATAAGTGGTGAATAAAGAATTTATTGGGTGCATTATATTATACACTTTATGTTATAACGAACAAGGTGCTATGTTGCGCAATGCAGTAAAAGTGCTGCGCCGACTTCTGAGTACCGTTACAGGCGAGCGGTTTTAGTGAAGCGTCCTATGTGTCTTCTGAATGTGTTATATTATATATTAAATATAGGCATATATTATATGCCTATAAGTATATCGTAGTAATATATTTGTGTGTAGAGATTTTAATGGATTTTGTAATAAGAGGGTCAGTGGTACTGAGATAAAGATGTCTATATTATCGACCCTTGTTCTCAACCGTTGATAACTTTAAATTAGACTTTCCCATTTTTTTATTTAATTCATATCACGCTTTAGGTGCTCGACAGTCCTATTTGTAGTACCATAACGGTTAATTTTGTGAAAAGCACACAATATCATCACAACTAATCTGAAAGCAGCATAACCAGGAATATAATCAGTGGAAAAAGATGACTTTGTCTGACTTTATTGAGCAATGTTTTTTGTTTATTTATTTGATTATAAAACTCCAAGAATATCATGCGATGTTTAATGATGCTTACAGAACAATAAAACTTTTAAGTACCTATGTAAATTAGAAAAAAAACAGCCTTTTTTATTAGGAAAGGTTTACTTAAGTCATTAGTATCGATGCTGTGACCTAACACGTAGCGTTTGACATTTGCACGCAAATTAATGCATTACTAATTAGGTCAAACTAACTCTAGTGCCAAATGTCAGGCTTCATTGAACCTATCGTTTCACTAATCGTATGATAATTTTACTAATTAAGTAAGAAAATTACATAAAATGCAGCTGTCTCAATACATTACTAAATAATTAAAATTTTCGTAAAATGTCAATCTGTAATCGTAACACTATTGAAAGTTTATGAATATGCATGTAATTTCAGAATCTATAAACTTTTCCATAGAAGACAGTGTTCCGTCAGGGTTGTATAATTAATGAAACTCCGATATGTCAACCATTTATTGTGAAGTACTGATACACACTGGCTTAATTGGTACGATTAACACTATTTATTATATGGCGTTAGAGACAATGAGTAGATACATTATAGATGCGATAGTTAAGAATCGATACATTCGCATAGACTAATACAATAGATAGTTATGTGCCTACGGCACATTACTTCCCCTTCAAAAAAATAAAAAAATGTAATAAAATTCATCTACTGAGATATAAAAAGGTATATAAAGTGAAATATAAAAGGTATATAAAATAAAAGGTATATACAAAATATAATATTAAACATTAGTAAAAAAAAATCTCGTGACAACAAACCAAAAATCTAGGTATTTCTCACTAAAGAATTACACAGTGTATACGGTAACTATAAAACGGTCCATAAGTATTGAACAGTCCATTGAAACGATACGGTCACTTTGTTACTTAATACTTTACATATCACTGATTATATATGCACTTTTTTTACCAGTGGTACACAATAACACTTAAGCGATGATTTGCTGGGTGGTCGGGCCGTTAGGACCCTGATCGCCCCGGCGATACACAGCCATTGTTGGTAGCTCCTGTAGTTCTCTTCTCATGTATCGGCCATATCTAGTCTTACAGCTCTTCCAGAGAAAGTAAACCGCGATTGCCAGGATACATGACAGAATTAGTAAAGAGTAAGTTTCGACTCTGTCTCTCCATTCCACCGCAGCTGATGCAGTGGCGCTGTTACCAGCACCATTTTGAGCGACCACGACGGTTTCTTTATTCAAGGTGCTTTGTGACTTTCCCATTTTGATTGAATTTAGATAACGTTATTAAATTAATTGAGGTGATAGATACGTAATTATACTGTGAAGCGCACAACAGGTTTGACAACGCGTCCCGATCTCGTTACTATCGGCCCGTTGTTTACATTCGCTGATTCCTTATTAGGCGCTTCTTTGCATTCTTCGTCGGTTAATATATAGGCCGGCTTAAGGCGATCTATACTAACATATTTTTCTGTATCTGTCTTTAATATTTTGAAATATTTTTCATTTCTTTCTATCACCTTGAATGGACCCAAATAGGGTGGCGACAAAGGTTTCTTTACCTTGTCATCACGTATAAACACATGAGTGCAACTCTTCAAATCTGCATGGATAAAAATATTGCCTTGTCTTGCGTCCCTCCGAGGCACGGCGGCTAATTTTTGTATTCTTTTTCGCAACCCTTGAACAAATAACTCGCTATCTGAAGTGGTTTCCGTGGTCGGTTGAAAGAAATCGCTCGGTAATCTTATTACTTCTCCATAAACTAGCTCTGCGGCGCTTACTTGTGTGTCATCTCGTAGGCTTGCCCTTAAACCGAGTAGTACAGATGGTAATTCCGAAACCCATTTCGTAGTGTTACCTCTGCACATTAGAGCTGACTTTAGTGTACGATGCCATCTTTCTATTAACCCATTAGATTGAGGATGATAGGCGCAGGTTCTTATTCTTGAAATACCCATTTTCTTTGTAAGATGACTAAATAGGTTAGACTCGAATTGACGACCTTGGTCAGTTGTTAATCGAACAGGACATCCGAATCTACATATCCACCCAGTGTAAATGATATCTGCTATCGTTTCGGATGTGATGTCTTTTACTGGATACGCTTCTGGCCAACCTGTACTTCTGTCCATCATGGTTACAACGTATCGATACCCTTCACAGTAGCTCAAAGGACCTACTATGTCCATATGTAGATGTTCAAATCTGTTGCTGTTAATGAACTTTCCATGTGGCGCGATTGTATGTCGTTGCACTTTGGACTTCTGACAATTAAGGCAAGTCTTAGTCCAGATGGTAACGTCCTTATTCATACATTTCCAAAAGAATCGCTCTCGAATCATATTTCGGGTTGCGCGTATGCTCGGATGACTAATTTCGTGTATAGCTTTGAAAGCTGATACGCGAAATTCTTCGGGCAAATAAGGCCTGGCTGTGCCCCGTGACATCTCGCAATATATGGGTATGTTACAATGTGGTAGGTATATCTTTTTGAATACCAATGTTTTCGTCTGCATCAGCTCTTTCAATTCTATGTCATTTTGTTGTGCTGTTGCTATCCTCTCATAGTCAAGAGGTGACAACGCCTTTACTGTTGAGATCCGGGATAAAGTATCCGCCACTATGTTATCTGCGCCGCTTATGTGCTGGATTTCTGTACAGAATTGCATGATAAAATCGAGGTGTCGAATGCGTCTTGGAGTGTCATTTTTGCCGATGGTATTTTTCTTCAACGCATGTACTATAGGTTTATGGTCGGTATAGATCGTTAGAGGTCTCCCTTCAATCAGGTATCTAAAGTGTTTAATTGCCATGTATATTGCCAATAGTTCTCGATCAAAAGTACTGTACCGTTGTTGTGCTTCGCTTAATTTAGTAGAAAAGAACCCTAAGGGTTTCCAGGTATCACCTTCTCGTTGTTGTAGGACTGCGCCAGCGCATGTATTGGAACAGTCAGTCATCATGGCAATAGGCGCCTCGGTCGACGGGAATGACAAAGTAACTGCTTTTAGCAGGCACTGTTTACTTTGTTCGAAAGCTTCGATACTCTCTTCAGTCCATTGAATTAAACTCTTGTCTTTTTTCTTGGCGTTGATCAAATGCGCATTTAAGGTTCTAAAAATATCTGCTGCTCGCGGGAGATGTCTTCGATAAAAATTAGCCATGCCGAGAAAACGTCGTAGCTCGTCGACGGTTTTCGGTCTCGGGAATTCTGATATTACTTTAAGTTGCTTGTCTAAGGGTCGTAGCCCTGCCTGGGATACATGAAACCCTAGAAAATCTAGTTCACACTTGCCGAATTCGCATTTAGCTAAATTAATTGTGATTCCAAATTCATTCAGGCGCTCGAATACTTTCTTTACATGCTCTTTATGGTCGTCGGCATCACCTGACGTAGCAATTATTACGTCATCGACATACACGTAAATAAAATCCATGTCTCGTAGGACAACATCGTTGAGAAAACGTTGGAATGTTTGTCCTGCGTTTCTCAAACCGAATGTCATTCTAGTGAACTCGTATAGGCCAAAAGGAGTCGTTATGGCGGTTTTCTCTATATCTTCTTCCGCGATAGCGATATTGTGGTATGCACGTTGAAGATCAATGCGCGAAAACATGGTTTTTCCACACAACAAATAAGTGCAATCCTGTATTCGAGGCATTGGATATCTATCGGGCGTTGTTATAGCGTTGAGGCGACGATAGTCACCACAGGGTCTAATCTCCCCGTTTTTCTTATTTACGACATGCAGTGGACTTGCCCAGCAACTTTTCGATGGTCGGCATATACCCATCTCCTGCATGCGATGAAATTCGGCCTTTACTTTCTTGTACTTATCCGGCGGTAAAGGTCTAGGTCGCGCGTGTACGGGAGCACCCGTCGTTTCGATATGATGGACTATAGAGTGGCGTGGAGAGTCTTTAAAACACAACGGCTTGGTAATGTTCGGAAATTGTGTTAAAAGGTCACTATATTCACTATTGAGATCTATTGTCCGAACTGATGGCTGATTTGATACCGATAGTGAAGCTACGGAACACATATTTGTCACTGAGTCTATAAGTTTCTTATTATATATGTCAACTAGTATTCTGTGGTGAGTTAAAAAGTCCGCACCGAGGATCGGTTGTTGTACATCCGCAATTACGAATGACCAGCTGTACGGTCGGCGTAATTTAAAGTCTAATACCAGTGTTTTAGTACCGTATGTCCGAATTTCGCTACCATTTGCAGCGTAAAGTTTATATTCACTACACTTAACGTGATAATATGGTCTTTTTGTCACGGGTAGCACAGATATATTAGCACCAGTGTCTACTAAAAATTGCATCCCGCTGTTATTGTCCATAATACATAGGCGGCTAACTGGATTGATAGCACATACTTCCGCCTGCAGTTGTGCCTGTTTCAGTTTCCCTTGTTTTGTTCATTCTTTTTCCATGCGCACGGCTCTACGCATTTCCTTGCTCGATTATGAAATTTAAAATGATAATAACACAACCAATCCGGCGAGTCAGGTGTACGACGGCTCAGGTTACGTCCGCGTGACATTGATCGAGACTGTCTCCGATTAAATGGTCTATTAAAATTTCGAACTCTATTTCTGCCTCTCTCCATGTCCCTGATCTTCATGCTGAGTTTAGCTAATTCAGCTATAATATAAGATTGGTCATTGTTCGTATTGGACGCAGTTTGAACTTCCGATACTTGCAGCGGTTTTGAAGTTTCTATTACCTTATCGGCAATCACGGCGAGATTATCCAAATTTGTGACCTCGGTGACAGCGAGTACGGCTCTGACTGGTGATGGAAGATGACCTTGCCACATCAAACGCAGCGTCTCATCCGGAACTTTGTCACGCGCGAGATCTTTCATGCGGCGCAAAAGCTGCGAAGGCTTCTGGTCGCCTAACTCCATCTCACCGAGAAGCTTCTGGAATTGCCGTGTTTCAGACTCCTCATACACAGACAAAAGACGGGTCTTCAGCGCTTCGAACTTTTTTGTTTCAGGTGGTTTCAACAGAATGTCACTGACTTGTTGCACTACTTCCTTCCCGAGTTTTGTAACAACGAGGTTGAAACGTGCTTCGTCGCTAAGTTTCTGTGGGCCTAGGACTGCCTCACACTGCACAAACCAAAGGCGAGGCTGGTCGCTCCAAAATTCAGGGATTCTGGATGATACAGTCACAGTGGCTAGTTCCACGACCTCAGGTTGCGGCTTTGGTTGAGTGGCCATTGTACTTCAGAATCACGTAGGGGTCACCACTTGTTCCGTCAGGGTTGTATAATTAATGAAACTCCGATATGTCAACCATTTATTGTGAAGTACTGATACACACTGGCTTAATTGGTACGATTAACACTATTTATTATATGGCGTTAGAGACAATGAGTAGATACATTATAGATGCGATAGTTAAGAATCGATACATTCGCATAGACTAATACAATAGATAGTTATGTGCCCACGGCACAACAGTCAGACAGTTTTCTATCTGATATAACATGGTGTGCTATGAATAATTTCACTTTATTAGAATTTTATTATCTGAACGTTTTGATATTTGTACAACTTTTACTTGGCAATGAAAATGAATGTAATTTCTATTGAAAGCTGGAGCTTTAAAGTTCAATGCTTTAACAAACCCCAATATTTATGTTAAATTAATTAAGATCATATTTAATTGGTAGTAACGTCTATTACCGCCGTACTCAGAGTGATTTAATTGTTACTTAACCCAGTCCTTAGCAATTGTTTCCGGAACAATATCGTTACTAAAGAATAGTTTAAGAAATCATTCAATGTTTATGAGTGCGACAGTTAGACAGCCCTTAAAAAATAACATACATACATGTTACTGAATTTAACAGAGGTCAAAGATCAGCGTTTAAACGCCAGCGTTCCAACCGCTCGTGTACTCTAAGAGAAGGCACGCGTACTTCGAAAAAAAAAAACAGTACAAACTCATTACTTAGAGAGATGAGTCAGCTAACTAAGTACAAGTCTACCATAGTTAAAATGATAATGGAATAAGGTTAAACTGCTAGTTACATCGACAGTTTAGCGAATATTTCACACTGAATGTAGGAAAAAGATAGTTATGACAAAAGGAATGAATTATAGTGAAAGTATTAGATTTGTGTGGAGGTGTGATGATGGCGTGACCTTCACTTGTCGGGTTAAGTATCTGCAGATAATCGTATCTTTCCATGTTATAAAAATTTAAGATTTTTTAGAGTAGATTTCTTTATACTACTTGTGTATGTAACCAAGTTTGATCTTTTAAACTGGATATTTTATTTATTTATTTATTTGCTTCAGGCATCTAAGGCCCATAGAAAAATACTATACATAAATATTACATACAATTGAATTATATACTAATACTTATCTATTATATAAAAATAAGTCGGGTTTTCCTTCCTGACGCTATAACTCCAGAACGCACGAACCGATTTGCACGATTTTACATTCGTTGGAAAGGTCTCAAGCTCCGTGAGGTTTATAGCAAAAAAAAAACAGGAAAAAATTCAAGAGAAAAATAGGAAAACAGGAATAATCATTGGTGGCGAAACGGAGTTCGCCAGGTTTGCTAGTCTATTATATAAAAATAAGTCGGGTTTTCCTTCCTGACGCTATAACTCCAGAACGCACGAACCGATTTGCACGATTTTGCATTCGTTGGAAAGGTCTCAAGCTCCGTGAGGTTTATAGCAAAAAAAAACAGGAAAAAATTCAAGAGAAAAATAGGAAAACAGGAATAATCATTGGTGGCGAAACGGAGTTCGCCAGGTTTGCTAGTTTTATATAAAAATAACTTAAAAACTAATGCACACGAAGCGTATAGTCTAAGGATGCTGATATCATGCGATTCCCGCGCGGAGCAACTGTTTGTTCGATCCACAAATTGATGTTTCGGATCTGGGTGTGATGTGTATTTGAACTTGTATTTGTAAACGCACCCACGACACAGGAGAAAATCCTAGAGCAACGTTTTTCTTAAAAAAAAAAGATCTGCGTTCCGGCATACAACGGGTTATGAAATGAATTAATTTATACATACTTAATGACATGACATTTCATAAATAAATAAATGACTATAATGAAATTAAAAATGTTATGTCATCTCACGAAAGCATCTGATTTGAAAAAAAAATTATTTATAGTGAACTATGATCCTTACGTTTCTAATAATCTCTAAGAGGTCAAATATCAGAAAAAAGATATAAATCGATAATCTTATCCATAATATTTTATAAAGAAGATATGAATCTATCCATAGTCACCATTTCGTTGCTACAAACTGCATCTTAGTAAAAGTTTAGTTTGAGGTTACGTAAACAGTATTACGTGTATCAATAAATTACATCTTTTGCTAATTTTGTAATACAAAAGCTTGCAAAGTTTTGGCAATAAAAGTCTGAAGAATAAAGCTAAAGAGATTGTATTTTTGCGTTGATCAAGCAGTAGATAGGTTTCGACAAAAAAATGTTTGTTTAACGTTTAACTAAACATGTCATAAGACTGCATAAGTAACGTTGAGCTGTAGACTGCCTAGCGGATTACCCGGGCTGCGGCTCAAAAGCAGGAATAGGAACGGGGTGGTTTTTAGTCAGTAAGAGTCTGACCATCCCTCTTGACTCACCCAAGGCGAGAAAAGTCAATGAATAATTTTTGTCCCATAAATGGAATAAAATTTGAAATATAATTCTTTTCTTAATTCTTAATTCAGTTATAGATGTCGAAGATAAAATAAATGCCAATAGGTCGATAACTTACCAAATAAACTGATCATACTTTTTTATTTGCCAGTTTAATACTTACCCAACCATTTATCGATTAAAACATACATTATATAGTATCAATAAAATGTTTTGAAGATTTTCAGTACCAATTTATTTTATTAGAAATATTGAATGAAACGTTTGATTACTTTTCTCTCACAAATAATTCCAGCGGGAATGGAAACGGCGACACAGAATTCTAAGTTTCCATTGAAGTTATATAAACAAAACCTTTATCGTTTTGTCATCAGCATTAACTATTAACTTGTAAAGTAGGATAAGCCCGGAGTCTGCGGTTTCGCGTTTAAGTAATTTTCCAAGGGAAATCTATCTGTAGGTAATAAAAGTAAGTTCTAATGCCTTCTCTATTACTTTCTATTCGATATTCTTATATAAGTTTAGAGGTTTGTTAAATAATGTCTATTTACTAAGGATTCGCTATTTTTCCATTATCTTTAAACAGTTGGTAATCAATTTGTTTTGCGTCATTATGTGTATATTTCCGTTTATAATAAAAAGTGTTGTTTGTGAGGATATCGCGTGAGGTATGTTTGCATGTGTGACTTTTTTGAGTTTATGTATTAGGTATCTATTATTTAATACGTACTTATATCATGTTAGTGATTATTACGATAATTTAGGTACATTTTGGTGAATGTTGAGTTCGATTAGATAACTACGTGGATAGTGTTTTTGGGTATGGTATATATAAAATACTTTTGTTAATACAAAATAAAACATTTTGCATGCAAATAAAATGTATTACGTATGATTTACTGAAGGTGTGCCTGATTGTTTAGTCTTACCTTTTGAATGTCATGAATTTTCTTGATAATTTCTGAAAATGTCTTCAAATTCATAAATCACCACCTATTGTCAGAATTATACATAACCTAATTAGTCAATGTTTTTAAAACACCATTCGTCAAACTAATTTTGAACCAATCTCATTTTCGAAGATTAAACGTTTCTAAATAGTAATAACACAAGAAACGAGACCACACTCAGATCATCTTTCACTAACGAAATAATTGCCGCTGCTGTCGACAGCTGCAATTTACATATCATCGTAACGACATAATGAAGACAGGTGAGCAGTAATGTCGCAAGGACAACACATTCTAATATTTATTTCAGTTTAGCAGTAGCAGTAATATTATAGCAATCGACTGCAGATGAACTAATGTTCTGAATGGGCTAATGTTATTCTGATTAGCATAATTTGTATTGCTAATACTAGACTTTATTTATGTTTGTAGGCTATTGTAACATAGTATCTTACTAATATCACAAATGCGAAGGCTTGTGAGTTTGTATGTATGTTTGTTACTCAATCACGTCAAAATGGCTGAAGGGATCGGGATAAAATTTGGAACAGGGGTAGATATAGGTGATGGGTATGGTCTGGAATAATACTTTTTATCCCATGGAACTGCGAGCAAAGCCGTTGGCATCGTATATGAATCTAAGACTACAGCCAGGTTCATTTTCAAAAGATGAAATTAATAATTATATGCCAAATTGAACTCATTCCTACTTGGTATCGTGTCTAGTCTGGTGCATGCGTCACTTGATCTACGACCCTCCTCCAAGCGCCCCCTGTCCTCTCCGATTAATACACTAACACATAAAACCACCTTATCAACGAGAATATAATTCCCAGCTATAAACCATAAAAGGATAAAGATCGCAGTGCCGCAGTGGTAATGACAGATTAGCAGCGGTGTATGAATGCCGCGGTTCGGTTCCCAAGCTCGACTTTTACCACGTGGGACCTGACAGCTGGTTCAACAATAGTTTGCGCGTTACTGGGTCAATATGTGTGGAAGGAAATTATTATATGTGCTGATTTTAAAATGGCCTGCATTTTTCTGTAAACTAAAGATAATGAATTTGACTGATTTTGATTTTGAAAATTGTATTAACTCTTATTTTAAAATTTTATTTTTTTTGATGTTATGTTATGTTAAGAAATAACAAAAAAAAAAACGAGTTACTGATCTAAAAATATTGAGAAAAACTCTACGATATTTTGCCTACGTGACGTCACATGATAAAGGGCCTTTTTGTGACGCGAATCTAGTAAAGCGTTTTTCAATATATTGACCTACGTGTGTAAACCATTGTTTTGTATATGCAATAAATTAATAATTTATACTTGAAATACTTATTTCATAATAAAATAATACTAATATTTATTATGAGTGAAAGGAAAACAAATATTAATTAACCCAAATCTCATAATATTTAACGATTTCTTATATAAAATATTGACGCACGAGATTTTTTGCAATATTTAGGAATACTAAACATCTAGAATTGCCTATGAAACTAGGTTTATAGTTTTAGATCAATTTAGAAAGATCATCTTATTTAAATACAGTCATTAGTATTTATTATTTAGTATTAATTTTAATCTGGCAACATTTTGCTAATTTCACAAGTGTTGCGTGTTTGTATGTATACGTCAAACATTATGTTGTGATCTACTAAACTGCTCGTCCGTTTTACGTAATTCTTTCACCGTTAACAGTAAGGAAGTCTTCTTCGTGACTGTACCGGTAGTTTTTCTCGTAATTGATAGCAAATGAAGTACGGTTTTCTTTGACAACCTCGTGAAACGGGTAATATTCCTGGATATCCAGATAAAGTTTAATTCAAGATTTTAGAATTTTCAATAATAGTATGGAGTCCAGTAATGTAGTTTTTATGTAGTATGTAGTGTTTAATTATAAACTGTGCGTTTATTAAAAATTAGGTATATTGATGATCTAAGCATATGGAATTAGCTATTCTATAGATGTGGTAAGAATAGCAAACGACAATATTTTTCTTTTTCTCAAAAAAAAAATGACGTTGTCGAAATTAAATATAATGGCGCTGCAGACAACAGCAAGACTACACAGATGAAAAGGCTCTGAAGGAATCAGTGACCACCTCAAAATAAAGAACTATTTATTATTCTACAATATCACTATAAACATCGACATTTTTTTAAATCACTATACATACAGACACATCAGTCGAGTGATCCATTTCAAGTACCGTTGCATGGTAATCTTCCTGGCCGCGGCAGCTGGTGGCCGCTGGAGACGAGTTCTTCGCTAGTCGGTCAGGAACACCGGTTCATGGCTGATTCTATACATTATAGGAGAGTTACGATGCCACTTGCATGCTTAGGTTTAAATTATTAGATGAAGGTTTGTAGTTTAGTAAACTGTTTAACTATCTTTAAGTTATCGTCATAAAATGTCTTTAGTAAATAGAAATGCTATCTGATAAAAGGATTGTAATATTTAGCATTTATTAATTTGATATGTAATACAATAAAGTATTATTTACGGTATAAGCTGGTAAACGAGCAAACGGATCACTTGATGGTAAGCAACCGCCGCCGCACTTGGACACCCCAAACACCAGAGAGAGGCGTAACGGGTGTCCATGTGCGGCGTGGGTTGCCGGCCTTTTGGGGGTTAGGAATTAAGGTGTTTTTGGGGAATCGAGAATTGGAATGATTGGAAAGAGGGGTTAATGGGCATCCGGTAACTTCACTCCCACAACGCAAGGGTTGTTTCACGACAGTTTTCTGTGAGACCGTGGTATCACTCTGGTCGAGCCGACCGATTCGTGCCAAAGCATGGCACTCCCACACTTACTACCACTTACTACACTACCACAAATTAATTTCAATAAGTTAAAGTTATTTCGTTTTAATTTTAGTGTCAGTGTCAGTCAAAAATCCTAGTGAATGGGCAGGATCTTGGCAAGCTTGTAAGGTCGCGTTATCATAAATCACTTATGTAATACGATAGGTATTCAATTGGCTATCATCACAATGTCAATACAGTCATATAACGATCAGCTGAAATATATTTACAATATCGACAGGATATAAATACAATTCAAGGATAACAACTAACCATCGTACAAATAAGTTTAATCCATAGAATTACAAAATAATTACTAAGTTGCAAATTTTGAGAACAATTCTATGCATAACTGATTAGGTATTGATTGCTCTGAATTCATCATTATGACAGTTCATGGCACAAATCTGTCTATACAAATAGTTAAATTGAATATTTGTATGTCAAGGTATCTATAAAAGCTTCAAAATCAATTTAGATATTAGATAGTTATAAATCAGTCCAGACTCAAACTTCCTTACTATTTAAAAGAACTTATGAGAACGTGTGAGTAGGGACCAAATATTATATTATTATGAAATACATGTACTTAACACAAGGTCCAATACCCCCTTCCCTATCTGCCCAATCCCCATTCCCTCAAAAAGCCCTAAATTCCTAAAACCTCCAAAAGGCCGGCAGCGCTTTTGTAACGCCTCTGATGTTGCGGTTGTCTATGGGCGGCAGCGATTGCTTACCGTCTGCAAAAGTATTCGTTGTATAAGCCAAAAGCCATACTGCATTGTTATTGTTTTACAATAAAATTTATTTCTTACTATCTTAAAGTGCTGAAGCAGAGAAATTTAACGATTCCATTCATTCAGAACTTTAAAACAATACGTAACATTAATTAAAAACGCCAACCATGCAAAAACTACCATTAATTAAATATACCTATCTGCATCTCTCAGAATTGGCTACCTTCCATCCAAACCATATTCGTCTAACACAAGATGGCTTCTCACGATCAAAAAGCTTTTAAACAAACATGAATATCGATTGCATCACTAATTATAGTAAATAACATTTTAACACAATGGGTGGCACAGTTTAAAGAAGATTTATATCTTTACATCCGCCATTGTGCTTCCGGACGCACGCCGTGAGAATTTACACTAATTCACTCATAATTACACGAATTAATGTTATTTTCTCATTTATTATGTCATTATAACACTTTTCGGGCTGTTATTTGGACTATTAGTTAGTTTATCTCAGTTTTAGACGCGGAAACACTAGATTAAAAGACATTACCGTTTTTATTACGTCATTAACTTAAATATTTTGTTACTCAAACTATTAGGAGAATGTTTTAATAACATTTAGCTTTAAGACAGAATTAACATTTTGTCTAAATTAATTTCGAATATAGTTAAATGCCATCTAGTGGCATCATTGTGAAACATCGCGAAATCTAAAGAAGCCTTTAGAAGCAATAGGTTCTGCCTCGAGGCTCGATTGTGACCGGGTTTTGTGATGAACACGTAGATGTCGCTTTTACCAATACTCTTATACAAATCTTATTTAATTTTTACTATCCTTCATGTATTTTATTTAAGATTTCTGCTTAGTTATTGAATCAAAGCAAAAGTTCAAAATTGTACTAATATACGAACATAATATGTTCATCTCTGTCTAACTGATTGGGGATTAAAAGACGCAATGCTATGATAAAAAACTAAGTTACTTCTTAAACCCATACTCACTCTCACTTTCCATTCTTTCCAGAAAGAACCTAAGCCTGCAGCCAGTAGACCGGGAAGAAGACGCCCACCTGTTCACGTACCGGGACGTGAACCGCACACACGTGTCGGTCGTGCTGGCGCAGAGTGTGGACGCGCTGGTCGACAGCGACTCGCCACAGAACGTCGTCAAGTTCCGACTGGGGTGCGACTTCGATGCCGGGGATGACTTGGTAAGTCTGACAATTTATAAAGATGGTACATTTAATTGTATCTAACCTTTAATTATAGTAACGTCATGCCTTTTATCCCCGAAAGGGTTGACAAAGCTGCACATTATAGCGCGTAATGCTGTTATACAATGTACACCCACTTTTCACCATTTGTATTATAAGACCCATGTAATAGGGGGTGAACCTATTGCCATATACTGGGTACAATTCCAGAATCCGTGTTACTACTGAGAAATTTCCGAAAAAAAAAAAACGAAAAATGCACAGTAATGCTTTGCCCGACCCGGGAATCGAACCCAAGACCTCATGTCTGCGACCACTCGACAAACGAGGCAGCATAATTATTGAGATCCTAATTTAAGTATCACTTTTAATTCATTTAAAACACACAAACAGCAAATATCGGTTCCAAGTCAATCAAAAAGACCGAACCTAAATTATTATGCTTATTCACGAACCCAACACATTACACCCTTACTGCGTACATACCGTATATTTAATTTCCTCATTTCCCCACAAAGAGGTGCCTCAAAACATTTCACTTTATGTAACAATCCAAAGTAGGCCAGTAATGAGCCGCATGTGTATGTGGCCCTTTGACTACATTTAATATCTCACTCGCTTGTCACTCCGAATTGTGTTGGAATATTTCACGAGAGCTTTGGTACACAATTTAGATATTAATTTTATAGTAACAATAATTTTGTGGAACTAACCTTGTAGCAAGGTTAGTTTCATGGATGGTGTACTAGGAATAGAATATAATAGCTGTTTAGTACAGGATCACGTGTTTAGTTAAATTATAATTGAAGATGGGTATTTTGTCTAAATACTATCGTTCTAAGCTCTCTGCGCACTCTGAAATCTAAAATAATGTTCCATAAAGTTAGTTTGAAATCTAAAAACCTAAAATAGCAGATATATTTAGCTTTTCTTGACCTGCGGAATAAACCCGACTCCTTAAAAGTTTCCAACCTTCCAAGGACAGTGAAAGGAGATTACAACTTCAAAACTGAAATAAGTATAACTCATGACACAACAAGGTCACAAAGTTACAAGTCGAAGGAATAATTTTTCTCATTTCACAAAACTCAATTTTAATGAGACGTTAAAAGAGAAATTAATGGAGACTTACCCTGCTTTGAATTTAAACCCAAGCTTGCAAGGATTTTCGAAAGATTTGCAGCGTTATTGCAAACTTACACTTGCAGCTGAAATAGGGAAAATGGTTCTTATTGTGATGAGGTTAAGGATTGTTTTGGGTGCATATTAAAAATGCCTATGGAACAATGCGGCTGGAAGTTGTCAGGGTTAAGCCAGTCACCTCCAATAGACGTTCGTCCTTCACCCAGTTGCCGACGGATCACTTCCCATACTTGTGATGGGATCCCACCCTCGGGATCGCGATCCGGCCTTAATTTAGCCATGGAGATAAAATAACGTTTTTAATCTTATTCCTCCATTTTTGGAAGTCATCTGGGAGAGTTTAGGCTTGTTTACTTAACTGTATCGAGTTAACATCGTGGTTTGGTATTTGTTTTTATCGTGGCGCTGTTAACACTTTTGACGGGTGATTAATGAATGGGTTCAAAATGTATTTATGAATAAAAAATCTCTTTGAATGGCAAGAATACACTTATTACCATGAATGAAATAAGATTACCTATTGAATGGGTTATTTGGTTTTTCCTTTAATAATATTTCCTTTGATAATATTAACTTGCCTTAACCTCAGATAGTAACTCGTTACAATCGAACCTCTATACCCTTACTACGAGTTTGCTTTACGTTCAACAAGATTGAAACGAGAGCGCGACTAGTGCTCTGATTGGCCGGCTCGAATGAACCAACCAACCAAATTTGAGCGCTGAACCCGCTCTCGTTTCGATCTCATTCAACGTAAAGCAAACTCGTACTAAGGGTACTGAATATGTTTCAAATATTTTTTTCCTGTATTCAGTTCATTGACACCTCAACACATGTTTCACGTTAACGATGTTAGATAGTAAAAGTAAACGTAGAAATGTTCCCCAGTAGTAAGTGAAGGAACGTGAACCACTTGGAGACGTATTCGTTTTCTATGTATTTTTTATTTAGAATGTGTTGTTTTATGTCATTGAATGGGTTTTTTAGTGTTTATAAAAAAATGTATTATGGTTTATTTTGATATACCTACTTTAAGTATGGATTTACACCATTTTTTTTAATTTATTCACCGTTCAGAAACTATAAAAATAATCTAAAATAGAACATACCGATTTAATTTCCATGTATTAATTAAAAAAATACATTACTAAATTTTCTGTATCAAAGTCTTTTTTCTAAACAAAGGTTCAAAACAACAGTCTATGTATCACACAATTCGTTTTTCCGCGTGAAGATAAGGCAACTATCGTAAATTGGTATAAAATAATTAAACCGAAACAAACGAACATAGCTAGCTATTTACAAGGAATATGTTTTCAGTTATCTTAATACGAGTTTGCTTTATGTTTAAAGTAATAGAAACTAGAGTGTGTTCGGCGCTCTGATTGGTTGGTTTATTCGAGCCAGCCAATCACAGCGCCGAACTCGCTCTCGTTTCGTTTCCGTTCAGCGTAAAGCAAACTCATATTAAGTGTACTGAGCCAGATGACTCGTCGTGAAGGTAGAAGATGTTCACATCTGAATAACAAATGTACGCATCAAATCATACAAGTAAGACAAGTACTCAACATATTTCGTGAGACGTGTCATGTATTGGATTACAAACAACTACATTCATACACATGACAGTCATATCAAATTGTATGAGTGGTTGAACTTCATTTTTTTATAGGTAGGTACTAGGTTTTTCTTTCTACGGTTGGAAAAAGTTGGAAATAATATATCTAAAGTACTCTGAACGAGTGGTATCTAAACTATTTTATGTGTGTGATTTCTGGAGTTAAGTTGCTATTGTCCATTTTTCGAGATAGGTTTTTTTTGTATAAGTCGGTAAACGAGCATACACTGATCACCTGATAGCAAGCAATCGCCGCCATCAATAGACACTCGAAACAAGTGCGTTGCCGGCCTTTTCGGTCTTAGGAATTTTGGGGTTGTTGAGAATTTATTAAGATTATTAAGTAATATAGCAGACTACTTTACAAGGAAACTTGGGTTCGATTCCTAAACTTATAAGCCTAATGACCTTCCTACCTAACCTTCGGTATGCACGAAAGCTTTTATGAACAAACTATAATAAAATCCTTATTAAATAATTTCAGATATCAGCCTACCTGTCGGTGACAGTGTACATAGAGGATGTGAACGACAACGTGCCGAAGTTCCTCAACACGCCGTATCATGTCACCGTGGACGAACTGACACCAACAGGTGGGTACCACTCCACACACGAGTGTATCTACTTCAGATGCTAAAGTGCCACTTTACACATGGCTTTACTATAAGCTGGAAAACCACTATAAACTGACTGTCGAATGTGTAGAAAGATCATATAAAACAAGACCATGATAAAATAGTTATGGTAGCTCGATGTGTTGCCGTATACTTACGGTTGAACTATAAAAGTAGTTCGTAAACTGTTCGCATTTGTTTTGCAGAAGATTGTTTCGTCTCAGTTGGTAAACATTTTGTCCGTAATGAAAAAGTTATCCAAGCACTTAATATTAATGGCAGCGCCTGATCTATGTCTTAGGGCAAAGATTTCTCGAGACCAATATGATAGCTTTGTGAACAAAAGTCCTCACAAAGTGTCTCCTCACAATGTGCTCTTCAAAGGAAGTTTCTCCTGCAATATAAACAAAGGTCAAAGACATTGTTGTCTGCGGCCGTCCAACAAATATTATATTTTCTCATAGATCTTCAAGAAATTCAACAATTTTATATCGACGCCACATATTCAATAGACCGTCCAATGGATATTTTAACGAGATGGTCAAAGGTTTGTTGAAAAATGTTTTGCGCGAAATTAATTTTAACGAAACATTTTCTACATTATTTCTTTACTTAAAATATCTTCAACTATTTTTAGAATAACATTCAAGACCTTTTTCATGTCTAAGAAGACTGATGCGTCTAATATTTTGTGGGTGTTAAATTACTACTTTAATTTTACAGGGCTGACTATATTCAAGGGGATCCACGCCTTCGACCGTGACAAGCCGAACACCCCTAATTCCGATGTCCAGTACAGCATCATCTCAGGAGATCCCGACGGTCACTTCGGTCTGGAGAGCTCACACAAACCAATCCTTATACTGAAGAAACCTCTGGATTACGACGCTGGAGACAAAGACTTTTCCTTGGTTGTTACTGCTTCGGTAAGTAACATTTTCCAATAAGATGAGGTACTTCAAATGAGGTGAGAAGTGTTTAATGAAATAAACAAGATCTATTATTGTCTTAAATGTAATTAGTTCCTAAATAAGAGCCACTTAAGAATCTCTCACTTCAACATAAGCGTGAATTAAAACACTAATTTGATACTTGTTATACAAAGAATACTTGATTCTAATAAGATTGTATCCAAAATCCATGTTGAAACTGAAAGTTTATTTTGCTACTAAATGTTACAGGATCGTGGCTCCCCACCACGCAGCTCCAACGCGACAGTTTACGTTGAGGTGCAAGACAATGATGACCTGCCTCCCAAGTTTACTGCAGACGTCTACCGAACACAAATACCAGAGTTCTACCCGTTACTTGTAAGTATTATCATGGATAAATAAAATTATATCACTTAAAAGAGACGATGTAAAATCAAATAAAAAATGAAACGAGAACTTGCACTATTCAACTTACAAGATATTACTAGAAGATATTCTTTCTCCACATTTAAACTGCAAATCATAAAAATGAACATCGATAACTCTCAATTTTACAAGACCTCAAGCAAATAAAACCTTTTATTCAGATAGACAGGATTGTAGTTCTTGACACTTGAACTTTAAGCCTATTATCGTTCAACCCTTTTTATTTCTATCACTTTTAAGATTGTTACTTGTAAAATATTACCTACAAGGCTTACATCAACAAAATCGGCCGACTTAAATAATTAAGCCAGTAATCTCTCTGAACCCAGGTGATAAAAAGGGTTGACCTTAATTGGGGACTAACTTTGATTGGCAGACACGTGAAAATTATAAAATTGCGGTCAAAGTTTAGATAAAGAACATAAAATAACAAATTACTACAACATTTTATTCTTTAAATTACTTCATTTGAAATTCTAGGGAAAGCGAATACACAAGGAGCTACTCTTCCCGGAACCAATCAAGGCATTTGATCAAGATATTGGAGTAAATGCTGATTTGAAGTATGAGCTGGTAGCTGGAAATGAGAGGAAGTTATTCTTTTTAGACCCTCAAAATGGCACTTTGTTCCTAGAAAAAGAAATTGATTTGGATGCTGAGGCTAATTTACCAGGTATTAATCTTTATTATTTAAGTTGATGAAATACAAGCGGATTTTTAAAATAAAGACCATACCAATGTAATCAATTCTGGATTTCCAGGCAATACGTTCGTGCTCCAAGTGCAGGCATCTCAACTGGATAATCCATTGAAAACAGCCCAGGCAAGAGTTGAAATAGAATTACTGGATCTGAATGACAATCTTCCAGAGTTTGAAGTAGACTTCTACAACATTAGTATTGTGGAGAATTTACCAAATGGTACGCATTTAATAAGTCTCAAGTCTATAGCACTTACACTGATGATTCTAAGTAATATCTTCTAATCTCATACTTGATGGTCTCAGGTTTCAGTGTTCTGCAAGTGATGGCAACAGACAAAGATCAGGGAGACAATGGAGAGTTCACGTATCAGTTGAAAGATCCCGAAGGTGCTTTCACCATTGACCCTAGAACTGGATGGCTTACTGTCAGAAATCAGGTACATGTTTGGTTTCATTTATAGTACTGCACTTAAGATAGCTACCATGCTATGAAATGAATATTAATTAGTTCTAAAGCTAATATAACCGTTATGACATTTATTTCCAGACAATTCTGGACAGAGAAGAACATTCTTCACTGAAAATGAAAGTATATGCCAAAGAAAAGAATCCAAGTGTGGTTGGTACGTTCTTAGACAAAAATCGGATATCTAAATGGCGCAGAACTCCTACTACGCCTAGAACACCAGTCAAAGATAGAACGACATACATTTTCCCTGATAAGTTAGGTACTAAAAGTGAGAATATGGAATATGTCGACGAACAGCTAATGTCCTACGTCAACGTTGAAGTCACACTCCTGGACGCCAATGACAACAACCCAGTTTTCATACCAAGTAATTTGTACGAATTCACAATCAAATCAAATGCTAAAATTGGTACGTCTATTGGTAAAGTGAAAGCTGTAGATCCTGACTTGGGAAGAAATGGTATGGTGCTATACGATCTGCAAAGAACAAGTAATTTGACTATAACATCACCATTCCAAATTGACGCTAAAACTGGAGTTGTGAGTGTTGCTGAGTCACCTATTGTTGAAGGGAGACATGCCTTGTTTATTGAGGCTTCAGACCAACCGGCCAATCCTAGTGAGAGGAGATATTCCTTAGCTGTTGTTACTATTGATGTGACCAGTCCTAGTAAAGGTGAGTTGGCTTACAAGCCTTAAGTAAGATACTTCAGGATGCTTAAATGATAATAATTATACTTATCTTCTTACAGGTTCCAAAGCAGACAAGCCCGGTTTCATTGGTGCTCCATATGAATTTTGGGTTGGAGCTAATGTAGGAATTGGAACTAGTGTTGGTCAAATTAGAATAAATGATGCAATGGAAAAGAACGATGTATCTTATGACCTATTGCATAGTTACGAAGAAGGAGGTTCGTAGAATTTGATTTTAATACATAATTTGGTATTGTAAGCAAACTGAGGATATTTTTATTGATGTATGTTTATGATTGTTGCAGTGCCATTTGCTGTTGAAGAAAGATCAGGAGTGATAACAGTGGTTGATGAACTTACAAAATATAATAGACCCATGTATGATTTTGAAGCTGTAGCAATACAAGAAAATGCAAACGTCAGTATAACTACAAACGCAACGGTCCACGTGGTTGATGTGAATGATGAAAGAGGCGTGCTGTTGAGGTAAAACTAAACAAAATTCTGCAATATGTAGAAAATATAGTATGAGAGATTTTTTTATTAACGCTATTGTTGGCTTTTCTTACAGAGGTGCACATTCACCATTAGAATTTTATGTTAAAGAAAATGTCGCAGGTGCAACAGTAGGTCAAATATTTCCAATTAATGTTACTACACTGCACGTTAACAACACTGGAAATATAAGGTTCATAATCGCAAATCAACAAGATGTTACCGATGACATTGCGATAGGTAAGATCTATATCTCCTACTAATATTTCATTCGTTTTTAAATTATAGTTCATACAATAATATTCATCTTTACTTTGCAGGACAAGACGGTACCATTTTCGCTCAGAAGCCTTTAGACAGAGAAAAACGGGACACCTACCGAATGACAGTGATCGCTGAATTTACTAAAGGTGTGATATCTGGAGCTGGCATATATCAAGTGACGATACATGTTGAGGATGAAAATGATAACCCGCCTCTTTTTGAATATCCCATGTACGAAGGATTCATTGCTGAAAATTCACCCCAGGATACTGAGGTTAAAATGACAAATAAAATAATTGCTAAAGATGCTGACGTAGGACCAAACGCTTCCTTTACGTACACTCTATTTGGTGATGGACGTGAGATGTTCCACGTTGACGAAAACACTGGAGTTGTTACTTTCATAGGAAACAGATTAGATAGAGAAGAGAAAAGTTCCTACTTATTAAAGATTGTTGCAAGAGACAGAGGTGGACTTAGTTCAGAAGCAAAACTAACAATCACAGTATTAGATGAAAATGATAATCTTCCTAAATTTAATCAAATTGTTATACCCTTGGGAGAAAATATAGAACTTCTTGAAGCAGATGAAAAGGCACCAGTAAAAATATATCGCGAAAGGAGAAATAACTCCACCACGGGTATATCGAATTCGGAAGCAATACCGAAAAATAAATTCGCTTTGAGCACAGAGGCACCTGGACCACTGTTTATGGTACCAGAAAATGTTGCTATTGGCTCAACAATATTGAAAGTGAATGCTGTGGATATGGATATTGGCATTAACGGTCAAGTGAGATACGAGTTTGTTTCTGAAGTTTTTATTCCTCCTCATAGTATGTCTTCGAAAGGCATGCAGGTAAAACGATATTTTGTCATCAATGAAAGACATGGTCACGTAATTGTTGCAAGAACATTACCCCCAGAAGCAGAATTTAGACTTAACATTACTGCAGTAGATGGCGGTGAATTAAGCGATCACTTATCAATTAGATTCTTCATCAAAGATATAAATGATCATTTCCCGATGTTCAAAAAGTCCTGGTATAGCTTCAATGTAGAGGAAGCTCAGTACTCTAGAAGAGTTTTAGGAAAAGTAGACGCTACTGATGCCGACTTTGGACAAAATGCTAACTTGACATATTCTATCCAGCCTCAATCAGAAGACTTGCCTTTTGAAATATCACCATTGACTGGAGTATTCAGTGTTAATGGAGAATTGGACAGAGAAAAGGAAGACAAGTATGTGATAACAGTTGTGGCACAGGATAATGGCTATGATAAGAAACTTTCCTCCTCTGTCAGTGTCGAAGTACAAGTTTTGGATGTAAATGATAACGCTCCTAAATTTTATGCTTATGACGAGTTACTTGAGTGGAAACACCCCGAAGCTGATGAAATTTCAAATCATAACTTCGAATCGGTTATGATGATGCCAATTTACAAGGCCACACTAAAAGAAAACGCTCCTGTTGGGACAGTCGTCACAAAAGTTTTTGCTAATGATTCCGATTTCGTTGGTAATGGTAATGGTCTCATTTTGTACAGTCTACCTCAACGTAAAAATCAAATGAATCTTTTCGCCATCGATTCTAAAGAAGGTATAATTACGACAACGGGAAGACTTGATTATGAAAGTCAGACAGTTCACAATGTCACAATTGTGGCTTCTGACTTAGGATCTCCAAGTTTGAGTTCTACAGCCATTCTAATGTTGACTGTAACAGATGTTCCTGATGACGTAGAAGTGTCTGATAAACCAGTATTTATTTCAAGATATTATGAATTAGAGATTGAAGAGAATGTGCAAACGCCTGTAGAGATGGTTACGTTGAATTTAACAGAACATTATGAGAACTTTAAGATGAAGTACTTCATTTTGAATGAGAATGATGAAGATGTGAAGAAGACTTTCGTGATCGATCCTAGAAATGGTACATTGTACTTAGTGAGGAGTCCGGACAGAGAAGTGAGAGATGTGTATGAGATTGTAGTAAGAGCTGAAAGACAGAAGATAAGTAGAGAGCTACCGCATATGATATATCCTGTAGCTGATGATGTGATGGAGGGACTTACTAAATACGATGTCAAAGTTATCGTGAGAATTAGGGATGTGAATGACAATGCTCCAAAATTCACAAATGGTGGACGGCCATTGGTCACGGCTATTCCAACGACTGCTCCATTTGGGTACCAAGTTATACAATTAAAGGTGAGTCAAAAATACTTCAACTACGTTTAGCGCTGTAATAGGCTGGCTCAAATGAACCAACCAATGAGAGCGTCGTACTCGTGTATTTGACAACTATTATTAGTCTTTGTGAACCTTACTGTATCAACAAATTATTTGCTTCACAAAATTCTACCCGGCACAGTTGTTACATTAACGTAATTTAAATTACATTTACATTTTATTGTCTTGAAACAATAATAAGCAACATTAATTCGTGCAGGCGACGGATGCGGATGTTGGGATCAACGCGGACATCCGTTACCAGATCATAAACGAGCAGGCGCCACGATTCGCCATCGACCCGGTGTCGGGTCGGGTCCGCGTCGTGTCGGCTCTGACTCGCGACGCGGGTCGTGTGTTCGGGTTCGATGTCAAGGCGACAGACAAACGTGGGGCTGATGATGGGAAGTCGGCCATTGCTAACGTTTTCGTAAGTATGAAAGCTTTTGAAACGCACGAATAAGTAATTACGTGGGTTTGTTAGTGTTGTAATTTTTGTTGAGAGTTAAGTAAGTTTTGGCATTATAATCAACTTTTAATTCTGAAAAATAAAGAGGCCTTTTTGATTTCATATCTAATTTTTTCCTTATCGTTTTGATGTAGGTGTACGTCTTGGATGAGCACAAGCAACTGGTGCTGGTCGTTGGAGCTAAACCCATGGAGGTGGAGAAAGAAGTAGAAAACATCACCAAATCCCTGACCGCCATGACAGGCTACGACATCAGAGTTAGAAGACTAGAAGCGCACAACAAGGCTTCTTTGGACGGATATGCGTAAGATAGTTAATACTTTTTCTAATATGGTTTAAAGATGCAATAGGACGTAATATATTTAATGTTTTTCTTGCCCTTTCCAGGACTGACTTATACATCTACGGTGTCGATCCGCTGTCGAATGCTATCATTGACATGGAGGTGCTTCAAAAGTAAGTAACACCTTTTACGTAATTAGTATCTAACACAACAGAATTCGATATACATTTTAACATTCTTTAATATTAATTGTAATCTTTGAAAACTCAGTACTTCATTGTTAGGCTAGGCCTTTATTGGTAAGTAACTGATAGTCATTAAAATATTTTCATAAACCGTTATATTTATTTATTCGTTAGTGTATTTAGTTGTCATTTTTTATTTATAAATCAATTCTACAAGTAAACTAAAATAGTAGAAAATAAAAGACAACTAAAAAATATTGACTATTTAAAAAAGCATTCAAAAATTCGCCCGCTTCGCATCATTAGAGAAACTGGCTTTATTGTCACGTTGAAACTTTTTTTAATATTTGAGACACGAGAAGAAGTTACTATATAAACATTATCTAATTCAACAGGTCCCTAATGAAACGTGACACGGACTTGCGGCACGACCTGGCCGGGTTCCGAGTGCTGGAGGTGGGAGACACGGCCATGGTGCAGGCGAGGAGTGGCCGGCTGCTCAGCACCATGGAGATCAGCGTCGTGGCTCTGGGCTGCATCGTCTTCATCGGAGCCTGCACCACTGCCGTCTGCATACTGTGCGTTAGGAGGAGTAGGAGGTAATAATCTATTTTATATTCTTTTTAAACTTTAACCAATTTCATTTAAACATGTATTTCAAATCATTCATTCAATCATTTCATGAGGTTTTGTTATTTTTCTTATTACTTTAAAAATCTGCCGAAAAAGAAAAAGTGTAATTACTTTAACCAAAGCTACTACGTACTAGCTAATACATCAAAGAAACAAGTTAAATTAAATTATAAATAAATTACTATTGTTATTTTCATTTTCATTTTACTTAAACATTCAAACTTCAGCGTACTTAAGATTGAATGTTTTCGAAGATCTTTATCCTCTTAAAAAAATATTTTGTAGATTTAGTATTGTGTCTAACATCAGATGGTAAGCAATATGTTTTCGCTTATCATTTTCAGAAAACACCATCACCACAGGCGAAAGCATATGATCCATTACTTCATATGAGGCCTCTCTCTTGCATGTTGTAGAATTGTTGTATACTTTGTATTTATACTATTTGTTAGAAAAAATAAAGAAATCTATCAAAATCGTAGCGTTTCCTGGCACTTAACTTAGTTTTCTCCTTACTTTTAGTATTGTATCGTAGTGAGTATATTTTTACTTTTGGTACGCCGCCGCTGGTTTTGGTATTTTTAATTTAACTTTTTATAACTTTCTGTGTTGAAGTTTTGATATAAGCTGAGGTTGTAAAACCACACAATTTGTACGAACTCAAGTTGAAGTACGTACGTGAAGTACTTATGTTTCTATTTTAATAAAGCTCAATAATGCTGACCTTGATAACAGTTTTAACTTTCCGTATACGAAAATCAATGTTGGATGTCATACAGAAGTTATATCATTAGAACTTAAAACGGAACATTTACCACATTTTTAATTTCTGTGAGTTTCCTAACTTATATAGAAATCAGTTTTGATTAAATAAAAGACATGACTGAACTATATTCGTTGAAGCCTGATCTGCAAATGACTTAATAAAAAAAAATTGGCTCAGTTTCGTTATGTAATACCAAAATCAGTACAATTCATACTCAATAAAAAATTACAAGTACCATTCCAAGCGGCACTCACTCACATTAACACACCACTCACTTCAAACTTTTGCCCTAACAGACGACACCAAAAGCCATACTCCCAGCAACGACTTAACGCTTTCTCAACTGAGCACCTAACCAAATTCGGCGGCCTCTTCCCATCGGGCGGCAACCAGTGCCAGGAGCTGAACCAGTCCTACAGCGAGGCTGACTCCTACATCGACGTGATCAACCACAATGGCAAGAAGATCTGCCCTCACGGCAACACTGTCGAGGAGTTTGGGAAGGCACACCAGAAGTGTGTGAAGACGCAGTTCGGAGATGACATGTTCAATCAGAAACATGAGAGGATGTGCATCAAGTTTAACCAGCGGCCGTTGCAGAAGAGGTGAGGGTGTTTTAAAAATTGTGCTTGTTTTATCTGACTTTACGTATGGCTTAGCAGCAAACTGCTAGGCGCTACGAAGAGTGCAAGTGAAGCAACTTCGCCCTTAAAAGTGCTACGCAATGTGTCAATGGTTCATCTCCCGTACCAACCGCTATTCATGTAATTCAGATACTGATTCTGGATACACATCCAGACATGATTTGGAACATTTGATATATTTGATAATTCATCATCAATTCAGAAAAAGTTTGCTAAAGCTTCATGTTGTTGTTATAAGTAATTTTAAAAAGTCTAGTAATTTTGAATGAAATCTGTTTAGGCCATTACATACTAAACTCTCTCTAAAGAAATAATGCCTGAAAATATTATTACATTAGATTACATATTACAGGTAATGTGTCATTATGTCAACAGGAATATTCAAAGGTCAGGTTGGGAGCTCACAAATTGCTCTCTAGTCAATAACGGTAGACACAAAAATTGATGATAGGTACTTATTCCAGAAAATTGACTTCAAATCTAATTTATATTTGAGGTCCCGAACAGGATTATTTATTTAATAGCTCAGAATATTGGAAATTTGTTTAAATTAGAATTGTTCTTCCAATAGTTTTTCACTATGAACCACTTATTATTTACCAACATCTTTACTAGTTATAGTAAAAAGAAATTATGGTAAAAAGCTTTACTTGATTTACAAGTATTAAAAATGTAGGTAGATTTTAGATTACTGATTATAGTTTATTCAGCTGATCCTATTTTATCCCAAAATGTAACAACGTCTTGCAAAACCTAGACAAATGAATAAAGTTAGCAATAAACACCTCCCAACTTCCATATAAAGCCTAAACACGGCGGTATCACCTGTACACAGACAGGGATGACAAACATTTGGGAACAATACGAAATGAAATGTCAACTTCGAATAAACAAGAGATACCGGTGACCTTGAAACTTGAAATACTTCTATTTAGCCTCACAAGTTGACAAAATTAAATATTCCACATTTTAGATAATTCTCAGAAGTACTGGCACAAACACAAATTACTCAGAAATTAGTGATTGTTAACGACTTTTAACACAAACAAGTAACAATGAATACATTTTGCTGTTTCATGTGAAATGTTGAATCAGATAATTTTCATGTTTTCCTTATATACCGTAGACAAGGAAATTCGTTGTTTCTAAATAAACATTTCTGCGAATCATATCTTAAAGAGATTTTCGAAATAATATCGTCCATGTTTATTTATAATAAACATTCCTTTTACTCATAATTGATCCAGATTAGAGGATAATTTGTATCGTAAGATTTTTTTTCAGCCAGAAAAGATATATAAGATATTTTTAACCCAACAATTTGTATACAGTATAATAAAGCTTAATAACTCAATATGAAATTAAGCTTATCCTTACTTAATTCAACTTGGGAAATCAAGGTTTATCCAACAACGCTAAACATTAAGTAGTTACTAAATAAGAGGAACAAAATGCTTGTGAAATTTCAATTCTCTCATGAGTTGAGGCCATTGTCCTTACAACGTGTATATTTCTTCACTATATTAAATTATATTTCTTTATTTACTTTAGAGAATAATCTCTTTGTAAAAATAATGGCTTGTACTTCGGTCCGCTGACCATCAATCACTGAGAGTTGAAGGATCTTGGATTTTTTTGTTTGTTCAAATAAAACTTTTTATAAAAACGCTTCGTTGGCCAGTGACGTGAGAAAGTCCTCCAAACGATGACTTGGTACCGTCTATCAATTTATTGGAAAGATTAATCTGATGTCAATTTATGAAATTCCGTAATATTTAGACTTATATTTTTCCTTGTCTTTATGTTTAAGGACTGACTGACAACACCTTCATATCTATTTTCCTCTAGACACTAAATGAATAATTTTATTTATTGTTTTTGATATGTTTTTAATTATAATGTACCAATCCATTCACCACAAGCCTGGACCCTCAACACGGGTCAGACACCCTGTTCCAGCTCCTTCCGTACTAACACTCCACCGATTTACTAACACTGACAGCACATGAGCCACATCTAAAACACTTTACCGTATAGGAAGGGGCAGGACACATCGATAACGTCAGTGAATTCCAGCGGACAAGACTCGGGCATCGCGGAGGCCACCAGGTGTCCCTGCGGCCAGTCCAGCCTCCACACGTCTGAGGAAAGCAGTGGGTGGGTATCCTCTGAACACCTGGTTCTTGGCTATCGGTGAGGGATTTCTTAGGGTACTATGGACTATTAAACTTAACAGTAAACGAACGTAGTGTTACTAAACACCTCTTAGATATTTAACTCACATTAATATGTAAACTACTTTTTTATGACGTTGCGTGACCAACGTGTATACGGTTTACCTATATGATGATGCACCAATAACACCAGAGGATTTACAAATGCGTTGCCGTCCCATTAGTGATTGGGAACTCACTCACCCTATTTAACCATAAAACAGTTAAAAATCTACGTCCTATAAAATAAAAACAATTTAAAACTAGATTCCAATTCCCAGGTGCAGTTACGAAGATTCTCTGAAGTCTACACGCAACCCTGACGGTCGAAGCAAGCCGTATCAGATGGACACTGAGCCTCGGTTCCTTAGACGAGCGTCTTTCACTCACCAGCCCCTGGACTCCCGGCAGTTCAACTTCAGACGCCAATCCTTCTCAGAGAACATGCAGAGGCACTTCCCACCCATTGAGAGAATCGGTTCAGGAGCGAGGATCACCAGACAGATTTCCACTCCAAATGTCTCCAATGTGACACAATCGTACTTTTTAACTGGCAAGAAGCGATTGGAAGCTAGAAGAAAAGAGGTTCTTAATGAACCTATGATAGACTATGATCATAGTGAGGGAGAGGATGTGTTTGATACCTCGCACAGGATGGAGAGGAGGGCAAGTGCGAGGAATCATAAGAGAGGGAAGTTTATGGAGCTGGGAGGACAAGCCGCTGTGTTCGTGGCAACTCCTGCAGCAGCTGAGATCATGAGGAGGCAGGGCAGTGAGAGACTTATGTTCGCTAGACCGTTATAGTAGAAGCCATTTTAAAATTAACCCTTAGTTTTTCTTGTAGGTTTAAAATATCTAATTGAAAATTTCTCATCAATTTATTCTTTGATGGATGAACGTTGAACAAAACTTAGACGAAATATTTTTTGTATGTTTTTAATCATGGTCATTACATTGCTCAAGTTTACAAAATACTCAGTCTATTATGATATTTTACTTAAACAAAATTATTACGAACTTCCTATTACCATCAAAAATATAATTAGTGATAACATTGTATAATAATATCTATATATACAATCATGATAACAAATTATGATTGAGTGATAAGATGTAAAACAATCCTTAACTTATGAATGTGCAATTTGTATTTATAAATGTAATTAAGTGTATATTTTATGTAAATACGTACAGGTAGGGTTTAAAAATATTTTGGACATTTTTGTATTATCTTGCCTTCGTCAGCTTTACAGTTTGGTGTGTCCAAAGAATACGTAGATTGATATTAAGTGCCATTTGGGAACGTCTCCACATTTGTAGAGATTATGAAATGTAGAGTTTGTTACTGTCTGCTAAGATTATTGTGTAACCACCTTATAAAGATGTTACGTCGTGTTGCGAAAGTGACGATTTGTATTTTTGTAAATACTCGTAGGATGTAAGAAATAAATGATTGAAAAAATTACTTGCACATTTTATTTTAGACGCTAAATCTAAGTAATTATGATGACTTTCATTTATCTGTGAATAGATATAGTAAAAGACATAAAAACGAGTAAGTATTTTTCCAGAAGAAAAGTTACTGAAGTGACGATTTTCCCTCAGCACTTTTGTGAGTGGAAACTGCGAACAAACCACATCAATATGTAATACTGTCAATCCCAAATCACTGGAACAATCAATTCTACACTACGTACTATAAAAGTTTTTTCACGAGACCTATAAATCGGATGTTACCCTCTTACAAAATGGCAAAGTCCACAGATAGCAGACAACTGCACATTAAACTATACAACCAGACTACATTGACCTCCCGTCTAAAATAAAGAGAAAGGCAAGAGAGGTCAGCTTAAGTTGGTGTATGTAGTTTGATAAATACAATAGACAGCAATATGTCAATACTTGCAGAAATATAACAAGTGCCCCCTCTGTAAACGGATCCCTTTGAAAAACATGCGAAATATGTTGGCACATAAATAAAAACTCAGAAAACAAAAGGAAAACGTATTGCTTGAATGTTATTGTAATACTTTGTGGGTAGGGTGGCTGCGTATTGTACGGAATTTTCTATAGGTTTTTTTTTGGGACATATAATTGTCTGAGTAACTAATGTTGTGGTTTATTTTTTAGCTTAGAATATACATTTTTTTTAATATTGTAATTATTCCCCTAACTGAAGAGCATGCATGAAAAGACTGATAACTGTTGTTGAAGGGAAAGAGGTATGTAAGATTCGTAGTATTTGGCGTTCCATTGTCTCTGCTTACCCCCATGGTAGACAGATCGTGTGTGTATAAATGTATTATTATAGGCTTTTAGATACATATTCAAATACTATATAGAAAGCCATCCTATCTCGTATGGGCGGCGGCGATTGCTTACCATCAGGCGACAGGGTTACAGGCGTGTTCCATAAAAAAAAATTATTTAATATTAAAACTTTGAGAGCCTACCTTGCATCAGATTAAAATCCTTTGAGATAAAGGATCCTCAAATCATATTTGTTTAAACATATATTTTCATTTGCTCTTTACAATCTTTTAGCAAAGAAACCCGCATCAGCCATTCAGAACACAACATAATTGACTTTTCAACAGCAGTTTGACTTTGTAACTTTCACTTGAAAATTTTATTCAAAATAGGTGACGTTGGACGTAATTAATCTACGTCTAGAAGTTAATCCCGGTTCAAAGTGAGGCCGGAACATCCCGGCGTGTGGTCACCCCAGTCCATTCATGCTCGCGCCCGGGTGGGGCAACGAACTTGTTATTTTATTTGGACTCGCGACTTTAATGCCACTTTTTAGTATCAGTTTCGGGATATTTTTAGAATGACGGATTGATGTGTCGACTTATTGTTTGTTTCAAAGCAGATTACTACTTGAGAAGTGAAGATTAAATAGCTAGTATTGTTTCTTTGTCTTACTAAGTGGGAAACGTGAAAAGATCTTATTAGTGTATCGACACCAACAGCCCATAAGTGGCCACTGATGACCAAAAACCTCAACTCACACGGTGAAGGTATGAGCATTAATCACCACCCTCGTTCACTGTGGGTTGGCGATTTCAAACTTACAATTATAAATTGTAAGCCCAAAACGATAATTTGTCTCGCCCTCACCAAATAAATAACCAGACTACACAGGATTTCAAATTTTATATCTATTTAATTAAGTTCTAAACTTTAAATTAATCCCCAGATCTCAGTTGACATACATTTCAAATTCCTTTCAAGACCAATCAATTGTCTGCCTTACCTAGGAGGAGTATAAAACTGGGCCAATTAGTCATTATTTTGACTCCTAGATAGTTACAGTCGTAGCTGTGGTTGTTAGGCACTGAAACTACAAACTATAACTACTTGTCTAAAATAACTTCACTCCCTGACATTTAAACTTTTACTGTTTGTCTAACATAGTTTCAAATCATAGTGTTTTAGTTACGAAATATTTGCAATTTAAAATTAATTTAAACAAGTGATTTATGATTATAGAACGGTGGATCTCGAAATACAAGAACCATTTTACCTACATACATATGTAAATACATACTTAGATGGACTTTCATTCATTTTTTTATATCGTCATGCCTGTAGGGGTAGGCAGAGGTGCACATTATGGCACGTTATGCCACTGTAAAATGTATAGCGCCCACTTTTCACAACTTATGTTGTAAGTCCCACGTAATGGTGCCCGGTATTTTCGAAAAACCGAAAAAAGCCCAGCAATACGTCGCCCGACCCGGGAATCGAACCCGAGACCCCTAGCTGGCAGTGGCACTTGCAACTAATCAGCCAAGGAGGCAGTTCATTCAAATAAAATAATAGCTAAAACATAAAAATTGTTAAGAGGAAAAAACATGAAAAACTTCACGATGGCCTTTCTGATGCAGAAAAACTTTTCTAAAGTTTAGCGCATTAGTAAAAGGAATAAAATTTTTGCTGCGATGGAACATGGCCTACTTAGATAATAAGTTATGTCAATGTCGAAGTGTTCAAGGTCATAGAATATTCAAACGAGCGTATGATAAAGTCTATTTCTCCCGAGGGAAGATGTAGATACCGACACCAATGTCTTGGAGAAATTTAAGCGTCTGATCAAGGAATAATTGTATTTAAATTCATATGAAATTCAAGTGTGTGATCAATATTACCAGGACTATGACACTAAATGTCTCCAGAAGTCAATTAAATTACAACTCTATGCAATTAACTAAAAAAAAAATCGGAATCTCTCTCACGAGCAGCTTTCGTGGACGCGACAACGTCGCACAGCTTACCATGACGAAGAGTCGCGTCATAAGACGCGAAATTAGTAGAGCTTTTTTCATTATAATATGTATTTAAGTGAGTACACCGCAAAGATTTTTGTAGTGGATTTAGTAAGTATGTTTCACGACAGTTATTATAAAAACTTTAGTCAAGTGAATGAATAAGGACTATACAAATCGGAGAGGTCATTCAAGGACACCTAAAATAGAGATAAATAATTTGTCTGGGTGCAAAGCGAATCTGGTTATGACAAGTCAGCTCCTCACAATAGTTTAAAAGGAAAACGGCTTTTTAAAATAATACCAGCATTGACTATTGTGTATAATACCCAGGTGTCATTGTGTGTGCCCATCCGAGTGTGGTGCAGTTTCTGTGTTCGTGTTATCGCAACCCGAGCACTGGCTGGCACTTTTGTACTTGAACGTGGTTCCTTTGCAAAGAATAACTATTGAATGTTGCATTCATGAGATTTGAATGCTGGAAATGCTTTGTGATTTGAGTTTTATGTGGGAGCTTTGTAAACATTGATTGTATCCTCACGCCTTTTATCTTCAAAGGGGTAGGCAGAGGCCAATGTACACCCACTTTTCACCATTCGTATTAAAAGTCAAATGGGCATAATGCCAAAGCTCAGTAATACTTTGCCCGACTCGGGAATCGAAGCGAAAGAAGGAAGGCAAGTCACAACCAAAATTGCTCAGCAACATAATTTTGGTTAAAGAATCCTTGAGGTTCTTTTTTTCCAAGAAATTGTTAGGTATTCTGAAAAAGTAAAAAATAATAAAAGAAACTTAATCTTAAAGTACCTAAGAATGTACTAATAATTCTAAAAAAAAAATACGTCTCGTTGGGGGACCGCTCCTAATTATTTCTTACTTATCTAAGATTTGTTCATAAGTATCACATGCTTTGTGTTAATGTTTAAGTACTTAACTATAAGGCAGAAAATAGAAATATAGCGGCGCGGCGGCGGTGTACAGTCCGTATGAATGCGGTGCCCCAACGAGACGTATTTTTTTTTTAGAATTATTAGTACATTCTTAGGTACTTTAAGATTAAGTTTCTTTTATTATTTTTTACTTTTTAAAGGGAAATTAAGTTTTTATGTCGGGGGTTTTTTAAATTTTTAATTTAATTTTTTATTTTATACTTTTTATAGGTAGGTTAGGTTAAGTTAGGCTTAGTATATTACATATACTTACTATAATTTCGATTCTTGTTAAGGTAAAGATTACATTCGAGGTCAAGCTCGTTCGCTTTTTTTTTGACTTATTAATTACTAATTTTTGTTTCTGCATATAAGTAGGCTAAAGATTACATTGGTGCAAGATTTTTTGTTTATAATAAAACGTTAGATTAAAAATTTTATATTTTTGTTATTAAATTTTTAATTTAATAATTTTTTTTTTAATTTTTATTAAATTTTTTATTTATGTTAATAAGACAAAATAATATCTTTCAATAACTTCTTTCATTGCGGTTTAATTTGAGACCTCATCCCAGTATATTTGCAGACCTTCGGCTAATCTCCTCACTTTCACCGCCCATAACTTTAAAACGGCTTAACCGATTTTCCTCAAACATGTCTAAGAACACTCGCATGTAAGTCCCCTTTCATACGAAAAAAACGTAATTGAAATCACTGCATCCGTTTGGGAGTTATGATGCCACAGACAGACAGACAGACAGACAGACAGACAGACAGACAGACACGTCAAACTTATAACACCCCTCTTTTTGCGTCGGGGGTTAAAAAAGTAAACGTAAAGTGAATAAACCTTGCCCTAAATCTTGAATTAGAAAAAAAATGCTAGTGTAAAATATACGCAAGTGCATGCATGCAAGTCTATTAATAGATCCATTAAAAGCTAGCAGAGAATGATGTCACATCAAAGGCCAACATTTACCTTTACTGATACGACATAGATTGTCTAGTCTAAGGAAATACATTGTCACCGTTAGGAAGAATAAAGGATGCATTATCGTGGGCGGTTCTATTGAGAGAGATATAAAAATAGATCCACCCACAGGTTTCATAAAGGAGATGAATGCAATATATGAGGCCAATGTCGTGTTTACAATGCTGAAAATAGATCATGATGTGTACATGTAAGGATCAAACGAAAAGTAAGATAAATGCATCTAATTAATAACAGAACTCATGTGCACTTAGGCACGCTACGTCACGACTTTTATCCCCGAAGGGGTAGGCAGTGGTGCACTTAATGTCATTGTACAATGTACACCCATTTTTCACCATTTGTGTTATTAGTCCTATGTAATTGCTATATACAAGGTACAATTCTAGACTCCGTGCTACTTTTGAGAAATTTACAAAAATCCGAAAAAAGCCTAGCAATACTTTGCCCAACCGGGGAATCGAACCCTTCGAAGGAGACTCTCCTTTTCCGTCAATTGCACTTGCGACCACTCGACCAATGAGGCAGTCAACTTGTGTGCACATTTAGTTTATTGATAAAATAATTACATTCGAATTGATAAAAAACTATTCTTGGCCCGGAGGATTAATACATTTTTCGTTTTCCCTGACGTACATACATACGTAAAATAATATAGGTACCATATTTTCACGCATCAGTTCTCTTGTCATTATTATTGGAATGTATCAGCATTGTGTGTTGTGACGCGTTATAAGTGGAGCAGACTGATAGACATGACAGGTTGTCGTTCTAGGACTCTATTGTGTTATTGGATTCTTTCATTACTACAGTCTCAGACGATATTAATAATATCTAAAAAGGGGCCAATTATATACGTATTTTGTGGGTCTGTAATATAATAAAAAAATATCAGACACTTATGTATGTTTGTAACGTGTTGCAATCGTTTGGAAACATTTTTATGGAATAGGGGAAAAACGAAACCACGGGTGCCCATTGACACCCGGAACACTAGAGGAGACACAGGTGCGTTGTCGGTCTTTTAAAAAGGAATATTTCTTTTCTTGAAGTTTTGAAGATCGTATCGGTTCAGAAATACCACTGAAACACTAATAAATGCTATTATTAGAAAAAAGCGGTGTCTAAATTTTAAATAATTAACTTGAAAAACGATCTAAAATTCATAGTCTACACTATAACACATAATAATTCCTAAACCACCTAGACTAGACTAATAAAAAATCAACCCCAAACCTATTGCCTATCTTATATCACTAGCTCAGTGCCCCAATAGCAGAGATCTGTGACGTCACCCCCATGGTCTCGGGGTGAACAACCTTCCCTACTTTATGCCGGACATCAGCTGTTTGTCACGTCTCTGTCCCGTCCCTGTCCCGCTGTCTACGACCAGCGTCACGTCGCACACTTCAGAATTAAACTCACTTGTTACCCACACGGGTTTACAAGGGACTGTGTCGTTTGTTTTTTATTTTTATTGCCGTTTAATTTTGCTTGCTTTGTTTCCGTATACTTTTACAGTTATAAAATGACGATTATATAGGACCCTTTTTTTGTGAAAATGTTACCCAACCCCAGGATATTTACTTGTATCGTGGGTGCGTTTATAAACATAAAATATCCAGGTAATTATTTCTTGGTTAGGTAGTATCCACAAATATTAACTACAAATCATCCCCACAACCAGATAAAAGAAAGCACTCCAGTATTTCAGTAACCCTTTAACACAAGGTCCAAAGAAAAAATAGACAGTTCCTCAAAATGTAGGTAAATATGAAGGCAGGAAAACACTCGGAGAGGTCACAGGGTGTAATAAACTGTCGCGGGTTCGATGCCTCGCGTCTCAAACATCCGTTTCGTACGGATTACGGAATTACGGGTTTGTACTAGAGTAGAGCTACTGTCAATATGTGACGGGGAAGCACTCAACTGGTTAATAAGTTTGTTCTGTGCAGGGAATTCATATTTTAGGATATTTTTTACTTAATATATGTATTTACCGTATTACAAAATATGTAGTAAGGTGCACTCTGTCATGTTTTTTTTTTATGGGATAGGGACAAATGAGTTTAGCAATTTCCTATAAGCGATTTATCGTCGCTCTTGGACCAGAGGACACAGAAGTTTGCTTGTTTTTTTTTTTTGTAATTGGTAAGGAGCTCGTTTTTATTGACGCTATACCAGTTAACAGGCTTATTTGTGTTAAACACTTACTGCCGCGCTCAGAGACATATAATGGTTACTTAAACTATGGCCTTGGCAAACAATTGCTAAGGATTGGGATAAGTAACCATCACATGCCTCTGAGTACGGTAAATATAGGGAAAAATTATCAGACAGCAAAAAATCAGAGATCCACATGAGATCTATTCTCCTAATCCAATGACACTTATGTCCATAAGTGTCATTGGAAACAATAGAAGCAGTAGTGCGCTATGGTGGGTATTCTCACAATATTATTTCCCGGTTACCGCAAACTTAGTTTATGAGTTTGGTAACACGTTCACACTTTATAGGAATACTAGAAAACTTTTATACGGTAGTTTTATTACGCTAAGGTGTAAGTTTGTGTAAAGATAAATCTTGAGTCCTTATTGTCTGATACATAAAGTTCTTCTTAATTAATTTTCGTGTATTAAGTAGTGAATATTACTTGTAATTTGTGTGTGTTCGTTCATTATAATGGATTTAGGGCTACGGCCCACTATGGAAAAGTTATTGTTTTCTTTCTTAATATTGGTATTCGTGTAACAATATGTACTTCTCGTTTAGTATTTAATTTATTTTTATATATTATGCAACGTCACGCCTTTAATTCCCGAAGGTTTAGATTAGGTTTTTTATGTACACCCACTTTTTACCATTTGTGTTATAAGACCCATGTAAGGGGTGAGCCTATTACCATGTACCGGGCACAATTCCAAACTCAGTGCAACTGATTTTTTTTCGAAAACCCGGCAAAAAAATCTAGTAATACTTTTCCTGACCCGGGAATCGAACCCGAGACCGCCCCTTTGCAATCGCACTTGCGATCACTCGACCAACGAGGGGTTATTTTTATATACTATCGAAAATATCGTGAGCATCGTCACACTATAGGTACATAGGTACCGTACTCCTTTATTACAAGCTGTAGGTTGCGTCTAGTCGACATACGTCAACACAGCCCACGTTCCTGTTTTACGAGTTTCAGTTATTTCATGAGTAATATTATGTTTTCAAGTAATTTATTACCTGTATGAAATAAATATTTTATGTACAGAATAGAATTGCTCAGTTAGAAAGTTACTTTTCCAGTTCGAGAAAAATATCATTGACGTAGGTAACATATTATATACAAACTGTTATGTTTTTATCAACATCTTGTACCAATTTACTGGTAGACTAATGGGTCTCCTCCACAAAAGAGGATGGGCCATAATCTCCACACTTGGAGGCGGGTTAGGGATTACAATTTAAAAGCTTCACCACACTAGCCTGGTCTCTGGCTGCGGATTGTCTAACAGGGTACCAGGGCTCCGGCTTGAAAAGGAGTAGGAACGGGATGGTTTTTAATGAGTAAGAGTCTGACACTCCCCTTCGCTTCACCTAAGGCGGAAGAAGTCATTGGAGGATTTTCTACCTTCAATAAATCCTGCTCTCTTGTAGCAACCGCGCAAAGAGTAGAAGTATTGGTGACAAAAGTATTTTTCTCTGCTATTATCACCAGGTTTGCCCAGAACAATATTTATATCATGCAATATACGCTTTTATTATAAAGTAATAAAAGTATGAAATTCTTCTGCATCAAGTGTCGCCTTTGTTGCCCTTTTTTACGCTTAACACAGCACGCAGTCAATAGTGTGAGCGAGCTTTGAGGTGTGAAAACAATGTCTTTTATTTATTTTTTATATATTTAATACGGAGTATAATATCATGGCCTATAACCTTCAGTAGCTAGCTATTATATATTAGTTTTCTACGCTAGACACTTATATTTTTACTATAAAGTTATTTGTAAGACGTTGCCCCACACTAGGATTTTCTCCTGTATCGTGGGTGCGTTTACAAAAATACACGTTCACATACACATGACACCCAGACCCGAAACAACTATTGCATTGATTGCACGGTTGGTGCGGTGGCTGGGCAACTGACTGCCGCGCAGAACGGGTAGCGGGTTCGATTCCTGCACGGAGCAACTCTTTGTGTGATCCACAAATTGTTGTTTCGGGTCTGGGTGTCATGTGTATGTGAACTTGTATGTTTGTAAACGCACTCACGACACAGGAGAAAATCCTAATGTGGGGCAACGTTTAAAAAAACTATTAGTGGATCACACAAAAGTTGTAAGGATCGAACCCGCTGCACGTTGCGCGGCAGCCGGTTGCCCAGCCAACCATGCAGTCAACAACAAGTATTTATACAATTTAGATATAGGTGACCCGTTGTGAATCAAATTTTGGATTAGTTCTCATTGAACAAATTGACCTTCAAAATACTTAAAACTCAGTTAAAAACGAGTTTGCAATTTAAAAAATAAAACCATATTTTTGGATAAGAAATAGGGTAAAACTACTTCTGTTTGCATAAAAATAAATATGCTAATGAAAGTGAGTACTTTGGCTTGAATTCAATACTTTACGGAAACGAGATGTTGATGCAGTTTCTAGCATTGGATATTTATTATTATTTAGTAAAATAACAATCAACAACTCAGAAGTATGAAAAACAATTTTGGTATATTTTTCTTACCCGTTACATATTTTTCACACAAAATCATACTGCCGTACTCAGAGTTATTTAATTATTGCTTAACCCAATCCTTAGCTATTGATTTCAGAACAAAATCATTACTAAGGAATAGTTTAAGTAAGTATCAAATGGCTCTGAGTGTGGCAGTTGGCTACTATTTTTTATACAAACTTGTATATAAAAAAGTCTAAATAAAGACTTTTTTATAGAGGTAAGGTGCTACATGTAGCAACCTAGAGCCATAAAGACACGAAACCTATTAAACATAGGATTTTAGCAATTCCTCGAGTCACTTTCAAAGCTGTAGCTAAAAATAAACACAACTTTTACAAACTTCCAAACAGTAGAAGGTGATAAGTTCCAAGAGATGGGCATCTATCAACGACAGCCACAATCCGACACAGCAAGAAATTCACAACAAAATATGTCGCAGGCACTCTCACACTCCTGTCATTTAATGATATGTCTGGTTTGAGACACATCTGTGGCTAACTATTCAAAATTTAATTGTAATAAAGACTATTAAGGCTTTAACGCTAAATTAGTACCGTACTTAATGTCTGAGAACAACGACTGCAAGGTACCTACTTAGGGTTGCTACGAACTGCCTAGCAGGTTATCGGTGCTCCGGGTCGAAATGCAGAAGTAGGAACGGGATGGTTTTATTTCTTTGTAGAATGAGTTTGACACTCCTTCTCGTCTTAACCAAAGCGGGAGAAGTCCCCCTTAAAAAAAGGTACTTATGGTTCAGAGTTCAAATTATTCTCTTTACTATCTCTTACAGATTTTTTTGTTTATTTATCTTTAAAGATTTATTTTTAGCGTTGATAAGTCTGTGTTCGGTCATTAAACCGCCTACTGCCAGAACGGCAAAACGAAGATGTGGCCAAAGATGGAACACACACAAAATATTATCGATAATAAATTATTCGGGTGATTAAGTACCGTACCAAAATTCCCTGCAGTAATTAATATTGTGTAAGGTGTTTCTTTTATTGTTATATTTTATTATTTATTATAAGAAAACAAAATTGAGAAACTAAATTTATATACTGAAATATTATTATTTGTCATCAAAAAAAGACTCAATTTTTTAAGTCCTTAGTAACTAAACAGTTCCCTTTGATCAGTTTCCAGAAAAGTCATGTTTATTTAGGACACATTTATTTATGTATGTAGGCGCCATCGATAGAACTTACTGTAAGCAGTAACTGACCTTTGGGTCAACGAAAACTTACTGTTTTGGTAACTGTTGAATTTTGTTTACAAAACCGGAAAATGGTTTATCATAAAATATTAGGAAAATTTCATTCAACTCTCATGTGAACAGTCACGAGAAAATATGAGAGGTAGCGTGGGCCCAGAATAAACTAGGACCGCGGGCCTAGTTGTTGGGTGACTTTATTTATAATAATTTGGATTCCGTTACCTGGGACCGTTCCTTTAATTCTATTGAAAGTGCCAAAAAACGACACAGTCGAAAGAAAATTAGTTCAAAGTAATGTTATATAAATACTTATACTTTGATACTAAGGCCTATAGACCTTATAATATATTTCCAGGAATCAAAATTATTTCATGAACGCTCTTTGTATTACGTACTATAGACCTCTAGTACCCTTAGTATGAGTCATATAGTAGCAAAGCAAACTCGTACTAAGGGTACTGCACATAAGAAGAATATGCAATAATCTTTACGCCTGGCAAACGAGTACTTCAATAAGATAAGATCAACATTTTCAGAAACCACCAGATACTACTAGATCACTACTGACCGTAAATTGTTTGACCGTGATTTGTTAAATAATAAGCCTTCACTGAAGTCTTACGATATCCATAAGTAGAGAAGACGGTTACCAATATATTTTACTCTGTGACATTCAACTTTTTTTCCAGTAAAAACTAAAAGTGTTAATTAAAAATGTTATTTGAATGAATTCTAATTACTTTTGGTTTGTGTGCGGTAAACTGGAACTGAGTGGAACTACTGGACGCTGGGAGTAAATAAACACTTAGAAAATGGAACCGCCATGTTGGTAGCATTGAATGAACATTGTTTTACTCGTACCAATGGCGCGGAATGAAAACTTAATTCCATTTTAAATCATTGTTTTTACAGTTTAATTATAAGAAAACAATCAGTAAACTTAAGGAAATGTTTCATACATATTTGTGGTATATTTTTAGGAGAGCGCATTCCATTCCCCCTTATTTCGCACCATAGCCTGAACCGATGCCGGACGCAAGAGGTCGCCGTGAGATTAAGACTCCAAGGTAGAGCTAACAATAACTACATTACAATTGACGTACTATTAGTAAAAATATTTTAAGCATACTACCAACATTACAGGCATCTAGAACATTCTAAAAATAACAAATTTTCTATCAACAACAACAACAGACACTAGAATTGAATCAATCACCGAATCCGCCGAGGTTGACGACCCTAAATCTCCAATTTTTTATGACGAAGGAAGCGAATCTTTTTAGGGATAGCGTTTATTTGGTGTTATAATTGTAGGCGAGCCTGCCATCTCTGGAGATTGGCAAACACTGAGTAATCCTATGTCAGCAACCAATTACATTCCCTTGTAATATTATTCTGGGGCTTTTTGTGAAGAATATAATTATAATTTGGGCAGCGGTCTAATCTACTCATTAATTACTTTAGCACTTGTAATTTAACCCGAGTTATTAGCTGGTGTTTGGTTCTATAAAAGATCTTTTACGTAATATTTTCTTTCAGAAATTTACGTTCATAAGAACGTCCGTATATTAAGCGGTGACTAAGGGTCTACACATTGACAGATACCGGTCAGTAAAGCACGGCAGTAATTTATAAACCAGTTCTTTTTGAACTGCAATCTTCACTCGCTTGTCAAGCGTGAAGATTTTGTCAAACCCTCATAATAGGGTGGGTCATAGCCCAACAGTGAACTTTACGGGCTGTTGACACTGATGTGACTGTTAAAAAGAAATCGCAGCACTGTTTCCGAGAATTCGAACCAAAATATTGTTTTCAACGATAAACATACACAACGTGGAAACAGTAACAATCGTTATAGAGTAAGGTATTGCTTTCAAAGAAGATACCTGCCCTTTTCTATACGTACTGCTGTTTGCCTTTGATATTTCTATCCACATGAAGAGAAAATAGCAGATAGGTAGGTACATTTTATTTGTCAATATGTAACATAGAATGACGAACTGTTTTTTAAAAAGAGTTAACAAAAACCTTAACTTTCTTAAAAAGTGATAAAATTAAAAAGCCATGTTCCTCACATAAATCGACTAAATGGAGTATTCAATCTCGTATAGCATCCTCGATAAAATTATTCGCCCAACTTAACAAAATAAAAGAGTGTCTCTAGTTATGAGAAAATTTAATAAGAGGCTGTGTTGTGTGTACTCTGGGCAAATAGTGCGCCGTGGCCCGTGATGGCCACTGCTCGATAGGATGTTGTTTGATCTGGACTTACTGGACTTACACTGTATTTGTATATGGTGTAAGACATAAGAAACGACGTTATAAATCGCAATTCGAAACACCAGTAAATGACATTGAGAATTTCAAAAGTCTTTGTATACCAACCAAGCATGGGTAGAAGAGTACCATGCTCAGACATGAATGGGCCAGCTAAATCGGAGTGATACCACGTCCTCACAGAAAATCAGCGTGAAATAAAACTCACGTTGTAATCGCCAAGAACGTAACGCAACAAGATGGAATCTCCCTCTGGTGTCACAAGTGTTAGTTGATCACTTATCCCATTATAACTACACTTTTATATTATTCAGAATTGAAAGAACGAATACTCTTCTATCTTGCACCACATTCTTATTGACAGTTGTTGTCTACAGCAACATGAAATTTGTTGAGGATTATGCCAAAAATGTACTTTCAATTTGCCGAGGGCTTGCATCCGACCAACCACTTGTATTTGGACAGCCAAGGGCGATGACCGACGAGGTTATTAAAATTCTATTTTTCGCTCATTATCTAGTTTCATTCAGGAGTTAATTATACTATGAGGTTTCATGTATTATAGTGGAGATTTATTTTGAACAGGGTTGTTGAGTTATCTGTAATTGGATACGGTAATTATTAATAGAGATAGCTTGCATTAGACATTTCAAAACTATTTTTAAACATTTTTATATTTAGTCCTACGCATTAGATGGATATAACTGTTTTATTTTTGATACTTACATATTGTCCTTTTTTCATACCTGTTTAAGCCTTGTTCTTGGCGCAAATGTATATGACGGTGAGCAAGGGTAGCTCACCGCCCGAACAGAACCAGAACCGTGTGTGCGGCGCGTAGCGTTCCGTGCGAGACTCAAAGAGCCATCAGACCACCACAGATGGGGCCCAGTAGGGCTGATGCCTGATCCGGAGCTGCGGACTACCTAGCGGGTTTACCGGGGCTCCGGCTCGAAAAGCAGGAGAAGGAACGGGGTGGTTTTTAGTCAGTAAGAGTCTGACACTCCCTCTCGCCTCGCTCAAGGCGGGAGAAGTCATTGGATGATTTTCCCCCTCAAAAAAAGTGTGGAAACTGTTTCGGATTGAGTGTTGGCTATATATAATATCTGTTTGTTTCCCAAACTAAAATAATAATAAAATTTTCGTATAAATAAATACAATACTGTTTTCTTACAAAAATAATCCACGTGCGACTAATGTAAAAACTATGTCGGCACTTTTTCTCAACCATTAAAGGGCTATATCATTTTGTTTGTCGAATAATTCGGTCAGGCATGAACGCGGGTATTTTGGACCCTCGCTAGCAGGTCAATAGCCTCACGTTACTAAGGCATTTTTTGCAATATTTAGAAGGTTTGAAAATCGTACATATATAGTGTTAACTTAAAAAAAAAATTGAACCACTTTCATTAACCTGATACCTGTATTTACCTGTACAGTATTTGAACATGTTGTAAACTTACAATCGTTAATTAATTATTATAAACTAGCTTCTTCCCATGAGTTATTCTAGCTAGACCATAATCTACCACTGTTCCTAATTTCTTCCCTTCATTCATTTTGACGTGGTTGAGTAACAAAATACACACAAACTCGCATATATAATATTACTAAGATTCTGTTTTCTAATTTATTAGAAACATGCAATAGAAGCTACTTCATGGCTATAATATTTACTTCTTTAGGGTTTCTTAGTTTTGTGTTGCAGAGAATACAAAATCTAATTTTTGCTTAGCAGCGGTAAAAAAAATGTTATTTCTGTGTCCTCTCAACGAAGCTGTTTATAGTTGCTTATGTATGTATCTAAGTAAATATACTTCACCAAGCAATATTATCCAAAATTCTCTAGCAAACTCAATATTTTACCTAATGTGTTCCCAGGGATACAGAAATGACGTTATCAAGTACCCCACGCATGATATAAAACCTTTACCGTCTGATTTATGTCCAGTGCTCCCGACAGGTGGCGCACCTTTCCTAGACCCCTAACGTATGTATGTTTAGAATTTATAATTAATTTAAAAACCTTTTAGTACGTAATCATTCACTAGGTACCTACTAAAAATAGATACAAAAATTAATATTGTGTTGAAATCTTTTTGTTAGGGTGGATAGAAGAGCTTTTATTCTTACTTTCATTTTACTAAATATTAGTATTTCATAAGCAGATGCTTATGAAATACGGTTAGATAACCGGCATATCTGGAAGTCATTGGGGGAGGCCTATGTTCAGCAGCAGAATCTTGTACAAGCAATACTTTGTTATAACAGATACCCTGGCTGAAAAAAATATTATTTCGTGAGTATTAGAATTAGACACACACTTATATCCAAGCTTCTACTTATTAACAGCCGAAAAAGTCAAAGACACTAGGCACTTTTGCAACGTCAAATTGTTGTCCGTCCGTCTGTCTGTCAATGAAGCTAGGTGCTCGTTCCAAAGAGTAGCGCGTAGAAATAGTGTATACAAAAATGATGAAATCAAAGTCAAAGCTTTTTTATTGTGACTCCGTCGTTACAGATATGTTTCACGTTTGTAGGCGTTCACACTGCTCTACCAATCAGGTATACAATAACTTAAGAGAGAAGAAAAACCAGTTAATAATTTAATAAATTCACCCTTTTCCAATTAAGAATGGAACTTTCCAATATTTATGGAAAATTTCAAATCGAACAGTTTATCTCTTAGCTCCGGTAAGAAGTTTATATTTCCTTTACTAGGAAAATAATGCTTTATTGTGCCATCTCTAGGAAATGGATCTTGGATCACAGTACCTTTTGTTTTAAAGGTCAAAAGATTATCGACATATTGTCAGTGTAACACAAACCTAACGAGACGCGGAAACTATAGTATGTTGTTAAGAGCCTTTAGTATATGGCACGAACTATCAAAAAAGTTTATAAGAAAAAATAAAAAATACAATTACACAAAATGTAAAAAGTCACTCACGAAAATTTTCTATAATTGAGCAGTTACCGCATTAGTAGTTGCGAGCGTAGTTATCAATGCTGAAACCTTCTCCGTGCAAGAAGAGGCCTTTGGTTAGCAGTGACCACTCATGGGATTATAAGGGAGGGAAATCATCCAATGACTACTCCCGCCTTAGACGAGGCGAGAGCTAGCATCAGACTCTTACTGACTAAAAGCCACCCCGTTCCAACTCCTGCTTTTCGAGCCGAAGCCTAGGTTACCTGATAGGCTGTCCGCAGCTTTTATCAGTGTTCTCTGCGCAACATCACTTATGGGCTGTTGAAACATTAAATTGTCTATATCTGTCTTTCTTTACTCTTTTTCGAAAATGTCCGTAAGCAACTTTTGGATTACCATCTAAGTGTTAAATGTGTAAAGAAACAAAAGTATTGCGTATGCGCCAAGTTTCATTAAATTAGTTCAGTAGCTTCCACGAAAAGGCGTAAACGCTATTAAAAGTTGAGTGAAAACATCGGCTTGCATATCAATACGAGATAATTATGATAAGGTCGTCACTCTCAGAGGGCCGGAACCTCTTTGTTTACCTCAAGGGTAATCACCCAGGACAGTTCAATGTGTTTTGCATTGTATTTATAGGAGTTTTTAATTAGATATGTGATATTTTCCAAGGCCTATTTTTGCGGTTTCATATAAATAAATAGCTGTATAAGATTCCGTAATGTGGAACTTAGGTTTTAATTGGGAAAATATGGGTTACCTACATTTTAATGAACCTTTCCTTGTCATTAAAATAGTTAATAGTCATCACATCGTACCTATAACTACTGTGTACTCATTAATTGGTAGCTCCAATAAAATTATACTAAACTCAGAATTGCAGTCAGGACCCTAAAACTACAGGGTGGTACTTGCAACAACTAAAACAATAAAATAAGTCAACAACATCTACTTAATCATTTGCCATCCCACTCAAATCCGACATATACATATATATCTCTAATCACTAATGGTAATTACGGAAACTAAACTTCCATTCAAAAGTTATAATGTTTTTGTAGATCCATTATTATCAATTTGTAATGTAAACGAGCATAACGCTGTGAGCTCGAGTGGTAATTAGTTGGAGTACTTGTGGAAACAAAGATGGCATTGGTGGCCCTTATTTAAACTTCTACTGGGGTTAACGACTCAAGTGACTTTATTAAAATCGACGATGGCCTGCCAAGAGACGGATTTAACCGGTTTTTTTAGGTCCCAAGAGTTCTTTAAGTCATTTTTCATCGGAAAGCGGTTTATTTTTAGCTTTTATACGACTTTTCTTGACTCTTCTCTTTAAAATTGTCTGCTTTATGTAGTAATTGCATATTTTATTTCTTCTAGTCATTAATATTTTTGTACATACTTTATTTATTGTATGAATTAATTAAGTTCCTATTCAAATTTTGATTTAATTTACAGTAATAAGACTTTGAATAGTTGGTTAATGTACAGGTACTCAGGTACAGGTTTTATTGCACAAAAATGTTACGGCAATGTTGCGGCATTACGTGCCGTAATATGCACCTCTTCCTATCCCTTCGGGGATAAAAGACGTGATGAAAATTTCTTAAAGAAGATTACAAAAAACAATCTCAACCAGAGATTGCAAGAAATGCATCCTTTAATCCCGAGTCCGTCCCTGTATAACAGTGACAACTGATACGCGAATGTTCGGCAAAGGACAATGACCTGCGTGACGTTACCCCAAAACGTTTATGATGGATGGCTGTGGGGTAATTCTGGATCGCTGTGAATCCAATCGGAAACAGACAACGAACGGGTCATAAGTATCGAGACAATTATCTTTTTGTCGCCTTTTCTTTTACTTGTCTTTAGGAACGTGACGGTTTCTTTTACTCTGTGACACCATTGTGTCTTCTTTTGGTTTTTGGGGGATAAGGGCAATGAAATGTATTGATCTTTGAATTCTATATTTTATTTGGGTTTCACATTCAATACACTAATTAATTGCTTATGTAATAAACAAATGACATAAAGATAATACAAAATGCATTGGTACAGTTAAGTAACGCCTAGGTCGCCTAATCTTTAGGAAAAGAAACAGAACTCATCAACAAAATAGAGTGTCGATAAAAATATTTATACATATAAGTTTCATTACCACACACATAACTTAACCTAATTATTAACACCTACATAGTTATACCTAGCTAAGGTAATATCGTATACAAAACAGTTGTGGCGAGCGTTTGCAGACGACATTCCAAGATGGCGGCGTGTCCGGTAACAGATAGCAGAAGCACGTGGCCGTATCACCGCGCTATTTCCTTTGGGGGCCTAGCCAGGGTTGACCCCAACCGACCCGGTTATTATGTCTTAATACTGAATACCTTGGCCTAGGTCAGTTGTATTGATGTCCTACTTATTCTATGTTTGATAGATACAAGATATATTTTTATAATAACTATCGTGAGACATACTAAATTAAATAAAAATCACGGTTTACTTACGTACATTAATGGAGAAAAGCCTTACTAGTTGGACTATCAATTTTGCCAGTAGAGCAAAGATGAGTAGGCTGCGCGACGTCGCCGCGTCTGCGCACCCTGCTCATAATGAAGAGTCCCTCTGTGACTCGAAACTAGTAGAGCTTTTCTCCATTAATGTATGTGAGTAAACCGCGATTTTTAGTTAATTTAGATACGAAGATATTTTTATTTGGTTATTATATCAAGGAAAATGTTTTGGTGACGAGTGAATAAAATTAAACAATTCTTCAATAATAATAATGCTGTTGCCTAGTATGCAGGTATTGTAAGTGACATTATACGACTAATAAAATCCTTAAAAAAGGTATAAAATAACAAGAACAGGTTGATATTAGTAATAAAATACTTCCGAGTATTTTTTCTAATTTTTAATGTGATGAGCATTTTAATTTATTTTGCGTGTCACTAAAAATAAGGAGATTTGCTTTTTTATATAGAAATCCAGTAACCCTATAAACTAAATAAATGGTGCATTAACAAAACTACTTGAATATGATTAATATATTAATTAAGATAAGTCTCATAAATTATTTATTATTTACAGGATGACTACTTAATACGATTTTCATTTAAACATCTTTATCATCGACTATCAATTTTACAGTTGTTTGTCCTGTATTTGGTTTCACTCCCATTATTAAATCATTTATTTGTTGTAACGTCTTGTCCTTAGTTTCAGGCAAGTACTTATACAATGTCACAATTGTGACTACAGAGATAATGGCAAACGTAAGACAAGTTCCATGGACACCAAAGTTTTTAAATATTAATGGTGCCAATTTTAGTGACAGTCCTGTGACTAATTTTCCAGTCAGTGCAATGATACATACTGATAAATTTCTCGATCTGATAGGAATCAATTCCCCGTACACTGATATCGACACGGACAATGGCCCACAACTGACAGCAATAGTGAAAGCAATAAATAAAGCTATTGTAACATACTGGTTTTCTGGAATCAGTTGTAATTTGATACAGTATAAGTAAATTGACAAAATAAATAGAAATGCTGCCCCTATAGTAGAGGCTCCTAACAACAAAGTACGTCTCTTCAAATGTTTTGCTAAAGCACACCCTGCGTACATACTGACTACAGTAAACCCGTCAATGATCAACATTGCAATGTAAGCCGTGGACTCACTATTTGTAACTTTCTTTAAAATATCCACAGCATACAAAGCAAATATTAATTTCCCGGAGCAAAATGATAGAAGAGCCGTTAAAATAGATAAAGCTGTAGGTTTACAAAAGCCCTTAGAAGTAATTGTTTTAAAGAACCCAGAGATACGTTTTGTTACTGATTGTTTGTTTGCTAAGGACCCAGCAAGATATTGCCTTTGAGAATTGATCAGCACTTCTAATTCTTTCTCAGATTCTTCATCGCAACCTTTTAGTGATCTATGTGAGGCTGCACACTCTTCGAACCGTCCTCTACTAGCCAGCCAGTACGGAGACTCCGGCCAGATCATTAATGTCAGCAAAGTGTACATTGAACATATTATACCAAACAATGGGATATTTTTCCAGTGAAAAAATGTTCCTATAGTATTGGAAGCCCAAACTCCCCAGTAGAAGGTAGCAGTTTTGGCTGTGAGGAATATTCCTCTGTACTTTGGTGAGATGTATTCAGTCATGATCATTATTGTGATGGTGGTGTGCGAGGCGCAGAACAATCCTTGCATGATCTGGCTGATCAGTATGTGTGTGACGCTGGTGCTGCAGTAGAGGACGATGAAGGCAGCCAGGGAGTCCAGGACTGCGATCACGAAGGGTATCTTCCTGCCGACGAACTTGGTGAGTATCGAGAGGATCAGGACGAAGGGGAACCCGCTGAACCCAAACGCAGAAGCTGAGGAATAAAATATTATTATTACATTATTGAGAAAGAACCAACTTCATATAGAGATTAGGTACACCAATGTGTAATTTAAAAAGGAGAAGTTAAAATTGAGTAAGAATATTTACAATAAGCACAACTTACTCAACCAAGAAGCCATGTTGGTTGTGATAACTTCAGTGCTGTTGGCCTCTCGTCTGATCTGAGGGATGAAGACAGTGGGAGCGCCCACCGACAGTCCGTACAGAAACACAGACGTCCATACTCCACTGCATATTAACAGCTGGAAATTTACAAAATACCTTTATTTGTTTTACATATTAGTTTTACGTATGAAGTCGATATGAGTCGTTAGTTTAAATTATAATTTTGAAGTGAAAAAAATAATAATTTTTAGATTGTTGGATTTCTTATATAAAAAAAAAAAATATTAGCACGTGTTCGTGTGCCCAGTTTATGGTAATTAATAGGCTCAGCCGCTCTATCTTAGAATTTTAATAATAACTGCCAAAATGTCACATCATTTGTAAAATAATGTTTCGACAGATCTACAGAAAAGATTCACAAACAAGAAATAAAACTTTCTTTTAGATAACAGCAGATTCAAGGTTACCAATGTTACAAAATATATTACCCAACCAAAACCTCTGTAAGAATATGGAAAGTACCAAAATTAGTCATCTATTGAATTCACTCGTACTAGCAAAAAACACATTATTAGTACAAGTTCGCAACAAACTTGTTATCGGTTTTATGGTAATAAGTGGTGATTATCGACACGTCCTAAGTATAAGTAAGTAACTGAAAAAGTTAAATTTTACAGGAGAGCGAATTTAAGATTGCAAAAATTATAAATTGTCATATCTTTGTCATTTTAAGGATTTATGGTTTGAAATTTGGTAACTGAGTTTAAAATTAAGTACAGTTTATGTTTACAAGGAAATTTTGTTTGTAAAGGTTTATGGTTTTGTTTTATAACACATAGATAATTTTACTCCGGTCTTAGAATGTATCAAAATACTCTAACTGCCACATCCACACTTTTTCAATGGAATATTTATCGAATATTTTACGCGATATCCATGGAATAAGTAGTTAAGTGCCTAGATACATTTTACAATTAAAATTGAATCCAGTGTATAAATGTGTAACTACGTAGATACACACTTATGCACCGGGAATGGCTAAAATTCCATAATAATTATCATTAGGACTTACCTTGTCTAGGTGACGATTAAATCTCATTTGGTGGTGACATGGTGAGATTCTGTCGCCTTTTAATTGCATTTTGCTTTAACGATACTAAGAATTTATAGCGTTCACTATATTAATAAAATATAACGCACCGCTCGCGCGTGCCGCTCGCTGTTACCGCGAAGAACTGAGCGAGCGGCAGATGCCCGCACCCCGCGTCTCGATCCCCCCGCGTACTACTATTTAACTGGTACTTCCATATTTGTACGTTGTATTTATTTCCTAGCTAATTCAGATAAATACTTATGCGTCTGAAAAAAAACCATGTTCGGCTGTTACAATTTTTTTGATATTTTTTTATTGGATAGATACAGGTACGTTGAAGCTAAAAATGCAATAAAAACCATTTCGTGTATCTGGCAGATACATACTTATACTTAGCGGGTGTCGTTATGTAAATGGTGACAATTTCGAAGTAAACAAAGTGAGCTAGCATACAAAACCAGATTTATCGAAAATGAAAAAGAAAGGATAAAATATAGGCCTAGTTAGCCTATGTCCAGCAGTGGACGGAAATAGGCTGTTAATAATAATGTGGATGATACTACAGTTTGACTACATCAATAACAAATCAGTGGCTTACCATTGTACCCAGAGTCATTTAATGGTGACTTAAACCAGGTCTTAGCAATTGTTTTCGGAACAAAATCATCACTTTTTCCGCACACGGATACAGACATTACTTCTAGATGATTTTTTGTGGATTAGAATCATGAAGAAAATAGTGATGCACACAAACTACGCTAGGGATTACAAAATTTAAATTAACAGAAGTAAAGAAACCTCCAATGGGCGGCTAGCTTTTTGGGGAGAAATACTAGGGAGTCCGGGATTTTTAAATACCATATAATGAAACCAACCGGCTGGTTGGTGGTGGCGTTCTTTGTCACGCTTTCAGTATTAAAATGGGAAATAAATTACCACTAAATGTTGTAAATCAATAACATTAACTAGATCGAAATTGATATCTTATGACAGTGACAGTACGAATGCTTATTGAACACACAACTAAAGCAAGTATGGCTGCATCGATGTGAAATAATTAGAGCGTGAAGAATACTTTGGAAATTTTAATAATATAGGCTTACAGATAATTATATATACAGGCTTAATTTTCTTCACTAAGCATACTTTTGAAGTGAAATTGAGTGAAGTACGGTATCGAAATAATACAGATAAAGAATTATAAACAAATGAGTGTACTTGTTTAAAGCATTGGTGGTCCCTATAATATTATGTATATGTAAATGTAGGTACTTTCAAAATCAGGTGAAAACTGTATTATTGGAACTGTTTTAAATAGGTAATTGATAGGCAGAAAGACTTTTTATTACAACTATAAAGAGATAATTAAATAAGTCTTATTTACCTGTTTCAAAAACGGTTTCCAATCCGATTGTCCTTTCAATTTAACAAACCGCTCATTGTTGTTTGGAATCTCTTTATAATTACATTTATCCATGATTGACAAATTAGTTTGTTATACAATTAATTTTTATACAATTAAAAGAAAATATATTTCCCCTGACTCCCGTCTCATTCAAAGACTGGTAAGATCTAAGTGAACATTATATTATCTAAGGATACATTTAAATGATATCAACTGGTTTACAAGGAACCGTACTGACCTCTGTTTGAGTATACCAGTTGAATATTTTAAGAACCAATGGATCATGGGATAATTTATAATTTTATATTGTAGTTAAGTTATCAAGTACACTTGTAATGAAATAAGTTTAAGATTGCTGAAAACTGCAAAACAACGCAAAGAATTAAAAAAAAAAAACGTTTCGCCACACTAGTATTTTCTTCGGGTGCGTTTACAAACATATAAGGTCATATACACACGATACCCCGACCCAAAACAACAATTTGTGGATCACACATAAAGCTGTTTCGTGTGTGTATCGAACCCTCTACACGTTGCGTGGCAACCGGTTGCCCAGCCACTGCACCAGTCATGCAGAAAATATTCTAAAAGATTTTGTTGGACGTCATAAACAAAATGTCGATGCCTTATGCCGTGGTTATAACCAAAGCGTATTGGTCAACTCATTGTTTTATCGCTGTATACATGTTCTCAACATATTTATAATATCACGAGACCCTTCAACATCCTTTGAAAAATCTAAACATTTTATTAATTCTTATTGGAAGCATGATTGGTCAAAGAAAAGAAAACGTACAAAAATTGTTGGAAAAGAAAATTAATAAAGTTCCTTTTAAAGTGCAGAATTCTGTGAATGAGTGAATAAATAGTGAAATGTTTAATATTCACTGATTACACGTGCTTAGGTGGAACGCAGTGTGGGTGGCGGAGGCTACGGATTAACATGCAAATATTGTCTGGGGGAGTGACCTGATGCTTAGTAATGTATTTAACTGGTCTATTATTGATATTTCTTTTGACGTTTATGGACGGAAAATTTTTACACATGGAGGTCGTATGTTTAGATTATTAGGACATAAATTATCATTGTAAGACGATGTAGTGACAACGATTGTAAATGGAATGTTATGATGGTTTGGACATGTAGCAAGGATGGATGAAAGCAGTCCTCCAAGCTGAACAACAGCTCGCCTCCTGTTTCCCTTGGCTCCCCGCGACTCTGTCGATGTCATTGGTCTATTATTAGTCTCAATAAATCCTTTGACAAAAATACACAATATTATCAATAGTTTACTACTATCACTTAATGGGAGCGACTTAAATATAACCCCTAAAGTGTTTCCTAAAGCCGTGCGAACGATTCACGCTCTATTTTCTTTTAGTGTGGGAAGCGAAATATTTTATGACATCCCTAATAGGCTATTTAATGTCCTCACTGTTAGAGGAATGTTCCGTAGTGAGCCTGGGGGTGATAGATTGCTTTGTATGGCCTGATTCAGATAAGTTAAGGCATTTTTGATTTAAAACTAAATGTCGTATTTTTGCTCAAAAAATGGCGATATAGGAAATTAGCAGCTAGTATCACGCCATTAACTTTTTACGAGTTATATATAGCAATGACAAACGGTGAAGGAAAACATCATGAGGAAGTTTGGGCTTGTAATTTCTAAGAAGAAGACATTCCCTTCACATTCGTGATCACTTAACACTAAAATAAGTAATTTACAAGTAAAATATTACACGTATAGAGATAACTTAATCGATGTACGTACTTAAGTGAAATGTTTTAAAATTGGACTTGAACCTATAATTTTATCATAATAACACGAGATATTATTATGCATATTGGTTATCCGTTTATTGAACTGTTCATTATAATTTACATCTTGTCGGATCAAGGCCAAAATTAAAAGCAGTGAAAGTAAAAAAATAATACGTTTTATTATCTGAAGTTTTCAGTCTCGATATACGAGTACAAAAGAAAACATGAAAAAATGGCAACGGATAAAATTTATTAAGTAGATTGTAAGTTTAACTAGTAGACATATTTACTTTTTTTAAGGGGTAAATCATTGAGAGGGAATGCCAGACTCTTACTGACTAAAATCTACCCCGTTCCTACTCCTGCTTTGAGCCTGAGCCCCGGTAACCCGCTAGGTTGCCCGCAGCTCTGGACCTATCTATACTTAAACATGTTCAATTTAGTTTATCTGCCACTTACACTTCAAATGATAAATCTGAAAGAGAATTTCACTAACGTTCTTTCGCATAGTAACAGAGTTCTTGAGATGTTTGATTATGTATAAGCCATATAAGTATTCATGTATAAGCCATTTTTCAGGTAAAGTCGCGGGTTCCAATAAGTAAATATATAACAAGGTTAATGTTAATCAGTGTTGTCGAATGAATTACTGATATTAAAACAGTTGTAATGAAAACAAATTGAGGTTTGCATTGATCTGTGTGTGGACATTAAAACTGCGTTTTTCGAAATAACTCAAGTAGTTCTAGATACTAATAATTGTTAATTATTCATAGGCGATGATCATAAAAGTAGACGACATTATTACCTAACAGCAATGATAATTATTTCTAAAATAAATCGCTGTTCAAGCCTAATCGATATTTTCTTCCAAGTAACAATCAGTAAGTATATATTTAACAAAAATTGGCTTAAAAAGCTTTTATTTATCATTTACATGATAACATTTGGTGAATTTAACCCGGATAAAATTAAATTTAAAAAATGAAATGAATTGTATCGCTGTCTTATTAGCCACTGCTTATCACAACAATCCCAGCTGGAGGCTGTGTACAAAATATTTACAGGGTAAACAATAAAGTATTCGCTATTCGTTTAAATGTCAAAGTTGATGTTCACCTACGTTGCTAACTAGGTATTATTCTAAGATAAAATTAATATAAACTGATTAATTAAAAGAAAAAAATACATATCATTGTAAACATTATAAGAGGTCATGTCATGGAGATTACGAATCGTCCAGATAAATTATTTATTGAATCATATTTTGTCTTCTGCGATCCACCATTTTACTGATCTACATCCAAATTACAAGGATACACAACAATAAATTAACGATATAATTTGTATAATATGTTTGGCAAATAATATAAAATTATTGCAATATAAACAAATGTACTGTACCTACACATGTATATAAAATAAATGACAACAATGTGTTACGGTGGTCTCAGGTAAATACTCGCGTAACAAGCGCCGGGCGGGTACACACGAAACTGTGCGCCTGCATCTCACATATCATAACAATTATAATAAATAAATAATAAACAAAATTAGTGATGATATTATCTAATAACATAAATATTTAATAAAGTGAAATTATACACCTAAAATAATGGAGAAGCGCAATTATGAAGCAGCTCCACCCAACAACTGTGATAGTGAAGTGCTAAGTAATACAATTACATGGAAACCGTTTTTGAAACAGGTGCGTCTTTCTATATTTGGCATAATTATTTACTTACTTTGGTACCGAATGGGAACAAAAAGGCTCGCAACGCTCGTCATCGACAGAGAGTTCACGCTCAAACATTGGAGCCCAAATGATCCCGTACAATTCGGATTCAAAGGAATTTCCTCCCATAGACCCACCGGTTATGGAATGAGCTTCCTGTTGAGGTTTTCCCAGTAGGCTACAATGTAGGATACTTCAAAAAGGAAGTGAAAAGGTTTCTTAATGGTAGCCAAAGCGCATTTAATGCCCCAAGTATTGCATGCGTTCATAGGCCACGGTAACCACTTACCATCAGGTGGACCGTGGGCCTTATTGCTGCCGTCGTGGTATAAAGTCAATGTTACTGATGTATGATGTATATTGAAAAACCAGGGGACATCTTGATAATGACACTCTTAGCGCAGTGGCCGGGTTATAAAATGTGTCACTACTCGAAACGTATCATACCTATATAAAGTGATTTCTGTACTAAATATAAATTCTTTTTCTATTCTATTTATAGTGCTATGTTCAAGTCTTATAGCTAACTAAAAAGCAAAAAAACCCTCGCAATTAATTTCAAATTGCAAACTATAAATTAAATAATTGAATGTCAAAGGTTTAATCTATTAATACCTATTAAAGTACCTGCACATTATGAAACATGATATTATAGTTGATATAATAAATCGTTACATTATTGACGTCATTCAATGATTATGTTTAGATGACACTGCATAATGACAAATTAGTGCGCCATCGGTTACGCAACTGTCAGGCACAAATCGCTGACCTAATCGATTTTCGTGTCAAAATTACCGGAATGTTTTTAATTAATTTGCCAAATGCATGCACAAACAATAGGTGGCCTACAAATGACAAATACTTGCATCTTTGTTAGAAAAAAAAAAAACAAAAATGCTGAAGAGATTATCTCGATCGTTCATGCTGACGAAATATCTTATTGTTATTTATTAATAGAATGAGTATAATCTTAATTCAAATTATGAAAATCAAGATTAAAATAAACCTCAAGTACGTAATTTACGGAATAAAACCGTAGTAAGATTGAAATGGAGTTTCAAGACTATAGTCTCGTATTGGGTCAATCTCCAAAACTATATTATTATAGTAATTAACTAACTCTGGTACTTTTTAGATATGGATATTTTATGGCAATTATGTATCTCATTGAAGATAATAAAAACATACTATTTGAATATCATTACATTAAATTTAATATCTATATCTAAAAAGCGCCAGAGTGATGACACGAATACGCCCGTTTTGGAGATGACCCCATTACATTTATGAAAAAATACAATATGTAACGTATTTCACAGAAAATGAAATAACGCCTGCCTAGTTTATTCACGGTATTTGGTAAAAGGCCTTATCAAAATTCCAGCACAGGATGATGAGACTTTTGACACGCAGATGAAATAAAAAATAAAAGAAAGTTTTCCTTAAAAATATAACCTTTTTTGTTTTCTATTTCCAGTTGCTGATTTGCAGCGGAGTATGGACTTCAATGTTCCTGTATGGGTTGTGCGTGGGCGCACCCACAATGTTCATCCCTCAGATCAGGCGGGAAGCTAACAGTACCGACATTATAACAGATGACATGGCTTCTTGGTTGAGTAAGTTTATTATTGTTTAATCTCCCCAATCCCTAAATCTCCCATCCTTAAAAGACCAGCAATGCACTTGTAACTCCTCCGGTGTTGCGGATGTCCATGGACGTGTGAAGTCCGTAGTAAATAAGTCTTTGCTACTAAACTTACTGTATATCGCTTTATAGTCTACGCCCAAGCGTTTACATTAATAACTTTATCGATTTCAAGCATGACCTGCATGTTAATGGCGGTAGAACATTGACATTCAGCGTCCGATCCCTCATTGTAACTTTATAATTTCATTGGAAACTTATTTATAAAATGAAATTTTCCAGCGTCCGTGTACGGCTTCAGCGGCTTCCCGTTCGTCTTCATCCTCTCGATACTCACCAAGTTCGCCGGCAGGAGGATCCCGTTCCTGATCGCAGTCCTGGATACCCTGGCCGCCTTCACCGTCCTCTACTGCAGCACCAGTGTCACACACATACTGATCAGTGAAATCATGCAAGGATTGTTCAGTGCCTCACAAATCGTCATCACACTTATGATTCTCACAGAGTACACCTCACCTAAATACAGGGGCATATTCCTAACAGTTAAAACAGCTACCTTTTACTGGGGTATCTGGGCTTCAAACGCAATTGGCACCTTCTTCCACTGGAGGAAAATTCCTTTGTTTGGAATAATATGTTCCCTGTACACCATATTGACAGTAATGATCTGGCCGGAGTCTCCGTACTGGCTGGCTAGTAGAGGACGGTTCAAAGAGTGTGCAGCCTCACATAGATCACTAAAAGGATGTGATGAAGAATCTGAGAAAGAATTGGAAGTTCTTATCAATTCGCAAAAAGAATACATCGCTAGTTGTGGACTAGATGACATGTCGGTTAAAGAGCGTATCATCGATTTCTTTAAAACATTAAAATCTAAGAAGTTTTATAAACCAACGTTGCTGTCTATTGTGACTGGTTGTTTAGGAGTTTTCAGTGGGAAGTTAGTATTTGCTGTATACGCTATAGATATTTTGAAAAAGATTACAAATAGTGAGTCGACAGCGTACACTAGTATGTTAGTACTGGATGGCTTCACAGTGTTCAGTATGTATGCAGGTTGCTTTTTAATGAAATATCTGAAACGACGTACTTTGTTATTAGCAGCGTCTAGTATAGGCGTACTGTTTCTTTTCACTTTATCATTATACTTGTACTTAATTTCTTTAAATGTTATTTTGGAAAACAATTACGTCTCAGTGTCTTTACTTGTTGCATTCTCAATAGCTGTAAGTTGTGGTCCTATGATCATGTCTATATCGGTGTATGGAGAATTAATTCCAGTTAGATCGAGAAATCTATCAGTATGTTTGATAGCTTTGATAGGAAAACTAGTGACTGGTCTAGCTTTAAAAGTATCTCCTTTATTGTTCAGAAAGTTTGGATTACATGGAGGATTCCTAACGTTTGGTTTGTCTTCATTAGTAATAATTATAATTTTGTACAAATATTTACCAGAAACGAAAGATAAGACGTTACAAGAGATTTCAGATAGTATGAATAGAAGGAAAAAGCTAGCAACTGTAAGATTGTTACCAAATAATAACGCTTGATAATAAATGTTGAGATTTTTTAAAACTTAGAAATAAGACTATTAAAGAGGAGGGCTGTACCTTGTACGTATTATAAAATAAGTTATTTTGGACTGTTATTTGCTCAATTTTGTATGAAAAGCCTATTAAAATGATTTTATTTAAATATATTGAAGTAAAAGGTGGTTATTTTCTTTTTTTGCCTAAATGTTTTTATTTGCAGTTTTTTTACTTTACATGTATTTCTTGAATAAAATTCTTAACGGGTCAAAATTCGAACAAAAAGATTGCTGTAGTTACTCATAACAAATGAAAAAAATCGTACAAATTCTACGTAACGTAATGAAAACTACAAGTACGAAAACAAACGATAATTTTGGTATGATGGCAACAGTGAATGAATATATCTTATGTTTAAATCATTCATTTACGTAAGTAAATAGTAGCTGAGAGAATCGGCTATTAGTAGTCGACATTAGTCATCTACTTATATTTATTTGAATAAAAAAGTAATTTAAGAATATTAATAGTACTGTGTACTTTTGTGTTGTTTTTTTATAACCTTGTTATTTTTGGTAGAGTAATATCAAGTTAAATGTCGAGTATAAGCAGGCGACTTAATGAATACTTGGGTTCTCCGAAGAGTTACTCAGAAGGGTTTACATGGGCGTCGCCGTCTGCTCGTCATTCCTTCTACTCCTTTTCTATTTCATGGAAAATAACTGAAACTTTTTGCTGTTTTTAGTCACGGGAAAGCTAAACGAATTATAATTGGTTTATCTAGGTATTTTTTGTTGGTAACTGAAAAATAGATTAACATTACGATAAAGTTAGTTTCCATTTGTAGAAACAAAATATATTCTATGAATTAAATTAAAAATTATCTTATCTGCAATTTAATTTTGCAATGATTGTTAGTTATTAAAAACATTTGTTAATCCGTAAATCTGAGATTGTCTTCATGTTCATTCTTTTTAAATTATGGCTTTTGTCTCATGCATTTTTGCACTTTTATTACTATGTTAAACTGTTGGAAATTTCCTATGTCTCGGGCAAAATAAATATGCAAATAAGTAGGTACTGCTTGCAAAATCACAAAGTCACATAATTTTCTCAAAGTCAAAATTCTCTACATGATTTATAAGGTCACTAAGTATATATTTTATCAGTATTGTCTTTTTATTGAAACATTTGTTTTGTACATTCCTTCTAGTGTGGTAAATGATTTAGAATGTCTTTTGGAGTAATTGCCGAAATCTGTATTTATAAATTCTGATAACTATTGAAAAGTTGCTATTACTTTTATAGCCGACTTAGAAAAGTCTTCTTTAAAAAGTTTTTTTTTCAATATAACCATTCCGTTTCACATTTGAGACATGCAATTGTAAAAAATATACTTTTTCAATCTCAATTCCACATACCAGACACATTTTATGATTAAATCTCAATTGGGAATAGGGAAACTAATCTCGGTCGCTGAATGCCCTTGGGAACTTGGGAGAATCTGTGTGCTGCGCGTTTTTGTGGAGAGACACTTTATCCTTTACATGTCAAGGCCGCATGATCAATTAGCTGGTTATAATTAATTACTTGGCTCCAACACAAGTTTCGTATCATTGGTACTCGAACTCGAAGCGAGATTGGACCAATATCTTGATTAATGTTATAGTGACACAATTATTTTTAACGTTGTCCCATTTTAGGATTTTCTCCTGGGAGTGTTTACAAACATACAAGTTCATATTCACATGACACCTAGACCTGAAACAACAATTTGTGGACCACATAAAGAGTTACCGCGCGGAAATCGTATCCCGCTACACGTTCCGCGGCAGCTGGTTGCCCAGCCACTGCACCAACCATGCAGTAATTACTGCAAATGCACTACTGGTTAACTATTCGTGAATAACATAAAATAACTGTTGAAAAAATGGGCGTAAGAACCTCAATAAATGCACTTTTGGTCAACGCTTCATAGAATAAAAAACATATCATTATGTAATAATGCATTATCTTTTTATCTTTGCTTGAAGAAGTATAACTAAGTATGTAATGAGTTTACAATACAAACATTACAAAAGAAGTTGATAAGCAAGTAGGTATTAATTTTTGGCTCCACACGAAGCTGGATAACATTAAAATAACATACAATAACATGAAAACTAGATTGTAATTATCATGAACACAAAAACAGAGAAATCTTGCTTCTTTTTCATGTGTGAAAAACTATGAATATAATTTTTCACACAATTATAAAGTCAAACTAGCATACCTAGGTTGTCTAAATCATTGAATATATAAACACATTTATCTAAAAACTACATAATTATGACTATCTTTAAATAGAAATCTAAATATACATTTTATTCTCTAAATTAATTTCAAATATTAAGCAGTTATAACCAGTTTAGAGAACATATTTTATTTGATACTTGGAAAAGCTATTTATGGCGTATTGACTAATCGAATTTATCCAACTAAACAAATAGACTACTTACTACTAAACAAACTAAAATAGTGTTAATTTAAGATTGGAGGTCAATGGTTTTATTAAAATAGTACAAATTTGATGATGAATGAACTAGTGAGATGTTAAAATTAGACATCTGAGAATTCCGGCGCTGTGGACTACCAAGCGGGTTTATCGGGGCTTCGGCTCAAAAAGCAGGACACAGGGTGGTTTTAGTTTTAGTCAGTAAGAGTCTGACACTCCCTCTCGCCTAGCCCATGATGAGAGAAGCCATTGTCTGATATTTCCGCCTTAAAAAATACATCGCAAAATAAAATCCAACTTTTTTTGAGGCTTATTTTGTTCACGAAACATTAAATTCAAACAAAAAACGTAAACAAATGAGGTACGTAGACAAAGTTTGAGAGTTCGTCGCACTCTCAGACGACACTTAGGAAGTTTGCAAAACTCGTAATTACATTATGAAAGTGATTCAAGTTACAGAATCTTGTCGTACGGGAGTTTGGAGATACGCAGACGTTTTTGTCGTACGTCGTGCGAGCGTCCTATATATTGATTGTACTCTATTGTGGATACTATTTCGGTGTACTAGGTATGACCTAGATTGAGATAGACACTAAATGCAGAAAAAATAAGTATTTTTATAATAACTTTCTTGAGATTTACCTACTAAATGAACTAAATACAACGTGGTAATCAGTAGGCGTGACGTCGCCGCGTCTGTTCACGCTGCTAATGATGAAGAGTCTCTCTGTGACTTGAGTACCAACTAGTAGAGCTTTTCTCTATATACTATATTTGGTATGGAAGATTTAAAGTTTGACGGATTATTTATTAAAAGTAATTAATATGACTTAACATAAGTAGTCTATACAGGTAAAGACAACGAGTGAGCAAAAATGTTAGTTCTACGCAAGAAACCAAGAAATCTTGTTTATTTAAAAAGAACACGGTGTTAAGATAATGTAATCGTATACATATCTGTTTTGAATACAATACACAGCTTGTTGAGATATCTACATAAATCTCAGTATCCACGCGTTTCTTCCTTAATCATAATATTAATAAAATGATTACAATAATGAGTAAATTTAGATTTAAGTACATTGTTTTAAAATTACTATAAATCATTTTGATTTACGTAATTCAAATTAAGCAATTACCTACTTAAAATTATTTTTGAAAGGGAAGTACAAAGTTTGAAAGATAAAATGGATACCTAAATCCGTTAGCCAACATTGACTGCACACCTCCTCACGCCCCAGCCGTCGCGAAAGACACTCCGGGCGTAGGGGATCCCGAGACGATCTCCGGCCACCGTAAGTGCGGGCCTGCGGACGGCGAGCAAGGGTAGCTCACCGCCCGAACAGAACCAGACCCGTGCGTGCGGCGCGTCGCGTTCCGCGCGCGCCTCAAAGAGCCATCAGACCACCACAGATGGGGCCCAATAGGGCTGATGCCTGATCCGGAGCTGCGGACTACCTAGCGGGTTTACTGGGGCTCCGGCTCGAAAAGCAGGAGAAGGAACGGGGTGGTTTTTAGTCAGTAAGAGTCTGACACTCCCTCTCGCCTCGCCCAAGGCGGGAGAAGTCATTACATGATTTTCCCCCTAAAAAAAAAAAAAAAAAAACATTGACTGCACAGTTAGTGCGGTGGCTGGGCAACTGGATGCCGCGCAACGGGTAGCGGGTTCGATTCCCGCACGGAGCAACTCTTTGTGTGATCCACAAATTGTTGTTTCGGGTCTGGGTGTCATGTGTATGTGAACTTGTATGTTTGTAAACGCACCCACGACACAGGAGAAAATCCTAGTGTGGGGCAATAAAAAAAAACATAGAATTTCAATTATCCCATAATTATCATAACTACGTTTTTAATTCGGAAAATAGCCGTATTAAAAATTTTATACCATTTTCTAATTCTATGCACCTAGTTTAACTGACAAACAAATCAATTTGACAATTCAAAAGTGCCTAATTAAGGATTATTTGAAGTAGACGATTTGACTTTGACTTTGACTTTCTAGAGCTACTCGGTAAAAGGCCGCTACAAAATGTGCTCAACAAAAAATATACAGAGAAGTAACAAGAGGAAGGTAGAACAATGATCCTTGGGAGATTAAAAATGTGTAAAAATAGGAAGTATTAGCCGAGGCTTGGTACAAGGCCGGCTCGGAACGGATCACACGTCACAGTGCATGTAGCGGCTAGATTTATAACGCGACCTCCGCCAAACGAGGATCCAATACCGGCCCACATTAGGCCCGAGTAGGGGTACCATGTTCTCGGATAGGATGAAAATATACAATGTAAATTAAATGAACGTTACCAAAATTATTAAAATATACACACGTTATATTTAGTAAAACTTTATTCCAAATAATTACAGAAGCTTTCAATCATCCAGCAAACCATGCGTACTTTCTTTCAAACATTATTATTTTTTTCAGCTTAGGATTAATACAGTAGGTAAAATTTAACTTTATCAAAAGTTTTATTCACTGCCAATTTCAATAGCCGATCCTAATATGAAATCTTTGAATCAATCTCCATTTTTGACAGAAACTCTATAATATACTCACCAAATTCAATAAACATGGTAAATATCCCGTCATAAGTTCTAATAATAGAAACTCTATGGTACTAGATCTTAAATTAAAGATTCTACATTGAATCCGTCAGTTAGTTAATTATCAAAAGTTAGGATAGCAAAAATCCTTCATAAAAATAAACTTATTAAAACGAATTACGTTTTTTTAAGATCGAGCTAGCTAGCAGTTTTCTACAGCAGTCTACAAGTAAGTACTTAGGTAATAGATTTATAATTAGATTATTTGAATCATGCCCGGCACAGTCAACTAAATGAGCTAAAAGTTGTAGGTTCGTGGGTAGTTTCTAATATACACGTGGAACACAGAATTAGGGATCCTAAAAACAGAATGTTTATTATTGTATTCCTGAAACAATATTCAAATAACCGCTCCTTCATGAATACTTGAAAGTAAATATAGCTCATATTAATTAGAGAACGATACAATTTCATTTGGTTTTTGATATAAAGTCCACTTGAATAATATATTATACAAGTTAGAGTTAGGACTGTAAAGTGTTGGCGAGCTATGCTTCGCCACGAATAGGCCGGCTCGACCGGAGTGATACCACGGCCTCTCAAAAAACTGACGTGAAACAACGATTGCGGTTGTGTTTCGTCGTAAGTGAGATTACCGGAGGCCCAATAACCCCTCTTCCCAATCCCCGTTTCCCCAACAACCCTTCCAACAAATTCCTAACCCCAAAAAGCCGGCAACGCACTTGTGACGTCTCCAGTGTTTCGAGTGCCCATGGCCGACGGCGATTGCTTACCATCAGGTGATCCCTCAGCTCGTTTACCGGCCTATACCATAGAAAAAAATATTAGACAATATCAAATACCGGTTTAGCTGGCACCTTATAAAATTGATTTATTTTTCAACTTTTCTGTAAATAGTACAATGAAATATTATTATAATTAATTTATATTCAAATGGAGTCTTAACGACTTATTTTGGCAAATAGAATAACGTGTGAACATAAATTAGGTAGTTTGTATAATTAACCTAGGATTTATAGCTAGCTATGTTTCTATTAACAAAAAAAAAAACTATTACGTATTATGAGACGACAAGATGATAGATAATCTTAACATTCTGAGACTAATCTTATTGTTGATTTTATTTTGGACGTTAAATGAATAAATGTATATCCATGGGTATTTTTATTTTAATTATACAAAACACATTGTTATTGAAACTGAACATGAGTATAAGAGAATATTCGGTGTATTATTTTATGTATAAAGATATAAAACCTCATTAAAACCAGAATGTTTATTTTATTTACACACTTTAATTAACATAACATTCACTTAAATACAAAAATGAATATAAAATTCTACCTACAATAGTATTTGCAGTTTGCGAAGAGACATAACTTACCTTACTTACGTTATTTTTTTTTAAACCTCAGCATACTTAATACATACATATATTCCAGTAATATCTACGTTTAAATAAAACTACCACAATCTTTTCACATAAACTATCTTCCATTACTCTTCACAATTACTGAATCAGGATAATTATATAGAGCAGGAATTTTTTCAGTGCTTGGCATCGGGTGCAGCCTCTAGGCACGGCTATGACCTGATTACCTAGATCGGCCGCTGGCCTTGAAAGTCCTCACTGCATGGACACGGCTGAATGCAACTCTTTTAATGATGTACCCTGTGTTTGGTTAGTCAACTATGTTGTGTAGTTTGGATAGTGGAAAGTAGAGTAAGTAAATAAACTAGTAATCGAATTAAATTGTGGGAATGACATAGGTATAACTGTCGATAGGGTTTTTATTTCCCAAAGACTTGTGTGGTGCACATATACATCTGATGTAACGTGCACCATCTGCTAGTTAGCCAAATAACTATATTATAAGTTGGGGCGGTAGTGGCTGAGTAACCGGCTGCCGCACAACGGGTAGCGGTTTCGATTCCCGCACGGAGCAACTCTGTGTGTTCCACAAATTTCCAAAAAATCCTAGTGTGAAGCAAAGTAAAAAAATCTTAAATAGGGTCAAATGCACCGTGACTTAACTGAGAGTTTAGAAAAATCTCATTAGGTAACATTAGAGACCGAGCTTCCTTGGTCGGCAGTTATTCTTAAACCAATATTAATATAAGTAATTATATTTATTATTTATTTTACATTTAATGGGTCGATAATATATAATATATAATATAAGTAATTATATATTAATAAAAAGTAATCATATAAACTCATTGTTTCTCCAAAGATCTCTTAAGTTCAATAATCTTAAGCGCGACTCTCAAGCATGTCGAATTTCATAATATTTCTAAAAAAGTAGGTATATAGCACAAACTAGACATTTTACTAACAAAAAGCACTGAAACAAGTATCGTACGTGATGTTTTAAAAATATTTCGACGATTTACGAAGCAAACATGTTAGTACTGAGATATTTAGAATTGAAAAACCCAAGACATTCACCCTTAATATGCTTTTAGTTGACGCAATCCCTTGCCAAAACCTATTGAAGAGCTAGCACGTACTAGTAGCATACAAATCCTAAGGTTGAAAAATAAGCCTTAAAACTTCAAATTTAACCTTAGATTCGTACGAACTGATATGCTCTAGTCTTTTTATCTGTTGAAAGTGAAAGGTCATTCATAGAAATAGTGGTAAGTTAAATACCTACTGTTTTTTTTTATTTCTCAGGATACATACCTAAAGAGCAACAGTTATGAATTTTTATACTATAACTTTCATGAGACATAGGTAGTAATAGTAAATGTTATGAATATTATTATGTTCGAGTTATCTTTAGGTTAACGAAGCTAGAAAAATAACACCAATAATAAAAGTTCAGGAAACAACACCAATAATAATGTCACACAACATAAAGAGACATACGACAGACTGAAAAGTAATAAAATATGTGTTAAATATCGGCCGGCCCCACGATTTGGGTCAAGTGCACGCGTTGACCCAGCAAAACTGATATTCTGATGCATCCGCTACGGTCCATTATAATTTACGTGTGTTTAATGGAGTTAACCACTGCATAATGGAAATTTTCACAATATGCTAACTAGGTAACACCTATATATTATACTTGTATGTAGAGACAAGATACATTGTCTATCAGTTTCGAAAACTGCATATATTTTTATCTAGGTACAATAAGAAAACGCTGCAATGAACACTCATGATGAATGACTTTGGAAGCTATTTATAGTAACTATTACAAATACAATTTTATAAGTATTCGCTGTCCATATTCCCATAAGTATTGCCATCAAAACTAATCCTATTAAAACATTAAAAAAAGATGCTTTCTATGACAATTATTAATGTTTACCTTTTGCATATCATTTTCTAAGAAACTCTGGCCATCCCAATAAAAAATAACATGCATATTTCACGGACCTTTTAAATTTAGCAATGAATGGGCGTTGCAAAATGGTTGGCATCCGAAAATCGCAAGTGGTGTAGGGGCGCGCAACTATTTTAATAAAGACCACTCCGTTGGTAATGCGAGGTTGAACACATTTGTCAAGTTATAAGCGAAGAGCGAATTTACGTTTAGTTAATTACTATTTAAGTTATTTCTTGACTAAAGTTAAGTTAGTCAGCGACTTAGATCAAGTAATATATGTAACAGCCTAAGTTAGTTAATTTAATTTGCCATTAAAAAAATCATAGGAAATCATTTCCTTGCCGTCTGTAGTAGGTACTTTTTTAGCTCAAAATTTTTGATACATACATGTTCTTAATTATAACGTTTTATAAACTAAATAAATAACTTCAAGTGTGGGAAATCCATGCTTCGGGATGATTGGGCTGTCTTGAACGGAATGATACCAGTACCTAAAGTTGTGCGAGTGAGGTTACCGGAGGCCTAATTATCCCCCCCCCTCCCCGTCTCGATCTTCCCAATCCCAGATTCCCTATCAACCATTAAATTCCTAACCCCCAAAAGGCCGGCAACGCACTTGTAACGCCTCTGGTATTTCGGGTGTCCATGGGCGGCAGCGATTGCTTACCATCAAGTGATCTGTCTGCTCGTTTACCGGTTTATACCATGAAAAATAAATACCAACACCAGTTTGTCACTTGTACCATACCATTAAACATCCGGCGAGGCCGATAGCCGCAACAGAGTTTCAATTAGACTCTGATTTTCAAGCAATTTGTCAGGAAATGTATTTTGTTGCGCCTTTTTCGATGTTTCCATTTCTCATCGAAATATCGTGTAATTTTTCAAATGATCGAAATTTATTTTTCCTTCCATTATTTTGATTATTGGTACCAAAAATGATTTTGGGTTTTAATCTTTTAAGAAAACGTAATTTTTCGATGATGATAGAAAATACTTTTTCAGTTGACTTAATCGACTGGAAGAGACAAATATTTTCAAGGACTCCAATGGTTTTTCTTTTGGTTCCTTTTTGTTTTCTCTATTTATGGACACAATGGATTGTAAGATAATTATTGAAATCTATAAATTGATAGCATTTTTAGTGTAAACTACTTATTTTGCCATAGTCTAGTTTTTACCCCTAAATTTTTAGTTGTTACGCAATGAGATAAATCTCCGTGCATATGTATTACTTAACATACTAGAATTGATGACAAAATAATGTTTCCCATAAATAGAGATTCTTAGACAGAGATAGAGAAAACAAAATAGTTGTAGTCACCGAACAATAAATAATGAAGCAGTATCTATGGATGTGTACCTACAAAACAGAGATCATAAATTGTTATATCTTTGCTGGTGAAATATTTCCCTACAAATACGTTGGGCTTGTAAACAGGGACATATAAATACATAAGGATGTAGATCCCACTACTCTTCCTAGTCTATTGAGCATTCCATGATGCCTTAGTAGCTTTTCTGACATAACACTTTAGTGTTCTAAGAATTTTCTGCTGTCTCGTGGGTGATATTACCAATAAAGAAAGATTACAAGAAACATTTATTATTAATCACATCAAAAATTTCCACGCGGGAATCAAACTCATGTCGCCTTACACAAGTCCTAACACACTCACACATCATGCAGAGCACTTTTACCTTTAAAAACATTAACTCATCAGTTAAAAAATATTTACAAGGTCACTTAACAAATTGCTAAAACGTACTCGTAATACCTACTCACATAGGAGATTGCCACGAAATTCCTGTGTCCCACAGCCGAGCATGCACCGCCTCAACCTAGTTTCAGTGCAGGCCGAAATAGTTCAAGGACATTGCAACTGCGCCCGCCACCGCCAATGTTGACACTCGCAATCGATACTACATTTACTACCCGATTTCACACACATAAACCTAAGGCGTACTACATTTGAGGACTGGTTTTCAAGGGCAACGGATTTAAAACTCTCTGTTTCGGGAAGAGAGTTCAAGGTTATTCAACAAATGTTTGGGAAACTATTTTTCTGCAATTCTAGCAATGTACATTTTTCTAATGGATTTTCGCAAGCAGTTTGTGATCGGGATATAATTGGGAATAATTACTTCAAATATACAAATAACTGTTAATTAATGGACGAGAAAAGGACTAATACAATTTAAAAAAAATGCGATTATTTTGAGGCAAACCGAATTTATAAAAAATCCCAAACTTTCGATGTGTCTCAGCCCAATATTATAAACAAGAGCATTATGAAATATTTTGACAAAAACAACTAAATATTTTGTTGTGTTCATCAAAGGACATATCACTTTGCTTGAATGTGATTGACATGAGAACAGACACATTGTTGGAAAATCAATGCCAAAGGAATTTGGACCTTACAGTGCAAGTTATACAATACTATTTAACTGAAACTCGTGTGAAAGTAACAGCGATGCTCTTATTAATTGGTAATATGTTAATGAAGAAAGCATTGGACTTTGTCAGGGGCATTAGATACCTTGGTACGTGGTGGTGTTGTGATGTTTGTTTTAACATTGAAATGTTATTATAGCAGAATGAGTTAAGTGTGGTGTATACAGGGTGTCCCTGAAGTCGACGTCTAAACGACACCAGGTGCTCGACAAGGTTCCAACAATTATCACAAAAATAAAAGTAACTGTACTGAAAAAAAAAAATACTACGCTAGTAGTAGTGGCAAATTTCACCAAAATAAGGATTCTAAAATGGTTTACCACTTGGCACTGTAGTTACATCTTATGTATACGTCACTGAATAAAAAGTGGGTTTTACAAAATGTTCATTCCTACCAAGAAATCTATTATCCAATTAGACAAGCCGGAGTAATGATATTCGCCCAGCAATTAGCCGTGATTGAATATGCAGAGAGATCGAACTGATGATGAAGCTGTTGTGATGTTTCGTACCAATAGTATATAGTCCAGTCAAATAAGGTTAAATTAGGTAAGAATCTCGGAATGCGAGATACCCAGCTGTAATTTTGTATATACTTGTATATTGACCCCCTAAAACTTGTCTCAAAACCTACATATGGTAGGGTGTAAGCAACCCTTAAAATTCAGGGTCAAAGGGCCCAAAAATGGTTTTTTTGCGGTTTTTTCGAAATATCTCATTTCCTATGGGTTTTTGGTAGTTGTATTCAATAGCAATATTGTAGCATACAAAATTTTCTACAACTTTTGTATAAACTCTTTTTTTATACGGTGAACCGTTTTCGAGATAGAGGGCGCAAAGCGCGCGGTCATTGCATCTCTTCAAAAATTTTTTTTTTCGTCTCACCTATCCGTGATGGTTGTCTATGGATAGAACATTAAAAAATACGTCATGGTTCCTAAAACCATTTTTCGTCAAAATCAATCGTTTGAAAGATAGACGCTTCCAAAGTGGAAAAATGAGGTCTATAGAATGTGTCCTGCCCTCTAACTTTTAAAATAAGTGAGTAAGAAAACTAAAAAAAATATATGCTGTAGATTTTAATGGAAACTTTCAATGAAAATTGGTTTGAACGAGATACCATAATTAGTTTTTAAGAATTGATTAAAAGAATTGAGAAAGTGGAAAGTTAAGTGTGTTTTTATTAAAAATGTATCAATTCTTAAAAACTAATTATGATATCTCGTTCAAACCAATTTTCGTTGAAAGTTTTCATTAAAATCTACAGCATATTTTTTTTTTTAGTTGTCTTACTAACTTATTTTAAAAGTTAGGGGGGCAGGACACATTCGATAGACCTCATTTTTCCACTTTGGAAGCGTCTATCTTTCAAACGATTGATTTTGACGAAAAATGGTTTTAGGAACCATGACGTACTTTTTTATGTCCTATCCATAGACAACCATCACGGATAGGTTAGACGAAAAAAAATTATTTTGAAGAGATGCAGTGACCGCGCGCTCTCCGCCCTCTATCTCGAAAACGATTCACCATATAAAAAAAAAAGTTTATACAAAAGTTGTAGAGAATTTTGTATGCTACAATATTGCTGTTGAATACAATTACCAAAAACCCATAGGAAATGAGATATTTCGAAAAAACCGCAAAAAAACGATTTTTGGGCCCTTTGACCCTGAATTTTAAGGGTTGCTTACACCCTACCATATGTAGGTTTTGAGACAAGTTTTAGGGGTCAAAATACAAGTATATACAAAATTACAGCTGGGTATCTCGAATTCCGAGGTGAATTCCTAAATTGACTGGACTAATATGTTTTCTCAAGTGCTGTATGTATTGAATTTTCTAATGTCTAAAAGGAAATCGACTCAAAGTGACTTGGATTGCGTTTGTTCCTTGAAGAATTGACAGCACAGGATATTAAAAACTGTTCGATTTCTTGTGAACCTTCTGCTGAGGATGACATTGACAAACAAACAGACAGACAAACCGATTCTGATAAAAACAAGAATATTTCTCGACATTGGTTACAGATGTATAAAGCATCGTTGATTATGAATAATTTAGCATATAAATAGGTGGGCGGTAGATTACTGTGATTTTTATTTAAGAAATTCTCAGTTCTTCAAATCTTTAAGAAAAGAGCATAAATATTTATTTCTAAAATGCCGACAATGCACCTGTGTCTCCTCTGGTGTCCATGGGCGGCGCTGATCGCTGACCACCAGGTGACCCGTCTGCTCGTTTGTATCTGTTCCATAAAAAAAAAAACAAAAGTCCCAGCTCTAAGTTCGAATTTAAAAATAGCGTTCCTGAACAAAACTGATGAAATATAGTTGTACTGTAGTCACACCTACACTACCACCCATGCAAACTTTAGACACATATTTCATCAAAGTTTAAGTATAAGTGTAGGCGTAATATGAAGAGTGATGTTAGGTTATGTACCTCACTCACTTGACAATTTATATTGCCTTAAAATCCCCAGATCAACCACCTTTCGTTCCAAAATTCTAATATTAGGTACATATACAGACAGATTGAATAACATAACGTCACGTTTAACATAAAACATGTATAACTATATAATGAAATCGTTTTCTGTATTAAGTCACATTGAGACATATTCACGGACTTGGGTTCAAACTAGAAACTTTTTACCCGACTGCGCCAGAAGGAGGGTTATGTTTTTCGAGTGTATGTATGTATGTATGTATGTATGTATGTATGTATGTATAATTGTTTGGCACGCTCTGCAGCCTAAACGGCTTGATGGATTTTGACTTGAGAGGTGTCGTTAGATTCGTATTTACTGTGAGAGTGACACTGGATATATTAAAATGTTTAAAAAAACAAAATGGCGGATTTTTGGCGCCAAATTCGAATATTGGTCACTCTCTAGCCTGAACGACTCGATGGATTTTGGCTTGAAAGGTGTCGTTAGATTCGTATTTACTGTGAGAGTGACACTGGATATATCAAAATAATATTAAAATCAAAATGGTGGATCTTTGGCGCCAAATTCGAATATTGCCCACTCTTTAGCCTGAATGACTCGATGGATTTTAGCTTGATAGGGGTAGTTTGATTCGTATTTACTGTGAGAGTGACACTAGATATATCAAAATATAATAAATAATAAAACTAAAAGAAAATAGAATAAAAAAAGGTAATTTAAAAAACTAAAAAACCCGACTGCGTTTCTTTATAACATGAAAATGAAAAGACCCTAAAACAAGAATACAAGAAAAATTTAAGCAGTCGGGACCCATTCTAGAAAGCCAGCCGTATGTGCCCTCACTAAGTCTTCATAATATTTAGAATGGGTCCCGACTGCTTAAATTTTTCTTGTATTCTTGTTTTAGGGTCTTTTCATTTTCATGTTATAAAGAAACGCAGTCGGGTTTTTTAGTTTTTTATTTTATTTATTTCTAGAAGACACGTACCAAATTATCAACGTAGGCAACTTATTCTAATATTATTTGTTTAGTTTTTAAGGACCTCATATTTTATTTAACTCTCTTTTGGTGATATGCTGATTAAGGGTAAGAATAAATAGGCTGTAAGCCAGATCATTTCAAAATTTTAAGTGAACAGAAACAAAATGTTCTGGAAATTATTATGTTGTATGAAAATCGCAACTTCAGCCACGTAAATTACAGATTATATATCTTGTGATTCATTATTATATTATATATCGTCACGCCTTCTATCCCTGAAGGGGTAGGCAGAGGTGCACATTATGGCACTGTACAACGTACATCCACTTTTCTCAATTAAGTCCGATGTAATAGGAGGTGAGCCTACTGCCGTCTTATTTCCAGACTCTGTGCTACTACTGGGAAACTTTTGAAAAACCGAAAAAAGCCCAGAAACACTTTTCCCGACCTGGGAATTGAACCCGAGACCCTTGCCCTGTGGTCACACTTACAACCACTAGGCTCACAAACAAGCTCAGCTCAGCTTACAAACAAGCATGAAAAACTGTAAGAAAACTATTTAAAAGTAGATACAAAACATACTGTAACCATCGATCCCAAAATCAAATTTAATAAAGCACATTTTGCAAATGTCACCCCTCGGTTCAATATAAACATATTGGCAATTTCAGTACACACATCGGCTGTACAGTGTACACGCTATACGAGTAGATATGTAAAGCGGCGCGTCCCGGGCGCGGCCGTGGCCGACCTGACCTAAAATCGTCAGTTCAAGGCCACCACCCAGATGCAAGTCCCTGTTGCATTCCGTGTACACTGCAAACAATTATTGGAATTTTCTTTTGTATAAACGACAAGATACGAGGATAAAATGCATTGTTTTACTCAAAGAAGGTTTTATGCAGATCGTTATCAAATTTATGTATTATTTACTTAACGTGAGATAATATTTTAGATTTTAAATTATGATAATCTTAAAATAAACTGTTTATCAGAGTTATGACCATTTTAATAATAAATACACCTGCATCAACAAGATGAATCATTGTAATGAATCTTTTAGAACATTAAAGTATTTTATCTGTGATCAATATCTCGTATTGATTGAATTTATTGTTTTCCACCAAAACCTTACTTAATAGCTAATTAGTATTTAACAAAAAAATTACGTAGTACTAATTATTTTGTCAATTTGTTTATAATATAGTGTTCACGTGTGCGATCAGCCTGTAGCATTCAGCGTGGCGCAGAACCTTGACCTCGCTTATTGGGGCGCGGCCGCACAGGATAATCAATTGCACCAACAGATTTATTTGCCAAAATAATAATGAACTTTAAAACCTATTTGTGTAGGTAGATTTTTATTAAATTCAATATGATTATGCTAAAGAAGATTATGTACCTATTTAATTTCTTCAAATAAAAAGAATAGGTCCTAAGATACACCCCTGAGGAACTCTTTTAAATGATCATCAAGATTGTTTAAAAACAAAGGCTTGCATGAAAGTTAGTATCAAAAATAAATATCAGAAAAGAAACCAAAATAAACCTGTGTATAGGGTATCAACCTAATTTTAATACACTATGTACCTATACCAAGATGATCCATATGTAAATACTATTTTAAAGGTAAATATTTCAGAAGCGTACCTTGACCCTGGTATTGGGTCAGCTCCGTATAGGACAATCAATATTGCACTCTATTTATTGGACACCTGCTGAATTTATGAGCAAACTTATTAAGATTTTTACATTAACATGTTATAAAGTAAAATTATCTATTTGAAAAATGGGTAATGTCTCACCATCTTTTTTTTTCGAATATCAGGTTATTAAAGGTGACAATAGAGAGGGATAATAAGAGTTGGCTCTTTATCGTGGATTTGAAAGAGCAATGCATCGGTTAAAGGAAATTAAATAATAAAGCGAATAACCCTGACCTCCCCCACTGGGGCGGCACCGCTGCCGCTGGCACAGGATATCAATCGTCACGTCCAATTTATTGGATAACCGCAAAACGATTTGAAGAGACTTACATTTAATTTCATCGTTTTATTCACTTAAAGTTGGCTGTTGTTATTTTGCTTGCAATTGGTGTTTTGATTTTTGTATGATCTGCCATTGGCATTTTTACTACATGCTTAATATATTGGCATTTATACTACTTGCAGGATATTTAAAAAAATATCATGTATATAAAATTAACAAGCTTCTGACTAGCTTCTGACCGTGGTTTCACTTGCGTGAAATAGTAAACTTTTAAATCAGTCCAGTAGTTTTTGTGTGAAAATACACATACATACGAAATCTCAAATATGTGAAATTCCTCTTTATAACATCAATTATAGATTAACCTGAGCTCGAACACAGTAGAACATGATTGAAGTGTTTTGACAATGCCCGACTCTTTTCGAGGACGAACTAAGGGTTTCGGGTATGACCGAAACGTTTCGAGCTTTCAAATCGAAAACTGCAAACGCTAATTTTTGTTTTTTTTTAAGACCCAAATATGGATTTGAATACGGGACAAATTCTATCAAGCTGTTCATGAGATAAGCATTTAATATCAATTTGTAACTTTACTATTGACTGTTTTCTCTCAGATAGAAACAAATAAAGCAATAACAAAGTAAATAAACAGTCTGCTTTATAACAGCGTAGTGGATATCCACAAAACGCATTCACGTGATCCAGTGTATCCTCGACAAATAAAAGCGGAGCCTACTGCACCGAGCCCGACCTTGCGCCACTGACCCAAAAACACTGGTTCATGATCGCTTAGACCGTTTGGATAATGCTTTTTGTACAAGAAATTATATTTTAGACTTTCGTTTCAAGGATACAGTGACTAAGTTGCATTTTGCGAATGGATTTTTTTAAGTTGGTGTAGTTGGAGAATATTCTTCGTTTTTATCCGCAGGCTTAAGGAGGTGGTAGGATTGTTAGAGGATTTCGTCTCACATATAATTTATACCTACAATATGTAAAGACAGCTTACATAATAATATGATTACAATACTCGTCAACTTTTATAAGGGACTCAAAACATAACTGTCGAAAAGTAGGTGATACATAACCTGAAGAGCTAGATATCTGGGAATCAAACTCGAAACCCCTTGCCCGGCAGTCGCATTTACGACCACACGACCGAATTTATATTTCGTGTAATTAGTTTTATTATCTGTTACGTACTAGACGTAAGAGTAGATTTATCGAGCTTTAAAAACATTAATGCATAATAAAGCAAGTAACTAGATACATACTAATAATCTTAAAATAGGAGGCAATTTATAGCTCACATCCAGACATCCGCCCAACTACATACCTCACCAAGGAACCTTCCCCTATCTGGTCATTTCCTAATGATGTCAACGCACTCTTTGAAAGACGTTATTAAAAACTAATCCGTCTGGGCCGACTTCAAATCAGTGTCGGGGTCCATTCAGCTCACAATTGGCCACGGAGTGAAGGATCGTTTCAATCACCATGATGGAACTCTCCAGACTGCTACACAACTATTTCTGGTCGTTCACTGAACTGCTGGGGTGTTAGTCACTGAGATTTTAGAAGAAAGTACCTGTACTTACGTACCTAGGTATGTATTGTGTAAGCTAATCATAATTATGTTAATAAACCTATAAAATATTCACATAATTATAGTTAGGTATCACTAATTGTGATATTTTTTTTATAAATTAATATATTTCTAAAAGTAAGATTTAAATACTTACTTATAATTGTGTATGGGTTATGGTTTATGATTCTTTATCCTTTTTTTATTAGGATTGTGTTGGTAACAATGTGGCGTGGCGCGAAATATTGAGCGCTGCAAAAATATAATTGTTTTAAATAAAATGGTAAAGTCAATATCACAAGTAAAGCGTGTTAGATCCTAAACCTGTATTTAATTTTCAACCGTAATGAATGTAAGTAAAATGTCTTTTTCCATTTTAAGAAAACTTTATCAAATTAGCTCAAAAAAGAAAGAAAATTTTAGATTACATTTTTTGTAATTAAGTAGATTAGGTACTTACTATATGTAAACTTGACTTGTAAAATGCCTCTTAATTTAATAAACTAACGCAACTATATAAGTAATGGTTCTTGTATAATAGTTTCAAAATGGCAATTGTTATTTGAAGTGTGCAATTTTAAGGAGGGTCAGCTTAATAAATAAATAATTAGAAACTTCATTGTGTCATTGAGCAAGATTAATTAATCCTAAATAGCTCAGTGGCAGCAAATAGTAATTCTTAACTGACCATTAATCATATATTCATTAGTGATTCTAATTATTCAATATTAATAATTAAGAGGCAAATAATTATTCAAATATAAATCTTTTAAAAATGAATTATTTAAGCAAACATAAATAATTAAATTTAGATAATTTTTGGCGAGCGCCTAGATATATTTTAAAGGCAAACAGCCTGTCAAGAGCATCAAATAAAATGTCTATTGTCAAGTCTAGAGCTTGAATTAAGTGTCAAGACTGTTGCCCTAAGAATGATATTTATGTACCTACTTATAATTTGAGATCCTGTCGCAGATTTGGCTGGAGTCTTCGTGTTTTTAATGAAAAATTTTCATTACTAATATTATAAATACGAAAGTTTGTAAATTCGTGGGTATATTTATTACTAAATCACATCAAAATGGCGGAATGAAGAACAGAATAATTTAGAACAGGGCTAGATTGTGGTAGTACTTTTTATTCCATGAGAATGCGAGTGACGCCACTGGCAGAAGCTAGTACTTACCTAGCTAGTACCTTATTGTTTTTTTCAAATAAAATCATTTATATGTATAATGTACGTTTACATAATTATAAGGTAAATTGTTTAAGTGGCGAGTCCAATATTGGTGTATTATTCCTTATAAGAATATTTCAATTTCAAAAGTACCTAACAACTCCAAGCAATTTGGAAATATGACTAGTGCCTGGCAATAAGCTAGTCTTTATACAAGAGTTGTATGAATGTCATAAAAGATATTCTCATCAGGCGTCTTACGTATCATCCTTGGTCATCGAAATAGTAGATTATATTGATATTTATGATGATTTGATACAATAGTATGTAGTTTCTTATTGGTATTAATATACGTAACGTAATAATACTGATAAGCTAAATAAGCAGTTTTCCGTCATCGTATTAAGCCACTCCTATGATAGATATTCCAAATTGGACTTATTGCTAATACTGTAGTTAATTTTTCTTATAATATCGGCTTAAGTTGATACTGAATTATATTCTATTCAAATTCTTGATAGGCTAGCGGCCATCTTTAGCTTATATACGCGTAACGTCATATTGCTAATGTTTTTACTTAAGGAAACTACGGTTATTAATATTATAGCAATGAGTCTCTATACACTTTGCTGTATAGATATTATTCAAATATTGATATAATTACGAAACGAACGCAATTTTTTTTTATGGAATACGAAGCAAACGAGTCCCCAGATGGTAAGCGATCAGCGCCGCCCATGGACACCTGCAACACCAGAGGAGTCACAGGTGCGTTGCCGGCCTTTTTCAAAGTCTTTCTTGAAGTCTAAATATGTCATACGAATGTACCCAATAAGTATATAGGTGTTCATACTTGGGTAGTTTAATAGTTAGATTAACGCTATATACATAGTATAGAGTAAATATCATAACTGGTATACAATGTGATAGGTCTGGGACTTCTAACCCGTTAAGGCTGAGTACTACATCTAATTTTATCGACAAAAAAAATAATATGGGGGGGTTGAACCCCTAATTGAAAATATTGAAAATCAGTGATATTTTCGGTAAAAATAATTCACAAATGATTTTTTTTCTCACCAAAACATTATCAAACATATGAAAAAAGTAATGAATTAGTTAGCCAAGGTTATTAGCTACCGTTTGTAGTTTTTTTTTGTTTCTACGACGCATACAACCTTTGATATCAAAAAAAGTAAAAAAAATATTAAAATAGCCATAACTTTTAGGGGAGGGGATTCGACCGATTCGACCCCCGACTTTTGTCGATAAAATTAGATGTAGAACTCAGCCTTAACGGGTTAGAAGTCTCACCCCTATCACATTGTATAAGGCAGCCTAGCCGTCTCTTTCATCATGAAAAAAATAAGGTATGATATTGGGTGGTAGAATGAAACAATAGTAAAATATTTTTCACATTTTATTTATTTGACATACAATAGTGTTTGCATGTTAGGTTAATATTAATCCAATATGAATTGTTACCTACAGCTGTAACTGCGAAAACAACTATTTAGGTACGCCACGGCTAAAACACTCTTTGCAACGTTTTAAATAACACTAATAGCAAAAACCTGCATAAATATATAAAACTAAACATAATCTCTTCTAGTAACTGACTAAACTCTAAAATAATAATAAAATCTCGATAATAATAGGCACATAAATAAAGTTACTACTTAAATAATAATTATTATTTTAAAATAATATATAATTTAAAACTTAACTAAAATCTAGTTTGTGCATTTAAAACTAATTCTATTTTAAAAGTAATTAACCAAAATCGAATGCGTAATATTACAAGAAACAATTGACGAATTAATTTGCTACAGAAACACTAATTTCATCTAATATAACCCTGATAAATATAATTATAATTAATTTGACTAAAACAAAACAAATTATTTACCACTACGATAACAAAGGAAGATCTACTACTACAATAGTAATTAAAAAATAATAAAAATACAATTTTGCTAATAAATTATTAGAGCATTTTATATTTAAAAGTTGTTTAATTATTTCAGGAGCTGTTTCTACTTTCACGAATGGATACAGGAGTTAAACTAAATATGACAAAACATATGAGTATCTGACAAAATCACTAACCAAATACCTCGGGTTCATACGATCTACGAATAACTGATTTATGAGCTACCTAAGTACCAAAATGGGCCAATTTGTCAGATAAGAAAACTAGTCGAGAAATAAATCTAGACTACATATAACAAATTGTTACTAATCATAGCAGACTCCGGACTTCTTCACTCGAAAGGGAACTCCCTAAGTAGAACGCTTTCATCCTAAATAGAAAAATGACAAAACCATTATGAAAGTATTCTGTTCTTATAAAACTCGTACGTATCGTATATTAACCGACGACGACAAACTGGGAGGTTACTTCATTGATATGTTGGTAAATTGTACGGAATATAGTCAAAGTTTCATATGTCAAAAATTGCTTCTGTTACAATATATAGGAATCTTGTGTTGATCGAAATATATTTAACCTGCTAATTCAATTATGGACATTCTTTTTGTTACGTATTTTTTTAACTTACTTGTATCAAGATGTTGTTACCTTTTATATGTCTCATAGTAAAATTAGCAGTGTCCACTAAAAAAGCTTACTAAATTTCTAAAAATCACCTAACATTGCTTAAAACATCAAACCTCTATTTATACATAAATGTACAGTATAATTTATACATTTACAAATTCTAGTAAACGGCTATACTACAAGCGTTTATACTATATATACTACATCATTAAACCATTTTAATGAAATAACTATTACAATTTGTCATAACATCAAACAGGTTAAGATTACAAGAAGAATTATTTAGTTATATGAATTCAATAATTTAATGTCTAAATCAGGTCTCACATTATTATTATTACACATAATAATTATTATATTAAACACTATATCTAACACCAAACACGGCAACTGAACAACAGCGATATTATACAGAAACGCTTCTAATATACAAACATAATAAACAATAGTTTAATCACAATAATACAATATTTATTGTTCTAATTCAATTTATTTACATAGAATTACGTTTTACCAATTATTTGTATATAAATATAGTATAATTATATAATTATGTATAATATAATTATAGATCAATCGTTATTATAAAATAACATTCGTAGTAGACATTTATTAGTATAAAACTATTTATTAATATAGTAGTTATACGAGTACGTGGTATATGTTAGGTATATTATTGGAGTAATTACGTTTATAGGTATAACACGCGAATTTATCTGAGGCTTAGTAAAAATTCGCAAAGTCCCAATGTTTCTGTGCGAACTAGATTAAGCTAAGTGTAAGCTGAAGATGTTGACTTGTCTACAGCGATGTCAAAGCAATTGTATTAATATTTTGTGCTATGTTATTGTTTAATATTATTATAATCTCCCAAACTTTCCACACACTCTGGTACAAATTACAAGAAATATAAATCATTAGCATTTGTTTCCTACGAGTTTATTAAGCCTCAGTTAAAGAGTTCACAATGATGGTAGATATTTATTTAATACCAATATTAAATGCGTGAAAATGTGATTATTAATAATGTTAGGTATATAATGATTACAATCTCCATACAAATAGTTCTGTGTGATGTATAAATAGTTGCAAGCCCACATTTCAAACACAAAATGACAAATGAAATAAAGTCACATCAAAATGTTTACTTGTTGTGGGCCACTTTGAGTAAAAAACTGCTTATACGAGTATGTCATCTTAAACTACTGGACCGATTTGTATGACATTTTTTATATAAATAGTTACCATGCCACGGAGCCGACTGCCCGCAGCCGCACTCCCCGCACGACTGTAACATTTATCATTTTATCATTCTCAAGTACTTACTCAAGATGACATGCTCAGCATGTTTCTACCCTCACTACATATTGCCTTAAATTCCTTTTTATTCGTTTTCATATTTATTAGTATTGCACTCAAAATAATCTTCAAAAGATCTCAAGACGACACAAAAATGGATATAACGACACACAATAGAAAGCTTTTAAAGTACAGAAAATGAAAACAAACAGACCAATAAGCTAGGGTTAAGCTTAAATTACAAAAATAGTCGAATTCAAAATCCATTTTTCTATCACACGAATTGTCCTTTTGAAGGAGTTACCAGCAATCAGTCTTGCAAGCTTCGACTTTGTCATTGATATCCTACACGAACAAAGAAATGCCTACAAATACACTGCAGTGCAGGAAAAATAAAACAAAACACGAAAAACTGAAGTAAGAGGAAACTGCACAAGAAATATCCTTACTCACTATTTGTGACCACTCTCTGTTGTCAAAAGTTATTCATTATTTAGTAGAAAAATATTTTTTATATTTTTTTTTCGTTTTGTTAAAAATAAAACATTACTTCTAAATATCGTCTATGAAAATGTGCTGTTATTGAAAACATCTAGGAGGTAAAACAATGTTACGTTAGGATATAATGCAATTATTATTATACAACGTGTAACAAAAAGGGGGTATACACATCAAGTGCACGGTTTCTAGATAACATAACAAACTATACGGGAAGGGTTTTTTAAACTCATGTTTGCATGGAACGAAGTTATGAATTTTTCCAATACATAAGATACATGAAATCCTACATTTGGAAATGAAATCATTACATCACTTGCAAGAAATCAGCTGATCGGTGTCAGTGCAAGTGCACTCAATGTACTTAAATAAAATCAAAACCCTTACTCCTGGTATTTCTACGAATAAATGAAAAAAGGGTTCCGGATATTTATTTTTCGTAACATTTTTTTTTTTTCGTAAAAATTGTTTTAAGAAGAAAGGTTTTCATGAAAAACAAAGAATATCTGGTCTTTACGTGATACAAAGAGATACCATTTTTTTTTGTTTTACTTGGATAAGATGGTCTCAAACAAATGAGTGAAGTAATCTACCTTTGCATGTTTTTCTCATTAAGACTAAACTAACTTGCTGAGCTTTTCGTGAACTTCTGTCAATCTCTGTCTCCTATCTCTCTGTTGTGGGTACCTACCTACCTACCTACCTACCTACCTACCTTACTCTTACCTACCTTTACCTAGTCTTAATGAGAAAAACATGCAAAAGTACCAGGAACCCATAAGAAACGAGAATTGTTATTACATACATTGAAGACGTTACGAAAAAGGGTTTCATATCATAATATTGTGTTCAACTGAACCCTAAATATCAATTCTATGCAAGTTATGTGTGTCCTAGTACAAAAAACTCCCAGGGGGTTCCGTTCTTGAATATTTTTTTAATAAACGTTTTTACTTGGAGGCGTTTAGAGAGATTGACAGAATTAAAAAAAAACTCAGCAAATTAGCTTAGTCTTAATGAGAAAAACATGTAAAAATACTAGGAATCCATAAGAAACGAGAATTGTTATTAAAATAATTGAAGACGCTACGAAAAAGGATTTCATATCGTAATATTTGAACCCTAAACATCAATTCTAAGCAAATTATGTGTCTCCTAGTACAAATAAACTCACAGGGGGTTCCGTTCTTCATTTTAATTAAATTATCGACAGAATTTACAGATAGATAGACAAAATTTCACGAAAAACTCAGCAGTTTAGTTTAGTTAACATGCAAAAGTACTAGGAATCCATAAGAAACGAGAATTGTCATTACATAAATTGGAAAACGGTTGCGCACTCACAGATCCCTAATTTCATATTAAATACGATAAAATCTTGTTTCCCAGTCGCACGCGTTGCTTGAGTGTATTATGTGAGAGAGATGGAAATGTTGTCATCGTCTGTTGGCTACTCTCTTTGGATGTCTCTCTCTCTCTCTGTACATAGGAATTGTCATTGAGGATGGGGGACTCACTCCGAAAGAAACCGATTTAAAGAAAATACGATTTATCGTTCTTGGTTCGATGTATTTCATAATAGTTAAAAGGACACTGTAAAAATCAAATATTATTTGTAACTACATTAGTTACTTGTAAACTAAGGCTAAGTTGTTAACTTTTTCAGGGCTAATAAGAGCCTGTAGTTAAATTCGACGTTTATTTTTAAAATACGTATTTGATTAAATTAATAGATAAAACACGCATGTTGTATTTTAATTGGCTACTATTCAATGCATTTCTTTACAGTGTAATACATAGAAATATCATTCCTCATCTAATTTACATTACCGATTCAATAATAATGTGAACCGATTTAAAATAGGTATCAACCTTTTTGGTTCGCGGGAAGAAGATCTCAGATAGCCAGCCCTAGTTGTCAGGGTTGACATAATATTGTCATCATGAACGTTTCAGTCATCTCAGTATTTCGGAAAAATATTAGAATTTTAGTTTTACGAAAAAATATTATCAATTTCTTTAATGTGGAGTTGAATTATCTTTCGTTGGTATTGTAACAGTGTTTGTAAGAGAGAATATTTAACGTAGCATTCAGAAGGTGTTTGATATTGTTGTGATTGTGATTGAGATTTGTTTTACAAGCAAGCAAAAGTGTGTTGTGTATTCACTATCACGGTAGTCACATCGAACCATATCTTTAAAAATGTAAGTTAAATAAATTTTTCATTTTAATGTTTAGGCAAATTTTAGCTATTTCATTTTAATGTTTAGGCAAGTTTTAGCGTACAGGTACTAGGCAAACAAAGCGTCTAATGTAAATTACGCACGCACCGTCGCCGCGCGAATCAAAATTAGGTAGATAGGTACTAGGCGATCAGATTTACAGAAGAAATGTCTCGACCCCTGTAGTGTTGTGACACGTTTGTATGATTTAAAATCAAGAATCATACGACATCAAGAATTTGGTACCAATTTTTTTTAAACGAATTTTAGGCTGAAACTTTGTGTAGAGATTCTATTAAACCTGTATTCTTCAGTGCTTCTTGATGTATATGGGTATTTTGTTACACCTTGTATATGACTATTACAATTATAACGACGAATGTTTGTGAGAAATAAAAATACAATAATTTATTTAAAAAACAACGAAATTATTTAATTAAATAATAAAACACAACATAATAATTATGTTTTATCATTTAATTAAAAATAAATATTTTCTACAAAATAAACAGGGCATTTTTGACAAATAAATCAAGAATCACTATAATTTAAAACAAAAACTATGTAACAACATGCAAAAGTTGACGTTTATTTCAATATCTACAGTATAAACTAACCTAATAATATCGAAAATATTTTTATTTCCCACCTCGTAATAGTATATTAGTTTAAAAATATACAATAGTTATATCGTTATTACATTATGTTATCGTTATTAATATATCTTTTTGTGCATTATAAGCGGCTAATAGCCTGTGCTTAGCGCAGACTCGTTATATACGAAGGTTATAATTAACTTGAGACCTAGGTCTCCTTACTATAAAGACTTACTTACGAAGCTCGTCGTCATACGTTTTGACATGGACATGTCAGAATTAGATCAACTGACATTTTGAATATCAAAATTGTCAACTAAAAAAATTAAGAAAAAATTTTTACATCAACCAATTTTGTTTTGCTATTGAAATCATCTAGATCTAAAGAAAATGACTGAGGTAACTAAGGAATGTTCAAATATAATATGTTTTTGTATGTGAAAACATGTCCATTTCAAAAATTCCAATACTTTATCAACAACTTTAAATATTTCTCCAAGAAACTAGTCACACTTTTAACGAGCTTTAACAAACTTATTGCCACCGCAATAACTACTTTAATTCTATTTATATATAGCGCATTTTCTAAATTCTCTAGTAATCGTTTGTGTTAAATAAATTCTATCTAACATAGGTATTTCATTGGTTTACTGACATTTTGTATAGATAAATATAATCGTTAAATAAGAAATAAACGATATTTTATCCAATTGTAGTAAAAATAAAATGCAAAAACAGAAAGTATGAAAAACTGTTTTGAAAATATTAAAAGCTTATTTCCTACCAAGTGTTACACAATTATTTTTGTACTGTCAATAGAGTATTTTGTTTCAATGTTTATCATTTTGTATTTTCTTTTTCATATTTTTGTACAAAATTTTAATAATTTACCCGTATGTAATGTATGTATGTATACAACGTCAAAAGAGATATGGAATTATTCAATTTAGGAAATAAGTAAAGTAAAAACCATTCCATACATAAAAGCAAAGCGTAAATATTTGTACTGGATTAAAATCATGTAACTGAAATACATGAATATAATACAATATAATAAGTATATAAGATATATTAAGAAAAAATATAAAACTCGATTTACATTTTTGTGCTCGATGTGCGTTTCCATACGCTCCTAATATTATTACGATCAGTGTAAAAATAAAATCTCCTTAAAACATTTAACCGACTTACGTATAAAAGTTACAAGTTACAACTACTAGCATTATTAAAACACTGATTATGTTCACTTAAGTACTCTATGCTAGTTCGAAAGTCATTAACTGTTCTCGCACAAGACAACACCAAACTGTTGAAATTAAAACGTACAATAGAAAATGTCGTATGTGTCGATATGCTGAGACGCGTCGCTAGCTGCGGCCGCCCACGGCCCGAGTGCCCGACGCAAAGCCGACCATGGCTCTAATTCGAAATCCAAAGCGCACCTCACGACCTCTTACACTCCCGTGTGGTTGAAGATGAACGACACTGCGTTCTTGTCGACGGGGGGCGACCGCCGAGTGATTGACGGATGGTTGTTATTGTTGTAATGCCAGGACTTCCTCGTGGAAGTACTCGATGATTGCAGAGCAATGGTCTCGTAGTAACGCAGCCTTCCACAGCATTTCCTACTCTTAATGATCGCCACGAAACCCTTTCTGTACTTCTTGTTGAAGAATGCATATAATATTGGATTTATGCAAGAGTTTGAGGCACCTAGCCATTGGGCTAGAGGTGTTACGACTGGGAACATTTCTTCTTCCCATTTTTGGATTGGTCCTCCGAGCTTAATCCTTGCAAAGATCAGGTACAGTGGGAACCAGGACAAGACGAAAAGTATGACGACAGCGACTAACATCTTCACAACTTTGACTTTAGATTTCTGCTGCATCCTTTCCATCTGAGCATCTTGGGTGTCAGTGGGGATCGATCTCCTCCAAACTTTGATCCATATGAGAATGTAGCACATGGTAATGAGAACCATGGGGAGTATGTAGCAGAAGATGAGGTTTCCGATCACGAAATAGAGGACTTCACTGATGGGGTTTGGCCAGACGTCAAGGCATAGCCGGACATGTGGGCTCTCGTCGAAGACCACCACTAAGTCAAAGAAGAAGACCCAGGGGGTGGTGACGCTGATGGCGAAGATCCAGATGAAGACAATCATCATCCTCGCTCGCCGCTTGGTGATCTGGCATTTCAAGGGCCACCAAATGGCCAGAAATCTGTAACAAAGAAAAAAGAACCATTAGAACACGATCTTATAAAAAAACAAATTAGGACAAGACGTCAAAATAAGTCTTGCATAACAATCTCTCTATCTTTTTCATATACTTTAATTAAAACGTTTCAAAAACAGTGCTTTTATGGACCCGGAACATTAAAAAGATCTAATCAATGCATCGATCCCATAAAGTAGACTAGTACAATCAAGATGGGATATTACCGTCAAAAATAGACGATAGAGCGATGCCTGGCAACGGCGGAGGATATCGCGCGGAAGATGTAAACCCAGCCGAGTGGAAGGCAGTTAAGCGTCTGATAGATTAATTGGCTAACGGATAAAAACAGGACTCGGAGCTGGAATATGGTAATTGGAGCTCGTCTGGGTTTTTCAAATATTTTCCAGATTTAGATATTTTTGTGTCAGAGATAAATAGCGTGTTTGGATTTAAATATGAAGTAGATTATTTATTTAAAAAAATATTATATTAACACAAACGCATAGTGGAAATAGAAATAAGTAAAGAATTTGGTTGGCGGTTGACATAATACATGCCAGGATAAAGTTGTTCTAATTAATTAATTTTAATGGATAAAAAACCATAACTTTTAGTTAGATTACATTTCTTGCCAATTGCAATGTTAGCCGAAAAAACTTTTTAAATTTAATAAGAATTTCATTAACAATTCTAGACCAAGAGCCGGCTCCATAAAAATATCGATCATCATAAAGTAGGTAAGTATAATAAACAAGAACAAACAACAGTATACCTATAATTTTATCTAAGGTCATCATCTAAAACAAACAGGCGTCATACCCGTACCGACCTCGACTACCAATAATCATATAATTGACAGTTATGACCTCAAAACCAAAGATTAACTAATAACTAATAGGAACTATAAAACTACTCGGAAATAAAACTGATGATGTAACAATAAAGAATTTTACAACATTATAGGAAAGGCGTCATGTTGTGTACTTAGAAGTACTCCGCCATAAATTGTTTACACAAAAACAACATGTCTACCGGGTTGCATAATTAACGACTTCTAGTTACTACCAATAATTTTAAATAGTTCAGATTGCTTTGAAATCGGATTTGAACCTCGTGCATACAAAATCCAACCAGATCGACATTTTTAAATTTTGTTTCGACAGGACAATAATTCAGTATACGTTCACGTAATGCTCCGAATAATGAGAAACCTTGACAAAAGTAGGGCTGACGCTTCATTAATATCGATCTAAATTTCAGTAACTACAGTCTGTTTAATTTCACGCCCAATAACGGCGACTGATTGTACCTATAACTGATCGAACTAAAGCTCCCGATATTATTGAGTTGTCTGTCCTAGTTAAGCCTTTTTATATCCATATTTGAACATACAATAATACTCGATCTATAGACGAAACACGTGTTTTTCTAGACTAATCTAAAAGATAAACTATTAATCTTGTACACATTAAACATACCATTTATTCCCCTAACAAAATATAATTCAATTAAAGAGAGGACAGAAATAAACACGTAAAAGAAACTTTCTATGAATGAAATTTCGACAAAGGCAAACAGCGAAGTTCCATCTCGAAAAAAGACGAACAAGGATCGTATTCTTTTGATATAAATCTCGTAGCATCCACTCCAAAAGTTGGGCTAAAAATAACTCCTACCATTCACGACATTTCAGTTTTGATTGCAAAACGAGCATTTTTTCCGTTTCTAAAAATATTCCTCTGTTAACAAAGTGCTTGTAATAAGATTAAAATAACTTCTTCTTCAATAAACATTCTAGTAACTCGATAGTCATCTGAATTTAATTACAGTTACAATTTGAAAAGGGGTAAGATCAAGTTCTTTTTTAATCCATTTCAATAAAATTTCGGTTCTATATTTAGAGCTTAGGGGAGCAATTGGGAACTAGATCTAGATTTTTTGTGAAATAAAATCACCGGTTCGTTGTTTGTATGATCGTTAAATCAATCTGTGTGCGCAAAAGGCTTCAATTCTAAGTTGGGCAATGTATTATGAAAATTTAGATTACGAAACCGATGTATAGCAACAGTTTACAATAGGCCAGTGTTCAATTAAACTTACAAAATCCTATGGGTAGGCGTGAGCCTACTAAAAATAAACGTGTTGATAAAATATGATATGTGCAAAAAATAATTACAGAGCTTCATACTTGCTCAAATTTGAACGACAAAATCACATAACTGCATCTCAATCAAATCAAGTATTAACAAGCTTTCTTTGACAGCTGTTGCCCTTGGGCATTCGAACATAATAATCCAGTTTCATTTTGCACTTTAAAAACTTATTCATAGAATTCAAAATCAATAACTCTACAGTGAGAATCTCGAGGTTTGAGGTATGTAATTATATCATGATATGTAGGTGACAGTTATTAGAACAAAATAAATATAATAAATGGTAATGGGTTATAGTGCAAATTATCGTATGCAAAACGATTGCTATATAAATAGTAGTTATTGATTTGATTGGTTACGTACACTTAGTAAAGATTTACAATGTGGTTTTTAGATGTGATTTTAATTCAAATCACACGTGTCATAACGATATCATTTATAATCGTCATGTTTTTCAATCCATGGTCGTTTCTCCCACAATAGCTTGTGACAAAATTACCCCATTATTAAAAACAATTTCGCCAACAATAAAAAGAACATTAACATATATATGCAGGATAAAATCGCAATCGACAGCAGTGAACGTGTCATTATAATTTATTTACATTTTCGCATCTCAATATAAGTGTCGAATCCTGATATATTAACCCACACATCCACTTATTCGGTTCGATAAATTGTGCAAGTATCCAACAATTTCCCCAAATATTCTCACTTGCAACACTGATAATAATGAATAATGGACTGCGTATACGCATTGTAATCCTCTCATTGACATTTGGGATCCTCGATTCGGGTTATTCTTCTCCGAAGTGGCCTTTTAACGAATGTATGAGAGAAATTTATAATTTCGTCATCTTACCTGATATGTAGATTTGTATGTGACATCTTGAATCGTACGAATACCGTAATTTATATCATTAAAGAACTAGGGATTCAACATTGCATTTTTATATAGTAGCTATTGCGTAAATTACATGATATACAGGAACAATAATAATTATTGTTCAGATATATTATTAGAACCATCAAAATCTACAATGCGTAGAAAACTAAGTTGACCAAGTCAATGACCGTCTGAAAAAGTTTTCATGCCCATTGTCTTAGTTTGTTACTCTTAGAGACAAGACTGAAGTTCAATTAAGTTTTCCGGCGCACTCTCGAACATATAACTAACAGTTTAGATATTGTAGAATGTAGCGTATTTCGAATTGGCAAACTTTATCAATGTTATATAATAAACAAAACCATTTTCCCTGCAAAATACATTGACGACATAAAAGCTCTTAAAGTATGATATTTATTAAATTATGATAATCTCAGTAACCTCCCACACTTAACCGCTATAATAATTTACCGACAACACGGTTGAATTTTGCATAAACATTGAGCAAGCGTCATGCGACAGTGGCCAATAAATCTCGGATGTACGATGGTGTAAATTAGTAGGACACAGGCTCCGGGACTACATTGCTTAACTTTACCTAACAACACTATGTTACTCAGTAATAACCTTTATTGACAGACCTCAGTTTACTTTTATTTATACGGCCATTGTAGTGATGGATGTCACGTAATTGTTTTAAGTAAATGGGTGATTAAATAAATGTCTTTAACGTTTTCATGGTGGTCGATGCAGGAGATAAATCAATCATTCGGGTTTGCTTTTGTGGGTACAGACTGACATGTGTTTATGATAATAATTAATTATGATTTATTTAAAAATCACGTGTGATAAAATAACAATAACCAAAGTACTAGGGATATATATAGCCTTCCATTCGAAGCTACACTTTGGGACGAGCACCTAGCTTCACTGAAAGACAGAACGAACAGATTATTATTTCTTTATTTGTTGACATTTCAAAAGTTTATAGTTTAATTGGAGTAAATGATTTAATTTTACCTTTATTGCAAATTTCTAGGCATAAAAATAAGAAATAAAGTGGATTAGATACTTTTAAAATACTGAGATTTGCCTAGCCGTTTCGCAGTAAACTTGTTAATCCTAATTTGTAATCGAATGCTAGATTAAACGTAGTACATGTAGCGACAATTAGTGAGCGACAACTGATCACTGATTAGTTAGCTCATTAGTAACGAGGGACCAATGTCTACGTACACTAGTGTCTGATTCGACAGACTAACTCACTGTGGATTTATTTAGAACACTGTCCTACTGCCCGTATATTTCAGTATACTAGTATTCTACAATAGGTTACAATAATGCGAAAAAATGTGAGTAAGGTTGAGTGGAGTTTTCAAAATTGATGTGACACTTTAAACATATGACATGTTACATTATTTCTGTAATTTGGAGGTCAACTTTATCAATTACTTAAATTGCTGCACGTAATTCGGAGGCTTAAGTCAACATCATTGGACATTAAGCTGACATGGACGTTTACGAAATATTTTCCCCATTATGTTAATATTATTAATTGCTCACGTATTTATATACGTAAATCAATATAATTATACTTAAACTGTTAATTTACCATCACTGCTTATCGCTTAAAAACTGCATTTTTGGCGCGTTCGATCTGTCAAAATTGGCGCCATTACAAATATGGCTGCCGTCACGACATTGACATAAAATGATAAAATTACATAATTATAGTGCACGGAATACAATCTAAGCCGTACAGGTAAATAGTGAATGGTATAACCCTTATTACAATGACATAAGATTTATATTTTTGAACTCATTTCTTTCTGAGCAGCAATATAATGAAGTAATTTTGACAGGATTGATATACTTTCCTTTGATTGAGTTCGGTAAACAAGCTATATGATTATGTTGTTGCTACTAGTTTAATAATGACGCCAATGTGTATTACATGAGCCCATGAATAAATTATAACTATTGAAGGAGGCTACATGACTGGTCACGCGAATTTATTCGTAGACACCATAATAAGACCATAGAACGCTTTTTATCGTCACCTTTTTATGAAGTAGACTAGACATCTTTACAATGCGAATAATAGCCAGGAATATTATATTTGAGTGTTCTCTATAAGAATCATATTTTCACATGTGTTCCAAAATTACAAAGAGCTATTTTTACATTCTTAGATCTCAACCAGTAGGGGTAATAACGTTTTAATATGCAATATTTTCGTTTTACGCCTCTGTGTCGAGGAACCCATAACTTTTTAAACGTTTTTATTCTACATTTTATGGTGTATGGCGACATTGGTAACCAGTCCATCAGTTGGTGCGACACCAGCACTTAAAGCTCACCCAAATTGTTAAATATGTTTAATAGAAATTCAACTTTAAATGTTTGAAATAGAGTCGAAAATCCATTAATAAGCTTTGTCATATGGTACAATTGGTACCTTTGCAGACGAGAAGCGCCATGGTAAATTATTTTTAAATTTCTCATTACTTCATACAGGTACTATCTTTAATCTTAAAAAATATTTTAATGTTATCAGACAAGTGGGTGTCGAATTGATTATACGGTTTTAATGTCTCATAATTATTATGAATGGGCTGTGAATATGCCACTTTATCTTGTTATAAAGTTTATCGAATTTAGATCTTGTTGCCTTGGAAATAAGGCACAGCTGATAGTATTATTATTAATTGATAGATTTTAATGTCATATATCGGTAATATACAATACCATAGTAAGCAGGTGAACAGAAAGAAGTAAAGGAGTTATGAGGTAATTTTGTAGAAGTATTTATGGAATTATTCAGTATCAGTGCTAAATAAAATAGCTTCATTTCATTATTTGTAGTCTAAACATAACTAAAATGAGAAGAAATCAAAATGAGAAGTAGTCTATTTGCGAGTCGGTTGTCATAATACCCCCAAAACTCCAAAAATATTGGTTGAGTAAAGAGCTCATTCATAAACAAACTTACGCATAATATTCTGTGGCATTGTAATCCTGCCAATATAAGAGCAATGGACCCACATTGATAGCTTTAATCAACTATCTATCAACTACAAGATACCGCCGCTATCTCCCGAAGAGTTGATTGCAGCGCTCTATGCGGGAGGTCTATCTCCTCAGATAACATCGCCCTCCGAACACTCCGCCATTATGCAAGCCCAATCAATACTTTATTTAACCATTAAATCATTTTGTAGACCTTTACTCTCAATATGCTTTTAATTAAACAACAAAACCCAATTTATGAGTATTAAAATTCTTATTGCCACCATAAAGCCAAAGTTCAGAATGCAGTTTTAAGAAAAAGTAATGATTTATGTGCTTATAAATAAAGTAGGCTTTGAATTAAGAAATACATATTATTATTTCGATCATTTCTTCAGATAGGTATTGTAAATTACTCAACAAAATTACTCATAAGTATCTCTCGTCTTCCAATGGAAATTAAATCTTCTGTTTATAGAGTAAAGTACAATTTCCTGTATAATCTACGTGCTTATAGGACCTTATGATTCTACAATGTGATAGGCTTGGGACTTCTAACCCGTTAAGGCTGAGTACTACATCTAATTTTATCTACAAAAAAAATAATATGAGGTGTTGAAACCCTAATTGAAAATATTGAAAAATAGTGATTTTTTCGGTAAAAATAATTCACAAATAATTTTTTTTCTCATCAAAACATTATCAAACATATGAAAAAAGTAATGAATTAGTTAGCCAAGGTTATTAGCTACCGTTTGTCGTTTTTTTTTTGTTTCTACGACGCATACAACCTTTGATATCAAAAAAAGTAAAGAAAATATTAAAATAGCCATAACTTTTAGGGGGAGGGGATTCGACCCCTTCGACCCGGGGACTTTTGTCCATAAAATTAGATGTAGAACTCAGCCTTAACGGGTTAGAAGTCTCAACCCTATCACATTGTATAATCATTCACGAAGGTGCACTTAATTTCGTAGATCCGTCGTTACGTGTATTCGCAGTTCATTGGACAAATAGGCAAATGGTTATTGACAATGGCTTGATCGCTTATTTTTTTAACTATTGATTTGAGTAATCGCCAATTATGTAGTTATTGACAGCAGGTATCATATTGGTTAACCAATACATATAATAAAAGGTGGGAATACCAATTACCTAATTCCTGAGGTGACGACAGGTATAAGCCGGCAAGCGATCAGCCGGATCACCTGATGGTAAGCAATAGCCGCCGCAAATGGACACCCGAAACACCAGAGACGTTACAGGTGCATTGCCGGCTTTTTGAGGAATTAGGAATTAGGAGGAATTTAAGGGTTGTTAATTTTCAATAGTGCGATGAACCTATTGATGGTATAAGTTCTACAATTTTTATACCTAATGATAAATGATAAATGATATTTATTTCTGTAAATACTTTATAAAATAACACTTTTACACGTCAATATTTCAAATAGCTAGATGAGGCCGGCATTTCCTATCCGACTACTCTGAGAAGAAATGCCGAAACAAACTCAGAGGTCATAGTCTCTTTTAAAGTCCAGACAATGAAATATAGGATAATGTGAGAGAACCGTGCAAGTTGATTCTGTAGTGGTCTTTAGAGGAAAGAACCACAACAGTATGAGCGGACCTGTTCAGATTGACCTAACGATATATTTCAATAAAATGACCCCCAAGCCCTACAAAATATTGCATAAACAACAAACCATTTGACTATGAACATTGTATCGTATCTTTATACTTGAATAGTGCAATCAGGCGAAGGTCAGCGACCTACGGAGCCATTGTTGTAACGGTTTCCTTATAAAGGTCTACACTTATCAGTAGCATCTGACTTTGTATTGCAAACTATGACTTTACAAATATAGTAAGCAAGAGTTGTGCACGAAACATTGTCCACGTTGGGTAAAAAGTGATTACAAAATATGCTGTGATGGAGTTTATAGATATTTTTAGTACTTAGTATCTGTAATAGGATATAATGACTACATGTGTTATATTATTTTCTTAATCTAAGTTTTATGAAATAACACACATACGTAATTTCACGCCTGACTCCCATGGCGGTAGGCAGAAACAATGGAACGCTAATTACTACGAATCTTACAGACCTTCTTCGCTTCAACAACAGTTATTAGCCTTTTCATGCATGTTCGTCGGTTAAGATTACTTTCAATTTTGTTAATTTTTAATGCATAGCTAATCTGGTCTCTATATGTCCTTCTAGAGCGCCTCCTATCGACAGTCCCATTCATAATATATTAATATATATATTATACTTCTTTCGTAAATCTGCTTTCATCAATCCTTTCTAAATGTCCACATCACCTTTCAAGCCATACGTTTCTCTATTAATACTATTTTTCACTCATACATCTTACACTCGATCACTCAATTTTACTCCACACTTAATTCTCAGGGCTCTCAGTCCCACCGCATTTCATGAAACAACTTATAATAAAAATGAAAGATGATTTGACAAATATCACGATGTGAGTTGTACTACCAAAATAAAAGAAATACCTATTTAACTAACATATTACTTACAATAAGTACTTATAAATGCCACAACACAAGAAAACAAATAGTACCGTACATAAATTATTGCCTAGGACTATAGTAAAGTCTGTCTAGAAAGTTCCATCTCTCCGAGTCGGAAATGGGTCCGTATTGGCTTATTTCCTTAGTCGGCTCTAGTTAAACGATGAAAATGGACATACCTATGGAAATATAGCCCTTGTATACACATCAAGCTACGATAAACCAGTATAAATTGACCCTTGAATGCGAGGAAAGATCATACAAAGTGAGACCATGATAAACTGGTTTGTATAGATCGATGTGGATGTATTACCCATGTGTAACAGTACATTATCCTACATTCTTTGTTTACAGAACAATTAATTACTAGCGACCTATGATTTCCTGGTGTTTCTATGTCTACAGGGAACCACTTAGTGACGTCACGCAGAGTACTAAAATATGACTTTGTTTTTCTTTCATTAATTCTTTCTACATTTGGTAAAGACTATTTTATGGAAAACAAATGGATTTAATTACTCGTGAAAGAAAATATGGGTTAAGTTCAATGACCTGTCCAGGTATTAGAGCAAAAGGCATTCATTCAAAGAATGTCGATATCAAAAACTTTTGTCTGGGAATTTGAAATCAGACAGGAATTTATATTTAAACTATGACCATAATATTTAATTTTGACAAAAAATAAAATAGCGAAAACTTAATATCGATTAGCGCATAATTGACAAAGTATAATCTTCATACAATCTCGATTAGCAAATCGATTTTAATAACCACTGATATTCAGTAGCCGAACACTTCAAAGGTTCTATGACGATATGTTGCTAATGCCCTCCGGACAGGTTTGACGAGGGTGCCTCTGTCACCTGGAGACGTTGATGATGATCATTTGTATCCAAACCTCATAATATACCACTAAAAGGGGTAGAGTGAAGTTTGTAGAAAGACGCCGAGCTCACAGATATTTTTTATCATCGAACTTGAATTATTACCAAGGTGTGAATTAACAAAAAAAGCAATAAAACAGATTTATTAGCGCAAGTAATTAATCAATTACTAAGTGTACACATTTCTTGTTTCGGCGACATCAATGAGCTCTGTACATGACACCGTGCCCCAAGTCACCATACAAGCTTATCTCACTAGTATCTACTACTTAATGGACCGACAACTCTTCAAATAACAACTACACTAATTAATTTGCTAATCACAAACTGACAGATCTGAACACGAACCGACTCTTTCGCAACATCCCTCCTTTTTATTCGCGAAATAAGACCAAAAATTCAAGTACGAGTACATGAATAATTGTCGCAATCTGGGCCAATCAATAATTATATTCGGTTCGGTATAAAAGGGTGGTTCTTTAGAGGACTACCATCAGTTGCACCTGAGACTTCGACAATGCACACTATTGTAAGTGTCGAGAGAAAGTGTTTGGGAGTGATTAATTGTGTTGAGTGCAATGAGGACGATGTGAATAATGCGTTTGTGATTTAAATAAAAAATACGATGGATATTGCTGGAGTACAAAAATGAAGATCGTGATTACAACATTTTCGTTGCATTAACCCATAAACTTTTATCATTTCCACAGATCATCATCAGCGCTATCCTGGCCTGCGGAGCCGCCGCTCCAGCCTACCTCTTAGCTGAGGAAGCCCACGTCGTCCACACCATACCGAGCAAGTCCACCTTCACGCAGAGCAGCCAAGTCGTCAACCATGGAAGCACCCACGTCCTGCACCCAATTGAGACCATCCACACCATCCCCGTCGTTCACGCCAAGACTACCATCACCAAGTCCAACCAGGTGGTCAGTCACGGTGGAACTTACGTCCATCCAGTGCACTCCATCAGTGTGATGCCAGTCCATGAGGTCTACCATGTTCCGAAGACTACTGTCACTAAGAGCAACCAGGTTGTGAACCATGGTGGTACTGCTGTGGTCCACGCTCCTGTGGTCCATGCTCCCGTGGTCTCCGTGGCTCATCCCGTGGTCTACCACTCCTCACCCCTCGTGACCCTCAAGACTGGTGACTCCGCAGTGACTCACCACAGTTCCACTGTCCACGAAACTGTGCCAGTTGTGAAGTCCCTCCCTCTAGTCACTCTTCATCATTAATTTGTTAATTTTTTCCACTGTTTTGTTTTGAATAAAGTTTTGTTTTAATTCTGAACTAGCTGTGCCCGCGACTTCGTCCGCGTGGAGTAGTTGTTTTGGGCATAATATTTATTTTTGGAAACAACCTCCTCAGCTTTTTAAATTATAGTCATTTTATGTTATTATTTCAGACATTTAGTTTTTAGAGAATCAGGATATGACATTAGCATATAATGATGATATATACAATGATGGACTAATCTTAATTGAAGATAAAATTTATGAGATTTGCGATAAATCACTAACCGATTTTGGGCTTCCTGTATCGAAAAGGATTAATTCACTTAATCATCTGGATCCGTTAGAAATAGCGAACGTTCTATGATCGATTCATTAGCACGGTTTTGTTCACTGATTGCCCGTTGAGTAGCCAACCTAAGCATATTTTCGTCCTCTGTTTCATTGCTGCGCGAAACTCGCAGCCGCTTTGCATTAGCAGTCTGCCGAGAAAGCTGAGATCTTTTTCTAGGCATTATAGTGACGAAAAAAGAACGTAGGAATGAAAACTTAACCAAACCGTAACTCGTAATCAAGAAAAAAAAAACAAAAGTAAAGTAAATAATTACCCTAATTATTTTTACCTGTATTTTGTACTTATGAAAATCTAATAAAATATAATATGTCAAAAGAATAACCGTATAACTATAACTGTATGCTTAAACTAAAACCTATGTCAAAAGAATAACCGTACTTATAACTATAACTGTATGCTTAAACTAAAACCTTACCTAATAAGAATATTTATGTAGATAACACCAATTTACGGGTATTATATACAACAAAAAAAAATGTTAATTATTGCTAAATTATTAGAAACAAAATTCTATCATTAAAACAATCAATACTATAAAGAAAGCTATGACACCTACTTATAATTAATTATTATCTACATCAAAACTAAAAAAAGTGTTAATAATTGTGAAATTATTAGAACCAATTGCAAAATTATTAGAAACAAAATACTATCCTTAAAACAAACAATACTATAAAGAAAGCTATGACACCTACTTATAATTAATTATTATCTACATTAAAACTAAAAAAGTGTTAATAATTGTGAAATTATTAGAACCAAAATATTATCTTTAAAACAAAATGAAATAGTATTTAAAAAGTATCAATACACGACGATATTATATCGCAGAAACAAATAACGCTGCATACAACTGTTCAGAAGGGAGCCGACCGCGCGTATGAGCGGCGCGGCATGGTACCTCGCTGAGCTACACCCCCCTCTCCGCGTCGCTCGCACGCCACGCCTCTGCTCCTTGCAGCGACATGTTTTGAACATCGTGCGGCGCGGGTGATTTTATGTCGGTGTTATTTTAAAATTGTAATATCTTTTAAGGTGTTCATTGAAATTAAATGACGTCAAAGACAATATTGTTCACAATTAAATACTCTTAATCAATAACATATTTATTTGGATAAAGATTAATATTATTACGTTGTTACAACTCTTACAAATAATGCATTAAATTCGACCATATTTGATTACCATAAAAACGGTTCTAATAAGGTAACCTTAAAAGATAGACATATACTGTCGCGGACTTTTTTTTAGATCATTTTAAGAGGAATAATTCTTTCATACATATATTTTTCGTATCTTGAACCGTTTTCGCAGCGCACGCAATAGAAGCCCTGAAGAATGAATAATTTTCCCCGTTTTGTCCACATTTTTCGTTATTAATTCGCCCCTTATAGTTGCAGCGTGATGTTATATAGCCTATAGCCTTCCTCGATAAACGCACTATTCAACACAAAAAGAATTATTCAAATCGGACCAGTAGTTCCGGAGATTAGCGCGTTCAAACAAACAAACAAACAATCAAACAATCAAACAAACTCTTCAGCTTTATAATATTAGTATAGATTTTGTTTTTTACTTACGAAACAAATAATAATAGGTAATTGTTTTACCCATAATTATATGTTACTAGCTAATCCTGCTCGGTTTCTATTGGTCGTAGCGTTATGTTTTATAGTCTATATAGGCTTCCTGGATGAATGTTTTATCTAACACAAAAATACTTTTTCAAATCAAACCAGTAATTCCAATTGATTAGTGCGTTCAAACAAACAAAGTAATGAATACTTGATTGCTATATAAAAAAATAGTTTAGAATGAAAAGTTCAGAAAACTCTGAGAAAGCTTGCCAAGTTAGAAACTAGTTACAAAACTAATAACAAAGTAAGTTTTTGAATATTAAACATTGCAAGGGTATATTATTATGGAACCAGTGTCTGACCCGGGTATCGAACCAAAGACGTTATGCATAACTGTTATATAAATTTAAAATGTATAGTAGAGTCAAATATAATGTTTACGATGACTGAAGTAATAGACCTAATTATTATAACAGTATATACTTTTTCAATAGATAAAAACTACCCAGTGTTGTGTCCTTGGTATTCAAGTATAATTATACCACGTTTTATCGTAATCGGACTGGTAGACAAATAGAAAAAAAAAATGTTTTTTTAATTACATTTTTGGCTTTAGCGTGAAAGACACTGACTAAACACGAACCTTTAGTAACACAAACTTCATTCTTTTTTATTTAAGACTTCTACAGTTTTATTATGTGTATAGATATAGATTAATCAGACCTAGAATTACCTCAATAAACAATGAAACACAAAAAAACCAATTAAATTACCAACAGAATAATATAAAAGTCGTTAACCATCGTAATTTATACGTCTTCTACAAACTACTAACAAATCAGATGGCATCTACGGAAAACATGTAATACTACCGACTCCGCTCCATTTCCTAAGCAAATAAATCATGATAAACAAACAAAAGCCATGATATGAGACTGTAAGTGATTAAAACGAATTACCATCTACTAATAAAGAGAATACATTAGTGCGTTGAACTCAAGCAATCAGAGTGAAAGGTTGAACCCACCAAGTTAAAAGTTGATGAATCATTCTTTGTCTCAAGTCTTAGGTGTTAATAGGGAATTACTATGCTTTGTGAACTCGATGAATTTCTCAGGCCTTTAAGATTATATATTAACTAGCTTTTTCCCGAGGCTTTGTTCGCGTTAAGAAGTATTATTATTAATGGAATTTATCAAAATCCTTTCTTAGGGGATGCCCAATTCATAGTATCTAAGTCATAATAGTCCCGATCGATTTAAAATTGACAAAGTTTCATCCCCTATTTTATGCCCTTGAAGGTAATCAAAATCCTTTCTTAGTGGATGTCTCGTTCTAACATCTAGTTGCATGCCAAATTTCAGCCTGATCCGTCTAGTGGTTTGGGTAGTGCGTTGATAGATCACTATGTCAGTCAGTCAGTCACCTTCAAATTATACATTTAGATAATTAAATTGACTATAGGACTCAATCATGGAACCGTAGCTACTGTTTCAATAATTACTTTGAAGTTTCAATCAATCATCCTAGTTATGTTATCTCGATCTTATAGACCTAATAAATACATTAGGCGTTGCTTATCAAGTCGCCATCATCTATCCAAATCTAATGGTTGGCTTCCTTTCATTAATCATTTTGAACAACACATTGCAATTTTTATGCAATATAACGCTGATTAGATTACTTAACCAAGTCCTTGGTACATTAAACTAAACTAATTGTCCATTCGCATGTCGCATTATTAGCAAATACTATCAAATTATTGTCTGATCTCTTCAAGGTTGAGTTGCAAAGCTCTATAAGAAACTGTTGGAAATGTGGATCAGATAACAACTGAACTGTTGTTGACTAGCTGAAGTAACAGTGAAAGATGTAATTAGTATCTACACAATTGCCAATACCTCGTGTTCGATAGTCGATGTGAGTAATTAAATATTTAATAACAAAATAAAAGGAAGCAATCATGTTACATTCTTTATTAAGTATGACGTGACGACAGTTCGCGGTTGAATTACTTAATTCTCTTAATACAATACTTAATACCAAGTTAGTTTCATACAACATACGCAATATTTGAAATGAATGAATACAACGAAGAATAAATAGTAGCAGTATTAAATAAAGTAATTTAAAAAAATCGTAACTAACAAAACCTTTGATCCTATCGCAAAATAAAGATATATGAAAATCATCCTTGAATATATAACAATAATACATCAAAAGGTTGTAAAATATATTATAATATTATACCCAGCGTGCATGAACTTGACATTCAAAGATGGTGTTACGAAATGGCGCGAGCGCACGCTGCCTTATTACAAAGTAAAAGCGTGCTCAGAAGGCCCACTTATGTTACTTATCTAGTAAAGAATTTTGAAACATTACATTACATTATAGGTTTATTTAGTGTTTAAATTTTATTTTTGTCAAAAAGAGAGAGAGAGAGATAGATAGAGAGAGCGAGAGAGATAGCTGAATTAAGTTCTATCTAAATCCATTTTATTTATTTTATAATTACTTACATTATCAAAGGTCATAGTGCCTATTTTTTATTAATTTAAAATTAAAATCAAATTATTACTGAACCCTTATCATCATGTCAGTAGATTTTCATTCTCAAACGAGTTTAAAACATGAGTGGAACTTCTGTCCATACTTGTATCGCGAGTATCATCAACATCATATTAATTACACGGTGATTAATGTAGTGTAGTTAATCTCGGGACGTGATGAATCGCGACACACTTACAGTTTTCGAAACAATAACGTTGTAGGCTTTACGTACATTTATAGTTTATTGGATACATAGTATTTATAGTAGGTACAGCTTGGTCAGTACATTGGTGACTTCTGATTATTGAGGCAATCCATTAGATAGGTAGTCAAGTAAGAAAACTGAAAAGAATTAGGTCATATATTCAAACTTGCATTTTGTATATTTTTAATTTTATTCATAAAGAGGTTATTTTGCAGAATGCTGCTCATGAATATGAGTGTCTAACTTAAATACTACTTAAATTGGTGTGAAGCGAGATGGAAAGGTTTCAGAGAATCTAACTGACTAAAAACCACACAGTTCCTATTCCTGCTTTTCGAGCCGTAGCTCCGTTAAGTTATGATCATAAAAAGATTTATAATTGTAAGCATATCGATACCAACTGCTGTATCTCGAAGTAGGTACCTTTCAAATGATTTCCTCTCTGAAGATTAAAAAACATAACATTTATTTTATACCATGTAATTTTATGCATTAAATAACAAACAAGCAATTAAGTCAGTTGCTCAGATCGTAATCAATCATGTTTAGTCAAATAACGATTTAAATATCCACCCACGACATAATACACTAGTTACAGTTACATAATGCCAGGGTATCAACCATTTATTATGTTTAAGATGATATCAGAACTTAGCTTTTAAGGTTATATGCGGTTCTAAAGTCACGTGCGATGGGAGATCGTCAGGTCAAAACAATGGTTCAGAGTTTTTGAATGTTTCTTAAATTGTTTTATTATATTTACTACAAAAAATCACGGTTTACTCATGAACATTAATGGAGAAAAGCTCTAGTAGTTTCGGATCAGAAGGTTGCGCGACATCGCTCATAATAAAGAGTCTCTCTATGACTCGACACTAGTTATTATAAAAATATGTTTTGTAGCATTACCTACATACATACATCTCCGGTGAAAAAACACCCTGATTATGCTCTTCTTGCCTACTTTTAATAAGTGGGCGTGGTGTTTTGTTAAAGACAAAGATGCTGTCAAACCCACCTCTAGCTGTAAAACAACTACGTTGCAGTAATTAATTTCGCACACAATCAGTGTTAAAACAAAATTGCTATTTCGACCTCAAGTTATTTAAAACATAAGGTGGCCTTGGTTTTACTCCCTTGAAACTTACAAGCAGACAAAAAAAACTACTCGTATACAAACTTCTTAATATTCATAGTTTGCTGTCAGTAAAAGTTATTATTGAATTTGAAATTGACGTTTGATTGGCCTTGGATAGGCCATAAAAGATAGTGGAACCGAGACGCAAGTATATGTGATACTCAATACTTTAATGATTTATAGTTCCTTTTTTATGGCTTAAACGGTAACCGAGCAAACGGATCACCTGATGGTAAGCAATCGCCGCCGCCCATGAACACCCAAAACACTAGAGGCGTTACAAGTGCATTGCCGGCCTTTTGGGGGTTAAGATATAAGGGTTGTTGGGGAATCGGGAATTGAGAAGAATAGGAAAGGGGCAATTGAGCCTCCAGTAACCTCATTCACACAAGGCAAGCGTTGTTACACGCCAGTTTTCCGTGAGGCCATGGTATCACTCCGGTAAGAAGCTTGGCTATTTCACACTTTTTCCCACAGATGACGGACAGCAGAATTTACTACCAACTTATCAATCAGATTCGATTTCCTGTAAATCAAGATTGGTTATATGGGACAAAGTACCTAAATGATGTAACAACATCCTCAAGTTTCACAAATCTGTCAAAGACGTAGTAAATTAGTAGATTTTGAACATTATCATAGACCAAGACGATGAACAACGCAATACCTCGTAATGCGTTGCACCTTAATGGCTTTCCCATGTAACTACAGAACAGTCCACTCCTTCAAGAAGCATCAAACGTAACATTACTTTACAATGTAACACCAAATAAGTCCATTACTTTAAATGTCCCAAAATTTCCCCTCGACCTGACTCGTGCAACGTTACAACACAGCATGGCCGCATCAGATACACGCATACTATTACATGAGACAGAAATAGCGCTGTCTGTCTGTCTGATAGTCATCGTACACATTACTGCAGTTACGGTTGATATCAATCACGTTGTGCAAAAATCGCTCTTAATTTTCAAAAATTTTTGTCGTAATGGTTAACCAATGAGATACAAATCAATAATATTGGTCAAAAGCACGCTAATTGTCACAGAAAGACAATCATAATTTCATACTAAGTAATAATCGATTACGCCATAGGTTTCTGCAAATTAAACAGTTTATAAAAGAAACAACACTAATAAGATAAATCACAACAAACTTCTTTCCATCTCCGTACACTCAAAAATAAAAACAAACAACTTCAAGTAAAGACAAGATAAAACTAATACAGCTTAAACTAGCAACAACTACTTACAAGACGAAACAAATTCATTAAAGTGAATGGCAATAAATACTGCCAATCTGAACAGAGAACCAAAAATTAGACGCGCCATTAATTTTACAGGATCTAACAACATTGCTCCAGAGTCTAGACTAGACGAACTCAACTGATTTACTGCTCATATCTAAACATCTCAGACTAGTGTTTAATCCAGACAAAACAAAAGTTTTCGAATGTATCACTCGAAGACATGGGTACTAGGAACTACTGGGAACTACAGATCCAGAGGAGTTTAAGCTTTGGAATGAATTTTGTTTCACGCATTGAGTAAAAATTTGAAATTTAGTTTTAATACACAATTAATGGCAAATCATCATCATATCAGTCACAAGACGTCCACTGCTGAACATAGGCCTCCTCCAATGACTTCCAGATAGGCCGGTTAATGGCAAATACCTCACGATAAACTACTAACCTTAATTCCCAATTTAAGATCATCACAGTAATGGGCGATGGTCACTCGATGGTCCCATTCCATATATTTAAAGCCCTTTCATTTAATTCCAGTTGGAAGTAAATCCACTAGCATTTTGTAAGCAATTAAATTACCTTAAATTTTAACACCTTTAAAACGTTATTAATTGGCATTGTATAATTTTGGGAACACCTCCCATGACATTGAGCAAATTAATCACATAACTTCACGTACCTACTTCATTAATGGTTAATTTTATTTACGCATTTTAAAACTCCTTTAATTAAGAGAGTGGATTAATAAAAATAATGATTCCAGCTACATCTGTTGTGACTTTATTGCTGACCTCAACACAGTTGTGAAGTTTTAAGAGGTCTCATCAACCGAAAATGGGACACCAAATTTCTTTCATTTCAAAACAAACATTAATCTGTTTTTTAATAATAATTCCACTTTTATTTATCTGGACAACTCGCAGATGGCCTTTTTAATGCTCCCTCTGATTGGTTGCTTGAAGAAACGGTTTATGATAATCTACTTCTGGACCTTATACATCATGTATAAATGTTCCCATACGACCAAAACCGTCGTCGGTGCACTTTATTTCAATAAAAATAAATTCAGATTAAACCATCACAGGTGACAGTTTAAGTGGATACAATTAGCGAAATAGTCCCCGTTTTTGGTATAAGAAAGGCAATAATAAAGTTACCAAAAAGTTTAACTAAATGATAAAAAACTGAATGGTGTTGATGACAAAACCTTGCTTTTGGAATCTGTAAGCCTTAGCCAAAAAACTTGAGAAGAAATACACGATCAAAAAGTTAACGCAAGTATGTCATCCTAGTCCCAATGCTCCATAAGTCACCGACATTGCATCACGTAAAAATGTAAGAGCTACATGCGACACCCAACCATATGAAGTCCATAAGTAGTCCGACATTACATAAGTCCTTCGAGAACGAATGAACTTGGCATCAATCTAAATACAGTGTCAATGTTTGTGTTTATGCATTCATTAATCTCGACAAGTTCGATGGGGGCCAGATGTAGTCAGTGAAAGTGGATACGGCATGTACTTGTACAGTAGTCTCATTGAAATTTGCATTCTTGAAATCATTCAATTAGGATCTCATTTGCTATTGACATAAGGTGTAATATTGAAATGATAAAATAATATGCGATTAGATTAAGACTGGACGATTAGACAGAACAAAATAGTTAAATGATGGTACACCCAATTTTAATTGGCCCTTCAAATACTGATTTGCTTTTAGGAGTTAAACATGTATTCTAACAGAAATATTCATCGCTATTGCAAACGAAAGCTTTACTAAATTCTGTATATACGTACGCGGAATTTGTAGCAGTAAAGTCTTTATTGACCATTAAATATTTCCTGCAACATGTTTTTTTTGCTACGTTACAATTTCATTCACAAAACAAACAGGCATAGTACGTAAGCGCCTACTACGTCTCTCAACTTTGCCTCCTCCACAAAGCTCTATAATTTATACAGCCTCAAGTTCATTGCGCACTCATTGTCGATATTTGGCTGCGTGGTATATAAGCGCCAGTGGGCCAGCAGTTCGTTAGATTATTCGGCAGTCCAGTCGCATAAACAACTACCTCTTTAACCATGAAATCCTTTGTAAGTGTTAAAGATTATCTTGAGAAAATTTGAAATTATTTCTTCTAGTATTAGTTTATTAATTTTGCATTTTCTTCTCAGGTTGCTTTCGCCGCCATCTTGGCTTGCGCCGCCGCTGCCCCAGGAGTCCTGGTGGCTCACGAGCCCGTGGTTGCTGTCGCCCCAGTGGTCCACTCTGTGCCCGTAGTCGGCTCCAAGACCACCATCACCAAGTCCAGCCAGGTGGTGAACCATGGTTCTCCCGTCGTGCACGCTGTCCACGCTGTGCACACCCCAGTGATCGCTTCATCCCCTGTGGTGCTTAAGACCGTGCACGCCGCCCCCGTGGTGCACGCCGCTCCCGTGGTTCACGCCGCCCCCGTGGTGCACACTGTCCACGCTGCCCCCGTTGTCCACGCTGTCCACGCTGCCCCCGTCGTCCACACCGCCCCCGTGATCGTGAAGACCGCTCCCTCCGCCGTGGCTCACTCCAGCTCCGTCGTCCATCACGGTCATGTCGTCAAGACTGTCCCCCTCATCGCTGTCCACCATTGATTTGATTTCCTTCAGTGAAGGATTAGAGTTTATTTAAAAATATATTAAACATATTTTTTATAGTTTATCTTTTTCGTTTTATTATGATAAGTTGTATGTTCTATATCCTATATTGATATTTTGGAAAAAAATAATTTAATTGTTTAGTTGATGAATTGACACTGTTATAAATCGGGAATTCATAGTCATTAAAAGTCTAAATATATTTTTACTTATACACCACTACAATCATTCACACCTTTTTAACTGCAAGTATTGCACTTCATAGCAGTTATTAATGACACCAATTGCAATAAATTGCCAACCATGAAAATATTAACGCCTCATTAATATCAAAATGTAAAATTACGATACCTCTTGCATTTTTGCACAACACAAGGAAAAAAATACTCGTAAATACATATAAGTATCGCGACGGGCATACATCAAGTACTACGTATCAAACTATGCATAACTATTATAAGCTGACCTGTGGATGTGGAGAAAGATCATATAAAGTGGGACCATGATAAACTGGTTTTGTATAGCTTGCTGAGCAGCCCTGCGTACAAACGAGAGTGAATTATAGTAATTCGTAGTAAACCAGTTCTCTCCATATTTGAACGGTTTCTTGGCGCGTGCTAATGTTCGGGATGTTACTCGGAATTATTTATATAGTTTTAATTGCCATAGAGTAATAAAATTACTTAGAGGTCGTTTATTTTTAGCACTTTATGTTTATTTGGTTTTATTGGTATTTATTTTTTAGTAGACTGCCTCGTTGGTCGAGTGGTCGCGGGTGCAGCTGTGGACTGGACCACAGGTCGTGAGTTCGATTCCCGGGTAGGGTAAAGTGTTACTGGGCTTTTTTCGGTTTTTTGAAAATTTCTCAGTAGTAGCACGGAATCTGAAATTGTTGACGGAATGGCAAACAGGCTCACTAATAGGGACTTATAACACAAATGGTGTAAAGTGGGTGTTCATTGTATAGCGGCATTACGTCCCGTAATGTGCACCTCTGCCTACTCCTTTTGGGAGTAGGCGCAAGGCGTGACTTTTGTATTTTTTAAATTGTAGTTAATTGCAGATTCGTTTCTATAATAATGCACTGAAAGAAAATTTATAATAACAGAAAACTGTCATTCTTCATGTATAGTGTCAGTAAATCTTAAAGTTTAATGACACTAAGAAGTTGACAAACGATATTTTTATAAAGACTACATTAAACTGAAATCAAATAATGACATGCATGAGAAAATTCACAATTTGAATACATTTTTCAATGTCAACGGTAACGGTACTTGCACTCAAATAATATCAAAATAATAAACCGAATAAAAAAAGTAAGAGAGAAAATGCATTATCAAAATACTGAAATAATCTTAAATTAGTTTTTTTCTTACTTAGGATCAGTCGTGTACTAATAAATTTCAAGAAAACTTTCATATGCACGTTTTCATTACTTTATATTTTATTTTGCAGCTTTATTTTTTTAATTGTTATTATATTCTATTTCTTGATACCTCTGTTTATTCCTACTCTGTGTTAGATAGCTATGCGAGTTACGCAGCGGGATGCCCGCGGTTACTGATTCGAACAACTATCCGATGGACGATAGCCGATTACAATGTAGAATGTAAAGCATTTATAGTGTCTAAGTACAGACGTTTCATAAGTATTCATGATACTTTAGGTAGATAGATACTAAAGCAAATTCGAATGTTTCTATTAGAAAACTATAATAAATACTAAGTAGGTATTTAGCAATCGTGTTATTATTAATACTAAACTGATAGGTATAATACCAATGAAATGTTTTTTTGAAATATTGGAAACTCACAAAACCTAATAAACATGGTAAATATCCCGTTTCAAGTTCTAATGATATTGTATTCTATTCCTTGTATGTATTGTATTCTATTCCTATGATATCTGTATATGTGCAGGTATATCATATAAATAGAAAACAAATCTCTCCACAAAAGTATCAAATTAAACTTCTCAGAAACATACCAACTACATACATCTTCAAGCACTATAAAAAAGTTGGTACGCACTGCAATACATTCTACAAGACTTAGACATATTAGGCACATTCACGACCAAATACAGATGAATAAAATTGGTTAAAAACAACTTGAACGTGTATAAATATAAGAGGATAGTGCGGATGTCGCAGTTGATAGTCGGAGTGACCGCAATCCGGATATTCAGAGGAAACAAAATGTATCGATTGGTAAGTGTTTTCAAATTGATATTGGATTTGAGGTCTTTGACCTTTGTATACAAGGGTCAAAATGGGATGACAGGTTAAAGTTTTAGGTCTAATTTGAGACTAGAATATTCCGTATGGTCGCAGGAAACTGAAGTGTAACCCAATTTAGTTTACTGGATTCAATTATGAAAGTATTAAATAGATTTTGTGGCTATCTAAACACATAAATCAAGTTGTAGTGTCTGTTTGTAATATTAAAATAACTGCTTTTTACTACATGCATATGATACATATCTATATCTATACATATAATAAAATCGTAGAAAAGTGCTGTCTGTACATTGAAAATAAAAAAAAAAATAGCAGGGGTTAATGTTATGTCGATGTCGAACCCAAAAATGTAATTAACTATTTTTTTGTCTGTTAGTCTGTTTGTCTGTTTGTCTGTTCGTCTGTGCGCGCTAATCTCAGAAACGGCTGATCCGAGTTGGATGCGGTTTTCACGAATATATTGTGGGATGCTTAAATTTACATTTAGTGTTTGTTTCATGTCAATCGGTTCATAAATAAAAAAGTTATGTCAAATTAAAGAATCACGTCGAACATTCTATGCTTATACCATTAATCTCCGCAACTATTTGACGGATTTGGTTGAAATTTGGTAGAGATATAGTTTAGAACCTTAGAAAGGACATAGATATATTTTTATTTCAAAAATCAAAAAATAAAAATAAGAAATAAATTATTTATAAATAATTCTATGTCGATCGTTACACGACTTCGGTTCATGTTATTGTTTTAATTTATCGAAAAAAGTAAATAAATAGTAAAAAGGTATGAAAAAAATAATATCAATATAATAAAACTTTAGTACAAAGAAAATGCTTTAACGGAGTATAGATAATTCTATGTGGATCGTTACACGACTTCGGTTCATGTTATTGTTTTAATTCATCGAAAAAAGTAAATAAATAGTAAAAAGGTATGAAAAAAATAATATCAACTGCTATGTAACGGGTAGCGGTGTCGATTTTAGCACTGCACAATTATTTGTGTAATTGACGATTAAATTGTATTCCTCGTCAAGTTACTAAAAAAGCATCCTTTATTGTTTCATTATTTTTCTCCTATATCTATACTTTTTACTTTCCAGATAACGATCCTGTGTCTGCTGGCAGCAGCGCAGTCAGCTCCAAGACCTATAGTGATCTACCCATCATTCGGCTATCCTCTACCGTCAGTGTATCACGCACCTATAGTGGCGCACGCGCCGCTGATCCACCACCGCGTCTCCTTTGCCCATACGCATCCTATATTACATGGTTTTCATTCTCCCGTTATATTTTAGATATTAAGAAGATTGTATTCTATGAAGAGATTTTAAACGTCCAATGATCTTTGTGCCTCGATACTTTTTAAGTAGCTTTTAAGTAAACTTATCTTAATATATTAAGTTGAATGTAAAAAAGTAATGCAATGTATATAAAAAAGTAAAAAAAAAACAACAATTACTTATACGTAATGTAATATACATAAGACAATTACATATATTTAAGACGATAAGTAAATGTTTTTAAGCGAGAATACGTGACGGACAAATAAATATGATTTATTTAATTACACAACATAATTCCTATTTTTATTCGGAAATGTTTATTATGTATTTTGAGTCCCAAAAATATACAATGTTGAACTTTATGCTAATAGCAATACCTTTGAAAACTCAAAACCTGAACTCCTAAAAACAACTATAATTTTAATGAGAGAAAAATAGTTGTTATCCATAAAAGTTTTCCAATATAAAGTAAGTGAAGTGTCAATTAAAAGTCCGTGGAACATTTTATTACTTTTCAGTAAAAGAGTTATTTTGTTGTTTTTTTTTACATTTATTCAGGCACTTATATTATGTAATTATAAACTCAGTGGCAGTCTATACTATTGGCAGTTTGTATATAGTGTTTATTGTATTACTATATAATTTCTTAGCCTTAAGTACAATGAAAAATAATAAATATATAAATGATTTATATTGCATAACTTTGCTGTTTACAGAAGGATTATTCATAGTGATTCTATTTGAACATAAAGAAATTATCATTTGCGCATGATACCTAGGTACTATATCAATTCAATTAAATTATAATACTAGACCCCGCTTTGCTCAGCTCCTATTAGCCATAGCGTGATGTTTAACATATGCCTATAACTATCCTCGATAAATGGACTATCCAATACAAAATATACACGTGCATAAAATCGGACTAGTAGGTCCGGAGATTAGCGCGTTCATACAAACAAATATCTAAACAAACTCTTCAGCTTTGTAAAATAGTATAGATTATATAAAACAAATATAACATTTTAGCCAAACCTCTAAACACCTCTAATTACAATTATTAATGGAAATTAATTCACACATGTAATAAAGCACTTAAGCATATAATTACATATTCGGTACACAAGAGATCTGTCACTCTATATCTGAGACCTCAGACCTATATTTAGATCTAGACTGGTCTAGATTAACGTATGTGTGACAATGAGCTGACAGACCTGACATAGTCCCTCATTCATCACGGTTAATCTCTCATTACAATCTTTATTGTTACTTACTATACAAAAGTATTGCAATTTGCATTATTATATCAATAAAGGATTGCAGTTATTAAAATCGTAACTTTTACTAGTGACTTTGCCCACGTGAATTCCTTTAACATATTGTCATTCTCTGTTCTCCTAACAATTTATTATACATTTTATTTAAAATTTCTAGAAGAAATGTATAGTAAATTAAACGTGATGAGGTAACAAACAAATTTATCTACCTATACTTTTTTTTTATTATATGTAATAGGATGATGGTAACATGATAGTAAGCGATCAGCGTTGCCCATGGACACCCGCAACACCAGAAGAGGTGTTGCGGGTGGTTAAGGTTTGGTTATAAAAAAGAAAGCCCTACATTGTATGGAAATTAAAAATATAAAGCCTATTTACCTAGATTTTTATGTGTTTTTATCATCACGCTAATTTTATGTAGGTCAGACTCATTACCATCTTATTCTGTCAATGTAATTATCCAGATCGTTGGATACACTTCAAGAGATTTAACGCTAAACTTTTTTTCTTTGAAAATAAAGAATTTCATAATTACAAAGTTTAATTACTTTGCTAGTTATTACCTAGTTAAAGTTGAAGTATGTCAATGAGCAATGTAATTAGTTCTCGTTTAAAAAAGAATATCAAAAACTCACAAAGTTTATATTAAAAAATACAATAGCACTTTCGAAATAATTTTCTTTATACTTATCTCATCTTGATTTGAATGAAATGTTTCTATACTTTTCATTAAGAAAATCTGATTGAATTATCTTTTTCTTTTATAAAAAAAAAAAACTAAATGAGACTTTGATGACGATAAGGTATTAATAGTATCTAACATAAACCGTATTGGTATCTTTTTATAAAAGAAAAGAATTTCTCGTTAATTAGACTCGGCTCTATTGTATACATTCGTGTATTTTTTCTCGAAAGTAAAATCTTGAATTTCAAGCTTAAAATCAAAAAAGTCACATTGGTACTCGCCGTTGGTACATTTCGAACCCGCACTCTCATGCACAAGAAGCGGCCGTGTTAAATCACCAGGCCGCCACGGTATACAAGTAATATAAATATCTAATACTAATATAAAAATAACCGACATAGAGCTAGTTGTCGCCCAGTGTACCGTAAGTACGTACTAATAAATAATAGTTCAATGTTAAGTAAATCGATCGTGACCGCATTACTGCCGCTACCACCGCCTTATTAGACCGACATTGACTTTATGTAGCAGGACATACGCACAGGACGATTTATAAATATATGTAGTGCTCGTACACACTATTTTACCATAATTTTAATTAATTATTCAGTTTTATATTGATTAATAATGATTAAATTCGTCATGATTTTTTTTCCCACAGAAGGTACATTATGTATACTTTTTCCGGAAAATTAACAATTTTGTATAGTAACGGTATTAGAAAGAAAATAGAGCTATAGGTATCTAGTATAGGAGAGCCATAATTCGGCACGAATGGGCCGGCTCGACCGGAGTGATACCACGGCCTTATAGAAAACTGACATGAAACAACGCTTGCGTTGTGTTTTATCATGTGAGTGAGGTTACCGGAGGCCCAGACCCCCTTTTCAATCTCCCCATTCCCGATTCTTCAACAACCCTTAAATTAACCTAACCCCAAAAATACTGGCAACGCACTTGTAACACCTTTGATGTTTATAATGTCCATGGGCGGCAGTAATTGCTTACCATCAGGTGATTTGTCCCGATCGTTTACCGGCTTTTAGCATAAAAATATACCTAGATTAAATAATAAAAATACAGACAGTAAATGTGGTAGATAAATGTAAATACTAGCAACTACATCAATCTCCTGAACAATTTAGTAAAAATTGTGTGAAAGAAAAGCTTTATCAACTTAACATTAATTCACACGTAGTATGTTCGAAGCCTTAAGTAAATATATTTCCATATATCGGTGAGTATTTACAGCCTTGATCCAGAAACCGTGTGTCGTGTACAATCGAATCCCCATCGGTTACGTGCTCCATGACGGAGGCCTTCCACCATAGCCTTCGATGTATGCATGGAACATTACCTGTGTATTATGTGGATAACACAGTGGCATTCATAATTTTACTCATATTTTTTGTTTATATAAAAAAAGTTTTATGAAAGTTACGGATTATTTCCTGAGGGGAGAATGTTGTTCTTTTTTATAAATTATTAAAATTACAAATGTTAATTAGAGAATTAATTCATTTTCAAAACTTTACTAGCATTTTTAAAACATTTAACGTTTAACACTTGTAACAATATTATACACAGTTTTCAGTTCAATTTTCAGTCAAACAACTGAAAATTTACAATTAAAAAGTATAATTTTTTTCTCACGCAAAATAAACAGCAATACAACACACTGTTTACAAAGTAAATTAATAGCTGGATGAACATACGAAATCATTATTTTCTTTTATATCACTAAATTGACAGACGAAAATTGTTTTTCATCCAACACATTGCCTGCTTGCTGGGTGCTTTATCTTAACGATACAATAAATTGAAAAACAAAATTGTACCATACATTATTCTTTACCTATTTACATAGCACAGGTAGGTTAGTAATATAATGAAATCTAACAAGCTACTATATCAGGTCACTGAAATGAAAATATTCAACTTTGTACTAAAATTGCGTCCTGAAAACTTGAAACCATTATTCTTTATACTATTTATGGATTTCAGGGCAGACTAATGATGGATATCGGAATAATCTAGACAATTTGGGCCAGGTTAATTATCTCTGACATGAAAATTACAGATACAGTAATAAAATATCATTAGGCATAACCTTAATGATAGATTGTCATGTTGGTTTAGTGCTACAAAGTTGGACTTAAAAATATTCAGGTTTATTCTTGGATCGGGCAAAATTTTGGTTTAACTTTAAGAAATCGCTTGGGTATATAATATTATTTACTAGTTTCTGTCAGCGGCTTTGCACGTGGGATAAAAAGTATCCTATGTGTTAATCCAGACCATAATCTACCACTGTTGATATTTCATTGAGATTTCTTTAGCCGTTTTAACGTGATTGAGAAACATTCACACAAACACATAAACTCACAAACTTTCGCATTTATTAAACTACAGTAGTAAGATTATTAAACTAATTATTATAAACTAGACGAACCACTTCGCACTATAACTGATAACATCAAATTAAAAATCCTTTTCCTTACCGACCCATCAAAGCCATGGTTTGCGTGATCCGTAATCACTTCTGATAGACAATACAATCCACAATGAGTAATCCTAATCTATGAATGAAACTAGGAAGGATTTACAAATCCATTCAAGTGTAGGAAACCCATCACATAGGTAGTAATTATGTTAATATATTTTCATTATAAATTAAGTAATATCAGGAAAACTGAAGAATAATGCAAGAAGTCTATTGAAATGCATTTGTCATCACTTATTGCGACACCTATTGTTGTTGGTCGAGTGAAGTAAATATATAAATAGTGTTAGGTGCTGTTGTGGTCATCATCAGAAACAGGAGACAAGATGAACAAACATATTCTCGTGGTAAGATTGTTTTACCTTCATTTTATTGATTGAAAACTAACAATGTTTATTTAACTGGCCACTGATTAGGGTATTATAAAGTAAAGACTTGTTTATTTTCATTTTTTATTAATGTATTGCCTAAAAATTAATCCAAAATTGTTATAAAATGTTTTAACTACGAATGGTTTAACCTAATAACTCAGTGATATAAAGATACTAAATCGGAGTCTGATTGCTTGCTTTACTTGTGTCGCTTATACACCAATAGAAATTTTATTAATATAGAAAAATAATTGCCTATGAGAACTTGTTTTTTATCATATTTTTTCACTCTTAGTATACAAGTACCATTTGTCAATCACACAGAGAGATCACATATCATGCGTCTAAAATAAAATAAATGTGTAAATAAAACGAACAGCTTTTCTACACGAGCGTACGGAGTCAAGTTTTTTGCTAAAACGGTCTTTTTACGGCTATCAATATATTATTGTGCGCCGCACGGCACTGACATACTGTCATACGAGCCTCGAGTGACGTCGATATGTACAAGTTCTAGGGCAACAGGTCGAACTCACTTGTTTATACAACTTTTCGAATAACACTCCATTTATCACGCACGAGTTTCATACAAATGGTAATGGATTTTTGAGGATTAATGTGGGGGTGCTTTTTAGAATTTAGACTGTAATAGATATAAATGGTTTTCTTAATGTAAAATATGTTTTAACTATAGATAGAAAAATATAATACTTGTGAACATTACTAACACCTTTTGTTCCATAAGTTTAAACTACCTACCATCCATCGAGCCTCCTATTCTAGGCTTCGTGGTACGACTAAGAACACAAATTTCAAAAACCGAAAATTGTATCAATAATTTATGGAAATCAAATACAAGCAAAGTAAAAAGTAAACAAGGTTCCTTAGTTCCCTAGTTGTACTGCTGACTACTCAACAATAAGATAAAGACAATTTTATTAATTCAACGAACAAGAAGTTTATACAACACAGGTACCAGGACACAATAAAACAAAAGAGCTTCTATTTTCCAGATCTTCGCAACCCTAGCCGTCGTGGCGGCGACACCAGTGTACGACATGTCCTACCACACATCGTACCACACACAGCCCTACCCCATGCATCATGGTGCCCTAGTACAGAAGGTGCCACAAGTGATGTCCATGCATGGCATGTACGCCGTGCCCATGGGACACGCTGTGCATCCCATCCCGATTGTGCAGCAGCCACTCGTGCAGCAACCTCTTGTTAAGTACCATGTTAAGTCACATTATCATGGGTTTTATTAAATACATTTTTTTGAGTGAAGTTTTTGTTTATTAATTACCTGCAAGATTTGTAATATTGACAATTACAGAATAGCCTAGCTGTTGATTATTTTCAAACTAATGATACGTATTCGGTATCCATGATTTCCACGTTCCACTTAGGTACATTCACTTCTAAAAACCAATCCATGATCAAGTTTATATCGTAATTTAAACCATATTCTGTAATATTTTAAAATAAGTTTTTATTCTTTGTCGAATTTTAAGTTATCGATGTCCTTAGTAACTAAATATCTGCTATTGTAATATTATGATATGATGGTATTATAGTATCTACTACAGAACTAAACGGGACAAATAATATTTAGGGCAGAACGTTTATTGGCAATATTGGAGCCGGTCTGTTGTGGACTTGTACAAATATATTTTGTTATGAAGTCGCTCTGAACTGTTGGCACGTGAATAAATCATGGACACTAATAAAACCGTAATATTTAAAATCTAGAAAACCCTTTTCGTAATAACTTTTTACTCAAAGTGTTAGATTTTATGATACAATGTTTAATGCATTTAAATCAGAAGTCTGTATTGTATATAGCACTCCTGAGTATGAACTTAGGAGTGTGGCTGCTAGCCATAAAACAAAAAACGATAAATAAACTCAAAACCTATAACATCAACGTACAAAATCCAACAACAACATGCATTAGATTACACATTTGTTAACAGTTAGGTGTAACTTTTAAATGAAGCCTATCCACTCGTTCCCTAGAAGATTGTTGAGTTCAAGCTAATGATTTACCTTTAAAACTTCCCTGAACTCGTTATTCTATCCTGTCAGTAGCAGAGCTGTAATTAAGATAACTTCTGAAGGCCATTACTCTGCCTCGATAGTTCAGCATGAGGGGAATGAACCGCTTAATACTGGGAACTTTAAATTTTAATGTATAATTATTACGTAGGTGTAGATAGGAAATATTTATACTGTTTGTTTATAATCCCTAACGGTGAAATAAATTAGGAAATGTTTTATAATAGAATGTAAAATTATATGAAATGCCATGATCTTCATTTCTAATATGTAATTATTACGTAGGGATAGATAGAATATATATTATATAGTTTGTTTATAATACCTGGTTCCTAAAACTGTTAAATAAATAAGGAAATGTTTCATAGAATGTAAAGTTATATGAAATGTCACAATCTTTATAGTGCGTTCCTGGGTTTTGGTGGGGCATCCAGGAAATTCTTTCACACAGTGAAATAAAACTCAAGCGTTATTTCGCGGCGGCGTATGTCAGTAAAGCTGTCATATAAGTCCGGTTGAATTGTATCAATATATGGCTCTCCCACGTAAAAAAGTTGTTTTACAAAACAGGACAAGTTTCTCAAAATACTTTTTCTAGAAAACGAGTGGCATTTATAGGTGTTCTACCATATTCAATGAAAAACATTTTACAGATATTCTTAGCTCTAGAATATGTGAAATGTAGTGTAAAAATATCCGGCGCTGTTCACAATAAGTCGGAACTGGATTCGTGTTGCGTGGGCGATAACTTTATCATCAGTTCTGTATAGAAATAGAGACTTTATGGTGAAGTTTTTATATATAGATAGTTTATTCTTTGTATTAGATTCCTGTGTATCAGTTCTATATAAATATAAAAACTTTATGGTAAAGTTCCTTTGTATTAGATTCCTATATCGTTCTGTGTGATACCTAAAATAGTTATGCTATTTATAAGCCACGTGTAAGGATTGAATGTGTGCAATGATTCTTGTAGTACAAGAGGCTAGTATACCTATACAGGGTATGATAATAAAAAGTCGAATTTGTCCGCCAGTTAGATAATTAACCTTAAAAACTTCAAAAGAAGCTAAGCATATTACTACGTTAAAGAAAAAGGAAACTTATTATTATTATTAAATGAGGTTAATTATCCAATACAATAACTTTAAGTATCATCGCTTCAAAACTCACTACTAAGTGGAGCCCACTCAATCACGTCAGATGTCGCGGCAAGCCCAGAAAGAGATGGCGGGACGAACTTGACACCAGATAGCTCTGCACAGAGAGGAGTGGAAGGAGGGTAGGGAAGCCTTTGCCCTGTAGTGGGAAGATCATGGCTATAAATAAAATAAAATAATCCCTTCATCTATTTTAATTAGGCACTGCTACATATAACAATATCGCGATTGGATCGAGCGACAACGCAATACGTCGCTACTAACTTCAAGTATTGTATATTCATACTAAAGTTACTATAAAATGGCCACTGTTAACCGACTTAATAAAATAGGTAAATTATCCACGATACTATAATATTTGAAAGTCAATGGCCTACTATATAAGTCAACGAAAAAGTAATTGTAAAAGCCATTTCCAAAAATAGTCACCAGAAACTTTTTCAATAAAATTACAGTTCACAGTTCCCATTTTGTGTAACCTCGCTTTTCTTACAATTACTTCAAACTGTACGCAAAACAAACATTAAGAAGCAACTAGGAAAGAATTCAATAACTTTTTTCTTAGAAAATAATAATCCATTAGGAAGGAGGCTCATCTTAATTAAGTAATAAATCTTAATTCTCTGGTGGATGGAAACCAGATGGCAGACACAACGCGTACAATTTTTTCCAAAAATTTTATTTTCTTATTGAGGTCCAACTTTTAATGAGAATCTCCACAATTAGTGAAATTGTTACTTACTAAATTATTAAACGTTGGTTTCTCGTAGTTTCTTTTCAGGTTATTGAAACATTTCTTGATCTTGATTCCTCTTTTATGGACCAATAATTTGTCTAACTGGCAAAAGATCTGCAAACATTCTTCTTCCCATTTCATTCATCTCGGATAAAATCAAATATAAATAACAAAATGTGAAGACAAAATCAGACTAATTAAATAAACATATCACAAATGATATACAAGTCAACCAATCCACAAAAGGTGTTTAATTTGAGAAGGTTTCAGAAAAGGACACACGTACGATTGAACAAAAATTTGAAGCTGTTGATAGAACTTTGTCTAAATAACAGGTCTTATTTATAATTAAACTTGACAATCATGAGAGGTAAGGTGCCTTACGAAGCTCGCCTAGCCACACAATATTTCTTTCACTATACAAAGCTCATCATGTTTCAATTCAAGGCTTTTATTACAAAACTTTTCCTTGTCCAACATTCTTAAAAATGTTTTTAGTAATATTTCTTTAGAAAAAAAAGGGAAGTCTACAAATCTATTTTAAACGGTTAAGACATAGGGTTCCGGAATGTATATTACATTTGACTACACCCCTAAATGTTTGATAACATCTTACACGGTTCACTGATCCGCTAGAACATAAATCTTCGCAAGTTACGCCTTCGGTGAAGCTACGTTTTTTAAGATTTTCTACAAACAAAATTAACAGTTGTTAGGGGGAAATACTGTATTAAAATAAAGCAGTATTTTCAAGAGATTTTTCTTATTTTAATCTATAAAATAACACATAAAATGTCAATCTTCTGCAATAGGGAAAAAGCAATATGATTGTTAAATTTTCACAGATAATACAATGGGCTCCTGTCATGGTTTGAAGGTAGTCGAGTCATTTCGAACAGTTACGTTCGTAAGCAAATCTAATTAATATTTATATCTCACGATTTCACAATATTTAAAATATAAAAATAATTAATTAATACCTATTTTAGGCCAATTCTCAACCAACGAAGTATAGAACAGTAATGCGCTCAAGTTGCATATTGCCAAACGTTAGGATTTATTGCGGTAGATGCATATAGCCTAGACCGTAGGCCTTAGCACTATAAAAGGACTAAACCTAGGTGATCTAGGTACACAGTCGAACAGTATCGACGGATTAACACACAAACACACATTCTACGGCAAAATGTTCAAGCTGGTGAGTTTATTTACATTAATAATTGAAATAAATTATTTATTAATTTAAAGTATTAAACTTGTGGTTATTGTGAATATATTCTGTTGATATTAGTATTATGGCAATGATAACGCTATTAGCTATTTGTCATCTATTTTAAAGTTTACCGATTACTTTTGTGATAAATAATTTCGTTTTAATTGAAAAGTTCAAGCTATCAATTTTACTAATGTTGCCGACAAACCATATAGAAGTTAGATTTAAATACATATTTTATAGACGCTGCTATTTAATTTATTATTCCATTGTATTTTTTACATAGCTAAAATATACAAAATAAACATAATAATATATTCTCATATAAAAATATTCTTATATTTTAAATGTATAATTTAACAAATAAAATAATTTATGCAAATCAAAAACATAATATCACATTAAATACGCAACCCGATTCACAAAATTCACCGAAATGAGATGTTTACTATCAACAGCCTGGTTCCCAGAAATGTACCTCGATAATTAAACCACGTATTTGTTACTCAAAGACTCAAAATCAAAGTCGAATTTAACTTAAATAGATATTTGTTGGAATTCCCGCAACGGAACCGCATATCATAGTTTTATATTTCACTATCAACACAGCTATTTATAGTTTCATGAACCCATTGAACTGCCTGAAAATAACCGGAATGTAAATAATAATAGCGAATGTTCTGAATCAACAATACTTTGTGTAAAAGCTTATCTATTCGTATTTTATTCAGTTCGTATCTAATTGACTGAAATACACGAAATGGATCGGTCAATAAACTTTTGTAATATGGCGGGTCAAACTAGTTGGGAACCCTTTCGCCCAAAAGGACCAAAGTGGTCCTTTTTTCATGTCTAAGTACTGCCGTACTCAGAGACATTTAATGATTATTTAAATTATTTTTTAAAAACGATTGTATTCTGAAAACAATTGCTAATGACTGGGTTGAAGTACTTATAATTATCAAATGACTCTGAGTAAAGGGCGGTAACATTGCCTTATAAGTCTAATGGTTGCCAGCGCAGCTGTTAAACAGGTCTGGCGTCGTTTCACCCATCCACTGCAATACACCTATTGTAAAATCATTTTTCTTTTTATTCCAGGCCATACTCTTCGCCTTCCTCGCGATTGCCCACGCTGGGGTCATCGCCCCCGTGGTGCCAGCTCACCCAGTGGTGGCTCATCACGTGGTAGCTCCAGTGCACACAGTGTCCCATAGCGCAGTGGTACACCCAGCCCCCCTAGTCCACGCCCGAGTGGTACACGCGCCAGTGGTACACGCGCCTGTGGTACATGCGGCGCCAGTGGTACCAGTCGTTAGACACTCTCCAATCATCGCCGTGCATCATCATTAACACCAGAGCTGGTGATTTTTGAAGGAAAAATATGTCTTCAAAATTGGTGTGAATCTTTATTAAATTATTTTTTTGAGATATTTTGTGCTTTTCTTTTTGATATTTCTTCATCTTTTTTTAACGTGGTACTTAATTAATTTTCTCTTTTTTTCCTAACAGTGGCTGCTAAACTATTTTTGAGGTAGTAATTTTATTTCCCTCCGTGTAGAAAGTCTGTTCTATTTCCATAAGCTTTGAAGTTAATAATACCGAATAACCACAGCAACTATACAAAGTATACAAGAGAAAATAAGTTTATGTCAAACAAATAGAACTGATTGTAGCTTCCGATGTCATTACCCGAATATTGGTTTAACAAATTATTGTTTGTTACTGTTACAAAAGTATGATATATAGGTATATTTTTGTTCCTATCGAGAGAAAAGTTTGGTCTTTACTTTTGTTTCTTTTACTTGAAATAGAATAACTAAAAATAATTACGTACAAAATACATATTGCATACTTCACGTCATTAATTAAATAACACTTCGTTTTCGTACCCACAAAGTCATTTAACGTTAAAGAAAAATCTAAGCGAAAAATACAGTATTAAGAAGGAATCCCCACAAAATTAAAATAAACCCATCGCTAGTGCAGTGAACCTTGAAAAAAGTGAGATTTTTATCGTATTATGAAAATAGGCTCGGATCGTACATCAAAGGAGATAGCAGAGAAGATTTATGTACCATTTTATTTCAACTCCCCAAGTGTCAATGACATGGGATGTAAATAGTTGTGCGGCGTCATCTGCAGGCTCTGCTTAGCATAAACACCTTTATCAGGACCATGGTTTGTGGGAAATACGTTTATAAATATCCCCTTATTTTTACTACGCTTCCTATATCTCGAAAAGACCACAATTTTACTAATTCTAGCTTATAATAAAGCACTATCATGTCTAAGTACGCCTATTCACTGCAAGTATTGTAGAAAGCTATAAAACTTGAAGTAGTATAGATACAGTTAGTGGCTGTATGTAAATCCAGATCTTCCCAGACAATGAGTAATGCAGGCAATAAAACGAGACTATCCTTGAAACCACTTTATTATCCACCAAGAACTTCGATCGCAATCACCACACAAAACCTTCTGAGAGATGCATTGTACTCCTCCTGAGGGCTTTTACGTCCTAATAAAGTGTATCTTCAAGGATAATTACTGAGGGAGCCGGCAGGAGTATTGGCGCTAATCCCCCTTTTGTATAGAGTTCTTTATAGACCGCCCTTGGACGTTAATGACCCGTGAGGCGTAAGGCGTAAGGACCATCCCTGATTTCGGACATAATGCGGATATTAGGACCATTTTGGGATAGAAAGGAATACTAATTGATGAATGGGTTTGGTCTGATATTTTCTATTATCTTAATTGCAGCACATTTTCGGGGTTATTGAACCAGGAGCTCACGTTATTGATCATAAATATTGGCCATCATAATTTATGTCGTTTTGCTTTCCTATATTGGTATTTGTTTAGTATTTTTCGAGTGGCTCTGTACTTTTGTGGTGATTTAATACAAATCGAATTACTGTTATCAAGATTCTAGAATAAATATCCATGTTTATAAGGAGGAAAAATGAATTTCTATTTTGCATTCTTCATTTTGTATTGAACCGTGTAGTATCTATAATCCGCTTTGCTCTTGGAAAATGTTAAGGCGCTTATTTGTTGTGGAGTTTATTATCATCATCGCTGTAGTGTTTTATAGCAAAGTTTTGATTGAAGTAATCGGATTTCTCAATAAAACAATACTTGCTTTAGAAGAAACTATTATGATTAAAATAAATACGGACATTGTAGCTACGGATTTGGTACCTAGACGATTATTATATTACCGAGTGTCAGACTTGAAAACTTTGAAATTGGAACCCAACAATAGTTAGTATAATTCCTCTAGCGACCTCTAGTTTGTAATATAATTATATTTAGGAAAGATTCAATGACCTCTGTTACCCTGGACGTAATATAAACTTTATTATAATTACAAATTGCTTATTAGTATATATAAGTAGATACAAACACACATGTGCGTGTGAGTTCCGGCAACAACTTGTACATTGTAAAACAAATGTTGACTACCTGCCCAATGTGTTATTTTATTTCCGTATCATTAAGTAGAACCTTTGAGTATGCAAATACACGAACAAAACTTTTAGGTTTCGTTGTTTTGATTGCTCAAGCCACTGCCTCTTGTTGTGTGTGATTTAATATTATAAAGACATTGTTTATTTCGATATGAATCAGTTTGTTTGTCTAACTATAAAAAAATATAATACTAATGTAATTTCGTTTAAATCAACATAAGCAATCATTCGCATCTTAGATTAGTTAAACACGCCTATAAAAACACCTAGGACCTAGATTATAACCGATAATTAGTAATTATTCTACCTAATAGGTACGTTAGTTTATAGACTTCTCTCAATCAATCAGTCATCTCACCTTGATAACTATTAAGTCTGCAATTTACGTCCGAAGATCATCACTACATACTGGCCCGCAAGGCAATCTGTATAAATTCTAGTTACCTTATATAGACTTACATAGGGACACGCAATATCATGAACTAAATACTTTAAATTTATTAGTATTAGTTCTACCTTTTAAGGTCGAGAATCTTCTTATAATTGAGGATGAAAAACTATATTTAAAAGCTTAAAAATATGTCACATACACAGTTGAAGTAATTGGTTTTAGTAATGTCAGTTGTACAAACAAATCGTCAAGTAAAGAAAACTATTATGTAGAGGTAATCTTTACAGCAAAATATGGAAATCAATATTATAATGCAACCCCCAAAAACTCCGATAAAACAATCCTATTATGGGACATTAGGCGTAACCTTGAGCCGGCATGGGATCCCTCAGGGTAATACATTAGGCCCATCCATGGGTGAAGCTATGATATCGGAAGTAATGGCTTCCGGATTTAAAGAGTGCTTCTCTCCAAGGTCAATGTAAATTGGAATTTTAAATTAAGTCCAGATCCAATTTTCTGATTTTAAAATTTTTATTACTCAGATATGAGTGTGAAAAATCTCATCAATAAAGTCATCAAAAATTAACGAGTAAATCTACTTTCTTGTTTCTCTTTGATGTGTTGTATATAACTGTCATAATTACATACAAACATATACAAAAACCAGGAAACATCTCGCCTTTATTTGTCTTCAAACAAAGTTCTTGTTTTTATAGTAAAAAAGTCATAAACAAGGCAATTTGAAGGGATGGTGAGTAAATCGAAGGTCTATAGCTCCACAATATATCTTCGACTCCAAGGACCAACTGACTTCCGCAATGGCAGATGCTATCAAACCATTGCCTTGTAGACACGGTTACAAATCGAGCTATACAAAACTAGTTTATCATGGTCTCGCTTTATATAATCTTTCCGCATATTCGATGTTCAATTTATACTGGTTTAATGTAGTCTTACACACATTTTTCTTTGGCTCATGGTCTTAAGAAAACCTTCTGTGATGTCCAGGATTCTAATCTGTATCAAATATAAACAAACTCTGAGAAGATAAATGCGTCGAGATGGTATCAAAGGTCATTGCTAAACGATTCTTATAACATAAAATATTCCCAGTGTAAAAAGTACCTCATACTTACGTGATTACAGTACATAATCATGAAACAGTTGTTACGGACATGATAGAAACAAATTAATCTAACTATGAGTGTAATGAATCCTTGTTCACTGACATTTAAAGTTAGCGCCAGCTGAGCCGAATAAAAATATTATGGAACATGCTCATAAATATTAATTACAATGTTATTACATGGGCAGATAAGCTGGACAATAAATAAATTAGTTTATATCAAAACTGTAGACAACTGTGGGTGTGGATATACAAAAAGTTCATTTGATTGTTTAACACAAAATCAAACAATTCAACAAATACTTTTACAATTTACAATGGGCGTATTTATTTCATAACCATTTAACATTTCCTAAAAACAATAAAGACATTTTGAATAGGAGTTCCTAACAAAAAGATTGTCGTATAAAGGACTCATATAAACAAAGTAATCTCAAAAAATCTGAAGGCCGTGGAACAATATAGCAGCACTTTTCCAAGGCCTCCCTGACTGACTACCCCAGTTTCCTAATCGCAGATCTTGCTGAGGAAATGGTGTTTTAAATATACATTTGTCATAATAAGATGGGAAAAGAAGTAGTTTTATGGGGTGTTCGAAGGCCGGAATATCAAGTCAAATCCGAAGGACCTTGGGAAGTTAGTTTAAAAAGATAGAAGACGATTTTGTACGCGAAGGATCTTATTTGAATGCGAAATATTTTGGGAGATTAACAACGTATTACATAATGATAGTAATATGATGATGTATTATCTCAAACGTTAAGTAATTGTTGTTTTCGTGATGGTAGAAATAGATGAGGTTACCTAATGGTTGCTTGTTTGATCATAAACCTCAGTTGCGTCATTGTTGACGAAAACAATTAATCTACTGATGTGAGAGACGGAGCTCAGACGCATGATTCATCAATTTTTGTCTTCTTTCATAAAATAGACAGACAGCCCAGCTAAGACATAATTAAAAATAATCTCCTTTAGCGTAGACAGCAATTCCAATTAAAAAATTCTATCAAACATATTAATTTATAACTCGTAATTCGAAATATTTCCGATAAAGGCCCTTTCATTAAGATTACAAGAATATACTCTGGGGAATCAATGAGGCCGCTTGTAGACGATCTATGTATAATAATAATAATTAATCAAATTCTCGACGACTTTCAAAGGGACAGTTAATTGGTTTAACATCTACAATAAATTGAGATCTTCGACTTGTTTGCAGTTAACTATTAAATTCGTGCAAAGACCTTTGAGTTGTGAGTTTTAACTCGATGCCACTCGTGTGATTGGACGCTCGAGTATTAACTTGTATGGTGATTAATATTCAATGTTCGATGCACTCTAAGTGCCGACTAATTTACAATCCACTGCGTACACAATACATACACGAATTGAATTCACAATCTATTATTTTATTCGCGAAAATTTCAATTCATTAAACAATTTCATTCTTATGTTCAAACAAAGGTATCTTTTACACACGAAAATCTAATGTTTTCTTAAAAAAGATGTTTTTCTTCGAATCTGTATGCACAAACACGTCCCCTATTGAATTTAAAAAATGTATAGATTTTTGTGGCATTGTACAAAAAATGGATTGCTTGGAAAATGTAAATAAGTTCAGTGACTCGCATAAAGAATATTTCGTATTAAAAGATTGTTTAGTTTGGCGAACTTCCATAGATTTAGATAAAAACAAGGGAAGTAAATGTATCGAGTTCCTTCGATATTGAGTTTCCTTTTAAATGCATTGTCTTGTATAGAAACTTATATATTTCTACTTTTAAGCTTCCAATACAAAACTAATAGTAAGTAAATGTAGTCGCCAAGCAATCTTTAGGAACATTCTTATTTAATATTTATGGTGCAATCCTTTATATAAGAATTTCATTGTCTGTATCACGTATGTATATTTGAACATACCGCAATAGAAAGCCTTATTAAATCAATTCTCTCAATAAAATATTTCATTTTATGATTTCATAAAAGGGGTTTTGTACAAAAGACCGTAATATAAAGACTTCAAGAACATTTACACGAGTTTCATACATCAATACCTATTCAAATCGTATGAGACACAAAAGTTACCAAGAGCACTTCAAAATTTCCAGTCATTGACCCGTAATAACACTTTTATTAAACAATTATATCTTAAAATTTTATATTCATCTTAAAATAGTATCTTAATACCTCGGAGCATTAAAGTTTATTGTAGAAAAGGCAACCCTTGGAGACAGGACGATCTATCATGATCAAGCAGAAGGTGTTTTCTTAGGTAAGTGTTTCCAAAACCGGCTCAGGTGAAATGCCGAGTGATGAAACTGTATAGAGATTGCAGCGTGTGGGTGGATTTGTAGCCCCCACACACATTTTGTTAAAGGACCAAACTACATCATTCATTAAATTAATTAATCGTGGCTTCTACCCACATGCCACGCGCTGATTAAATTAAATTATATGCACACAATGTGAGCTAAAATTGTACGCGGTATAAATGCAGATTAACTCGATTTATTTTAGTAACTTCTTGTCTAGTCGTAATTGTCATTAGTTGTAGCCGAAAATGCTTACATTTTCCTAAATAGTCTTATTATTTATAATTTTGAATCCAATCGGGTGTAGCTTAAAAAAGATTGAACGAAAATGAAAACTCGTAAGTCAGATTCCCATCGGAGATTCTTTCGCATCAATCAAAATTCTTAAGGCATTGTTTTTTGTCAGCTGTGGGCAAGTTTGACTAATTTTGGCTCGAAGGACCTTGAGTTGGAATTCTGGTCCTTTCGCATAATAGGCCCTTTATTATAATAAGCCACTACCGGGTCAAGGCTGGCATCAGGTATTTTTGGGTCGCGTTATGACCAAAAGCATTTTCGGCGCATTCCTGGATATTTTTGGGACAGCTGCATTTTATTCGGCTGTGTTTTTTATCGTATAATATTATGTAGGGAGGGCTGTAAGAATGGGCGAAGGACGTTTTCTATTTTGGGAGCGACTGTTTTTGTGGTTTTTGCAATTGAGTGTCAGTGTAGTTATCTGCAAACCTTTTCTTTTGCATTCAGATTCTTATTATAGAAATGAGAAGTACTTCTATGATTGGTTAATTCAACAGGGAGTTTGATAACCTCTTTGCTAAACATAGCTAAGCAAAAATGCTTAGAAAAGTCCGATTTATAAAATATTTTCGGAACATTTTTGCAATGACTCTCTATTTCTGGCAAAGTTATGGAATAATTACGTAGGCCCTGAATCCTAAATAAATACGAAATAGGTATACCCCATGAAAATAATGAATTCAAATCGTTTACGATAATAGTATTGGTTTTTCACATGGCAACAGGATTACTATTTCTTTCATGTTTCTCAAAGGTCTAATATAATCGTTTACTGATATAATTTTAATATAAAAACATCTCGGTACCATAATCAAAGAAATAACGTATATGAGCGATTCCGTTTTGTATTTTTTCTGCCATTTATTCCACGATGTTCTTTTCATGGAAAGAAAATGATGGAATAGATTACTTATGGGTTTGTAACTAGAGCTAAGTAAACTCCAAATGGCAATAACCTTAACCCCTGGCATAATAAGAATTATTATTTTAGTATAATGAGGATATTAATGAAATTAACATATTTTAAAATTAATTTTGTATGTATATTTTTTTTAGATGTTTCGTAAAGTTCTTATGGCTAGACCGCCAACCAAATTCATATTAAGAAATATATAAAAATAATTACACATGTTTAAAAAATATATTAAATTCCTTGAACCTTAAATCTTCATCCTAATCTTACCTGTCAAGTGAGACTGCGACGAGACTGTAGACTGATGCGGCGACTGACAACCCTTGCACGTAGGGCACCGTCTTACACATCAGCCAGCCGAGCACCCACGCTGGAACAAAAAGAAATACATTTTAAATATCTTTGGATCATCAACACCAATCCAGTTCACTACTTAACTATGAGCTTCTTATACCTAAGAGAAGGTTTGACAATTTAATTATTGACAGGCGGGTTGGGGATCCCTGTTTATAAGGTTCAGGTTGACCAGTAAGCCTGCTATTAGGTTTTAGTCATATGTATACCAGCAAAAAGTAATTATGTGTGCTGACAAATCAATCCTACATTGCCAATCACAACTCTTGTTTAATTATACACCTAAATTTTATTTCTATACAAATCATAATTCAATGACTCGAAGATCTACAGCGGCACGTGTTTTGCAATTAAACTAAATGTCAAATGGTTGCTCAAAGCTAAGGGCTTGTCTACAAGCAACTACATCATGAAACAATAGCCATTAGTTACACCGTCTGTCATGTTGTGCTGTGCATTTGCATATTGCGAGGAACAACATTCAGGTTATTATAGTTCAATAGAAAATTAATAATTTCGACACACGATATAAAAATGTTACCTACTTAAGCAGAATAAGATGTTGTTCAAAAATTTAGGAGAAAATAATTTCGCTTAAGTAAAAAAAAATCTAAACTGGTACAAAATCATTTGTAAAAAGCTCAGTTTACATATCTCCCCACGTTTGTTTAACCTAATTTTTAAATTCATGATATTTCTTTTTTCACTAAAATCTAGATAGATTTTAGTGAAAAAATTCTATTAATATACTATTCGATTTTTACTAACATTCAGATGTAAAACATAGTCTACATAAACCTCCTACTTCATCGTTAAAATGAATATTAATACAAGGAAATATTCAAAGTCTGTAATCAAAGAACGGGGATATTTTCCCTTTGAGTACACAGGAGTATCTTGATTAATGTTTCACCTTCCCCGACTAATCAGCGAGTCACTGATTAAAATTCAATATCCACTGAGGCTGGGTTCCGTCCTTGAGCGAAAAAAACATATTTTCTCTTTGCTTATGATTTTTAATTAATATTTTCTACACTGGTCCTTTGATACGCATAACTGAAAACAAATTAAATACTATTTAGAAAAGCTTGGGTACATAAGCTTATCGATATTTCATAATATGAAGGCCAGTTGGAATTAATTATTAGTAAAGGATAGAGAGGTATTATACCAACCCCAACAACTTATTGATTGGCAGTAAAGAACTAATAATTGTCTAGTTTTAATAAATTGATATTAACTTTGAATACGTAAAGAAGATCTATTAAATACTAACTCTTCTTAATTTTTTTTTTACTTTTACTATTCGAATGTATTATATAAATGTTCTTTCACCATAAAACGGTCGAAACCCCGTGGAAACGTCTTGGAGCATACAGCAACAAGTGGAAAAGGTGAGTAAATCAATATTTACACGGTACCCTGCAACCGAATGTAGGTCAGGTCACTGTACTACCTGCGACCTCTTAGCCTTGCATTCCTCTCCACCCCTCCTTGTCTCACCAACACAACCCCACATACACCCATCCCTTTCCCTCCTAACCTTGTACGAACGCATTACAATACAAAAGTCGGAAATGACTAAACATTTTCCAATTTAATTTCAGTCCTACTGTTTTATACTAAGTCTCAATTTCGTTTAAAACTTTATAGGAAGTTGCATACAGTTGGTATCGATTTGAATAGTAACAACTGATTTGTTATTAATGATGCCTTAGTTTTTCTTAACCTATATTTCAAGCCTTGGCCTGGAAACTGAATTATTTTTCAATATATTTGAAGTATGACAATTTGGAAAGCATTATCATGATTAGTGTTGGAGGTCACTGAATCATATCGGGCATCAGCTGATTACGATCCCACGTGACTTGTGGTCACAAATTGCTGTGATTTATACAAGTTTGACAAACTTATCGATGCAAGTATATAATTATGTGTATTAAACTTTGTTTTTCTATAAGAAATTCACTATCTACGTGTTTTATGTAACAACAGTTTTTTTATGGTATAAGCCGGTAAACGAGCAGGCGGATCACCTGATGGTAAGCAATCGCCGCCGCCCATGGACACACGGACGACTGGACGAAACACCAGAGGCGTTACAAGTGCGTTGCAGGCCTTTTGAGAGTTATGAATTTAAGTGTTGTTGGGGGATCGGGGTTGGGAATGAAAATAATTAGACCTGGTTATAATGTGTTAAGTTTATGATTTATGTAGCTTTCTTTTAAGCATTGTATATAAAATAAACCTAAACAACTACATTATTAACCCATTGCCCTTTTCGCTATTGTAAATGACGTTTCATTACTACGAGAATATAATTTTGTGTTAAATCCAACAAACCACTTAATTACCACTACCGTGGGTAACCTTTAGTGAGTCGTGACTGCATAGTCGTGACTAAATTATTGTATAAATGTCTAAAAGACGCCTTCATTGAGGTCTGAGGTCAACTCACTAGTAATATATATGCTTGTCAAATTTAAATATGGGTACTTATGTACTACTGAGTCATCAATCATGTTTGTTTGTTTGTTTAAAGAGCTTTTATAATAGGAAGTAAAAACATCCTTGTCATTTGGAAAAGTCAAATTCTTGATTCACAAAGTACGAATAAGACCTCGACTTTCGAGAAGTTAGACATAGGTCCGATACAGCATTAAACCGAACCGGTATGAAAAGCGATATCTACGATAGATATGTGTTGTTTTTAGTAAAGAATCACGTGATAAATGACAAATCACGTCTATCTCTCAAATAACTAGATGAGGCCGTGCTGTGCAGTATAGCATTCGTTAGATCAACACAGCTCAATTTAAATGTTTTTACTTAAGTAATTTCCATTTAACGTAAGTACATCTTTCCATCAGCTTGTATTAGCTCCAAACAAGACAACATGAGCCCCAACGTAACCTATGCGTAATGGCGCGAGGAGATGCGTGACGATGCGAATAAATGAACCGGTGCCCTTACATTATGTAATTGGGCCACACGGCAGACAATAGCCTCCATTGTTATGATGCAATGGAATTTATGAGCTTACGATATTTCTTGAATAGTGAAATTGAAAAAAATACAATGTTTTGGTCAAAGAAGTTAAGAGAATATTATGGAAGTCATTAGAAAAGGCATATAACATCAATGGACATCTTGTAGCTGACTATTTATCATTCAAATTATCATTTGATCATGGTGTCACAATGATAATCATGATGATGATGAATTTAGGAAACGTACCATTGAGCTTTGTTCAACTCAAAGAAATGAGCTATAGATATTTAAGTATCTTAATAACCACTCATTAACTACTGTACCAAAGCAATTATCCAATTATAAAACATGAAATAATGGACGAAGATAATTAAATAACATTTAAAAATGCTCTCGACCGGTTGTTAGCGTTAATTCGCTCTTACTGCGCGCAAATTAAGACAAATGGTCGCTCTGTCCGTTGCAAGGCTCTGGTTATACAAAACCCGTGCCATGCCGACAATAGGCGTCTTCTTGTCTACTGGAGTCCTCCCTGTAATATGCTTTATGTATCTATTAAGGTGTAGGACAATAGGACGTGTAACATTAGGTATAATGTGCTATTAAATATGCTAAGCTGTGATTATTCCTCAAATGTATCTATTTAAATTAGGATACTAATTCAAAGGCTGACGTTTTTCTAATTACAAGGAACAATTCGGAGATTGCTTTTAAGTATTTTCCTTTCTCAATCACTGCCCACGTTTTATGATTATGGTACAACAGTATAGTCTTACTGATAACAAAAAATAATCGGTTTTCGTTGACAGGTAACTAATTGTAGGTTAGTTCGTTCTTTTGTCCATCGCTGTAAGTAGGCTACTCACGTAGATCAAAGATAAATGTCTGAGAAAACAAACACCTGGTCCTTTCAGAATACAGTTAATAATTCAAGATGTTCCACTTTCTAGATTTATTGGATAAGCCTATCTTGTTAAAGGGCAATTTGGAGATACGACAGCTAGCTGAAACAGGGAGGTGAAGTGTTTAAATTGAATTAACTAAGTCTAAGCCTTATTTCATAAATGAAATCATTGTAAGCGATTGTCTAAGTTTAACTTTTTATAAGACGTAGAATGAGAAATGATATTTATAATTTACATTTGACATTTTTATTAAACTTTTTGAAAATTAGAGGTGCCTTTTTTGGACGATTTATAAAACCAGGTTACTGTTCTAATAGACCAAACTCCAATGCTACCATAAGCTAACAATTTCATGAGTTTCAAAACGTAACTTTGTTTCAATTTGTGCACACAAACAATAGTTATTAAATAACTGAGAATGGCCGGGCAATGCGAACAATGTGCTGTGTATAATGCAAAAGAGGGGTGGCCAGGATAGCTTGAACCGGGACGTCGCGGCCTTGAGCAGCTCATTTTATTGTCTGTCTTGCTGTCTTGGATTAAAATCTTTTGTTTTTCTTGTTTCTTGTACTTTTCATAATATTCAAGTGTTCTTCTAAATTGTGCACTTGAAAATATCAATTTCAAAGCAAGATTTTCGCTGTCAGTTTCAAAATAAAAAATATTTAATTAATATTTCTTTTAACCTGAATCTCTTTATCAGATTTCGTCAAAATTTTTAAATAAGGATTTAAAGGATTTCAAGATTGATTTGTCTTTTTTCCTCGAAACTTAATTCTCGATGAGGCTCTACAATCTCCAGATAATATCGAGTTACAAAACTCAAGAGGAAGTTAAAGTTTTGATTTGATCTCGAAATGAGATTAATTGAAAATACGATTTAGTAATCTTATTTCACCTTTAAATAAATTTAAATAAATCTTGTTAATGAACTGAACGACTTTTCAGAGTGGATATTTTTGTAAACAAAATAACAAATAATACAAAAGCTTTAGACATATATTTCCACAATAGTCATTCAGTAACAACATACTATCTGCTATTGACACAATGAACCTTTCATTCCATTCCCAAAATATGGCAGGAAACATACTATCGCTGGAGGGTATGGAAAAAATGGCGATGCACGTAAAGATATGGCCATACGACATGTTTCAAGGCACGTTATACTTCCTTTTTCATTATGATCGTCCGGGGCCAAGTTACGCTGGTCGCTGCCTGGGTCAGGGGGGGCGAGGGGATGGGAACCCGGAATGTAGGTCAGGCCGATGAACTAGGCCGCCGGGGCGGGATCCCGGAGACTTGTTGCGATCTGAACAGGTGCGTCCGAGGATCATACGGGATTATACACCAAGTCGAAACGAGTTTGTTATTAAGTAGATAAGTGGGGGGGATTTTTTTCAGAGAGTTTTTAAGCAGTTTATGGATGGAAGGGCTTATATGGGTAAGACTTGGTTTTTCTGTTTGAGTTACGATTTACTTGAGATTTTTTGGTCCTGCGCCGTATCAGTCGAGATCGGTTGACCTTGGAGTGTGTCCTGAACAGATAGCTAAGATTTATGATCTGTAAAGCGTGGCTCGAGTATCTGACTGACTTGCGAATCATTAATTATATTATTATTGTACTGGGTCGCTTATTTCTTTGATATTGATAAATACTTTGGACTAAAAAAGATAAAATCACAAAGTAGGTTTCTAAAAAACAGTCCCAAGATTCTATTAAACTTAAAAGCATAAGTGATTTTAAGTGTTATGCATTTAATATTAAAAAGTTCACATCAGATAACTATCAGTCATCATTTTCTTAAGGTTATATTACTGTAGTCATACATACTATTACATACACATAACAAGTAGTTTAAAACTAATAAATAAATAAACTACAAACATAAGTAATCAGGAATATAAGTAGTTAGGATTATAGTCTTTATAAATCTTGTAATTGATACTACAGAGGATTACAATGCAGTGTTATTACATGTGGAGGATTACGAAGTGCTTGCCACTTGAAATCTACTCGAACCTGAGTATTTATTGATAACAACGTAATATAATTGGAAACTAAGGATAGTGTAGGATTAGCAGATACTGTTGTTGTTGATTGAGAATCCAATATAATGGATTATCGGTACATTTAATCATATATACGTAAATGCGGATTAACGAATACAAATCATAAATTCGAATTAAATAAACACATCTTCTTATTTCTCGAAGAACTTTGAGTTTTATGTGATATCCCACACAATTTAATTACGCATGTTTATTTGTTTAAGTAGACGATTATAATATATTATGTACACGGTGCGGGTCATTTTCCACCAAAGATGTTCTATGTAATAGCTAAGCTGTGTAATTATGTGACCGTTTACCCTGATACTAAACTATGTAGCTGTGCGAGGAAGACGCGTCGCTCAAGTATGTAATGTATCGATAGTAGGAAACGTATCCATATCACACATCTTACCATAAAAAAAACATAACTTAGCTGAATCCGTTTCATAGTAGTAGTCAAAGTAGCATAACACATCTGTCGCTCAACTTTATTTGTTAAACAAATATGACAACATACATAAAAAGCACTTCAACACAATTCTGTAACGTTTTCCACTTATATTAAACAGTCCATCATCTGTCCTTCGCATCTTCAGGTCATAAGGATTCAATTTCGGAAATTATTCCTTAGACCCTGGACATTTTTCACACGGTTGAGTGAGGTCTGCTCAAATAGAGCGCAGGTCTACATATTTTGGTTCCACTTTACTACAGAATAGTTTAGGTCTAGTGCTTAACGTTATTGGTACAGTCTTTTTGGGCGCCTTAAGAAGTTTCAGAGGATTTGGGAATTGTTGGACCTAATATAGTAATGTATTAGGGCTCAATATATTTTAGAAAGTTGATCTGTTTTATCGTGGCAAATTAAAAAACTGGTGCGAGTAATCCTATAAAATTATTGTCCTATATTTTATTGTTTTTGTTGTTGGTATGGCAAGAACTGCATTTACTGAGTACGAAGATCTGAACTCAAGTTGGATAAAATATTAATCAGTTAGAAAAAAATTTAAAGTAATACAAAATTAAAGGACTGCCTCGTTGGTAACGGGTTTCCGGTTCGATTCCCGGCTCGGGCAAATAATTACGAAGCTATTTCGGTTTTTCGATTTTTTCAGTAATAGCACGGAGTCTGAAATTGTGCCCAGTATAAGGCAATACGCTAACCCCTATTCCATGGGACTTATAGAAACAATTAGTGAAACGTGGATGTACATTGTACAGTGGCATTACGTACCGTAATGTGCATCTCTGCCAACGCGTTCGGGGCTTAAAGACGTGATTATACGAATGAAAGTAATTTATCTGCTATCGTTTTAACAACAAAACAAGTGCTATATATTAATACTCCACTAAATTATTTAATAGCCATAGTTTAATACTGATAACTGTATTAGTTGGAAAACAAGTATCTAAAGTAACTCATAATTTGTAAAGTTCAGTATAAAGTTATCCAATCAGAATTGCAAATTATATTCTTAACCTTTACATTTTAAAACAAAATCTTTTCTATAAAATAAGATTATATAATAAAACTTGACTAAGTTTCCTGTAAACCCACCTACGTCTACCATTTCTGAAAAATAATTTGAGTCTACGGTTGGCGCGGTGGCTGAGCAATTGGCTGCTATACTATATATCACGTGTTCGATTCCCGCACGGAACTCTCTGTGTGATTCATAAAAATTATTGTTCCAGGTCTGGGTGTGAGAAAATCCTATTATGGAGCAACGAATTTATTACATTTTCTTTTGTCTTTAAAAATCACAGTTGTAACTGAAGCCAGATTTTCCTCCCTATCCACCAAGATTCATGAGCAAATGCTGAGTCATAACACACGTGTACACATCGATCTACACAAGACCAGTTTACCATGGTCCCGCTTTGTATTATCTTTCCGCACATTCAACGGTCAATTCATACTGGTTTGGAATAGCTCGATGTGTGTACAATGCAGGCAAACGATTGCTACGTGTCCATAGAGAACATTCCAACTATCACAGCATCATACACGTGGCGCCATCTATCGGAATTTCCACTGCATTACACATACACACGTTACATTTCACAGTTCAGCTTTCCTCACAACAAATTCCACCATCCTAGCATTTTCCTTTCAACATAACTTACGCCTATTTATTTTATACTTTATCCAATATTATTTAGGACTGTAAAACTGAACATATTCATAAATATTATACGCGTCTCGTACACTGAAATCTTTTTCAATTTACGATGTGTACATAAAGTTTATAAATATGTTTATTTTATGACACTTTCTCGTTTATAGACTTGTTATGCGGTGTAGGGGCGTTTCGAATGTGCGCTCCAATAACTGTGAGCAAAATGTTGGAAAATGACAATTGTATTTGTCAGCAAGAGATTTTCTTTTGCAGTTAAAAGAAAATAGTGCTTACTCAAACCAATTTCGAACTAAAATGTGACAAAACAAAATGTTTTATATTGAAACATTGACGCACTTACACTAAACGTATAATAAATATTTCAGCAAACTATTATTTGAATTGATGACGATCCAAAATCACTCCCAAAGTCCTCGAACATCAATAACTCATCCTATTACAATTGTATATAGCACACAATTGATATTCACACACAAAAGCAACATATCACCAAACAAATGAAGTAGAACACCGAACATAAGTAACGGAACGTCAGCGCATATTCCTCTCGAGGAAATCAGAAATCTGGAGCACATTAGATTCGACCTTGAAATACAAACTAGAAGCCGAAATTCCAATATGGCAGAATAATGCAACCTTCACGACTGTCAGCCGGGTTGCACAAGATTAATACTTGGACCTTGAACGGTCCCGGGGTCCCACTGGAAGAGGGTGGGACAGGACAGGGTCTGGTAAAATATGTTAACCACTATTTGTACTGATGACTGGGCACGGTTTTATATTGGCTTTTTGGGTTTTTGTGGTATATTTTTAGGACTGTGTTTATTATAATATAATGGGAAAAAATATGATTTTAGAGGAAAACAAATCGTAATTTTTAATATGATGTTGGAATTTTCCATTTTGAAGCACTTCAATTGCTACTAAATAAAGCCACCAAAAATAATTCAATTGGCAAACAGCGGAGATCATTGAATTATGTTGTGATTATTAATTCTGAATGTATTGTGTTTTGTACCTACGCGACTTAAATATTTATTTTTGATTCTACCGAAGATATAATTTATAATTTTTGTTTTTGTGTTTTCACAACTTCGTCATTTATTTCAAAAGTTCAATGTACTCTGAGTTTTAAGGTGACAGCTGTCATGATATTCTCTTGTGGACTCAAAAATGAGTGAAAACAAACTTAGTACGCGCTTAGAATCTTTGCAACTTGACAATATAAGTATAAAAAACATGCATAATAATGCCCAAATAATTTGAACAAGTAAAAAATATACTATTGTTCTTTTTATTTTATTATCAAATCAAAAAGTACTATGCAATGTGCATTTGAATCAGCGTCAAAAAAGAGCTAGTCAATCGTACACCAGTAAAAATAATTTAGAAAATATTTTTCACTGACATAGCTTTGTTTTTCTGACGAGAACGATAAAAAAACATTAGTTTTACGATGTTTTTGTAGTCAGTTAGACCACAACCTTATTCTTACCACACCCGAAGGATTACAAGCGAAATCTAAATCTAATCGAGAGATACCAATGATGGATGATCCGCACCTCTTATGAACACAATACTGGGACGTGGGCCAAGTATGACTGGCTGATTCCGTAATGTAATCTCATTATGGTGATCTTTGTTTTTATTTATGTATCATAAGATGTTTGTAGGCTGTGTTTAATGATATTGGTTTGTTTGGAAACGTCAAACAAATGAAATGTTTCTCATATTCGTCAATACTCGACAAAATACTTGATTGCTTTATTTGTACTGAAATCAAAATGTAATGAGATGAATATGTGATTTTCATCTGGTACTTAATAAAAAAAGAACGCAGTATAATACTCTTGATTTGAATCGAATCTTGTACTTGACAAATTCAGAAAGAACTTATTCAGGAAATGTTTGGTATATTCAATAACTTTTAGGAAATCAAGTTAAGAGAAAAATGCACGTTGAATATCAAAGTGATTAAAGTCAAAGTCAAATAATTATAGTCATTTCATTCCTTTCAACAGTCAATGCTTAATACTTCAGTCTAGAAAAGAAGTATTTCTATTTTTATCTACCTATGAATTTGTTATTACGATTGATTTGGAAAACGTAATTTGGATCTCACTAACTACAATTTTATTAACGTTGTACCATATTGGCAATCATTTTCATTAATAAGACACAGCTGCCATTAGATACATTAATAAATATATCAAATTGTATTAATATTACTCATAAAACTATCTATGAATCCCTTTGTTTCATTGTCTTCAAATATACTATCCTGGATATATTACAAACCAATGAAAAAAAAATATTTTTTTAAATTATTAAGTTGGAACTCATCATTTACTGAACAAAAACCCAACAATCTATTAGCTATTGTAAGTAAAAAAAACAATTTTGTATTCTATGGGACCAATCTGTAGAACCAAAACAAACAAAAACCCCTTCCCCTAATTTCTCTCCACCACGAAATATGCAATGTTTAACCCACTGCAAGGAGTCAAGTGGTCCAAAGGACCCCAAGGGTAGATGTTCATCAAACAGCTATTTGTCTTCCATGGCCTTCAGTCCAAGGCCTTCACTTAAGTTATGCAGACACTTATCCCACCGCTTCCTGGTACAAAGTTAATCGATCAAATAGTTGACATTCTTATTATGACACAGTTGCGGGAATGAGGAAGGCATTTCTGCAGGAATCTGATTTTACTGACTATAGTATAATTATTTGGTAATTTTAGCAATATACCTTCAACTACTCATAAATATCTATATTTATACATAGATTTCGTCTTTGAGCTTCGTCATAAACTGTTATAAAACAAGAAGGCATCATGTAATTCTCAGAAAGACAAAATACGTATACTTTCAGTCAGTAATAATATTATAATTAGTCTAGAATTAACGAACCATTTTTAAAAACTTACTCTAATTGTGTGTTACTTAATTGTAATTTTAAAATAATTTCTTGTTATTCCTGTAATAAATAAACCAATATTGTAAATATCGGAGTAAAGTCTCCAATTAATTTTACCGTCCCGGAGTTTCGGTACAATATTTTACCTCCAAGTTATTACCTCTCTTCATCAAACTGCTCTGTCTACTACAAATTGTAATTTCTGTCCCAAATATCAAATATTTTACTAGGTTAACTTGTAAAAACAGACGGGGAAAGGGTTAACATTATGTAAACAAACGGTATTTTAAACTAGATGGTGAAGTAAATTGGTCTTTTGATGATGTTCGTAAAAAATATTTCTATATTTTAGATTCTTTAACAATTTTCGCGTTTTTAATTTTTAGAATATTTTAATTGATTAAAAGAACTACCTATAATAGCTGATAGTGTAGCTTAGGACCAAAATATGAATTAAATTTTTTAGTCGTAAAAATTTAGTTTTTGACAATAATTGTTTAAGTATTTTCGTGTCTTAATAAAAAGACGAGCACATACGTTGAATACCAACTTCAACATAAAACGATAGTAGTTTTGATAGGAACAGAATATCCCAACATCCAATACTCAAGCACTAAAACAATACGCAAACAGAAAATGTCACAACATTCATTATACATTATCTCGAGCGATCTCAAGCAATCCCCAAGTCCCACTGCTCAGTCTCCGCGCAGTATCGGGGGACCTACACCTTCTTAATTAAATCTTAGCAGATTGCTTTAAAGTTTTCAGACTCGTAAATATATTCAGTCTGTATCGTTTGGGAGTGGGGCTGGAGTGTCTCTGGAGTAAGCTTGTCTAGTGCTCTGATAGTTTATACCGGTTTCTTATTTATTCAATTGCTTAAAGCGTTTTCGTAAGTGTTACTGATACTCTAGTTAAGATATTGCCTTGTACATATACAGGGGTACGGTTTAGAACCATATCAAGTTAAAAATAACATCAGCTTGCTTGCGTACCTAACTGGCTCGAAAGCTGACCCTAATCATGACATAGTATGTACAGTAAAGCGTCGTTTAAAGATTGATGTCTTCTGTATAACATAATAATATTTTAAATTAAAGACTAATTTATCACATTCGATAGAATGTCTCATTGTTTCGAGAAAAAATACTGAGATGGATATGGATCTGCGCGATTGCTGCGATTATTGCTCAAATTAAAATAGTCCGCTTTATCACTGTAGCGTACACGTTAGTAAGAAGCCAAAGTACTATATTTACTGACAATCAGAATTACAAAGTTACCAAATTAATTAGCTGCTCAACATTTTTATTGTCCATAAATTTAAGCGATTGGTCGATCAATCGAAAATCTTATAATAAATCAGGCCAATATAGCTCTTGTTTTAAAAAATGATCTCATTAGAAGTAAATCTTGTTTTGCTACAGAATCTCGGCTACGTTCCAAGGACTAATCTTTCTCTTTAATTCTAAGATCAGGGAAGCTAATCTTTTTAAACGTCCTCAAAGATAAGTTGTTTTTAATTGAAAAGTATTGTACAATCTCCAAGGATCTTCCAATTGCCTTAACTCCGTAAATCTTCGCGTAAATATAATTAATTGAGTTTAACAAATTGTATCCTAATAGCATTGTCTTGAGAAATTTCTAACGAGATGTTTTTGAAGAAGCTTTGAAGAAAATTATATCGTTTTTGTAAGTAGATGATATTTTTTTATTAAATAAACTGTTACTTTGGTAACTAGACAAATGTTCTATGCATTTGTAAGTTTGTTTATGTAACTTATTTCAAACTGTCAAAAGATTTCTAATGTAGCCACATTAGAAATCTTTCAAAGTTTCTAAAAAACTTTATGTAGCCTAATGTCATTCCACTTACACTAACTAGTAAACAACAACACATTGAAAGATGTCAACAATTTGATTAGTGAGAAGCAATAATTAGATCATTTGGACAGGCATTTGGGGTAAGAAATGGCGTTACGTAAATGGCTCTGTCAAGGCCTCAGTAGATTAGGGACAACTCCTTGAATGGAGGTCTGGGTCAAGTGAAACTGCATGGAAGGAACGGACAATACAATGAGAGGAATTTTTAGCCGTCGGCTCAGAATTACTAAGGCTTTTCCTAGACATTCTAATTTTATTCCCGCCTATCTGAGTGAAACGAATGCTAAGTAGACCAGTTTTTACATTATATTAAACTGTATAAAAGAAATAATTTTGAGTGGGAACCCTGTTTTAAGTAGGTTCATACTGTGCCCTTTAATGTAAATAGAACATTATTATTATGGGATGAAAGTTCAAAGTGGGTGTTACTTATACTTCTAAATATAATATTTACATCGTCTCAATGTACTACTTACGTCACAGGTACGTGAGTGTGATATTTTTTTAATTTAAATACTTATTTACATTTTTATCAATCACACTGAGCTACGTTTCGGCATAACAGCATGCAATATTCAACAGAGATTCGGATATAGAAACCCAAATAGCTAAATTCCTTAATAAAAAATGACTCATCTTGTGAAAGTAGGTCTTGGTTACAAAAGTTGGGCTCTCATCCGACAAATAGGTTAGCAGGATGAAAAAGTTCTTGTTACGCATCATTTGGACCGCTTCCAATATGGCGGACCACTCGTCCAACTGACGAATATGGAAAGTTTCGCCTCAAAACTTACGTATGGCCAGTTTCCCGGGATTCCGATGCGATTTATTGGAATAACGTATGTGTCTATTTTATGGTTGTGGAGTACGTACGTCTGAGTCGTCAATATGTTTGGTTTGTCTGCATGATATATGGTGAATATTATAGATAACACTTAACAATGTTTTCGTCTGAATTAAGATAAACGGTAAGCCAACTTTATAGCATAACTTTCCTTAGCAATTATGCTTTTCATATCCATATGTATAATACACAACTCAAGTTTCCTCATAAAGAAATTAACGACGAAAACACACAATATATTCATGGAATCAACCCTCATGTTATATTTGTTTTTTAAGATAACATTTGAACGACCGGACTGCCACTAAGGAACCACGATGGCGTGTAATACAATCACGCTTGTCATCGCGATCGAGCTCTGTCAGTTTTACTACAATAGCATCATAAAAAAGTAAGTGTCCAATCCTGGATAGGTATACATACATCAAGTAAGCCCACACAATACTCCTCAATCGTCAAGGATACGTTTTATGACGCTAATGTGGATAAACAAAAGGTTCTGAGCAAACAGTATTCGTTTGAGATGCGTATCGATAAGATATTTGGTTACTGACGAGAAAAACAGAGTGAAATAGCTCGGGGTAGGAATGTTATGAATTAATTTCATTGGGTTGGCTCCCTTGATTTATGAGATGTAATTGTGATTTCAGGCAGGATTTCTTTGGAAAAATAAGAAATTGCTATCTCCTGTAACTTTATGTATCGTTAATAAGTATAGAAATTAAAATAGGTTTCTCTATTATCTCACACAAAAATCACACAAACAAATATTTTTGATAAACGATTCTTTTCGAACGAAAAACTCAATAGCTATTTGTTATACAGAGTCTGAAATTTTGTCTAGTATAGACAGTAGGCTTGCCCTCTATTACTTGGGACTTATAAATAACCCAAATGCTGAAAAGTGGGTGTGCATTATACAGTGGCATTACGTGTCGTAGGATATGTGCACCTCTGCCTACCCCTTCTGGGTTAAAAGGTGTGATCATGAAATGGTTTAATTGCAATTATTTATATACCTTTTTACCATCATATTTAGCTAATAATCAATCAATTGATTGCGAATGGAACAAACACTAAAAGAAACTACTATTTGTCCGAAGTAGCAATAAGTTTCCATATTGTATGGAAGGTACCAAACAAATACTCGACAGCTCTATCAAAACGTACGACGCGTCACTTGTGATGGTCACGTACGAGACCATTGGGTTCAATAACTGGCTGCGTCTCATTAGATACTCGTAGCTTATTATATTTACTCACTTTTTTATGATGATTGCAATAATTATCTCTTAGATGTCATGTCTTAAGTGTGATTACTTATATTAAGGTTCCAAGTTTAACAACAGGCTTAATTAGCGAAATTAGTTATCGCATGCAGCTCGCTACAAATACCCAGTACATGGGAATAGACTCTTTCTTTAAATGGGAAGATAACATAATTATCTTAGTAAACGTGGTTATTATTATACCTATTTATATATTATGATAAAGGTAGAATTCGCAACAACAATTCGTGTTGTTTAACATCGCTTCAAATCCATCTTTACAACAATATCTACCCATAGGTGAAATATGTAAGCATCACGTGTTTCGACTTCCCTCTATCATCATTATATTATATCATGTATAATGTATATGTAAATCACTATAGTAACATTCCATGTTACTCTCTGTTTTGTAAATTTCAGACTCCGTTAATTATTTTCAAGTTCAATTTATATAATAACGAAAGTACTACATTTCTATGAAATGAGTCTGCGGTATATGTACTAGGTATATAAGTTTTGAGCTATTTCTATACTCTTACGGTTTCTTGGTATTATTGATTTCCAAGATTATATAAACACCACTGAAAAACAATTAGATGAATAAGTCTAAAGTTATCAATCTGTCTTAAGCAGGAATCTCGAAAAGCACTAGTAGGAACGGGGTAGTTTTTAGTCAGTAAGAGTCTGACACTCCCTCTTACCTCGCCCAAGACGGAAGAATTCATTGGATGGTTTTCCACCCTCAAGAAAATGGTCATTTATTTTCATTATATGAGAAAATGTTTGCTCACCAATGGAATAGTTTACTTGCTTATATATTTATATATAGGTGCTTAGAAACATACCAATGTGTATAAAAGTCTTAGCTATTTCTGCTCCTACATTTTCTTAGAACCAGACTTGTAAACAAAATTGCGAGGCTTCTTTTCGAACACCTAAAAATATGAAAACAAGGAAAATATTGGTTTTCTTGTGAAATTAAGATCTTGTTTTATAAGTATTCCTTTGATCCTACTTAGCTGTTATTGATGCACGAAATTATAGATCGTGTTTTTGGAATGACGAAAGTGTTGTTGGGTTTTGTTTCTTGAAATTATGTTGATAGGTCAGACTAACATAAGATATGTCGAGACGAATACATTTTCTTGTTTTATTTATTCGGAAAAACACTTCCATTCATCCACATAATGTATTCCTATGTATATCGACTGTTTCCTTATGACCTCACATACAAGTGGAACTCGTGGTAAACTCATAAATATAAATATTTCACAAACACACGAACACTGGGTGAAATTATTCTGATCAGTGGTGAATCAGGTCAAGTACTGATTGCTTCCTTCTTTCTTATGAAACCTTCGGAGACGAAGAAATTCTATAAAATTTCCGTTTTACAGGCAAAGGAAATAATTAAACTCGAAAGGAATGATTATGAATCTGTTCTGTGTACTTGTTTGTGCCCTACATTCCTTTAGACCTCAATGAAAACCAGAGTTACTTCTTTTTGTAATGTCTATTTATTCAGAAATACAAAGGGTTTCAATATTAATTTCCTTGATCTCTATCCTGGGCTAGGAAATGAGTTTTAAGAAGCAATTCAGTACTACAAATATCTAGGTGTTCTTTCTGAGAATAAGATTGGATTCATTGCAAAATTGTTAATCAAAAATGGTTATGTAGGTCAGTGGAACATTACATGATTAAGATCACGTGAATTCTGGTAACTAACTTCTTGGAGATTTTGATAAATTACATTTTACGTGAATAATTTCTCAGTAAGTAGTACTGAGTCTGGAGTTGTACCCAGTATATGGGAATAGGCTCATCCCCTGTTTCATGGGATTTATGAAACAAATGGTGAAAAGTGGGTGCACATTGTATAGGGGTATTGCGTGCCGTAATATCCACCTCTGCCTACCACTTCGGGGATAAAAGGCGTGACGTTGTATGTATATATATTTCACATGAGTTTCCACTACAGTTTTTATTCAATTGATAAGTACACATAACATCAGTAGTCTTAACTTTATGCCTCATTGATGATTTATGGTACAAGTAAAATGCATATAGGCCATGAAATACACTGCCGATAATAATATTGATAGCAATTCATCTTCGACATACATTCAATCACCCGCGGAACCAACACACAACAACGACCTACAAGCTCACAGCATCACATGTGACAACAAAAAAGGTAAACAACACAGGCCTCAAACTGAATTACCGCCAATACTAATCTAAAAACGGGAGCAGGATCCGTAGTCACTGCTCCCAGTGGGCAAACATCTTCCCTTATTACGTAAAGTATTGGATCTAAACAATTTCCAAAGTATGCCGTGCACCAAATGGGCAACTGTTCCAGAAATATAACCGGGTCCTCTAACAAAATCTACGCACGTATTTTGGTTTGTAGCACGAAAGGCAGGCTAACTAGAAATATGCCAGGCTGGCAGACTCATGTAAAAGCAAAGTTTTCTCATTGTAAGAATTTCTTAACAGTCATCATTTCAGACTTGGAATTTGTAACAAGTTTTCTGATTTTGTAATAAGCAGTCGAAACATATTTTAAGTATTATTTTTTTTCTTTACATTTCTTTTCTCGGCTTTCGCTACTATTATGATATAATATTGTGCTAACCCCATTTTAAAACAAAAAAGGCCTACATTCAGCCTTTCTATTAAAGAATGACATGACAAAAATCTGCATACTTGCCTATATTTTAAGGACAGTTACATGCTACTTTTAAGAGTACATGACCTGTATCACTTCCAGACAAGGGTCCTTAGGTACAGATGTGCTGTAATCTGTCCCACTTTACAAGGGTAGGCACGAGTCATGGACCATTCGAAGGGTAAGCAGAGGACTATTAATATTAAGTACTTAGTACTTACTCAGTTTTGAAGAAATATGATTAGGATATTTAAAATAATCATGTTACTAGATATGAATTACTTATATTTCAATTAATTTCTATAATTCCAAGGACGAGTAAAAAGGTTTCTTTCAAGAGATCTACAGTTAGATCAGTGGTTCCCAACCGGTGGTCCGCAGAAGACAAAAAATGGCCCTCGTAATGAAAAAAAAATATACAAGACTACACCTCTGTTAAAGCACAAATTAAACTTACATCAAAGGAGACAACTGAGAGGACTAACTAATTTCAATAATCCAAAATTCACTATTTTTATGAGTGAATGAATAAATCAGAGAGTTGGATCATATGAAAATAATGGTCTCTTACTTAACAAGAATTATAAAGTGGTCCTTGACCAGGAAAATGTTGGGAACCACTGAGTTAGATAATGAGGTCTCTGTCTGATGCCAATACATCGATTGCGAAGTAATTAAGCAACTCGATTAATGAATCCGCCAGAGAAATAGGCAGTAAGGGAATTTCTCAGTACTTATAATATCGAGTATATACGAGTCTTCGATACAACGAGATTAACATTATAACTGACGAAAAAATGTTATGTGAAAACACTTATGTGATATAGGAAAAGGCATCGTAATATATTTTTAACATTACATTATCAAGTTCCCAGAAACCAGACGACCTTCAAACTTTCAAAGAAAGAGCAACGCACTTGCGACTCCTCTGATGTTGCGGGTGGGCGGTGCTAATCGCTTACCATCAGGTGTTCCGTCTGGTCGTTTGTCTTCTATTATATAAAAATACTATAAATAGCGACAAGAAATTTCTTTCATAATCTTTATAAATTGGTTCTATATTTAGTCGTAAAATCCCACACATATCACCATCATACGTCCTATTTTAGACAAATCCATTATTACAAATTTCACGCAGAACTATAAGCTCTAAACTCATTAACAAATAGATTGGATTGCAAACCTCACATGTACAAAACCAGCACACCACCTATCAATCGAAATTCAACTTTAAAGTGTTATGATAAAGTGCGAAATTATTTGGCGGATGAGTGTAGTTCAATGTGCTTGTGTAATCTGAGTGTAGATTCGATAGTAGATATCAGTGTAAGCCAAATGTTTCCTAATTGAGTAATTAATTTGATATCTTAAGTCAACATTTGAGGGAAATGTGATGCTTTCAGATGTGGTTTGGATTTCATCGAATCATTGACACTTGAAATCACATAGCGAGGGTAACATATGAAGAGATTGTTATTGTATTTCACTGAGATATAGGTATGTATATGTTCATAATCCAAGCTGTTAAATAGTACAATGAACTTGCTTTTTACAACGGTACTCAATATAATCGAGGAAAAAACGAATAAAGAAAGATTAAGATTGACTTCCAGCCAGTCTTAATAAAATCTATCGACAAATGTGTCACATAGTCATATCGGCCGTTAGGTATTCTATTAAAAAAATGTACAATAATAATAATACTTCCTAAAAATTGTGTGATTCTGAAACAGTTTAGAAATATTCAAATAGTGTTCAATCCAAAGTTAACCCGAAAATTATGCACACAGAATTTTATTATGAAACTAGAAGTACAATTTAACGATAAACATAAACACTTCAAGAAACACAGTAAACAAACAGGAAGCTTGCCACACGAAAAACAACCTTAAATAAAGTATTTTGTAAGGAACAGTTTCCCAATACATTTCCTTATAAAACTCAATTCAAAGAAAAACTATAAAAAGTAAAGTAACGAAGGAAACTTAGATTATGTTCGGCAGATGAGTGGAATCTTGCATAAATCGGGAGTTACAAAGAGTTTACTTGACATGATTTAACATAATGTTGCTGAAAGTAACTTAACCTTACCAAACTGAATGATTCTCAAGACCTATTCGCGTTGAGTCAAAAAATGTATTGGGTTTTCCGATTCTTGCAGCAAAGGTTCGAAGTCAAAGTCAAATCATTTATTCCAATTAAACCATATACTTAGTTAGTTTTGAAACGTCAACAAAGAAAGAAATAAACAATAATCTGTCAGTCTGTCCGTCAGTGAAGCTAGGTGGTCTAGAGGACTGACCGACAGACTAACATTTGTTTGTTTCCTATGACGTTCCAGAGTAGATAGGGCCAACTTAATTGAGATAAAATGATTTAACTTTAAGGTCTAAAATTCTAAATGGTAGTATGGAATGTAGATTCGTGTGCCAATAGATCGATCCCGTTTACATAACCTAATACACAACTATAAATAGTAGGTTCCATCAAGCTCAAGATCAAGTTCTTCACTTACGTCACCCCTTTTGTATACACTAATGTTATTTAAATGAACAAAATATGTTGTATAATAAAGTCTACATAAATACAATGTCTTATCACGTGAAAAATCACATTTAGAATATGTATTGAAAGAAAGCAGCGTTGTGTGAATCTCATACGTTTTCTGTTACATCTCAAGGTCAAGTTTATCAAACACTTTAGTTCTAGATTCGTATCTGTGTTACACATAATTGTTGTGTACACATTCAAGGACGAACTAACTAGGACACGAGAAGTGTTTTGGGAAAACCAGTTAAATACGTAGGAATATCTATTGAACAATGTTAAATTACTAACTTTGCAGGATTCGTCTCGTCAAATTTCGAAACCCTTGATTGTGATTAGAAGGTTTATTGTATTGAGTACTGGCTGTTCTTGGAAATTATCACAATATTATTAAATCCCATCAAGTGTGGGAGAGCCATGCTTCGGCATGAATGGGCCGGCTCGACCGGTACTACGGCCTCACAGAAAACCGACGTGAAACAATTGCGTCGTGTTTAATTGTGTGAGGTTACCGGAGGCCCGATCACCTTCTTCCCAATCGTCCTAATCCCCGATTCTTCAACAGTCATTAAATTTCTAACTCCCTAAAGTCTGGCAACGCACTTGTAACGCTTCTGGTGCTTCGGGTGTTTATTGGCGGCGGCGATGGCTTATCATCAGGCGATCCGTCTGCACATTTACCGGCTTATATTTAAAAATAAGAAATGTTTTTTTTTGAGTAGAATTTGTGTCAAATACACATAAAAAAATATTCTTGTTTATAAAAATTAATATAGCGTGGTAAAGGATTTATCATAACACTTTAAAGTAGATTAATTTCGCCACATGTTCTTCGCGATTAAAATAACAATGCAAACTAATGTTCTGTAGAAAATGTTAATAAATAACTTGTACAAATTGAATAGACCTGGGAGTCTAGGTCTTAAGTGCCATTTGAATCACTTAGGACTTGTGAGTGGCGAGATGCAGGACGAAATAAAATTATATACAGGGTGTCCCTGAAATCGACGTCCAACGGGCACTAGAAGATCAGCAAGGTTCCAACTGTTATCAGAAAAATATAAAAAAAAATCTAAGTCCTACAGTTTTTAAATTACAGTGACTTATGTGTTATCCACGAAAAAGTACACCCTGTGCCAGTCTTTTGACTCTTGTTGCTACAAATTTTTGTTTTTTCGTCTGCAGTTTTCCTTACATTATCCTGAATAGTGCTCCAGTAATATGGAATTATAAATTCTTAGCCAACTGCTTTAGATTGGAAAACATTGTTAGTTTTAGAGGAACCAAATACTCTGAATAAATTTTTCACCTAACTTTAAGTGTCTGTACTGAATAAATTATGTATGGCGCTAGTAGTGGCAAATTTCACCAAAGTTGGCGCATTTAATAAGGATTCTAAAATGGTATAGCACTTTGCACATTATTTCTTAAATTCGACACAAAAAAAGATTTTTCAACGAAACTCGGTTTCGATGAATTTATTTGAACTTACTAATATTTCTTCTAGTGTACTCAAATCATACGTTATAACCTCGTATGCACTAGACAACACTTTGCACGCGATTTGTTATCATCATATTGATAATCAGCGAGGATCTCTTGTCTAACAATATTGTCTGTCTACTCATGATTTCGCTTGCAGCTTTCGTTGGCAATATTAATAGACTTACTAGAGGAACTGATGTTGTGTATCATGTTTCACTAAATAATATTGAATGATTGCAATATGATGTTCATAGTGGATGCACTAGTTTGATGAAACACATTATCAAATGTGTAGTAAAATCAAAAGGAACGGACGCGGCAGACTCATGTACACAGCATATCGACTCGGTAGTGGTATGGTGTACTTGAGCCCTTACGCACAATTACTCGTCATATCCCCATCAAAAAAGAAAAAGAAATGGGTGAATCCTCCGATTAAGTTACGTGTTCATGCCTTGTGATCAAATTCAGGATGAAGCATCAAATATTCTTTAGTTTGTCGAGAAAGAGTTATTTGCACCGTTGCAAGGAATTGCAGGTAAAGCAAATAATAATTTAAAAAAGAAATAATCAACACGGCGCAAAAAAGCCAGTGCTCAGCTAAAATGCCGAAGCTCGGGTACGATGGCTCGAGATGCAACACCAGTTCTTCTAGCGATAATATTGCCGACGACGAATGCTGCAAGCGAAATCACGGGTAAACAGACAATGTTGTTTGAGATCCTCGGTGATTTTCAACATGATGATAACAAATAGCGTGCAAATTACTGTCTAGTGCATACGAGGTTATAACGTATGATTTGAGTACACTAGAAGAATTTTTAGTAAGTTCAAATAAATTCATCGAAACCGAGTTTCGTTGAAAAATCTTTTTTTGTGTCGAATTTAAGAAATAATGTGCAAAGTGCTATACCATTTTAGAATCCTTATTAAATGCGCCAACTTTGGTGAAATTTGCCACTACTAGCGCCATACATAATTTATTCAGTACAGACACTTAAAGTTAGGTGAAAAATTTATTCAGAGTATTTGGTTCCTCTAAAACTAACAATGTTTTCCAATCTAAAGCAGTTGGCTAAGAATTTATAATTCCATATTACTGGAGCACTATTCAGGATAATGTAAGGAAAACTGCAGACGAAAAAACAAAAATTTATAGCAACAAGAGTCAAAAGACTGGTACAGGGTGTACTTTTTCGTGGATAACACATAAGTCACTGTAATTTAAAAACTGTAGGACTTAGATTTTTTTATTTTTCAGATAACAGTTAGAACCTTGCTGATCTTCTAGTGCCCGTTGGACGTCGATTTCAGGGACACCCTGTATACATAGGTACTTGAAGTGAAACTAAATGTTCCAAGTATTCACGCCTTGTTTTATAGAAGAAGTTCAATTATGTATTTCTATGTAGTAATTGTACTTAGTTTACTGAGTGAGAAACACTTAAACTTTTCGTTAAAATGTGATCTAAGTAGTAGTAATTAGGTTTTTCAATTCTGAATTTGGGAAGTTACTAGCTTCTTCCAGCGGCTTTGTCCGCGTTTCCGTGAAAACCACCGCACACTGTACGTCTATAGGTTCTAGAAGTGTTGCAAAAAAAGAAACATTTTGTTTTTACTCATTTGTCGCTATTGTTTGAAAGGTACTGTTATTATGATATCTTTAACAAAAGTTCTAATAAATCAGTACACAGCATAATAATTAAAATACAATATTGGCTCGTATGGGTTCTGTATTGAACTTGAAAGTTAACTAATTCCCTGCGACACACTTGAACAGAACTTTAATAACTTATACAACTTTGAAGGTCACGTACATACGTGATGTTTAATTAATACATTAATTAATTAATTACAATGGCAGTTAATGAAGAAGGGATATTTTTAGCCACCTCCACCTCACGATGAAATGTTTCAAAAATTAAAAATATTTTTTTGTTTTAAACTTTGCCCCACAATACTGTCTTCTCCTGTATCGTAGGTGCGTTTACAAAGATACAAGTTCACATACACATGACATCAAGACCCGAAACAAAAGTTTGTGGATCACACAAAGGGTTGCTCTGCTAGTCAACCTTTGGTAAGTAGGTACGCGTCAATAGGTTAATAATATCACATCTCAAGTAGATAATTTTAAAACCATTCACCGACATACATAACATGGATATACCAGTAGTCCAGTATATGTAAAACTTTTCACTCGAGCTAACTAAATCCACAAATATTGAGGTCGGCTCCGCCTGAATATTTCAGTGGCCGCTGCAACGGCCTAGACCAGTTAATCCGATTACTACCAACCTCAAACGTAAACTGATTGTTTACAAATTACGTTTGCTTTAATATTTAATGGCAATCTAAATTGTAGCTTAGGTTCCTAATCATTGTGTTCATTTTAGTGAAACGTGAATTTAGGTTGAATGGGTTGATTGGTGAGGCGTTTGGACATAATTTGAAGCATTACAAGTAAGAAAGTACGTACGAGTACATATATTAAAAAAAGATTTTTCCTGGATATACTGTTAATTACTTTAGATCTTTATAACTTGGTTTTTCTCAAAATACTCTGTCAATATGAGTAGCTTATTGTACAACAAACACAAACAACAATACCGTCAAACCTTTTATAACCTAAACGAGTAAGCGGGGTGCACATAACGGCACGTAATGCCGATGTACACCCTCTTTTCACCATTTTATTTTATAAGCCCCATGTAAATTCCAAACTCCGTGCTAACCACTAAGAAATTTTCGAAAAACTGAAAATAGCCCAATAATTTATTTGCCTGACCCCGGAATCTTAACCAAGACCCCTTGCCCGGAAGCCACACATACGACCACGCAACCAACAAAGCATTTCTGTTTCAACATCATCGACAACCTAAAAGTGGCCACTGATGACCAAAGGCCCAAACCTTCTCACACGGAGAAGGTTTGAGCATTCCCGTTTAGCTTAACTCTTTCGAAAGTTTAGTTACCTATTACACTTGGAATGGGGCAAAAACACAACAAATTAATTTATCAGGTCATTACTAAAGACTAACGTTTTAGCAAAAAATCAGACGACAACTTATCATAGTACCATTATCCTAAACTCGATAACTAGGGCACTGACTGTCCAGTAGAACAAAAACACATTCTGAGTAAAAAGGTCTCAATGTATGTCTGTCTGCAGGCTCATTATAACACTCAACCTACATGTATAATCCACGAAACTAAAAGGCCTTACGTAAGGCAACCCAATTGAAAGTTAATTGAACTGTAACCTACTTAGTATTTGGAACATTTATATTATGAAGATGGAGGTACTTGGTTCCAAGGACAGGAGGCAGACACGTGCACAGCAGATTAGTGAACTGTGATTTGTGCTAATACTTACCTAATTAGCTAATGTCAGGAGGAAAATGAGAGAAAAATTGTATGAAAGAAAATCGTAGGAGGTCAATTAAGGCAAGAATTGGAACAAAACATGACTTTCAGTTATAATTTTTCGTAAGATATATTAAATTAATTATTTTTACGTAACAGAATGACGAAGAACTCGACAAGTTTCACAAGCTATGCTTTTTTAAGGGAGGGAAATCTTCCAATGACTTCTCTGGCCTTGTGTGAGAAGAGAGACTCAGACTCTCACTGACTTAAAACCACCCCGTTTCTACTTCTGCCCTTCGAGCAGGCTCCCCGATAAACCCGTTAGGTAGTCCGCAGATCGGGATCAGTCCAAGCAATGCTGGAGGCTCATATTCATGAGCAATATACCGCGCCACATGTGGTCGTGTCGAGTTCTTTGAAAAACATTATAAGTAACATGAGTTTAAGTTTTATATAAAAAGCTTTAAACATCGATATTTTATTAAAATAAATAAATAATGAAAAGTACAAATATGTTTATGTATCCCTTATAAGTTTATTTTGAAGTCACTATTAAGTAATTAAATAACAATCTTCCGTGTATATAAACCTTAGATAAGATTTTTTTAACCGACTTTTGAACACAATAGTTCATCAAGGAAGTGAGAAGCTAGAAAATCTTAAGATATTTCCTTTCATGTAAAATAGCTTTGAAGACATCGTTTCAACGCTAGAAAATTGGTTTTGATTTTAATGCTTGTCTATTCTGACTAAGTACAATTTGACATCAATTTCTGTACAGAATTCGCCAATAGATGGTTTAATTCATGAGGAAGGTTTAGATCTATAATTTAGTATAGTTTTTATCACAGGGGTGAAGCGGGCGAACGAAAAGACAAAAATATAATATAACAAATAATGGGATTGACTTCACGGTAGGCTTGGGAATGGGAAACTTGCTGGCTGTTCGTCATTCCCGCACGGAACATTTATTTGTGTGAACCATAGGTTGACGTTCCGGGTCTGTATGTGATGTGTTTCTGAAATCGTATGTTTCTAAACACACCTAGGAGATAACCTAGGCAGAGCCAAAGTTTATTAGAAAGATTTAAATTTCATAAATATTCAAACTCATAATATGACTATGACTGTAAACTTTCCCTACTAATTTAAACAACACCTTAAGATTGCATATCATACGTCTGATAAAGGTAATTAGTGGAACCTTTGGCCTAAGATAATTAGCTGCCGCCCTAATTACAGCGGGACAAACCAGCGAGACTGCTCATTAGTAACTTAGTTAACTTAAACTAAGATGTTACAATATCGACGTAACGTTAGCTAAGAACTTTAAACTGTTCTTAATGGCTACATAATCAAAGGTTCTCTGAAGTTGCATTACTTTTTTCTAGCTCTAACTAGTTTGTAAATTGAGTTAGGTGCGAATATAATTTTGACAAAAACTATTTTACGAAACGCACTAAAAGTCTTTCGTATAAATAAATCTACCAATAAAGTTAAAAGTTTCATTATTTTGTTTATTAATATTGACTGTTCCATAAATAACTTATTCCATATATGTATAAAACTCTTTATTAGTTAATACTTATTTATTTCTAGCCATACCCCAGATTTTTTGCACACGTTATAATATTGACTGTTCAATAACTGCTTATTCTACATGTAAAACTCTATACTAGCTAAAACTTATTTATTGCCAAACATACCCCAGATTTTTTTCCACTGAAAAGTCAAATAGTAAGCATTATCTATACATATAATAAAATCGTAGAAAAGTGCTGTCTGTACATTGAAAATAAAAATAAAAAAAATAGCAGGGGTTATTGTTATGTCGATGTCGAACCCAAAAATGTAATTAACTTTTTTTTTGTCTGTTTGTCTGTTTGTCTGTTTGTCTGTTTGTCTGTTTGTCTGTTCGTCTGTGCGCGCTAATCTCAGAAACGGCTGATCCGAGTTGGATGCGGTTTTCACGAATATATTGTGGGATGCTTAAATTTACATTTAGTGTTTGTTTCATGTCAATCGGTTCATAAATAAAAAAGTTATGTCAAATTAAAGAATCACGTCGAACACTATTCTATGCTTATACCATTAATCTCCGCCACTATTTAACCGACCATAAACCACTCGACCGATTTCAACGAAACTTGGTACAATTGTTCTTCATACTCCTGGGCAGGTTATAGTATACTTTTCATCACGCTACGATCAATAGGAGCAGAGCAGTGAAGGGAAATGTTGGGAAAACTGGAGAACTTACTCCATTTTTTAAGCTTCCGTCGCGTGTTCAGCCTTAATGGTTATAGCTACATAGAAAATATGTATGACGGAAATGTTCTCCTTAAAATTGTTTAAAAAATATTCCACGACAGCAAATGTCTATCTCTTATGGTTGACTCACAATAACACTAATAACTCCCGATAGCTAAGCAGTTCGAAGCTTTCTGATTATATTTGCCTACTCTTACGTTTATAACAATCTCATTCATTCATTCATATTATATTATATTATATTATAATAAATCTGTAGAAGGGTCAATATATTATAATAAATCTGGAGAAGGGTCAATTCTGTACATTGAAAATATTGAAAGAATAAATGGCACTGGATTGTTACCAAACCCAAATATGTGATTAATTTTTGTCTGTCTGTATGTTCATGCATCACGTGAAAACTAACGGTTCGATTTTGATGAAACTTGGTATAATTATACCTTATTATCCTGGGCATAAGGATACTTTTTATCCTGGAAAAATACGTAGAAATAAAATCTTTATTTTTCAGTTTTATTCTACAGAACGACCAATAGAGGGATCTCCTTAATTATTATGGGCCTCGCCGTATTTTTGTCCAATAGATATTCATAAGATGTCATTGTCAGAGTTACTCAAAATGGAGAAATATACGCGAATTCCACGCGAAGACCGACATCCGCGCGGACGGAGTCGCGGGCGGAAGCTAGTAAATAATAATATATTTAGGGCACCACTTGGGCCAAGCAGACGTGTCCTCCTGACATACGTAGGCACATGTCCTCGACATGTCATTGCCAGAAACAGATTGATAAAGTGCTGACTGAATTATATTTGTTTCACAACAAGAACGACAGAAATAGAAGAGATAAGTCGTATATTTAACATGCCTTGTAAAATGAAGGAACTTTAATTACAAGGAATTACTACAAACCTTTTCCTCAAGAAAATCACCAAAAATGTTTCATGTTTTCACAAATATAACTTTCCTCCTAAATATTTGACAACAAATTCAAACCAAACACGTCCTTATCAACAAATAGAAAACGCAAACAACTGCTTAGCAACCAGCGAGTGATCGAAGGGCCAATCTCCCGTGGCTCTTGACACGGTGACCGGGTATCGTGGAGGACCATTGAGACAGCTGCATCTGGGTTATTGGCTGCTGTGACAGAAAAGATTGATGTAATAGATACTTCGAAGGATTTCTTCTAAACAATTGATTAAAAAAGAAAAAAAGAAATATAAAGATCGAAGTATCCTTTAAGAAGTAGCCTGAAGTACCTTTAAAGTCTACCCATTTTAGAAACAATCTAAGTGTGGGAGAGCCATGCTTCGGCACGAATGGTCCGGCTCGACCGGAGTGATACCACGGCCTTACAGAAAACCAACGTGAAACAACATTTACGTTGTGTTTCGTTGTGTAAGTGAGATTACCGAAGGCCCAATTACCACCTTTCCCAATCTTTCCAATCCCCGATTCCCCAACAACCCTTAAATTCCTAACCGCCAAAAGGCCGGCAACGCACTTGTAACGCCTCTGGTGTTTCGAGAGTCCACGAGCGACGGCGATTGCTTAAAAATAAAATATTGTTCTACTAAACGTAAGAACTCCAATGTGATATCAAGGTCACAACAAGATCCTTTTCACAATAAAAACTCCTCAACTTGTACTTTATCCAAATCCAGTACCATCTTTACTAGGTCAGTAAGTAGTAGAAAATAAACTACTATTATTATAAAACGTTTACAAAAATGAATTAATCTAGTCGACCGTAACCTAGTTGGGAAAAAGCCAGTAAAAGAACTAATCTTTCAAACATTCACTCTACAATAGGGACCAAAACTTGTCAAACTATTGTTAAATGGCTTTTACCTACATTTTATCATTTACATTACAAGTAGGGCAGTATGTACTGAATGCCTAGAACTAAGTCCTAACTTACAAAGTAGAACACAATTTGTCACCCCCCTAACACTTTAGTCATTAGAATTCCACTACAGGACTACTTATTTAACAGAAACCGGGCATCAGCGTTCTCTGACATACCTCGATCCTTAAAAACTGCCATCCCAATCAGTTCCACAAGCGTGAAGCTTATAGTAAACCTCTCTTTTATAGAGGAGGCCCACAATAATCCAGCAGTAGACTCTAAAGCCCCTTTGATGATGATGTCAGTATGTACTGAATTTCAGCCTGAATATTACTAACCGCCGTACTCAAAGTCATCTAATGGTTACTTAACCCAGTCTTTAGCAATTGTTTTTAGAACAAAATCGTTACTAAGGAATAGTTTAAGTAAGTAATCATTAAATGTCTCTGTGTGAGGCAGTAAGTGAAGTTTATCATTAAGACTGGTAATCCCACGTAATATAAATAGCATAATAATAAAATGTAAGATGTGGGCCAGTCATACGGCCCGTCAATATTACTGCCTATAAGGATTTTATCACACACAGCCTCGATATAAAGGATCTTTCCTTTCGTCACATGTTTTTTCAACTTGATAGGCTATGAAACGTAACTGGGATGGCGGGGCTTATGCTTCTTTGTGAGTCTTGGACTGGATCTAGATCGGTTGAGAATAGAATAAAATGAATGAGAGTTAGTAAATAAATATGTAATCTCTATGTGACATACTTATCTTCAGACATAAAAGGAAATATAAATGATACACTTTACTAGTAAAATTTCGAAAAACAACATGGAGAATTTCAATTAAGACATCCACTAAAACTACGTTTATAGACGTTACATTTGCATGGACGAAAAATGCAAATGACTTAGTCTACAATTCTCAAAGCAGTGTTCAAATTACCATCAAACACCCTTTACATTCTAACTCCAAGACCATTTCGCAGAACTAGTTGGCATCTACATAATATTAAATGTTCAATCAATTAATCTTGTTACGGCATCATCATTCAAAACCGTTTGGTTGATGGGTAAATGATCGGGACAATTCGGAAGTGTTCGGCGAAGGTCGGGACCGATGGTGCTATTACGAGAGGCTTTTACCGTGGTCTGGGATACTCAGAAATTGGGCAGCGATCAAACGATAATAGTGTTCAGAAGTGCGTGCAAACTATTTACAAAGCTATCGAAAATATTATGAAGGTATCTTCGGTATTATGTTATAGTTTACTTTCGCTTCACTATTTTGTTATAGTCATCAGTTCATTTATTAAATTTTACTCCTTGATCTGATGATACATAAAACGAAATGAACTTGAAACCTTTAATTCTATGTTCATTATTATATTATATTTTTGTAAAAATTTATGTCCATCAAGTCATGTTAAGTTTAATTTAACTGATACTGAATTTAGCATTCAGTTCATAGAAAATAGCTTTTTTCGGTTTTTTTTTTCGAAAAAATCTCAGTAGTATATAGTAGTCTGGAATTCTGTCCAGTATATGGCAATACATGGGACTTATAACACAAATGGTGAAAAATGGGTGTACATTGTACAGTGGCATTAAGTGCCGTAATGTGCACTTCTGCCTACCCCCATCGGGGATAAAAGGTGTGACGTTGCGTAGTTCATAGAAGATTTCCCAAATATGCCATTTAAAATGAAAAGACTACAAATGAAGACCTAATTAATTGACCCACAACCTAATTACAAAAACTAACATAATAAGGTTTATTCAGGGTTCCTTGTAAACTGTTGTATTCGTTAGTCTGTTACTAAGTGTGTAGTATCGATCGTAGTGCAAGCATCGATCGGTGAGAACCAGGTCACTTGGTCATTCACCGGCTGGCGACCTCGGTTGTAATGCAACTTGGGGCCAACAGCCAACGTTGGGCCAATGTTTGTTGTGGCGGGTTCAGATGCACGACTTTTTTTAGAATTCAAATGTAGTATTGGTTTTGGGGAATTGTGTTTGCTTATGTTATAGAGTTGCTGGTAACGATGCTGTGAGGTTACGAGGTCAATTTGATTTAAAAAGAAACCGTAATATATTTTGGTATATAAGAAATTTAAGTTCGCATTCAAAAGTGCTACCATTTAATTATAATAAAATCTTTGTCGATCAGTCAGAGGACATCATTTAATTATTATTCTCCTTTAAAAGATTAAAACCTACCATTTATAAAAAGAACTTAAACTGACTCTCACTTCAGATATTCTGCTCCGATGAATGGTTAGGAATGTTTCTTAGATACATCTAAGCTTACGGAACTGCTACTTTAGTAACAGCTCATTTTGTCCGTATTACTTCGTAAATATGTATTGACGGAACCTAACCCTGCCTAGCCGTACCTAGGCTTCAACAAAGTGATTTGCGTCGAACGATGGGATCCAGCCGTTTTGGATCCAATCCTTTGTTTTATGCGTTTGTCTAGAGTGAGTTTCAACAGATTTACATCAAACATAATATTGTTTTCTTCTGAAAAATTAAAGATTTAACCAATCTCCAGGCAAGTTTTCGTTTACATCAAATTTATGTCTAAATTCTCGTTAATACGTCAATTTGAATCTGGCAGAAAACTTCTAAATTAAAATAAATAAATTAAAAAAATTAAAAAACCCGACTGCATAAAAAACACTTTAAATAAAAAATGAAAAGGAAAAAACAAGCTTAATCTAAAAGTGTAGATAGCAATGCTATTACCACAAAATTAAATAATTTCATAATCAATACACAAAAAATAATAATCTTATGCGAAACATAATTGAGTGTGACAGTCGGGACCCATTAAATAAACTAGACTAAAATCATTCAATATGGGTCCCGACTGTTGCACTCAATTATGTTTAACAGTCGGGACCCATATTGAATGATTTTAGTCTAGTTTATTTAATGGGTCCCGACTGTCACACTCAATTATGTTTCGCATAAGATTATTATTTTTTGTGTATTGATTATGAAATTATTTAATTTTGTGGTAATAGCATTGCTATCTACACTTTTAGATTAAGCTTGTTTTTTCCTTTTCATTTTTTATTTAAAGTGTTTTTTATGCAGTCGGGTTTTTTAATTTTTTTAATTTATTTATTTTTATTTAACACTTTTTAGTTAGTTATAATACGGCTATGTTTTCTCAAGATTTCACCCGCGACACGAGAGAACTACTTCCAATACCAAGATAATAAAAAAATAACACACGTCGATCCAGTTATTTTAGATTGATTGCGTAACACAAAGAGAGTAAAGGAATTAGAAAAAGAAGAAGGATTAAGGGCAGTAAAATTTACTATTTACAAATTTCGTAAACGGTCTAATTCTTTAAAAGAATTTTCGTCGTGTGGACTATTTAATTATTTTTTTTTGGATCTTTTATTGTGAGGGGTTTTTGTCCGTAATAGTATTAATCCTTATCCTTTTAAATAGTCTATTAATTTTCTACATTAAATGAAGATAAAATTTGCTCTTTACACTGTTTCAAAATTTCTACTAGTTTTAGATAAAAAACGGTCTTTACAGTTGACGCGTCGCATGGGCTATAGGTAAACGACTATGTAGATAGATTCCTTATTTAACGTTCAGCAAAGCGAGGGCGGGTCGCTAGTCCTTTATTTATAAATAAATTCATTGTAAATAATTTAGTTAAGACGTACTTTTATTATCACTTTTCACTTTTAAGTTCAGACACCGCTAGTCAATCGCGTCGCGTAGTACCTATACGAGTATTTAGTTTGGATAATAAAGAACATAATTGCACAAGGTTTTTTTTTCTATATGTCAATGATATACCATTTTGGAATCCTCATGATGAGCTCTTTAATTTGATACCCATATTGTAGCAAATAAAAAAATTTTTTTTTTTACTCCTATCTAGGGCGCCTCACGGCCGCCATGTTGGTTTTTGTTTTACGTCACATATCTAAGAACACTTGGGTAATTAAGACGAATCCAACGATACCCTGATTGTCGAAATCCATCAAGCCGTTTCGAAGAAATGAGGTAATAAAGAATATTAGGCTCATACATACAAGATACGCGCGAAAAACATAACCCTTCCTTGGCAGTCGGGTAAAAAGTACCGTTAATGGACCAAGCTACTAGATAGTTTTTGGACTCATTAAAATATAAACTTAGAATTGATGTACGTAAGTGCTAAAATAGTTTAAAATAACTAATGAATTTCATAAATAGGTCTTCAAAGGACGTAATTAGAGCTATATTTAAATGTCCTAAAAATAATATCTGCTATAAATTTCTTCTAATATGACGGAGTTTTAAGACAAGATTTAAATGGATAATTAGTGAATTTTAATTACTCTAATAAGTCGTTGTATACTTAATAATATATGAACCCAGTTTCACGAATGAAGTGTTGTCTAAGTAAGTTTCTAATTTTTTGTAAATCAGTTACAAGTATATTTTTATAACACCTATCATGAGACACTAAATTAACTAAAAAAACACGGTTTAATCACGTACATTAATGGAGTAAAGCTCTACTAGTTTCGAGTGAGCTCTACTAGTTTGTGTAGACTGCGCGACACGCATGCTCTGCTCAATATGAAAAGTCCTCCTGTGACTGATTACTACTAAAATAGTAGTGCTTTTCTCCATTAATATACGTGAGTGAATCACGATTTTTTTAGTTAATAACTATTAACTAAAAAAATCGCGATTCACTCAACTCAATTCAGTTACAATTCGTGTATAAATCACTGATGAAATCAATATAGTTTCTAAATATTGTACATCATAAGGACTGGAATTATGTACCTATACATAATTCAAAACAAATAATTCACATCAAAACATAACATCTTTCAGACACTTAAACAATTTTATTGAAAGTAACGAGGTTGTGGGTCGATCCAGGTCTCTCCTAAGGTGAATAACACTATGTTTTTTACTTAGCAATTGTTGGAAGTATATATTATTTATACACTTACACTTAGGTACTGAGATATATTCCTTGGATCCCCGCCTTAGACCTGTAGGCGTCGCAATACTACGGGTGACTGATTCCCCTTTAGCTAAGCTCTGTAATGATCGATTCGTATTTTATATGGAAGAAAGTACTTCCATTTAATTATGTAACAATAGATACTTGGTGTGTCTGATTGTTACTATGTGATAGGTGATCGATAAAGAAGAAGAGCTTTTATGTTTTACTCCTTTTAAACTTTCTTAGTATTTATTGTATTTGCCTGGTCTAAAATTCAGTCAAATTCATACATCTTATAAATGTGAAAGTTTGTTTGTTTGGATGTTTATCCGTTAATCATGCTGAAACTACTATACAAATTTTAATGCATTTTGGTTTACAGACAGGGTATGAGCTGACTTGGGTATAGGATACTTTTTATATTATTGCCCATGATAAAAAGTATCTCATCCTTGTACTTAGGCAAAGCCGCTAGAAGAAGCTAAAATTAAATAAATCTTGTAGTTTTCCATTTACATTTATTAAAATACAATAATATCTGAAATAACATTATCGATGTAAAAATAATAATCGCAAACCTAACTTATAACAATAAGAATAAATCGTTAGAAAAAGTCGCATCGTCTGATCCAACCAGTAATGCACCAACGCTGGTTTGCATTCAAGGAAATGGAGCAACATAAATAATTTGGAATCCATTCTCGACGACCTCGGGCACACAGTCCGTGAAGGAAATTATAGATGGCATTATTTTAATTGTGATTTAAATTCGCTTCCGTTGGTAACCTGCATTACTTTACAGTGGAAATTAAAACACGAACAAAATTAAACGACAATAGTACTTATAAACTGACTTTTTTAAGTTTTTTTCCTACTACTATGGTAAATAAACATTATAGCTGTTTGATGGAAAATAATTATTGTAGGCGTAATTATATGTCTACGCCATAGTTGTCACAACGCGTTGATGATTATAAGTACTCGTACATATACAAAAAGTATCATGGTTCCTTAAAGAAAAAACGACTGTGTATATGTGAATAGAACATAGAAACTGTTTAAAATACAAATAAAATATCAATCAATACAATCTGACATTCAGCAACATTGTAGCTTTAATATGGTAAAGCTTTTTTAGTACTGTGTTGTTTTTTATTTAGCATAGCGGTGCTTAGCTAACCCACTAGTATAAGACTCATAACAAACGTTGAAATGTGGATATTACGTACCTCTGTCTTTACTACTCGTGTTAGGAAGAAAAATAATATAAAGTTACTTTATTTTATCTATGACACAAAATGTTGTCTTCCAATAAAGTCTACGCAATCAAGTTGTTTTTTTATCGGAGAGTATCTGAAAATATCGATCGCCAGTGATGTCTATGTCGGCCGGTATCGGGGATAAAGTAAATATTACAGGGTGCGTCAACTGTTTGCCGAAGGAAATTGTTACTTAATGGTGCGTGCTGACAGCTGCTCACCGAAAGATCATACTGTATCTTCAGTGACCGTTAGATTCCTTGTAAATCTTTAAGGAATTTACTATCTATCTATTAAATGTTTCTTTTAGTACTTTTTTGGATTCATTATTAAAATGTAAATGTATTGGGCCAAATTAAAAGTACCCTTAACCGACAAACATGCATGAAAAGACTGATGACTGTTGATGAAGCGAAAGAGGTATGTAAGATTCGTTTTAATTGATGGTCCATTGCCTCTGCCTACCCCCATGGGAGATAGGCATGAAATTATATTCTTTTTATTTTTAAAAGTATTTTTCCACAAATAAGTCGGCTTTAATTTACATGAAACCTAGTACTGACTTACTTTTTCTAATAATGTTTTTAAACGCATTACCATTACCACAGATTTTTATTGAGCTTTATTAAAGGAAAAGGACTTATTTCGAAACCGTGATAAAAACAATAAATGTAGCACTTTATCATCATCTCTACCTACATATCTACGTAAATAATTTAAAAGACAATACCTATGTACTGACAATGACGTCAATATCTCAGTATTTACTTCTCTCAACAAATATAATATTTCACAACGTATATTTAACGAGGAAGCAAAGGGTTTAAGAAGTAAAAGAGTAATTTAATAAGCAAGCGATTACGTCAGATGTCGTGGCCTGCCATAAACAACTGATGTGGCCCAATTTTCCACTTCACAAGTTAATCTTAATCCCGCTCCGGGCAATGATACTTGATACACACCACGCAGTCAAGATATATGCAGAAGTTCCACAGTGTTATTTTCTTTGTTATTCGTTTATTAGTAAGACAGTTTTAGTTGTCTATCTTCAATTGGCGTTTGTCTGTGCAACTGGCTGTCAGGCAACATGTAGCGGATTCAATTCCCGCACGAAGCAAGTCTTCGGGTGATTTACAAGCCGTTGTTTCGGGTTTAGGTGAGATGTGTATGTGACCTTATATATTTGTAAACGCACGACACAGGAGAATATCTTAGTATAGGGCGCAACTTAAAAAAAAGAACTAATATAAGGTCTCTGTTAAATGAAATGCACATAGATACAGTGCACATTCCTACCTAATCTAGGGTGAAGTAAAGGTATAATCAGACACAATTCACAACACAACTGTTTTTCTGCATTTATCTGTCGCTTGTCCCACCTTATATTAAGGAGGCGCTCAAAAGCGAAAAAATAACGTCCCTTTCTTCAATCTCGTCCGTAATAGATTCAGTTTGTAGTAATACCATTGTGTAATAAACTTAGTGTTATGTAACTCCTAATGCTACTTGAGCTCTTTGATGTCCCACAGAATTAAGTGATTCTTTCTTAATGTTTCTATTTTTCGTGAATGGGAATGAAAATACATTTTGTAGTTAGTTATGGTAATGTTCCTTCACTATCCTCATTATCTAAAGAGATTCATCTTCTATCTTCTTACACGGAGAAGTAATTGATCAACAAGCTTAGTATTTGCTCAAGGCGGATTAGCGATATCAAAAATTACAAGTTAAAATTTACCTCACGCTGTTTTTCTGTATTATTATTGTATAATAGCGATAAAGACTTTATTTGTTAATTTATAAGGTGCAATTTTCAATGACTAGTACATTCATTTTCAAAAAGATTTTACCATTCGTTGCCCTTTTAAAGCCTTGTTTATTGAATTTTCATTACATTTTGACGGATTTAAAAGTTTGTAATGAAGTATGGCCATAAAGACTATATGACACGATTTTATTACTCGTCGCTGTGCTTTTCCATACTAAAAGGCATTGAACTCAATGTTTGCAATGTTTTTTTTAAGGGGAAAGTCATCCAATGACTTCGCCTGCCTTGTGCGAAGCGAGAGGGAGTGTCAAACTCTAAAACTACCCCGTTCCTACTTCTGCTTTTCGAGCCGGAGCCCCGGTAACCCATTAGGCAGTTCGCAGCTTCGGGACGGCATTAGCCCTACTAGGCCCCATCTTTGGTGGTCTGATGGCTCTTAGAGCCCGGTTCTGGTCCTGGTTGCAATGCTGGATATTTTTTTTTTTTGATAAATAAACTTTATTAATTTTAACTTTCAATATCTTTTTTAACCTTAAAGTTTGTGCATTCCAGTGAATCTTCTTTAAATAAAAAACTTTAAATAGCCATAAACTAGAAATGTTTTTAAGTAAATGCACACCGTGTTGTGTGCTCTTGAAAATTCTTTCAAAATTGAAAATACGCCTCATATTAAGTATCTTGTACCTAGCAACTGTTTGACTGAAAAGGTAATTTACTTGCTATTAAATCCTTAAGGTACTTTAATAAAATTTATTACATTACCAGAATTAATAACATAATTTCAAGTTTCATGAAGTTATATAAAAATTGTAAAGTAATTCAATCTTAGCAAGCTTTCTGTGAATAGGTTTGACAATAGTTTTGAAAATTCTACTTAAACTAATTTAACAGATTGGCATTTTCATTACTTAGATTAGGTATTATATAAAGTTTGATTATTTCACATGAAAAATGTTATTTGGGAACAAACTTTTAAATTGACCTCATGACTCGAATACTAAAGAAATCTGTTTCTATCAAATAATTAAGGAGTCAGAAATAACTGGAACCAGTACGAAATTCTGTTGAAAGGCTGTCACTTTTAGTTTTGTGACAAAGAAATTCACATTTAAAACTTTAAATTCGACTGTAAAGTTCCATTTTACAATAAAGAACACAATAAGAATATTTATTTTAGCCTGCATTTACTAAGACCTATTCATTACATCCAGTACTATAATGATTACGAAAAAAAAAAACTGCCAGTCAGATATTAAAAATGCGTGTTCCCAACCATAGGAGTGTAATCGTAGCGACCTTAAACTAACGACCTCAATCCAGAACATGCGGAGTGTTTGAAAGTGCTTGCCGAGTCAAAGCCCGGCTTTATAAAGGTGAAAAAACGGTGGAGATGCGGTGTGAAGCGGTTGAGAGGTACAGAGATAGGAATGTGAAGAGGTCGATCGAAAATTGCGTTCATATTCTTTTGAGTACGTTGTTGGAATTTTCGTATTTTTTGTGCATCTAAATCGTTTGCATGATTTTTATATTGGATTTAGCAAAAAGCAAGTACACCATATGAGAACACTTAATCTATTTACGTATATATAAAAGAAAGAAGGTTTCATTTATAACTCAAGAATGGCTGGAATAAAATTTGGCTGAAAATTGGTGGGAAGGTAGTTTAGAACCAGAAAACGAACAAGATAATTTTTGTCCAAGTATTTCCTGAAAATACAACTGGTATGGGAAAAATCGGCATTGCGTGAAAGAAATCTTTGACAGAAGCTTGTTGTATATAAATAATGACACATAAAATAATAAAATGTTGGCTCTTAAGTTGGACATAGTCTGCTAGATAACACGCCAGCGTCTGAATAGCCATTGGGACAGCTTTTATCACGGAAAAAGCAGCATTTTTTCGATAAAGCTGTAATATCCAGCTTTTGTCCAAACGCAAGAAACCATATGAGCCTCTTACTGTCAGTAAATAAATAGGTGAGTATAATGAATTAGATGCTCTAGTCTCCGCAGACGACTGTCTAGCCAATCAGAATAATAGAAATAACAAGCCTTTGATTTTCTTATCTCGTCCGCCTACCAGACAGTCACCGGCATGATATGACTGACCCTTCTCATATTTAATATAGAATCTATAAATGGAATGTTTGTTTTTCCTCAAACGTGGGAAGAAGTATATAACATCCTACGGCAACCCTTTTTTAGTCTGTTGTACTTATCTCCCACATTTTTTCCAAAAACAGAACCTAAGTCCAAACAATAATAGGACTTTTGCTGCTTTTTTTCGGCCATGGTCGGCCCACTGTAGGGCAAAGGCCTCACTACCCTCCCTTGTCTCTCGTCTCTTCGTAGAGCTTTGCTGCTACATATATTTTATTTTGTTACAATCGGAAAACATGTGACACAGCGAAAAACGTCTTATCATGCATCTATTACAAGTGTTTTCTCGATCTATGAAAAACATGTTTGGAAGAGGAAAAATAATATAAATGTTAAATCAGAATGATGGCATTATACACTTAAACAATACTTAATACATTCATTTAAAATGTACCACACAAAATTGACTAAAATTCAGTCATTCCGTCGATCATAGCAAAACTGTTCTATCTAAACCACTCTCAGGTCTGTGGTGTTCTGTAGGCATTCCCGTAGCGTCTTGCATATTCTTGCTTCTCGCTATCATGCGCCACATTTCTTTGCTTAAGGCGCTAAAACAAACTTCTACTGCTCTATTCATTGTTTCTTCATACCTAGTAACATGTAACATACACATATTCTTCATAAAACGTATATAAAAGTCTATTTCGCTGGGATTTGTACGCTTGTAAAATATAAAAGATGAAAAAAAAACTTATTACATAACCTAGCTTTGTAAAATAAGGTCTTGGAAACCATATTGTGTTCCTACGTCTGTGCCTAAATTGTTTGTTTGCTTTGAGGCTTAGTTATACTAAAATACCTTTTTGTTCTTAAACAGTTTGTCGAGTACATTAGATTTCTTTGAAGTTACTTTCTGGAAGCATGATCAAGAAAATAATGTGTCGTGCTTACAGTGAAACTTGGCTTAGTAAAAATATCACTCATCACATCTTATTTAAGAGACAGTAAGTAAGAGGAATAGGGGGGTAAACGAACAGACGGGTCACCTGATGATAAGTAATCAACGCCGCCCATGGACACCCGCAATACCAGAAGATTTTTCTAAAGGAATACGCTCTTTTCTTAAAGGTAATCTGTCTTTTAATAAATAAAAGCATTATTCCTAAACGAGACAATTATTCAGACCTTTTTTTAATCACACCGTTCATTACCTATGGTTAATGTTCCTTAAACGAAACCTTTAAAAAACTTTCAATTGTTTATTCATTTCCATTTTAAAACGTCCGTCTGAAAAACTTAAGACAATAAGTTGTAACTTTTTAAACAAAGTTTAATTTTATTGCGACACCCCTTTGTGGTGTTTGTTTGAGTTGAAATATACAATTGAGTTAGAAGTTGTGTATTTAAGCTGTGGTTTAACAACAGGACCAATTAATCAAAGGTACCTGAATCCTGTAGCGGTTGTAGGGTTAGACCTAAATCTTAATACTAAGGCGTCGGTAGGGTTATTTAATGATTCGTGGCTAGCAAGGAGCAGTGATAAATTAGGTGCCTTATTGGCGTTATACTGTTTAAATTCCTGTTAATGGATGTAGTAACATTGAATTTTATTGTTGCGCTTAGTGTAGCGTCAGGCACAATCTGCTTTTTCTCATCTTTTTCATTGTTTTTTAACCAACATTTCATTGTTTTTTCTTACATTTACGTTAGAATTACTCTACTTACATCTTAGTCTATTATATTTTGTGTTTTGTTATAAGGTGTACAATAATCTATATTTTTATCTTAAAAAGAAGAAGCCAGCTGTGGTGTTATCCGTTCTTGATTATCCTAAAAGTGTTAAACAATATCCTTAAAATTACTCCACCATATCACGATGCTATATTTAGAAAAGTAGGAATTGTCTAAAACATTTATTCAAGTTAGCAATTCTGTGTAAGTAGCTATTTAGCCAAAATTGCGAAGATTCAACCTAAGTGACAGTGGTGGCTTGAATATTTGCAATTTGAGGCTAAATACAGATAAGTATATGCTATCTTTAGAGCCTGGTGGGACTTGTAGTAAGAGAAAATAATGTCAAATATGTAGTACCTAGTAAATAATTGCCAACTTATGTACACTGCTGTCGATATTTACCTAACTTGAACAATAACGAATTGTTAAATAGAGCAATACAAAACTAAAATTTCAATAACAGTACCAAACAATTGAGGCACTAGACCCATAGACACTATAAACTATCAAACGAACTAAATTACTCTAGATACCAAACAGAAACAAAAGAAAACATTCCACCAAGTCCATCACCTTTAACATTAAGATTTCTAGTGCTAGAACTTATAGATTCCCTAGACCTTACAATAAGTCTACTGACCAACTGGTATGCTTAGATTGAAACCTAGTTTCTATACCTGGAGTTAAGCAGAGCACGTGCCTAGATTAGTAAGATCTGGCTCAACACGTGTCAATTTGTGAGCATTGCACCGATTGTAAATGTTTGTTACCGGTCATAAACTATCATGGTATGCAATGAGTTAGTGTCTAGTAATATCATGTTCTGATATTAGTTTCTGCTGTAGATGTTATGGAACTTGGACGACTTGGGTGTAGATTGAAGTGGAATGGTATTATAATATTACAATTACAATTCAAATTTACGTTTCTTCACTGAATTGAAGATAGAGCCAATTTAATTAGAACTCTAAGTTCAAATAATGTGAATGTATAGACACGAGACAATTGTCCAATATCAGATACAATGTATTAATTTTTCTTCTGATATCAATCAAGTATTTACTTCGGAGTATGATATTCGATTACAATATGACAGATAACATCTTGACCACCATCCGTACCATTCTAACTTCACTTAATCTTTAATTACAACAAACCTACATATCACCAAAGTGTTCTAACATTTAATTTTCCCGCTCCATTACTTCCCATCTTCCAGTTTTTGTCCACAAAGACATCGTGTCACGTCTACAAAGAGATTTATCACAGAAAAGATAAACTACTTACATTACTTTAGGAGACACGGTGCGTTGTCCATTACCGCGTGGGTACAATAAACATACTGAGATACAATAAACAAGTAATAAAAACTATTCAATGGATAGTTAACTGCCAGGAAAATGGTGATTACTTTAAGTATGGGAACGTGTACGATTTAATAGAGAATGAGTTACGAATATGTTAAAATTGTTCTGTTTGGTAATCGTCTTGGTACTTGATTGATTATGATTACTTAACAGGTATGATTACTAAATTGAATCGAAGCACTATTTGTAAGTATTCAAAATGTAATACATAGTTTTTTTGAGGGAGGAATATCATCCAATGACTTTTCCTGCCTTGGACAAGGCAAGAGCGACTGTCAGACTCTTACTGACTAAAAACCACCCCGTTCCTACTCCTGCTTTTCGAGCCAGAGCCCCGGTAACCCACTAGGCAGTCTGCAGCTCAGGGTAATACATAGTTAAAATCTAAATTATGAAACTAACTCATTCAATTACAACAATTCATGGTTTACAAACAAATTACCATTCACAGAGATTTATTCACATAGAACCGTTTTATCAGCAAAACAAACGAAGGCAGCATAATCTTATAAAGTGTCAATAACAATTAAAATATTTAGGTTACAAATTCATTTGGCTATTAGATTTAGTTCCCCTCGAGTGTTGAAAAGAGGCCAAATCTGAGGGCTGAATGAATAATATGCATATTGCATACTCCGCCTGCCAAAATTTGATAGCCTTATTTAATATTAATAGACAGTCATTTATACAAAAGCTGCTTCTAATCGAATATTAAATTGAAACCACTAGAGATCAAAGGAATTAATTCGAAATGAATTTAGGAAATTAGTAGATAGATTCAATAATTCCTTGTACTGAGCAAAACGTTCAACAAAGTAATACTTTTTCAAACTACACTGGACCTAAAAAAGAACTATACTTTTTTCACCACCCACCTTCAAAGGGGCCTAGCTTCTTTTGGGAGAAAGACTAGGGAGTGTTGAATTTTTACCTCCGAAGACCCACAGTCTAACACCTGTTACAGCATGAGCCTCGCTGTACAATTACACGGCAGTATCTACCTGACAGCCTAATTCCAATAATCTTAATAATTGAGGAAAACAACGATTCTGTAACTTGAATATTACATTTAAACGTTTATCAGTAAAAAACAATATCAAAACATAAAAATATTCTTTAAGAGACATTAATTTCTTTCTACAACCTTTTTATCATTACCGTAAATGCTCATAATCATAATGAAGATAAAAGTTAAAGCTTGTATGTAAAAAAGAAAACATTACATTGAGTGCAAAACTCTTCAGATTATCTTTATCTAAATTAAAATCACATACTGTACTGAAATTAGTTATTTACAGACAGTTAATAATAAATGCTATAATATCCTACGACTTAGTACGAAACAATTTCCTCTCATATTTACTTCAAACATACATAGGTATTTTAAATATTTAAGTATTAAATAAGCTTTACCATAATAATTTGGCAGCTTTATTGAGTCGTCTGTCACATACAATTTCCATACTTTTTTTAGACATTTCTCAAGAGAACACTACAATCCACTACTGGAAGATAGGCATTCTGGTATCGTCATGTATTGTTACGCTTTTTATCTCCTAAGGGGTAGGTAGAGCACGTAATGCCACTGCGCAATGCACACCCACTTTTCATATTGTTTGTTATAAGTCCCTTGAGTGAGCCTTTTTCCATATACTATAAGCACAATTCCATTCCGACTCCGTGCTACTACTGAGAAATAAGCATTCTCTCTGTAAAAAAAACTTTTTCCCACCGTCATCCCATGTAATAGGGGGTGAAATATACTAAGCACAATCCAGACTCCGTATTTCTACTGAGAAATTGTTCGATAGGCATACTCTACACGAAAAAAATTTTGTCACCATATCCACATTTAGCAGATACATTCATGATAGCATTTTAAAATCTTCAAACTTATCGCAAAGCCTTGCTACGTCCTCTCTCTTTTAAATGAGTACTCACCTAATCGATCTTTCATACACCCAAGGGAAGAAGAGGGATCATAACAAACGAAATCTACTACTTATATAGCACTGTCACATTTCACATTCAACAATGTATTTTGTGGTAATTGATATACGTACGAAAATCTGACAAAAATTCAGAGTCGTAAAATGGTTCTAAAACCGTCCAAGGTCAAGTACACTTCTCCAGCAACGCACTAAAGAAGCACTATGCACTTGGTTTTTATTAAAACCTTTTTACCATAAAAATGTTCACGAGGAACATTCAATCTCACTTTGAAAGTATTTAAATGATTCGAAAAAGGTTTCACGGTTTTGTCTGGACCTCCTTTGTAGGGTCTAAACAATATCAATTAAGCGATTGTTTCTTTGTTTTTAGGAAAGGGTTTGTTTTCTGGTTTTGTTTATAAAACTTTTAAATACAATTCCATGTTTTTTATTTGGGTTTTATTAAGCAATTGATAGAATAAAACAGTTATTTAAGCTCTTGTATGCCATATATAAGACACAATAGAAATTACATTGTGTCTCGCGTACGTTTTGGCATACGACGAGTTAACCTGATTGTCAATCACAAAAACTGAATTATCTTTATAATTCACAGAAGTCACAATACATGCATTCAAGTCCTTGACAAAATACGTTTCAGTAAAACCCTGCATTTAGATAAAACGTAAAAAAAAAACAAAACGCTAAGCAAAAACGCTCACGACAAAGTATCAGAGAAAGTGTGATATCAACAATACGAGCCAACACTAAGTGAATGCAATGTTGCAATGTTGCTGAAGTATTTTGTACCTACAATCTGAAGAGACATAAAGACGGAATAGATGACACCCACCCATGTGTAGTTTCATTTATTTTTACAATCTATTTTTAGCTCTTCAATGGAGGGGTACTTGTAGGATCTCTAAAGCCTCAGCCGCACTGAGGCTTTTTTCTCGCGTACGATTTACCAGACTAACAGCGAAACCATTGAGGCGTTCGTGCTACGCCGCGATTTTTAACCGCGAAACGGCCCACGATATTTTCAACCTTAAGTTCTACCACTAAGTCTCAAAGTCATCATAATTTTAGTCATCTTTAAAATCAGTTGTAGAAAAATATCTCAAGTATTGTCGATTTCATTCAGTTTTTTGTTTCGCTGCGGCTTAACTATAGTGTGGCTGAGGCCTTAAAAAGACTCGTATATTCTTCGATTTTTTAATAAAAACTCAATTTCAAAGTAACACCTACACTGCTTTTAATCCCAACTAAACTTCCAGATATATATCTGCTAACGATAAAGGAACAGTTGAAAATAATAAATAGAAAAAGTTGCTACCCCTTTCAGTCCCGAAGAATAGAAATACAACCTTATGTTGACCAGGAAAGGTTTGTTTTAGTTTGTATTAGGTTGCTTCTTAGTTGGAGCTGTTCACACCCTAAGTCTCAATTAACGAGCTAACTGCCTAACTTAACTAAGCGGGACCTAACTTAGTACAATCGGTGACAGAGGTGGAAAACTTTTAAATATGTTACCTTAACTTATGATAGTGGGAACCTTGGAGGTAGTTGACCTGTGAAGTTTGTTCTACAATAAAAATAATACTAAACTATAAGTTTTTTTGCTGAACCAAACACTCTGGAGGGTTTGAACGTTGTTGCACTTTTTGTTTTTAGAAAACTTTGCGAAGAAAGTGCACAGCTTTCTTTAGATTTTATAGTGTTAGGTACTGGAAGAACGAAATTTAATGGGTCCTTTACACACACTACCTAAGTAGGTATACAATATACATACATATGTTACTGAAACATAACATGTTGTATTAGCGAATACAAAATAATTTCTTCAATTTTCTTGTATAGCATTATCAAGACCTCAAATTAGCCCCAAACACGAAAAAAATATACGACTATTCTACAATACATAGTTATAACTTAGTTCCACATTAACACATTTATTTATTTACGCAGTGTGAGTAACAAAGTAACTGCTGAGCTACGCAATATATTACAACTAATGACTCTGATTCAACGAGCCTCCACACTTCGTAATAACAGACCTAATAAATGGACCAGCATTCCTTGTAATGTTCATTTATTTCTAGATGTACTCACAAGAATTTGCTGGTTTTGGTAAAAATGAATAAGGCGATTTATATCCAAACGTTTTCCAGATGTGAAGGTGCAATCTTTTCAAACGATTGAGCGATAAAGAATTTTCTGAAAAATCGACTAGTCGTCGATAAACAATATTTTCCAAACCCGTCCAAGATAAAGTACCCCACTCGCATGTAATGCAACCCTCTCAAACCATATTGCTTGTTTCCAAAACGACATTAGCATTGAATATGAAAAATGTAGCTGACTCCGTTCTATCGTTTCCACGCGATTTTTTCACGTCATAAATCCAGATTTTCCTCAGTCAGCATAAATTAGAGCAGGTTTTCGCCTGAAAGTACATAGTGCAGTGGGGTCATTGACCCGTGGTCCGCTCGATACGACGCAGTCTAGTGTTGCGTTCCGATGCACACACACATGCACATGGGTTACGGTGTCTGTATGCACACATAGGCGGGGTTAACCCTTTCGATGTGCCATGATGAATTACCTTGCGGTATGTGATCGACGTGTGATACTAGGGCGAATAGGATGTAGTTATTTGATTTATGTCACTGGAATTGATGTTTGATAGGCCATGAAGTTAGTCTCTTCAGACCACGTAAAACACTTACAAATTGTTTACAACAAATTTATTTTTTTAATCAAACCATCCCCCCTTTTACAACTTATCGAAAGTCGCTTAGTATCTTATGTAGACTGCAACAAAAACTATAAAGCAACACACCTGATGATAGTTTGATAGTTACACTAAGTCGGGGGGTAAGTGCCCCAAGTTTCACCAGACACGACTAATGTATTCACCCGGCGTTCCTCAATACTTTAGATATGCTCCATGATTAGTTCAGCTAAAGTTGAAGGAAGATTGAATCTCTAGAAAAACAATTTAGTACAAGAGTGTCTTTTGTCGAAATGTTTATGTTTATTGATGTCTGTAGTCTGTCTGTTCTTGTAGACGATGTCTTAGTACTTGATTAAAAAAGTTTTTAATTAAGGACAGCATTATTGCTTGGTGATAGCATGCAGTAATTATATTATTATACATTTAAAATTAAAACAAATAGGAACCTAAAAGTTGGCTAGCAATAATACCTGTGGTGGGCTGTACCCACCTTTGTATATTAGAGTTGCAATATGCAAAAAAATTAAACCAGCTATTTTTCTTACCGCCTCTGTTTTTTAAGGTATAATATTCCTAAAACCTTTTTAACCTAAGTAACTCAATTATACTTCGCCCAAATATAAGAATGGAACCAAAACATACAATTAATAACAAACACAATCTTGTTCATTAAACCGACAATCTCCTTTGTATCCTAAAATTCACAAGAAACTTAACAAACATGGGTAAGTACAGCAGTAAAAACACATCAAGGCGACATCTGTCGTCAAGTGTTGTATACTGAGATTGGAAAGTTAATGCTTGTCAAATCGAGTGAATGCGTGTCCTGTCTGCAACTTCGTGAACTGCAGCGTTTTTTGACGTTTCTTTGAAAAGGACACATGGACGGTGTTTGTGGTGCAAGTCGAGCGTGAAATGAGCACCGCTGAAGTTTAATGTTTGGGGGGAACGGATTTGTTATCGGTCACTTGAAGGGCAAGGCTAAGTAGGAACGATATGCTTTTAAAAGTAACAGTTTTTTTTTATCGTCACACCCTTTATCCCCGAAGGGGTAGGTGCACATTATGGCACGTAAAGCCACTGTACAATGTACACCCACTTTTCACAATTTTTGTTGTAAGTACGAAATAAATGTTATAATACTCGTAAAAATATAAAATTATATCTCACGAATATAATGTAGAAAGTAATTTTAACACAAATAACTCCCCGAGGGCGCAGAAAAATATGTAGGCAGATATAACATACCCGACTAACTTTTTTAATGTAATTATAAAATCACAATTATATTGTTATTTTGTATTGTTAAATAATAATTATATAGATAAATCTATATAAGTTTGCCAAAATTCAGAGTTGTCGCATAATCTGTAATTATCTCCATAGTCACATAGCCTGTTTTAAGAATTGTGCAGCTCATTAAAAACTGATCAGAGACAACAATATACCCACACACCACCCACATAACACACAACAATACTATGCAATTTCAAGTCCCCTAAACTTTTTGCCCACTGTAATCTTAGTACAAACGTCTTACTTCAATCAGACAGACACACACAACATAATCTCTGCACAAATCTTTACAACGAGACCATATTTTATGTATGAACATGATATATGTCTTGAAGGATTTGCTCCAGCCACGCAAAAACTCGAGCGAATACTGCGACCCGCCTCTCTTAGGCTTCATTTCATCTCTCTGTTAATAATACAGTTTTTGTACCCATCCTACATTCAGTTTCGGGATTTTAACGAAGATTACATTACATTATATTATGTCTCTCGTTTTTTGCTACTTTAGTGAAGATTGGTCTTAATTTCATCCAACGCCTTTGCAAACTGTAATAATTTTGTCTGGGTTGTTTTTTTATAAAATGTTGCCTCACAATAGGATTTTCTCCTGTGTTGTGGGTGCGTTTATAATCATAAAAATTCACACACACATTACAATCAGACCTGAAATAACAATTTGTGGATGACACAAAGAGCCACCACGCCAATCGTGCAGTCGATTTAGTTTACTAGTAATCAGAGAATATTATTATGATCATATTTTTAATAAAAATCGACACCAATTCAAAGCAACTCCCTAATAAACACACCTAGTTTCGTTATAGAAACGATGTCAGGAAACAATCCGTCAAAAATACTAGGACGGCGAAACTTTAACAAAAACTAACCGACTTCTGTGCTGTGACGAAATTGTTATTTAACAAAAACGTTGATCTAACACTATCTGGGTCCCCCATATTACTTTGCAAATCGTCCGTCCCAGATACATTGTAAATTCAATATCTGAACCCGGTAACCGCGAAACCTGAAATGGTGCGATGAATAAAAAATGCGAATCACCCCTTATATTAAGGGCTTAAAGTGGGCTACCGACGGCAGGCATAGATACGGATACTATACAGACAGTAAGACCCATATTTTACTCTTTAGAAAAAGTAAGAGGATCCAAGTTTGTGTGCTGTTGATCCTTATTCGGAATCGAAGTGCTTTTTTATTTAAAAATATTTTTCCACTCGTAGCAACAATGTTTGAATACGATCTTCCTAAATGTCAGTCACATTTGCAACAACTGAACCAGAATGTTTGTATGTAAAAGTTGAATAAAATAAATATATAACTTCAAATAATGTAAACAAAAACTAATTTATAATTCTAACAAGTATGTATTTGTATAATATGTAGTGAATAATTATATTAAAAAGGAAAGTGTGTGGGTTTTAAAACTTGTTACTGTTTGTTTTGCAAAAATGTGGATACAATATATTGCTATGTATTTGGTAAATTAGGGACCAATTTTCAGAAAAAAATTGTAAGTACACATACTATGTTATTCTACAAATACATAACATAATAATTAGAAAAAGAACTTTGGAATATTTAATGTCGATTAAAAAACTATTACGTTTTTTTTCGATCGTTTTATTTATACACATGGTGATTTTATGTTATTAAATATGATTATAACTATCGTTATCAATACCTATATAGTTACCTACTTCAGTAATCAAGCTAATTAATCCTAGTAGTTGTCAGGATAACATATTCTTTTGTCCAGTATAACCTCAAAATAGCAGGTATCGGTAAATTAATTCAGCGAGGTGAACACTCGAGTTATAGGACAGTGGAGCAATCACGATATATTGTACGTAAGCGGTTTAATTACCAACCCGGTGATAACCCGGATAACGGGCACACGATACAAAAGGTGGCTCGTGTTGATAAAAAATGTCCTTTTTAGAATTCCGTGGAAAAACTAACGAAACCAATTGATTTTTTATGGTATAAGTCGGTAAACGTGCACACGTGATCATCTGATAGTAAGCTATCGCCGCCGCCCATGGACACCCGAAACACCAAAGGCGTTACAAGTGTGTTGTCGGCCTCTTGGGGATTGAGAATATAAGGCTTGTTGGGGAATTGGGGATTGGGTAAATTGGGAAGGGTTTTGATAGATCCTCTGTTGTTATTTAATTTGTTAATGAACTATATCATATCAAACTTAATTTTAGCATTACAATATATTAAGTGTCGTTTTCATAAAATAGGTCTTTATGATTGATTACAAGGCATACCTAACTACACGAGACACAACACATTTTCATTAATAATAAGTAGCTACCTAATATGTCGAGATATAATAATATTTACTAATGCACCCACGCTACGAACTAGAAAAAAAACACAAGTAAGTAGGTAATTGGGTTTTATACGCAGTATACCCACTTATCCTTGTTCAAAAAACAAATTGCGAATTACATCTTCACATAAAATAAAATATAATACCGTACCTTGTCGGAATTTCAGCATAATGATATCGAAATGTGGGTGTATTTATAATGGAAATCCTACATCCCGACAAATGTTAATGTAAGTCTCAGGTTGCTGGATACGAACCCACTACCATTAGGTAAGCGTCACTGAGCATCCGGGCCGCTAATGAGATTCTATTATGAAGTAAATTATTATGCACGAGTAGGGTATTGAACTTAGGTAGCTAAGTGTTAATTAACATCATTGATGTTGAGTAAAGCATGTTTAAGTAAAAATAAACTCTACATAATGTATGCAAAGGTTATTTTTACATGAAAAGTGAAAACGATGGTTTACTTTATAAAAGAAGAAGATTAGTGTTGTCTCGCTTCAACAAACGTTCAGATATGTGCTGGTTCAAATTACTTGACGTTTTACTAGCTTTGATTATAATAGTTGAAGTAATCGAAGCAATGTAATCAAGAATTATATTGTGAATCTGATTGAAAAAAGTAACCTATGGACTTTCTTGCTCGTTCTTCTCCATAGCAATCTATATTTTGGTACGAACAAATAGCTTTATTAGAGGACTGACCGACAGACAGATTAGTAATACTATTATATTTGCTCTGACATTCAAAAGTGCCTTCCTGGTATATTTGAAATAAATAATTTTGACTTTGACTTTGAATACATAGATCAAAGTTTGCACTGAACTAAGATCAAACTTGTAAGTTTAAACCAATTGCGAAGTATAAATCCCTAAGAGACTATGATGCACTGATTCGACTTAAACTTGGACTTATTTTACAACTTGAAGTTAGTAAAACAAGTTTTCGATCAAAGCCACTAAAACATTATATTACATATGCATCAAAAGGAGATGGCTAAATGACTGACCCAGGCATAATAACAAGAATACGAATTTCACGCTAACCCGTATCATTTAAATATTCACTTATGAATTATTTTGTGTTTAACTAATTCTTATAACTTGGTGAACAAAAATTAACAAAAATAAGTTTCATAATTGATTTTTTTCTGTTGTGGTTTGACATGACAACACGGAAGTAAGTACTGCAAGCTATTATTAGGACATTAGTTTCCCCGAAAATCAATTCGAAATAATTAAACGAACATCAATTTTTAATAACGGTAATATAATGACTTTTTTCTGAAACCAAATAATTGTAAATGTTTTGATCGACACAAAATATATATTTTGTATAAGATTGCACAATCTTACTATATATTTTGTGTCTGTCCTTGGTTACTTTGTGTTCATTATCTAGTATAAGCAGAACTGTTTACCTATCTACCTCATATATAAATAACTTTCGGCTTAGGTACCTCAAAACGCCTTGGAAAAGTTCAGAGCAATGTTATATTTTGAAGTTTTTGTTACGTTGTTTGACGTAGGAGCGCTACTTTATTTTCAGGATTGCGCAGATATGCCAAGTTTCTGGACCTTCTTAACTACAAAATATCAATCTTTAATTATGCGGCTTTATTTATTGCTAGGTACCATATTTATACTATATTTATTTGTACGGGTTACGACGTCCATACTTTGGTTTAGCCATGTCCTTTACTTGAAATTTTTCAGAACAAAATCAATTCTTATAACTTTTCACAAGAAAAATTTTAAGAGAATAGAATTTTTATATTAAACTTCTTTTGTCGATAGTCAGCGATTTGGCTTTTAACTATTTTCAACTTTATTCCAGTAGGGATAAGGATGATTAGTTGGTTGGAAACATTTTCCAATGTACTTCGTATAATTATGGACGCTATATAAATCAAGTTTCTTTACAAAATGTTCAGTTGGATTTTTCAAGGTTTTTGACTGGCGACATTAAGCACCCAGTCATTTCTCAGTTTGAAATTGCGAACCCGCATTGATCGGGATTGAACCCGCGTGGATATTAATGCTCAAACCTTCTTCGTGTGAAAAGAAGCCTTTGGTCAGCAGTGGCTACTTATAGGCTATTGATGATGAAAAAAATCTAAAAGATGTGTCATTGAACAAATTTCCTGACAGAATTCCCTGAAGTAAGATTTCCTGAAAAAAATCTCTTTGTACTACAACAAAACAAGTTCTCATAAGAGCCGTATGTTTACTTAAATTTAGGTGTGGTGACCGTCGTACGTTGCGAATCGTTTCAGCTACACGTTGCTTCAGTATCTAGTTTCGGGCCAATGCTCGTGGCAATGGCCGAAAATTCGAAAAAAATAAGGTTATCTTTTTTCCAAAACAGAGTGCGAAAGGGGACTGTAATTTATCCGAAACATGTAGCTTGACCCAATGAGTACAGGCTATGACAATAATTTTAACTTCTATCATATTCATATAAGATTAATTTGTATGTATAGATTTTTTGTGAACTACGACATTACTGCATGCATTGCTGCATATTTAACTAACATAACAATTCTATTTCATGTTAAAGATTTAAAAAACAAAATCTAAACAGCATTGCAACGATGCGCCAAGAATTGCAAATTAGGGGTGAGCCTTCGTGCCCGTGGGGGGTCGTTCAACCCCACGTAGGTAAGTGGGTCATGGGGAGTATGGGGCCTTACCTGGTATTACTTCCAATGATTAAGGTTTTACTATTCAATGCCCTGAAGTGAAGTGCAATGTCGAATTACAGTAATGGACAGGTTTTTGCGACTGTGTTGACTGTGACAGAAATCAATGCTATCTGTAATCTTCTTCGCATATATTAACAATGTTCTACAATTAACGTAATTTTTACTTTAAAAATGTACTTTGTTTTGCTATACGTTAGTTACTTAAAGTATATAGAAATCACGAGAAAATCTAAATACTGTTACACCACGAAACATTAAAAAAATAACAACTCTACCATAAAAGAAACTTCAGTATAATGTCATAATAAAAGAAATCATGAAAATAAATACTTACAAAGAAAAATATATACAAATATTATTATGTAATACATAAAGATACTAAGTACATACAAATTTCCACGTAATTAACTTTGGGCGTGTCGCTGCTTGTGACGATATTACTTTATGCGTTCCTCAAGCACTTAATATCTGTATAATGTTATATACAAGCATTTTCTTTGAAGACCTTCCTCGTATGAAACATGTTTTCATAAATAATGTAAGCAGCACAAGCTCTTACTGAAGAACTATTTGATTTAAGATGCATTAGTTTGTAATGATATTTGAAGTTGCATTTTTTACGCATACACACAATGTCACGCCTTTATATCACCGAAGGAGTAGGCAGAGGTGCACATTACATGCCGCTATACAATGTACACTCACTTTTCATCATTTGTGTTATAGTTAAGTCCCATGTAATAGAGAGTGGGCCTATTGCCATATACTGGGTACAATTCCAGAAACCGTGCTACTACTGAGAAATTATCGAAAAACTGAAAATAGTCCAGTAATGCTTTGTCCGACCCGGGAATCGAACCCGAGACCCCTTGTCACTTGTCACTACTCACACTCAGTAGCCAGTTGCATTTTTTATGTGCTAAAATGGCTATGTTCTTATTTATTTCCTATACTTTATAGTTTTAAAATGGTTTTTTAAGTTAATAGTGCAAGTACCTAATCTCATTATTATGTACACTTTTAAATGTGCTGCTAATATTTTTTCAAATATAATTTAATCTCAGTCAAGTTGATAAGCTTCTAGAATAACATGATTACTTAGTTTCAGATTATTAGTCCCAAACATAACAAGATGGTGATAATTCTATACATTAGTTACAAATAATTAATTCAGAGCGAGTTCTGAAACCCGAAGGGCCATAAACGTGACTCCTTTACGTCATTTGGGTCTTGAACTCACGAGGTCAATATATGCATAATAATTACTATAATAGGAAAGTTCATTAGCCTGTCATTTGTAATCCCTTGTCTTTGTATGTAAGCAAAGAATTAACATTGTCTATTTAAAAAAATACGAGTACAATCATAGAATATTTTATAAATATTGTATTTTTTACAAAAGAGTGTGAGTGACATTCCAACCCATATAAATCTCTAATTTTAAAACAATAAATTCAATTGTCAAACTACATATTTTAACCATAACTCAATCTGTCATTTTAAAAAGAAAAAAACAATTGACTGAGATATCGATAAAAAACTATTGGCTGATAAAGTACTCAACTGCAGGTGTTGTCATGGCAACGAGTTAATCTCTCCGAGCCGTTAATTGGAAAACGTTGAAAGTATTCCGTCTACATGATGGAATCGATCTTTACAAAAAAAAGAAAGATCTAACTTTATCTTTCTTTTTTTCGTGATTCTTTGTGGTAAATAGCTCTGGTGATTTTGCAAGTGAATATTACAGTAGCTATAAAAAGCAGATCTGTTATGAAAAAAAATATATATTTACCTGTTTTTGAAAATATTTACATGACATGCTCTGTTTCAACAGGTCAAAGACCTCTATAAGAGATAATATTAAGATTTTACAATTTCTTGTTATAAATGCAAAAGATGTTCTTTTTTTATAAAATCCTGTCAGACAAGCCTTGGAGATTATAAATTCAATCAAATGAGTAAAATATTTTAAATTTACATGAAAATGTAATCATAATCTTACAATTCGAAACTGGCAAGTTATCTTGACTGACAGACATTCGTAGTTGCCTTTAAAAGTACAAAACAAAGTACATTGTATTTGTATTTATATGATTGATTTAATATAAGTTAAAGTGCTGTTATTACCTCCCTAGAGACAACAATTAGGAAGTCAAATAGTTATGAGCAAAGCTAACCAACCAACGGAAACAAATAGAACCCAGTTGTGGTGCCCCCTGGCGGCGCTCACGTGAAACTTAATCATGAGAACTAGACGTTAGTTTGAGTGGTAGTTCATAATACATTCATTTGGTTAGTGGATTCAATATTTTGTTTGCAAATAATATGAAATCTTCTCAATGTATCAGAGACATACTGGCTTTTCAGTCATTCATGAAATTCTGAAACATTTTCATTGAATAAATGCGTGTGTATTTGAGAATCCTTTTGTCAAGAGGTTAAATTCATCACATACTCTATTGAAATTTTCGTTTGATGATTTTGGGAAAATTCAACTTCAGAGATATTATTAAACTATAATATTTACTTTGTCATTTATATGACTGTTATGATTTTTATATTATTATTGTAGTATTAAAAAATAAAAATATGAATTTATTTTTTGACTAAATTCTAAAACGGTCTTATTTCACCTTAACAAGAAATATTAAATTTTCACGCAAAAATCTCTTCTAATTACATTGTTTCTGGGTCATTCAGGTCCGTTTCATTTTGTATCATAATACCATAATTAACAGAGTATATCCTGGTTACTAATACGAAATGAGGTTGTAAAATAAAGGTTACAATGCCCATTCGGAAACCAAAATTAATTTACGAACAAGAATAGGACATTGTATAAAAAAAGATAAAATTAGAATCGTTCTGCCAACAGCCCAATTACTTGTGACAAACGTTGACCCATTACGTAACGTGTTCGAATTCTTTAGCAAATCACACCAACGCATTTTCACGCAGCGTAAAAGTCCAAATCCTTTTGTGAATCGAAAGTTTTTTTTTTATTCAATTGTAAAAGATACCGTGATAGCAACTGATTTAATGTATCGTAAGTGAAATATTATAATAGTGTTCAACATGCATGCATGTAACAAGTAATTTAGTAGTAGCATTTTGCGAAAAAAAACCTTTGATTTATAATAATTAGCTCTCGTAGCAATTTTGCTACGCCGTAGCACGAGCGTAGCAAGTTGATTTAGTATACAGAAATGTATTTTTTTTTCTACATACGTATATTATATGCCCCATTCAATTACTATAAAGCCAACCTAATCATTCAAAGGTAGGAAAATTTATCAAAGCACACACAAATATTTTCCAAAAGACACGCAAACACGAGTCATTTAATTCATAAATCCCAATTAAGAAGTGTCAACGACCTCCATTATCTTTACGGCATCAAGCAGACAGTCGCGTTACACTTACTTTAATTAATACGTACCTACGTAAGATCATGATGACGTCAGCACTTTTATAGCACTCCGTTTATATGGACTAGGTAATTCATCGCGAATGTGATTAAAATTATATGAAACACTAATTATAGACTTTTCTTAAGTTATTTTCTTAAAATTTTGTTAAATTTTCTTGAATTTCTTTTACGTATTTTTCTTTTTTTCTGTAGCATTTATCTCTTGTGCTGTCATGCGTATTGAAGAAATAAATTAAACTTAGCCTCACGCATGCATTGCTCTAAAAAGGGTGTACTTTATGTCTGAATATTATATGAGGCTTTTTTCATACACCAATTTCTATCGCCATATTACATTACTGACCAATTAAAAACTTAATGTTTTTAATTGGTCAAAAATCTACATTTAGGAGCTTTAAAAAATACTTTCATCCAACATTTTATTAACTATCGTGATTACTGAAATCCCGACAGAGGAAACATAAAAAATACTTCTATATAAGCACATATAATACGTTTCTGCTTTAATACGTTGTACCGCAAGATATTTTTATAATATTTGCCCAAAATTGATAGAAGCAAGGTCGTTGACACTAAGTTACAAACTTCCTTCGACTGGGATATTAACGAGTTTTATCACAACGTTGAACTTGCACAAGATTAGGACAATATTTAACAGATAAAAATTTAATTCGCCACTAATTCATGTTAATGAGACGGTTTAGGGACGGGCCGTGTACGGGCCGGTGTTCTGTCAGCCTTGAGGAAATTATAGCCGAGTAAACTTTGTTTGTTATCAAATGGAAGAAATCTACTTCAAGCTTGTATTTTAGGAAGGAAAAGTAGATGTAAGTATACGGGAAAATACATGAACCCCACAATTTGTGATTTTTGTCTGGAGAGTGATAAGACTATATTAAGGCAACCTTGTATTGCCATTTTTTATCGTATAAGCCGGTGAACGAGCAGACGTATTAGTAAGCCATCGGCGAAGTTCATAGACACCCGAAACACCAGAGGCGTTACAAGTGCGTTCCCGGCCTTTTGGGGGTTAGGAATTAAAGGGTTTGTTGGGCAATCGGTGAGTGGGAAGATTGGGAAGGGGGTAATTAGGCCTCCGGTAACCTCACTCACTCAACGAAACAACGCAAGCGTTGTTTCACGTCAGCTTTCTGTAAAGCCGTGGTATAGCTCCGGTAGAGCCGGCCCGTTCGTGGCGCAGCATGACCTTCCCACACTTACTCCCACTGGCAGACTCCGTGTCAATTTTATAAAAACAGTTTCGATATTGCTTGATACTTCGTTTGTTACTTTGCATAAAGGTTTGACTATCCCAAAGACAGAACAAAGTCAACAAGTTACTTAAATCAACATTTTGCTTATTTTACTAAATTGAGAACTGAGTTTTGGGTTACATAGACAAATAAAGGGACTGAAGGATATTTTTAATTCTAATGTATTCTATGTTATCATAACAAAAAGGAATTAAATTATTCTAATTTTAGCTTTCAAAGTCCATTAATACTATTTTATCCGCGAAGGGGTAGGCAGAGGTCCACATTACGGCATGTAATGCCGCTATATAATGTACATCCAATTTTAGTAATAGGGGGTGAGCCTATTGCCTAAATTTACTTTTATCTAAACTATTATAAATCTTTAATACTATTTTAATGTTCGACTAATAAAAATAAATAGGTATAATGCAATAACAAAAAGAAACATAATTGAGTTGTTTCTTTCAAAAGTACTTAAAATTAGTTTAAAAAGTAAGTAAACATTTTGACAAATTCATAAAAAAACAAAATTAGATTCAGTCAATGACCTCGTAATTCTCAATTCGTTTAACTTATTCTGTGACATCTAATACTTTTGAATAATGAAGTTTAAGTACAAGTTATTAAAAAACAAACTATGATACTGGTAAACAGCGGTATAGTAAAAACTTTTTATAAAATAAAAGAGACTGCGTTCAACTTTCTTTACAACCATTTTTTACATCAGGTAATATTCCTAAAACCTTCTCCTCAGTCTAAAAAATACTATGCTGAAATCCGCTTTCAAATCAAAGTCGGTTCAGGCAAACGTGAAATAATCACGCACATACATACTATACATATAATATATACATACATACAGGTCAAACTGAGAACCTCCTTTTTTTGAAGTCGATTAAAAACAAATCAACATCATCTTATACAAATTGATCACTTAAGCAATTCTCCTAATTATTGATCCTAAATGAAAACTTTAACTTAGTGCTAGACAAGTAAGTGATCTATTAAACTTAGTAATAAGTTATTCAAGTTAATATGTCAGCCTTTAGTTATTCAGCTGAAGTCTAAACACCCTAGTTTAATTTTGTTGAAGTTACCAACAAGTGTGAGAGAACATATGAAATTGTAATTAATAAGTTTGCTTTTACTATAAATGTTTTAAGTTCTGAATATATTATTATATGATATGTTGTTTATAGTAATAATTTAAAGCTCTAGTATTACTTACTTTGCACGTTTACACGAACTTGTAATTTTATTTTTACTATCTATCTTGTTAAATTTATATTTCGTTTCTTCTGTAGTGACACATATATATTTTTAATGATTATGTAAGTTATTTTATGCTAAAAGGGTACCATATAGGCGGCTGCAGCCACCTTGTAAGTTTTATGCTAGCTATTAGCAATTATACCGAGTTAGCATCAATGCTTGTATAATTTTTCTCACTGTTACCCAACACACTTACACTTCTTCAAATTCATGACAAAATTCCTAATCATTTGAGCAAGTACAACCGTGCGATCAGATACATAATATGTAATAAATAAATACTGAAAACGTAAAAAAAATGTATAAGAGAAAAAAAATATCAAATGTCGACACGTTTGCGACCAAACGAACTTGTTTTGATCAAAGAAATTTGGTGTTTACCATTATTGCTCAATCGCTTTTGATGGAAATCCTTATATTACATAAAACCATAGAAGAAACATAAAATAAAACCTTAAGAAATCAAAGGTTTGCTTTTATTTCGTTTTATTATTGGTACAAAGGGACAATTACTTTTATATTATAACACTCACTTTGAAATTAAAGTCGTTATTTTATTAGTATAGACTTTGAAACTATTTTAGAAAAAATAAATACAGAAAGTAGACAGGGCCTGTATATTTTTTCATTGTACAATTATAGTACAACATATACAATGGTACGGCTTAATGCCTAGTGGCATTCTCTAACATAATCTTACCGCTTTCATACATTTCTACTTTCGTGTTGTGCCATTAATATGGATTCTATTCATTCAAAAGGCGCTAACTTACAATGTAACAAATATTCGTAATATTTGACAGTTGGAAAAATATTAAAACACAAAACTCAACAACACACTATACAACAATATACTTTTGAATCAGATAGCTACGATCTATTGCTAAAACAAGATTATACCAATTTATCTTCAAGTTTGCACAAGATAAAACAATTGAAACGCGAGTCATTGATCAGCCTTCGACCACAACCCGAGCTGCAGCCAAGTTGGCAAAGTTTACAGTGTTACAGTGCTAGCTCTCAACGTGATCCGAACTTTGAAATATTAAAGGAATTGTAAACAATCCGTCCACAACACAATCAAGTAGGATTCTATAATTGTAACAAATAAGTTAAAATTATTGTGAGACATACTAAATTACCTATCTACTAAAAATAACGATTTACTCACGTAAATATACTGAAAAAAGAGGCTAGGCTTCAGTATAGGCTAGCCTGACCTAATCAGTAAGGTGCACGTCGTCACCGCGTCTTCGCACACTGTTCATGAAAAAGAGTCCGTCTGTGATTCGAAATCAATAGAGCGCTTTCTCAATATATTTGTGAGTAATTCGTTATTTTTAGAGTTATAATTAGTGAAATTTATTTCAGTATTATCATTATCATCCTATAATCGCCCTCTACTGATAAAAAGCTTCTTCTCACATGACATTATAAATAAAATTAATTAATATTTGCAAATAAATAATATCAATCAACACCTAATTGACTAACCACGAGACTAGTTTCAGTAACATAATCAAATGAAAGTGTGTTAAATAAAAACCTACATACAATATACATTTTCACCAAAAACCCGAAAACAAGGGGTCAAACACAAAACTGAACCCAATAACACTACGTAACTTCAAACATTACAAATAATACACTCAAACAATTGTTGAATACCACAGAAAACAATTGTATTGTGACATTATACTCTAAAGTGACTCAACAATTGTTGAACACCGAAAATACTTCAATGGGCCATTGTGTAATACGTGGCCTGGCTAAAAATACCACATGAATGGAGCATTGACGCCAATTAAGAGCCATAAGAAATTAATTTTCAATGAGAACTTTCCACAAAACCCTCCTTTCATATGACGACCAATTATAATATCAAAACAGAAATCGTAGTAATTCCTGGTTTAATGCTTTCTGATTTTAGTGTTAGGAACATTTCTGTGACAATTGTTATTTTATAGGATAGAAGGCAAAGTAAGCTGCATCGCTTATAGCCCTTGCAACATAAACAAGAACATACAAGAATATGTGCGTTGCCAGCCTTTTAAAAAAGTATACGCTCTTTTTTTAAGGTTTGAAGTTCGTATACATACCGATCGATGTGTAAAATAGGAATAATATATCTAAAGTAGCTCATATCAGACGTTCTTAAAAATAATTAGAAAAATTACTTTCCTTTTATAATTCACATTTTTTTATTTAAAAAGGTCATCCATATATATTAAAATAACCAGAAACAGGTTCTAGGAAATGTAAAACAATTTAATATTTAATGTAATAAACGAAAACTTATAATTGTTTCGCATTGTGTTCATATTTTGTAAATAACTTTGTAATTCATAGAAGTTAACTAAAGTGGAGAAACTTTCTGAACTAAAAAATAATATAAAAACTAAAAATTTTAGGTAAAATCAACTGTGTTGTAAGGGTTGTATTATAACTTTCATGAGACATACTAAATTAATTATTATGATTATCGGCTTACTCACATAACTGTTTAACGAGGAACTTATGTCAGGTATGTCAGCACATACGACGCGGTGACATTCAATAAAATAAGCATTGATTCAATATAGAGATAATAACTTATGCATTGGTTTAGCTCAGTAGAAGTTAAAGGTAAAATTATCCCAAAAGATATTCTGAAGTCAAGTATCAATACACAAACGCTTTCAGAAGATAACATTTGTTTTGTTTCCTAAGACAATCAAACAGAACTATGGCCTAGCTCCCACGTCACACATAACTTGTTCTTTAAGAGAAACTTGTACAGAAGTTAATGAACTCCGATCCTTTCAGTCTCCTGTAGTAGTATTACCATTTGATTAATTATTTTTCATTGTTTCCACTTCACCATAAAATAATACTTTTGCAATTTTGTCAACGGTCAATGAACTTAGCCAAAAAGGATTGGTAGAATAGTTTTAACAACCGAAAGGTTTACTTCAGCAGTGTGTCAAAGAAAATATAGGTAGCGTGTGTATTGAGACAAGCTAATGTAATTTATGTCCAACGTATTAAAATAAGTGACTGGATTTTCTGGAAGCCTTCCAAACGAGTTCTAGGAACGAGTTTAATATCTATTTGTAAGAACAAGACTATAGTTACATGGTAGATTAAGGTGTACTTGGAATTTGTAGGTGTTGCTATGTTTATATTCTCACCTGAATAGCGTTTTAATGATTTCACAGGAGATAGAAATGAGGATAACACGTGTGACAAAATAAAGTATGAAATAAATAGCTAAGTATAAATTGTTCTACATAAAGTCTCATCTTTAACCCAATATTTGTTTGTACGTAAGTATACAAAATTGTTACATTTAGGAATGAATAAATAAATAAATTTAGACATTAAGATAAGTTTCTGATACTATAAGTGAATCGAATCGAATCTATATCGAATTAACCAACCAATCAACGACTTTCAGATTTACAAGAATTTAATTTTGATGACAATTCCAAACTTTACCCCACCACATGCCAACACAGCGAACTTTCCTCTTGTTTGTATTATAATAATATTATACTCAACGTCTAAGTCCAAGTAACTGCCGACATTTTTTGTGTAAGAGTCTTAGAGATATGTCGAGATTATTACGGACTTTCCCTCTAAGCCCTATTAATAGATATAAGCTCCGTCTTTAGTCATTTGTGATATCAGCGAAACGGGAAAGGTTTGAGGATAAACATAATTGCTACCCAACATACAATATACTAAAAATGAAAATGGTCATCTGAATGGACTAAACGGTTGGCGCAGTGGCTGGGCAACTGGCTGCCGTGCAACGTGTAGCGGGTTCGATTCCCACACAGAGCAACTCTTTGTGTGATCCACAAATTGTCGTATTGGGTCTGGGTGTTATGTGTATGTGAACTTGTATGAAAATCCGACCTCACAAAATTCATCACTGCGAAGCTTCACATCTTTGAATCACAATTTTTCACTTTATTTCTAGTCTCAAACACTCCAATAGAAATCTCTAGAAACTCCCCAACAACCGCATTTCAATTTTATTGGATTTTTGAACCAATCACAAACGGAGTCGACGTTCCTTGAATTATTCGGAAAGATGAAAGACTTCCTTTTGGCTGATTTATACGGAGTTTATAGTACATTAGAGGTAACATTCGTATTTTGTATTCAGTAAACGATATGACGCTTAGAAGCTTACTGATATTAAGTGTAACTTTTGAAGGAAATCGAGATTTCATTATTCACATTTCATTTGTTGGATAACTAATGTCACAATTTTATGATTTAACTGTCATACTCAAGCCATTTAATGGTTTGTTTTTTTTCTTTCAAATAGACCAGGAAGGCACTTTTGAACGTCAAAGCAAATATAATAACATTAATAACGTCTGACTGTCGGTCAGTCCTCTAGTGAAGCTATTTGCTCACCAATTTTGTAAAAAAAAAACAAGTCCTTAGCAATTGTTTTCTTTACAAAATCGTTTCTAAGGAATAGTTAAAGTAATTAATAAAAGTTTCTGAGTAAGGCAGTTAATAATACTTCATACCGCTTTTAGAGGTATCTTTTCGGTCAAGGCTGTTTAAATAACACAATTAAAATAGACTAGACATTTCACAATCAAAATAGTTCTCAAAAATATTTCAACAGAACTTGTAACTTTAATTAAAATACCCTTCCCACATGAACTTCCATTAACATAAGGGTCAAAATGCTTTGTCTAGTGTACAAAAAATAGGTTCATAGCAAGGGTCCACCTGTAACCCAAAAAATGCTCGTTAATCTAAAAAGAAATATGTCACAGTGAAGCGGTTATGTAGTGCATTAACAGTTTATGATGTCGTAAATGGTATAGTAACATATGGCCACTAAGCGATAGTGGGCTCGTTTTGGACATGCCCTATTATTTTTGAGTGCTGTGTCCTGTTTTTGTTAAAGGGTTTATAGATTGTATTAACCCTTGGTGTGCTAGAACGCAGACCTACGCGAGACACAATGTGTTTTCTATTGTGTCTTATATACCTATGTAAGCGGTTACGTACTTATTTACACCTCGTCTGCTTTTCTTTCTTTAAAAAAAAAAGTTGTCCCCCACTAGGATTTTCCCCTGTATAGTGGGTGCCCTTACAAACATACATGTTCACATGCAAATAACACCCAGACCAGAAACAACAATTTGTAGATCACATAAAAAGTTGTTTTGTGCGAGAATCGAACCCGCTAGCTATTGCATGGCAGCCGGGTGCCCAGTCAACAGGCCAACCGCGCATTCTAAATTGCACGAGTGATCTTAGTATCGAACTCAAATTGTTTGCAATTATAAAAAGTGCTTTTAATAAAGTTGTAAGAACTATAAGTCCTGTGCTTACAACAGAAACAACGTACAAAAGTATTTTATTGTACAACTATTTTCCCCTGACTTTAGACGCCAACACGACAGAAACTAGCGCCGGATCTTTAATAAATAAACTAAAGAAACAACTGAACAAATTGGTTGGATTTATATTCGATCTAATTCCCTTAGTAAACGTAACAGGCCAATGCCCACAGCAGTCTGGTAACTGTAGACTCAATACAAAATAAAAGAAAAGATTAACACGAGGCTGAAACCTAAACTTACTTATTGTAATTTACTACTGCTAAAGGAAGTTTGTTTATAAGATCATAAACTTAAATATTTGAGCATGTTAACTAGCTTAAGTATTAGTTATATTATTCACTGTTCTATAGTAGAGACTACGCCTTGACAAGTTAGTGAAGTCCGGAGCTGCGGACTACCTACGGGACTATCGAGGCTCTGATTCGAAAAGCAGGAGTAGGAACAGAGTGGTAAAAACCACTCAGACGCGCCACGCGCATACGAAAAGTTTCGAAAAGCAGGAATAGGTACGGAGGGGATATAAGTCAGTAAGAGTCTGACACTCCTTCTCACCACACCCTAGGCGGGACAAAAGACTGTTTTTGAGGGGAAAAATGACTTCTCTTGACTAGATGAAATGGTAATTATCCCTAAAGTGGTTGGCAGTAGTAAGAAACAATGAGCCGAAAGTGACGGTCAGTGACGCAAAAATAACGAGATCTAACAAAACAGGAGATGGAAGCCATAATGATAAAACGATTATTATAAATGAAACCACCACTCGATTACTAAAACATTCATTGATTAATTTACCGCTAGTAGGAATTTTGGTACTTATAGTAAACAAATAGTTGTTCAACCTACATATAGCTCACAGCTGTACATATATGGTTGTTTCAGGATGTTTATATGTGTTCACATAGTAAACACGTCGTGATAACAATGTACCTACTCGAGATAAAAGGCAACGCCATTGAAGGGCTGATCGAGCAGTAAAACACGAAGTAATGAATTTTGATCACTAATCATGGTTTTGTATGATCTCATTGGATATAGGAGAACCTGTCAACCCTGGAGTAGATAGGGCCTTGTATTCAGTTACTAGGTCTCTTAACTTATGAATTTGAATTTTAAATATAGGTACCATCAAAAAAGTTCAAAATTGTAATGTTTTCAAAATTCATGCCTTTACGGTTTGGTTATAATAGATATATAACAGATCTATATTACATTTATGTGTACCTCATAAACCATATAGGCACAAATTCAGAGTATTCAAAATATTCAAATAACTTAACGAAAATAACACACTCGATATCAAACATCATTATTATTCTCATGGTTTCCCCTGAATCTGGTGTTATTATGAAATCTGAATTATACAGCAATGTTTATTATCGTCATATGGGTCTGAAATTGTATGCTGTGTTCCAGATTATGAATAACTGAGCACGTGTCGGTGATATGAATCCATCCATGTACTACGTTGTTCTATAGTTATTTAGTGTACGATGAACATAATATGAGAGTGAACTACTCGTATTTATTTATGACTGCTTCGTTGGTCGGTCGAATGATCGCAAGCGCGACTGTCCGGCAGGTTTGATTCCTGGGTCGGGCAAAATATTATCGCGCTCAGTGTATGGCAATAGGCTCATTCCCTATTACATGGGACTTATAACATAAATGGTGAAAAGTGGGTGTACATTGCTCAGTGACATTACATGTGTGTATACTTCTGCCTAACCTACATATCGATAAATGCATAAACCATTTTTGTTGAATGTCTATTTCATTAGTAGTAAAGATATTGATACCGTTTCATATTTTTGTTAATAATATAAGTTTTCTTCTAAAATTCTTATGTACTTTTTAGACATATTTTGTGAAACACTGCATTTAAATCGATGTGATCAACCGCCAAAGTGTCAAGTACACGTCTACGCATAAATTCTAATTATAAATATGCCTCAATAAATATTTATGTAAACTCTCCCCATTCATAAATAAACAAATTTATTATTCTGTCAATGTGACAACGTTTGTCACTTATCAAAATATAAAAGAGATAACACAATAATATAGAGAAAATCGAAGCATTAAAGTGAATTCAATAAATATTATAGTCTTAAGTGGTATTTAAATGTTCATAGTAAAAGCACTTAAATTTTAAGAATTAGATCTAGGCTAACTTCACCGAGAGTTGGCAGTGCTCGGTATGAAATTAGTTCAAACTAATGTTCGGTCTAGGCTTTAAACTACATTACTTGAAGTTTTCTCAGACAAATATTTGATCTTTATTGTTTGGGTCTTATATATAAGTTGATGAGACGTCTATGTAGTAGATGGTGAATGGGAAACACGTGCATTCATTGGTTTGGTGGTCACGTGAAGTAAATCATAAAGTTGTGAGTAGTTTATGAAGTGTGTGAAGGCCGATAAGTCACGTGATTTATAGGATCAGTACATTAATTTTCATTAATGGTTGTAACAGCCGTACTCAATAGTTACTTACCCAACCGTTACCAATTGTTTTCGGAACAAAATCGTTACTAAAGAACTGTTCAAATAATTATTAAATGTCTCTGAGTATGGCAGTAAGACTTCTAACTACAACTGTATTTATTGAATCAGATAATCATGCACTGAAGGCGAAACAAACCTACTAGCTCTTTAAGTAAACCTAATAGCAATCCTACGTATATTATAAATGCGAATGTTTGTATTTTAATTTATTTGTTGGTTTGTTACTCATTCACCTCAAAACGGCTGAAGGGATCGAGATGAAATTGGAACAGGGGTACTTTCTAGTTTAGAATAACATATACGCCTTTTTACATCACAGGAACGCAGAAGCTAGTTAATTATGAACATCTAACTTTCAAAATTAAATATAACGTGAAAACCTTGAAACAAAATAAAAAAACGATTCGCTTCGCGCATCTCTAACTTTATCTTTTACGAAACATAGTTTTAATTTAATTTAAACTTTAACATTGCTGTTTTTAATTAAAATTTTAGAAATACAAGAATTGAGATGTTGACTGCCTAGTCGGTAGTGCCGGGCCCGGCTCGAAAAGCAGGAGTAGGAACGGGATGGTTTTTAGTCAGTAAGAGTCTGACACTCCCTCTCGCCTCGCCCAAGGTGGGAGAAGTCATTGGATAATTATTTCTTAAAAAAAAATACAATCCCCCTTAAAAAAGAGATAGGTAAAAGAATTAGCACTATACGTTTTTGTAGTTACAACATAATGATAGATTTACATTTTAAGTTTACTTTTCGAAATCCACAAACAATAACCATTCCAATTTTCACCCATACGATAGGAAATCCTCTTATCATATCCATAATTCAATCTCCAATAATCAAGGCTATCGTTGCAGACTGCACCTGGCGTCCGAACTGACATGATGTCACGTCAGATATGACATTCAATTAGCTCCAGTCTGCCATCTTGCAATCTCAGCTCCAATCGAACTGCCGTCACTCATGTAACAGTTGCCAACATGTACGACAAGGAAATTCATGTCTATTGATGGATACTCGGGTTCAATAATAGTAATTAATTGGTAGTTTAGTAAAGGGGGTGTTGGTTTATTCAATTTTAGGAGTGGCTCGTGACTGATACAATGACGTCAAAGTCAAATCATGTATTTATCAAACCATATAACTACTTAGGTACTTTTGAAACGTCAACAAACAAAGGATTAAATAATAGTCTATCAGTCTGTCCGCCAGTGAAGATAGGTGTTCGTTCCAAAGTGTAGCTGAACTAAATCTTAATAAAAATAAATTTTATACAAACTCATAAATAAGCTCAAATTGTTGAGTACTATTTCAGAATGTGCTAAATTAATCAAATCAAAATAATTTATTTAATTGAAACAATAAAGAATGTATTTAATTTAAACCTTTTCTCAAATAACAACCACAAATCACGTACGGTACCTATGTATGTGTAGTATATAAAATTTAACAGAACATACCTACATACATAATTTTCCATTTGTCCAATAAGTATTAACGATACCAATGAGAGAAATAATGTTCAATTACACAACATATAAATGTAACACGTGAAACCAATTAAAGCAAAACACAGACATCTTATTACGAAAACAAGAAGATTTAGGAGTCCCAATAAGGCCCAGGTCGATCCAGGTCAGATACGGACAACGCAAGCATAATGTTGCTCGAATACTAAAGAGGTCACATTTGGACCAACATTGTAATTTGTTTTAATCAAAGTTTTATAAGAAAAATACATTAACATGTCAATCTGTTAAAGACAACATTATAATCAAGATATATGTTTTCTTATAACTTTCGTGAGACATACTAAATTAATTAAGAAGAAACACACGATACGGCGATTGTCGCGGAATGCTGCTAATGAAGCCTCTAGCATCGCTTGAAACTAGTCGAATTCTCGCCAAACAGTTACGTGAGTTAAAGCCGATAACATAATAATTAAGATATAATTATGTTAAAATATTCTAAATAAGTTTTACAACTTTGATTAAGTCACGCTACATAATACTTATAATATCATCATCATCACCCATAGCTATGACAATCATCTACTAAAATGTGTCTCTCCCCTAGATATGAGAATTAAACATAATCACTATCTTTCTCTAATAACTATCGTGAGAACAGTGGTTAACTCATTTAAATATACTGAGAAAAGCTTTACTAGCCTGTCCAGTAGGTTGCGCGACGTCGCCGCGTCCGCTTACGCTGCTTATGAAGAAGAAGAAGTTCTCAATATATTTTCTTTTTTAAAAAAGATTTTGATTGGATTAAAAGTTTTTTTACCTTACTTGCTTAGTACGCCATTTGTATTGCAAGTATTTTTAATCACCATGCTTAGCAAGCAAGTTGGAGCTCAAATTTAAAAAAAGGTTTAAGTGACTGGAAAGAAAATGGGACAAATTTAAAAATTGATATTTATATTTACAAGTCTTAATCAAAACAAAATATCGTGTCTGAATTTATGTATTTGATCCTAGATAAATAACATAATAGTTGGATTGACAGCCAGACTAACTGGGCCCAATTCATTGAATCTCTCATTGGAGAGTACTGAGAATTTCAAGTACTTGTAACATAACAAGTATTTATCTCGTAATCTTACATAACTAGGTTCGAAGTAAATGATGCATTTAATGTTAGGACAAGCTTGAAGTGTCTCTTGACAGTTTATCTGTCGAGACGACAGACGGACTTTAGCACAATTAATTTGAAAAAGTAAAAGAAAAATAATGTATTAGACTATTTTCTTTCATTAGCTAGGTTAGTAGTTGCGAGGGCTTTTAATAAGACCGTGTGTCAATCTTTGATGACAGTAGAATACTTTGTAGAAATATGTAGAGTAGTATTGTCTCGCCTTTAATCCTCTGAGAGGTAGGCTCATTGGGGCACTTAATGTCACTGTACAATACAATGAACACTCACTTTTCACAAACATTTTAAAGTTTTATAATGATAAATACCATCGCACAACCTAGTCGTCATATATACAGTTAGAAAATAATGTTATACATACAGACGGTGTAGCAAATTAAGGAAAACTTTGAACGCAATCTAAACATATTTCGATAATCTTTATAAAAGCATATTTGTGTAACCATTCGCACCCATTACAGAACTAAGTTACGGTGCTAACTCAGCAACAATATACTAAAAATACATCCATATTTCATACCTAACGTTCTTTTATACGACAACAATACTGTTTTTCTACAGAATGACGGTATCTAAGACACTGGGACGGCAAACGTCAAAAAATTAAGGTCGACAATGACATTCGTCTTCCTTTGAGCACCCTTTATAAAATCCTACGGTTATAATGACAGGGTCTCGTAACAATGTCTTTGGAAAGAACAAAACAAGGAAAAGCCTGAGTAATTTAAAAATATCGTTGTTTTTTTCTAGAAAATTATTTTCCATAATTTCTAGAGAGAATATAACTAATGTTGTGTTAGATATTATTTATATTAACTGTTGAATTGTATCCGTTATAACATAATGTTACTAATGTAACTATAATAAGAAAAAAATAACTATCACGATCAATAATAACAATTTATTGACCAATAACGAAAACCACGCCCTTTCGAAATAGTTTACATCTTAATACATTTTTTCAAAGGTGGAAAGTCATCCAATGATTTTTGCCTTGCCTGCCTTGCACGAGGCGAGAAGGATTTTCAGACTCTTACTAACTACACCCCATTTCTAAACTCCTACTCTTTAAGCCGGAGCCCCGGTAAACCCGCTAGGCAGGCTTACTAAAAACCACCCAGGCTAGGCAGCTCCAGGTTACTGATACGTATACGATTGCATTCGAGTACATTACTCAACATGTCATCAATATTTCAATACAACACAAAATAAAAATAAAATGTCTAATGTCCCCTTCACCTATATCATGACAATTTCATATTATTATTATATTATTTGCCAATTTCTTATATCACTTGACTCCATTCCTTTGGTGTAGATTTTTCCAAAGATTTATTACCTTACATTCTGAATCGTGACTCTCTTGCACTTTCTTGGCTTAAACATTTATCTTCGTAATGCTTTTTACGTTATTTTTTATTTATATAAAAATGATTCTCTATTGGACAAATAATACAGTTAAGAGTAATGTTTGAAACGTGAGGGAATCTAAGGTCAAATTCAAGGTGAAACACATATTTTTGGGAACTGATCAGAGGCCTCTTCTTGCACGGAGAAGGTTAGAAAATTAATCACCACGCTTACTCAATGCGGGTTGGCGATTTCAAACTTATAATTAGAAATTATAAGCCTATGTTTCCTGACGATGTTTTCCTTCGCCGTTAGTCAGTTGTATCTAAATAATCTTGCCGTTTTGGTAGGTCTCAAACCCGCACTCTCATGCATGAGTGGCAAATGTCTTTTTTTTTTGAAGGGGGAAAATCATCCAATGTTTTCTCTCGTCTTGAGCGAGGCGAGAGGGAGTGTCAGACTCTTACTGACTAAAAACCACCCCGTTGCTACTCCTGCTTTTCCAGTCGAAGCCCCGGTAAACCGAAGGTAGTCCGCAGCTCCGCGGTGGCAGATGTCTTAAACCTCTGGGCGACCACGATTAATTCCTTATCACAAGTTACTTAATACTACAAAATAATGAAACCCATCCATCATGACATTACAAATGAATACAAACTAGGATCATTATGTCACCACTACCCTACTCAGTTCTCAATGCACACACATTAAAATCGGTACCGAAGACACACCCCATTGGCTGTCGTGTGACGCAATGCCATACTTGACCTGTCACTTGGCGGTCATTGGTGCAAACTGTTCAGTATTTGTGATATTTTTATTATTATTTGCTGTTATAGTTAAACGTAATACTGGGCTATGTTTGATGAACCAATAGTTATTTATATTTGTTTAAAGCAAACATTATTAAATTATTTATGTTTAACGGCTTATTCGCGTAACTGTTTGACGATGTAACTGGACTAATTTCAAGTCATGTTAGGAGCTCATGTTCATGTCAACGTTAAATTATACTCAAATTAAGCAGTTACACCTATCTAATCTGGAGCTTACCGTGAACTATCTAGCGAGCTTACCGTGGCTCCGGCTCAAAAAGCAGGAGAAGGAACGGGGTGGTTTTTAGTCAGTAAGAGTCTGACACTCCCTCTCACCTCGCCCAAGGCGAGAGAAGTCATTGGATGATTTTCCCGCCTCAAAAAAAAAATACACCTAATCTATTGTGTACCTATGTCTAAATAACTACTAATATTTTTTTCTTGTTTATTTTCATCCATATATCCAAAACATTATTGTCCAAATAACCTTTTAAACAATTTGTAGCCAATAATAAAACTAGCCGTCCAAATACTCTAGCTAAAGGTTTTTAAAAATAATATTTCCAGGCATTTTATGTCCGTCACTATTTCGGGACAAAGGTACACATCGCGTTGAATAAGGTGTGAGAGTTTTTCCCAGATTTCGTAGAATTGAGCAAATGTTTTTGCCCTGCCAGTACCACTTGTCCGGTGAAGGGCCAACATGTTCGACATTTTTATTGGTACTACGTTGTTTTTGTTGTTTTCTTGTACGTTTGCAAAAAAACGTGTGTATGTGAGTAGTAAATTCGGTAATAACTTGTTACTTCTGTAGGAGTGTGATATGTTCGCAATAATTCTTGGAAAACTTTGCTACATGCCAGATAATTTATTACTTCCAAAATATTTACATTTCACTGTCTAATCTAATCTAATTCTTATGACATACAATGCTACGTGTAAAATGCCATAAACAAGATGAGAAACCTCAGCTACTTAGTATTGGCACTTTCTTTGCTCCAGTAATTTTCTCAAAACACTTGATGGTCGGTAAAAACAAGAGGTAGAAGTGAAAAGGGCACTAGTATTAAATATTTATAAGGACCTAGGTGTTAGTATTATGTCGTCTAGACTTCACGGAATGCCTGGACTTCAGTTTTAATAAAACGTTTGACTGCAGTTCAAAATTTAATGTCGGGTTATAATGGTATGAGATGGCTTGCAGGAATTCATTTCGACACTTTGTGATGTTTTAGCAAAAGGAATAATATTATTATGATAGCGAATGTTCTTAACGTCTTTGGCTTTTATAAATCTGCTTTTGTAGTAAGTAATACTTTAAGTGCTCAAGAATTGGCATGCTCGACCGGAGTGATACCACGGACTCACAGAAAACCAACGTGAAACAACGCTTATGCTGTGTTTCGTTGCGTGAGTGAGGTTACCGGAGGCTCCTAACAACCCCCAAAAGGCCAGGTTAACGCCTCTAGTGTTTCGGGTGTCCATGAGTGGCAGCAATTGCTTACAATCCGTCTGTTCGTCTACCAGCTTATACTATAAAACATACTTAAAATTTTCTTCAGTTCCTTATTGCAGAATAAAATATTGTTTTTGATATAGCTTTTTTTATCTATACATATAATAAAATCGTAGAAAAGTGCTGTCTGTACATTGAAAATAAAAATAAAAAAAATAGCAGGGGTTATTGTTATGTCGATGTCGAACCCAAAAATGTAATTAACTTTTTTTTTGTCTGTTTGTCTGTTTGTCTGTTTGTCTGTTCGTCTGTGCGCGCTAATCTCAGAAACGGCTGATCCGAGTTGGATGCGGTTTTCACGAATATATTGTGGGATGCTTAAATTTACATTTAGAGTTTGTTTCATGTCAATCGGTTCATAAATAAAAAAGTTATGTCAAATTAAAGAATCACGTCGAACATTCTATGCTTATACCATTAATCTCCGCAACTATTTGACGGATTTGGTTGAAATTTGGTACAGATATAGTTTAGAACCTTAGAAAGGACATAGATATATTTTTATTTCAAAAATCAAAAAATAAAAATAAGAAATAAATTATTTATAAATAATTCTATGTCGATCGTTACACGACTTCGGTTCATGTTATTGTTTTAATTCATCGAAAAAAAGTAAATAAATAGTAAAAAGGTATGAAAAAAATAATATCAATATAATAAAACATTTAGTACAAAGAAAATGCTCTAACGGAGTATAGATAATTCTATCCCATCAAAAACATCCTGTAAAAAACCCAAGTCTCGCAGCTCAGTCTTTCTACCGTCAAAAGTTGTGAGATCCATGTAATACCAAGTCGGTTAATCTATTTAGTGTCTACTTGAAGGACCTTCTGTCTTAAGTTATTACATAAGTTATTATCATGCCAATATTAAAAATATTTAACGTTTTAAACAAATAGATCGACTTGGACATCGCTTGATTTGATTATTAGTATGTATCACACTACACAGCACGACGGGCCAGCGACCAACAGGAACGAGAGTTTCACTCGCGTGAGGCGCGAGAGACTAAAGAATCTAATATAATATTGTAATATTCATTTTGTTTTCATGCGATGTCCATGGGATTACAAAGTTATTGATGCAGTTGGTGTATGTATTTGGAAAACTGGACCGAAATTACAAAATATTTAAGTTTTCCCATGATTAAGACACTAAACTCTATATGTATTCCAAATATGAAGCTTCTAAGTCTGCTAGAAGTGCCTTGGACTTTTGATGATCGGTGAGTGACAAAATTTAGAAACTTTAACAAGTTGTCATTCTTAAACTACTGGTTCAAATTGACTGAAATTTTAAATATTCCGTGTTTATACAATGCCGGATTAGTTACTGAAGATTCAGGTTTCTTGCTTTATCCACAACCGAATTATAGGGGGTCGAAAAAGGCCCGAATTGCTTCGAGAAAAGGATGGTACGGCCGTGCCGCTTTTTTTTGCTCGACTTGGCGGGGGCACTGCCGTGCCCCCAGATGTCGATCGTTACACGACTTCGGTTCATGTTATTGTTTTAATTCATCGAAAAAAAGTAAATAAATAGTAAAAAGGTATGAAAAAAATAATATCAATATAATTAAACTTTTAGTACAAAGAAAATGCCCGAACGGAGTATAAATAAATAATCCAAGTTGTCTTTATCCTCGATAGATGGCGTTGGGATCGAAATAGATCGCGCTATGGTTTCGTTACATTCATTTGGTTGGGTATCGGCCGAGCGCTTCGGTACTATCGTAGAAAAAGTGTATTATCAGTCGTATGATTATTTGTCTGTAGTGGTCCTGCTGTTTCGTATATTCTAAATTGGTTTCGTTGTATTTGTCAATTAATTAGTTTATTTGTTGGGTTTTCCTGGTTTTTTGGTTAAACTATTTAACGTAGGTTTAGTTTGATATCGATTATTAGTAGTTACTGTAGTTAGTTTTTTTAATAAAATTGTAAGTCTAATTTATAAATTAATTAGATTAGATTTAAGTCGTTTCTTTTAAATTATTTAGTTTAAGCTTAGTTATTATAGCATAGAGGATAGGTTGTAATATAGTTTCTTTTTTAATTGTTATAAATTCGTAATTCGTAGCTTTCTTTAGTTTTAAGTTAGTTTAAGTCCGTTTTTAAACTATTTTTTCAATGCCCTAAGTGAGTATACATCTATTAAATTCAAACGCAGAGCTCATTATGTTGATTTTTGAAGAGTTCCCTGGAATATCTTCCACATCTCATTTTTGAAGAGATCCCGCGAGATCGGGAACTATGTGGTTAAAACCAAAAATTTGCCGGAAGTCACTATTCCACGCGAACGAAGTCGAGGGCAAAAGCTAGTTCTTTATAACTTTGACAGTCAATACTGACTCAACACAACATTACTCTCTCGGCTTACAGACGAGCCTACTGCATAAAACATGAGCTGTATCTAGTCGTATGACAACATCCAATAGAATTCAGCGTTCCATTCAAAATACACAACTGTTATTGTAAACAAGTACTTAGAAACAAAATCAATAACATTACCTGAACTGACTGTAAATTAAAAATTTTGCAAAAGAAGAGATATTTATTAAATTAATTATCATGCTTTTTCTATCCCCAAATCAGAAATCAGTTACCATTTAAATAATTTAACAATGTGTACAAAGGTAGACATGCTATTTATTTGAAGAAAATAGTTTAGTTGAAAATTAAAGTAAGTTAGTTGTTGTAAATTAATTTTAATTTTTCCTTCAATATAACAACAAAATAATTAAACATAATCTGCCTATCTGGTTTCCACAAAGCAGTTATCGACAGAAAACAAGATAAAATTCCTAAGAACGAATAACTACAAACAAATTAGCATAAGGCGTAGGCTTCGAACATTTTATACAAGAAAATACAAGGCACTACTTCTCTGAACTAGTGGCATAACAAAAAATAAAAACAATTTTCTGAAAAACAAATCACACGAGTGGGATTCTGACTTCTAGTCGCTGTGTTGATTGCTTTTTGAAAAGTAAGTTATACAAAACATAATAAATCCTACTATTATTATACGAAAGTTTGTATGTATGTATGTATTATTTGTTTGTTACTCCTTCACGTCCACACGGCTGAAGGGATCGAGATGGCATTTTGAATAGGTGTAGATTATGATCAGGAATAACACATAGACTATTTTTTATCCCCCGGGAATACGGGCAAAGCCGCAGGCAGAAACTAGTGTACATTAAAAGATTGTAATATATTAAGTATTTCACACAAGTTGTTCTACAAAGAGAAACATAGTCCCGGCTTCAAAGCGACCAACACCACATATTTGCTATCGACCTGCATCGGCTACGTAAGCCTTTGATCAAAGGATAAATCTATGCACTTTCGTATCACACACACACACACACACACATGGAACTACTTCGATAGTTATTTTCTTAGTAAATATATTTATTTTCATTACCATGGCTCGTGTCGTGTTCAACAAAAATAGATGGAATATTATCATTCCGGAGATACACGATTCGATATTGTATTTCTTTCTTCAACAACAATATAATGGTATAGATATACCTACGTAGGATGATTCCTATGAATGTATCTTATCATATATCTAGAGTTACTTTTATTTTTCCCTAGTTTATGGGCCAGGAATAAACCTCTCTCTACTCTGAAACAGATTTAGATAGATTTGTGAAAAACGAAATCAAATCTAAATGGTTTCGCTTGGCTATAAATATTTCGCGAATCAATAAAACAATGTGTGAACATTACAAAACGGTAAAACTACTCAGACAGACACCTTTCAATCCAGACTCATCTCCCAAAGGTCACGTGTAGGCTGAGAGGAGAACCAACAGCTCCAGTTATTTACATTGTTTTGTTTTAATTTCGTTTCAACTAAACATTTCGTAATGAAAATAGCCCTACAGCCATTCGTCTACTTGACTGACTTTTTACTAATTGAAAAATTAGTTCAACTGATTTTATAGGTTTTTGGGAGGCAATGTGTAATAAAGTTTTATTACCTTTTTTGCTATCAATATTTTATAGCAACTTCAGGTAAAAAAAGAAGTTGATTGCAAACCTATTCAACACTATAATTATCTACATGTGAAAGCGTTAACTTGAAGTTATTCTTTTAATACCCGCTCGAGTATAACATTTTCGGGTCTATACCCGAATATGATACCCGATACCCGATTGATACCCGATTTATTCACCCGATGATGATACCCGATTTATTTACCTATGTAAATAAAATTACGATGTAAATAATGTGTCCATATTTACGTAAATGTTATAAAAATTGATGATAGTGTCGTGATCATTTAAACGTTGGAAAAATCTATAAATGTTTCAATTAATTCTAGTTTTATGTCACAAAGGTGAATCGTCTATTAACCCTTTTTACCTCCAAGTCAAACCATAATAAAACGAGATAGTTACAGTAACCTAATCCCATATAATTGACTCGTTAATATTACATTACTAATTGATTTAGACAAGAAAACAACTAAACTTAAATCGTAAAAACAATTGATATATAATTACGTTTTCCACCTGAGATATGCTTTGTTACATTGCTGTGGATGAGGTTGTACTGGTGGAAATGGACTTAGCTAAGCTATGTTTTTTACAAATGAAAAGAAGCGTGTAATGGATGTGTGTTATGGATAGCTTCCCTACTTTCGATACATCGCATACTCAAGCTGCGCATCTTTATCGCACAGCTACATACCACATCGCTGGTGGAAAAGCACCGTTAATCAAACCTCACGCCTCAAAAGAGAAAATGTTCATCATCCTACACACTTTGTCCATTTCTCCTATCTCCTATATTTCACAGATAAAACAAAATGGATATAAAACCCTTTCATTTTACAATAGAAACAGCCTAAAGTAAATGACACAGATATTTAATAATAACTTTATTCTAGAATGGATAATGGATATAGATTTTTCTATTTAAGTTGGTTTAAAGCCACGTCATGATTATAGATCAAGGCTCATCTCGCTGGGATTTAAAATATGATCGGAATCTTTATAGAAATATTCACGTTTTAAACAAAAGTGTCAATCATGTGAAAAGGTTGCTTATGCGTGCTCCATCATAGGCCGCATCATCACTTACCATCAGGCGAGATAGCGGCTAAACGTCGACCAATCAAATTTAAAAATAAAAATAATAAAAAATGTTCAAATGCATTGAATACAATTTTCTTTATAATCTATCAGTACATAGCAACAAGAATATACTCTATATTATTCCACAACCACATATTATTCTTTAATCAGATTATCCGCTTACAGAACTCATCTTCTACTTATCCAAATTCCAAAGCTCCTTAAGGTTGGCGCAATATGTTTAGAGACTGATCACAAAATCTCTGATCGATTTTTGTCAAAAACTCTCATTTCAAAAATCGATCTTATTCCAAAGAATTAAATCAATCGTAACTCGCAATATTTCATATTCTTCACACAATAATCTTCTTACCTGTCGAATATAGGCATAAAAAATAGGCAAAATAAATAAACAAACATCATATAGGAATGCCAACTCATCACGTTGGCAGTATAACTGCTCTCTTGAAATTCAAGCGCCGATACGTGAACAAACGAGGTACACTCGACTAGACAACTCTAAATACGTATAATTAAATTTAAAACGTTAATTGTGAAAGGGAAGTGTACAGGAGGTATAAAGAGATTCTATTGAGTCTGAATTTTCATCAAAGAAATTGTAATTAATTTAAGGTATGGTATAATTTTAGAGAACCAGGCATTGAACTCATTGTTTATGTTTAAAGGTTGTTGTAGCACTTTTAGTTAATGTAGATAGATAGATAAATAGTTCTCCTAAGTGTTTTAGTACAAAAATATCTATATTTCTTACTGTGTTATTTTAATTAATCGACTGCACGGTTGGTGCGGTGGCTGGGCAACTGGCTGCCGCGCAACGGGTAGCGGGTTCGATTCCCGCACGGAACAACTCTTTGTGTGATCCACAAATTGTTGTTTCGGGTCTGGGTGTGGAGTGTATGTGAACTTGTATGTTTGTAAACGCACCCACGACACAGGAGGAAATCCTAGTGTGGGGCAACGTTTTAAAAAAAAAAAAAAAAAAAAAGAGCTACGCAGGTACGTGGTGTCGTGTTCCGTGCGCGCTTCTGTAGACCTGCCGACTGCCTAGCGGGTTACCAGGGCTCCGGCTCGAAAAGCAGGAGTAGGAACGGGGTGGTTTTTAGTCAGTAAGATCCGTACTCCCTCTCGCCTCACCTAAGCCAGGAGAAGTCATTGGAAGATTTGGCCGCTTAAAATAAAAACCTCTTACAAGAGGAAGTTAGTGTAACTTATTTATTTGATTTTGAAATAATAATTGATAAAAATTATATAAAAGCTACTACTATAATACCGACTTTTATAAACAACATAAGTAGAAACAAAGACAGGTGTTTAAAATCCCCATTTTACAACATATCTAGGTCTATTTCAGCGCCAATTTACTCAAGACCTTAATAGATACAGATCGCTCGTACGTCACAGACAATTTGTTATCACATTACGAAGCGTTCAATATCACTGACAGCTGGGTTCCAAGAAATAGACTACAGTATAGAGCCTCCTCAAAGCATCAGCCGTGACAAGGTTTAAATTGAAACAATTATTTAGTGAATCGTTCCCAATATCTTTTGAAAAGAAACGCTATCGAGATTAAATGAATACTGTGTCACATTGAGACATGTCTGGGATTACATAGTTGCTTTGATACATAATTAGTAAAAAGTATATATATTTATATTCCTACAGTAAACCAACCAACCGTGCGGTTGGCGCAGAGACGAAGTGACTAGGAGTTTGAATGCTAAACTTTAAGTCTGAAATTCGATCTCGTTGCGAATCCCTTGTAAAATAGTTTCTTTTACTTCAAGAATAATGGTTTTGCTCACATTTTTGTAGTTTTTAATGGACTCGTTGTAAGATTTTCTTAATAAAGATTGGTACTAAACATTACACACTCGAAATCAAGCTTCAAATAAAAACTGCTTCTATAATTTTTCACCCCTACCACTGTTATCCGCGAGTGTACCAGCAAACGGCATAGTTGTTCGTTCCGAGCACTCATTCCAGTCGCGCTGAAAATTTCCGGCGCGCGCCACGCACACTGTGATCACATACGTTATGTCGGAACTAGTCTACTAGACGGTGCTTGTGATTACAGCCTTTTGAGCTCTAGATAACTGCTCTTACTTAGAAGTTTATGTAAGGATTTTTTTCTAAAAACTTAATAAATGTGTAAGGCAAAGTTTGTAAGCATATTACGCTAAACATACATTTCACTTGGCATACTTTAAAAAACATTACTCTTCTGTAAAACAAACTTAACGAAAAAATTAATGGTCCTATCTTTTTGTATAACAAAGTAAATTAATTTAGTTTCCAACCACGTTCTATGTATTTAAGAATTTCGGTTCGCTGTGATTTACACAAATCCTAACAGAGTAACAGACGTAAAACGAAAAAATCGTATTAAACCTAGTATAAGTAAATCAACAAATTCCGTTCACATTCTCTTCTGTGCATATTAATTTATTTTAAGCACTAATCAGGGAGAAGAAAAAAAAACAAAATAAAAATCAATACTTATTTCGGAGCCTCGTTTAGACGCACTCGACCACACCTTATTTTGTTCACATCAAAAGGGATCTTGGTGCTGTCAAAAGTTTAGCTCTTGCAACGAGACGTGAGATATAAACTGGCAATTTTACTGGAACGTCCGAATGTTACTGGCTGCTAATTGACGTAGTTAGCTCGTTGGGAAACTGAGTTTGAATTAATTGTGAACAAGAGTGTTAACCTTGGCCACTATAATTGTGTTATTTATTTAGACTACGGTGCAACTGTACGGGTGAACGGACATATTCGGATTAAGAGACTGTAGTTGTCTGTTTTCGTGTAAACATACAACTTTGATGGATTTAAATAAAATACACCTTGTTTGTTTGTTTGTTTAAGTACATGTTGTATCTTTTTTGTGCATTTTTAATGTCATTCGCATTTAATTTGCATTTTTTTTTTAATTTTTGAGGTTTTTTCTTAAGGATTTTACGTCTTGTTTAAGATTGCTTTAGCCATCGATCTATTTTTCTATATAGGCAGGTTTTTCATTAAATGTAGATTTTTGGTAGTGGAGTCGAGTACATATGTGAAAAAGTTATGTTAAGTATAATATCGTGCGTGACAAGTGTTGATCTTATTCAACTAAAGTTAAACCTTTCACGCTTTACTTAGAGGCTGAAAAAACATCGGCGTGAAACATTTTATATTTTCCTTTCATTTTAAAAACTAAATTCTGTTATAAATAATTTGCATTCACCGCAGGCTGCGCTTTTTTACGTTGTTTATTTACCAATCCTTTTACATTAAAGTTATTTAAATATTTTATCAGCAAACTGTTTTGACACTGATGAAGATGCAAGGCTTTTGACTCTTACTGAGGAGACGGCCTTGAGATTTTTTTATGGTAAAAGCCGGTAAACGAGCTTTTGGATGATCTGATGGTAAGCAATCGACGCCGCTCATGGACACCGTTACAAGTGCATTGGCAGCCTTTTGAGGGTTAGTAATTTAAGGGTTGTTAGGGAATCGGGGATTGGGTAGGGGAGTATTTGGCCTGCAGTAACCGCACTCAAACAACGCAAGCATTGTTTCACGTCGGTTTTCTGTGAGGCCGTGGTATCACTCTGGCCGAGCCGGCTCATTCGTACCGATACATTGCTTTTCCACATTTAGTTTTTGCGATACTATTGTATTTTTATAACCTTAGGAAATATAAGATTACAATGACCTTCCAAAGCAATTTATAATAAAACCGATATATCGAAACAACCCCCTGTAGTTATTTACAAAACAAAAACAATTTTTCATTTGTTCACAAGTTGTAGTTGTTCGAGCGTAGAATCAATAAAGAGAATAACTTCAAAAGTCCAGTGCAATCAAAATAATAACAGTAAAGTAAATAGAATCGAAGGGACAGACAAACAGACAGACATGCGACAATGGAGTTTGTTTGAGTTCCCATTACTTGAGACTTTGAGACGTGTTAAATGGACTGCGCTGTGTATTGTCCTTGACGGTGGTCGGGGATGTACGATGAGCAAAAAGAAGTGTTTTTATCCTTTAGTACCTTTGTAGATTCTGTTTGGGTGCTAGATTCAATTATGAATAGGAATGATGACAGGGGATGAAAATTAAAAATCCACTTAGTCCGTCAGTTAGGTAATGAAAAAATGTTAGACACGTATTTGTTTAATTTTATTCGTCATGTGTTGTACTTAAATAAAAAAACGAGCCATCTACCCTATTGCTTTACTATTGTTTTTTTTTTTTTATAGTTTAGTGATTGAAACTGTACCTGGTGTAAGTACTATATGTACCCATATAATCATAAGTACCGTACATATTTGCTGCCATCAATCCATAGGTAAATGGCAAAAAGCAACATTGAAATGTCGACTTGCTGTTAGTCGTCGGTTATGTCAGAAAAAGAGGTGTTAATTAGATAACCATTAGATGGATACAAACTTCAATCACCAAACCATGAAGCAACTATTTCTATCTCACAAACATCCACTTTGTTAACAGCTGTCGATTTGTTAAAAAATATCTTCTTAAAAGGTAGCATAGCCACATCTGTCTAGACGGGAAGTCGAACCTAGCTTGTAAAGGGACACTGTGCTCTGGCTATCGAGTGTCGGCTGTTACTCAAACAAGATAAGGTTTCATAAATACTTTCTGTTACATTTTCCGGACACATTAGGGCGGGTTCACTAATAATAATTTTAGCTGAAGTTCGACAGTTTTAAAAGTTATTGAGTTATACTTTAAAAGTCGTTATATTTAGTGGAGGCTTTTTGTAATGATTACTACTATAGGTTTTAATTTAATAATTTGAATTTCTATCGCTAACTGAAACACTAAAGGTTTGTTCACTTGACTGACTGACTGACATTTACTTGACAGATTATTGAAAACAAAATATCAAACTTTTTGTAAAGACAGCACCTAGCTTCACTGACGGACTATTTATTTATTTCTTTATTTATTAACGTTTCAAAAGTACCTAAGTATTTACGGTTTAATTGGAATAAATTATTTGACTTTTTTTACTTTTAGTACGGTACCATAAGTATGACAATTGGAATAAAACACCACATCCCACACGTAGTATAAAAGTATCTAAGTTGATAAATAAATAAGAATGTATTGAAAAGTATTCTACAATAATAATATGTGTAGGAAAAGTGAACTTGAATAAAATCTAATGTCAACTTCTTCAGCTGTTGCTTGCGATCGATACTTTAGCAATTTTAACATGATAACTTTATTGTTAGGTACTTAACTTGTATTTGATATGGAAATGTACTGCCAGTATTAGTTGAAGAAAAAAAGTTTCGATTTTGTAGTAGTGTGAAATAAATCAAAATAATGATTCGTGAAAAAAGGTGAGTAAAAAAATACGAATAGTCTTTTTTCAGGAATCGTTATTTTGATTCACACTAATCAAGTGTGAATCAGCATTTACTTTGATAGAGTCGTAAAACATTAACTTAGTTTTATTAAACCTGTTACTACTGCCAAAAATTGTAAATTATTTATGCTTGCCCATCCCAAAACTAGCCGTAGCAACCATAGCAACCACTATATGTAGTTTAAATTTATATTATATTATATTACTTATATTACTTCACCCGTTTAACTAGTATAGAATACTCAAGCCAAATACGCGGAAGTACCATCGATAAGCGGTTCAGTTTACGATCCACACATTTAAGTACATGATATAAAGCTCCCAGAATGTTCCACTTACCCTCTTTTCCTAAATACACCCATATAGTGATGTGCTATCAAAATTATAGACCGTATTTAAAATCTTAGTCAAAGTCAAAGTCAAAATTATTTATTTTAAATAGACCGGGAAGGCACTTTGAACGTCAAAGCAAATATTACAGTATAAAGAAAACAAAATGTCTGTCTGTCGGTCCTCTAGTGAAGCTATTTTAGACTTTTAAAGGAATAGGAGAAAAGACTTATAGGTTTTTATCCTTCAAAGCGAAATTAGTCAAAGCCAACGTTGCAAAAAGTCTTATTTTAATTATTAATCTCAATAATGCATAGCCGACCCGAGAACCAAAGCGCAACCAATGACCACGAGTTTAATGGTATTATTTCGTAGCTCAATGCGAATTGGAATCACATTCTCATTTTTATCATGACAGAAGAAAATCGTTTCTAAAAAACATAGAGCAAATTTAAAAAGATTCTTTAACCTATATAAAGACTTGTACCAAATTCTTTTATTATCTTATTAATTTTTAAAAGCTTTTAAGCTTTTAAAATTATTTTTATCGTACACACACAATTATTACAATTTCATAAGATCGTTTAATTCTATTTCAAAAAATATATATAAGACCAGGTTTCCTCACGATGTTTTCCTTCACCGTTAATCAGTGGTGCCTAAATATGCTTAGAATGTACCTATAATTCGGAACCCGCACTATCAAGCTTGAGAAGAGGGCATCTTAAACCTCCGGGCCACCACGACATGACAGATGATATTTTACTTCACGTAAAAATTTGAATACGATTTTCCACCTGACCTTTTCAGAAAATAAAAGGAACAATTTTTATATATAATTTACCTTACAAAAGGAAATCAGAACGGATTTTCCTTCATTATAAATTTTAATTACTATTTTAATCTCATTAAAAGTAATCCATAATTACATGCGCGTCAAATGTCAAAACGTCAGCATTTATTGCCCATCTTAAAATACAGTATCAACATCTGAGAGACAATATAAGCAAAACATTATCGAAAAATAATTCAACGTAAATGTTATAAAAATCTCCAGCCCGTTAATTATTAGATAATGAACCAAACGGACTAACAGCGACCCCTAGTGTTACACGTCGTAAACGTTTACAGCTGAAAGTTGACCTTTACAGGTGATTTCAGTAAGGTAAGCATATAAATTTTAATTATCAAGTATAGAACGGCTGAATTTTAGCTGTGTTGGATAATGTCAATCGAGTTAGATAGTGTAATTACTAATTAAATAAAATGTTATGAGATTGCTCAGTCAAAATCCAAGGTTCATTTCCCGTACAAAAAGTCGTAGAGGTATCTAGTATCTACCTAGAGTAGGCTGCCTAACTATACCTCAAGGAGCAATTAAACGTAATGTTACAGTATGTTAATATAGGCTTCCAAATACCGATTGTATCCTTCAAGCGATATCAATTTTAAACCAGGGAATACCACCCTTAATACCCTTATACTATAAAATAAATAACAAAAATGCATATTGAAATTTATGAATTTTTAAAATTTTTTGAACTTTAAATAAAAAATAAATCAAAGCAATTGTTTCTCGGCCCAGGAAACACATAGAAACTTCGCATTTAATTCAAACATACTGACTCTTTAACGTTCTGACCTAATATGACGACTGATCGAATGGTGACGTAAATTACCAACAATCACCATTGACCGAAACAATATCACTAAAAATAAGTCAATTTCAAATGGTCCCCGCGAACCAGAATCCGAATAAACGTAATGGAATAAACTGCGCAAATTAATGAACAAAAACAATTGTTTTCGTCATAAAACAAAATGGTATTATTGTCCTCTGTGAACAATAGCCGTTAAATACAAAGATTTCCCTGAAAAAAAATTGAAGAAAATCCTGTAAATCAATTAAAAAACCTCAAGGCGAGCCGCAGACTGTGTAGGTGTGTGGAGAACTTAGAACAATTTTGCGTCGTTTGAAAATATGCTGCGATTCTCTACTAGACGAGATAAGTTACCAAGCACCATACAGTTTAAAAGCCTTGCACAATTAACATAATACACACGAATATCTGTTAAAACTGCGTACTGATAAAATACGTACATTGTACGACGATAGATAATAAAATAAAGGATTAAAAATAAACGTTGGAGTGCTTCTACTTACCTTGCGATATACAAACGAAATTTTAATAATATGAACATTTTCCTTTCAGTAAAACAGCTGGCCGGCTGTAAAAAATACACAGGCAAAAATCTAGCTACCTAAAAACTTGTTTTTCGAAGTATAGGTGCGGCTAATTGAAAATGTTAGTCCGATAAAAATGTTGTATTACAAAATTTTTGTGTCACTTATAAATACCCGATCTCTGATTAAATTTACGATGATAAACGTGTATGTAACGTTTTTTTAATGTTACACAGACTGAACATAATAAATAAAGATCAATGTTGTTTTTCACGACAGGAACCCCATACAATTTATGTCCTAGAAAATACTAAATCGACTTAGCTGTCAGCTACACAATCCGGCCGTAGTTTATATTCATATCAAAAAAATACCTTCTCTGCTGAACGCTCGAAAACACGAATTGTATAGGCACAACACGTCGTAAAATACACAAATTTCGTCTTACATTAAATTTACTATGTCTATGTTATAGTCTTGAATTTTTGCCAAAATTGTTTGTCAAGTATAAAATTAAATAATATGGTAGTGAGGTACTTACGGACAAATATGTTGGACATCAGAGTGGCCGGCAAACAGAACACGATGACGAGGATATCAGCGACCGCCAGGTTCACGATGAAGAAGTTGGTAACAGTTCTCATCCGCGGCGAGCGGTACACCACGGCTATCACGAAACAGTTCCCGATAAGTCCCACGAGAAACACGAGCAAGTACGCGGCGCAGTACACTGCCGTCATCGCGCCCCCGTGCCGGTACATCACCTCGTCGGAGATCATCTCCAGGTCGGACCGGTTCAGCGTCACGTTCATCCGCAGCGGGTGGTGCCGGTCCAGGGCGCCGTCCATGTGCGTCGACAGCGGCTCCAGGTCCGGCAGCACGCTGTTGTCAGGCACGAACTTACTGTTCATCGCCTCCATGATGGAGTTGGACAGAATGTCCACCACGTTGTGCTTGTGGCTCTCCCTCATGTGCGAGTGGTTGTGGTGGCGCCAGTGGTGCCGCGGCTCCTGAGTGTGTGTCGAAAAATTATACGTAGCATCCTCACTCATGAAATCACTCGACGGAATCCTTAAAGGTGCCATTTTTCAATATGACATTTCCGCAAAATAATAACACTAAACTGTCAACAATTCGAAATTATTACTATAAAAAATAATAATCACACATCACTAAGTTAATTCTAATTTATTTATTATTCGTTTCACACATCAAAAGTCAGCAAAATAATATTTTTATTCACAGCACACGAAAACGTAAACTCTAATGTTCCATTAGAAAAGTATGAAAAGTTCCGGGGGTTTGGCGCGGCAAGTCGTAGCAGGTCTACGCGCGGTTGGTTTGGCGTTCGCGCGCCGTCTGCCCGTAGCAGCGCTACGAGCTACGAGCCGCGTAGGCCCGCGCGACGCATGTGCATTTTGAGGAACGCACAGACATAAGATATGCATTTCCGATACACTTTATTGCTATGGGAATAAGATAGAAAATGGTTTGGCGTGAATTTAAAAGGTAGAGAAATAGTTTGTTCATTTGAAAAGCTATCGAAAATGCAATAAAAGTAACAGAGTTAGCTTTTCCAATACATTTTAACTGTAGCGGAGTGAAATAAAACGTGAAAGTTAATCAATCTTCTATATATATAAAAATCAATTGCTATTCCTTTGTCTCGCTAAAACTCGAGAACGGCTGGACCGATTTGGCAAATTTTTGTCTTGAATTATTTGTAGAAGTCCAGGGAAGGTTTAAAAGGTGAGAAAATATCAAATAATTGACGGAAAAACCCTAAAAACTGCCCTTTCCTTTATCCCATACAAACGTTTTCTAACTAATACGTAGAGTCAATTTGAGCTTTATTGCTATTGGATAAAGTTCATTGTTGGATAAATGCTATTGGATACTAAAAAACAAATGCTATTGAATAAGTGTGCGTTGGTGACTTGGAGCACAGAATCCCTACTAATATTATAAATGCGAAAGTAACTCTGTCTGTCTGTAATTACGCTTTCAAGCCTAAACCAGTGAACGATTTTGATGGAATTTAGTACTGAGATAGAATAGACCTTGATACTTTTTATTGCAAAAAAATAGCGGAGAATGGGTAAAAATAAGGGATAAATGGTCATATGGAAATTCGTCATTTTTAAAGCTGTAACAGTGAAATTTTGTATTTAGACACTTAATGAGGAGCGAAAGAACATAGGCTACTTTTTAATAAAAAGGGTAGAAGGCGTAGTATGTTTGATAGAGGAGATTAATGTTTGCTTGAAAATTCGTCATTTTCGTTAATACGTTGCCTGTGCCTTCACTCGCGTTCGATTCTTATTTAAATACACATATACTTATTTAAATCGCCAATATCCCTACTACCATACTAATGTTATGAATGCGAAAGTAATCCTGTTTGTGTTGAGGTTACGCTTGCACGAATGATTTTTTTTTTTGGAATATAACAACGAAACAATGTATTTTTTTATTGATAGGCAATATATAGGAAATTAAAGGAAAATAATATAGATAACCTTGGCTACTTTTCATCATGATTATAAAATGATGAATCGGCGGTCGTGGTTTCTTTGGAATACATATCTTTAAAAATGCTAACAGTAACATATTCTCAAGTAATTCACATTTTAGATGACATACGGCAGCATTTTGACCACTAACACCACTACGCAGACAAAGTCGCGGGCAAAAGCTAGATTCGATAAATTTTCATTTGTACATGTCAAATATTTGTTGTTTCTAAATTCAAATTCTGTAAATAATGATTGACATTTATGCATAAACTATGAAAAGGGTGAATAAACAATTGTCTGTATTTTTTTAATCTATTGAAAATGTTGAAAAGTGCATTAAGCATTAATAGAAATTCCTCAAATATTAATTATGCGTGCGTTCAGAAATAATGACAAATTATCAACAGTTACGCGTGTGTTCAGAAATTTATTTTGTGTAAATTAAAGTTTCTATTCACGTTTTCGAACAAACGATGCTCTTTCAATATAGTCTATTGGTGTGAATGACATTGACATTCGTATTGCGCGTTTTTTAAAATATGCAAAATTAAATGTATATTTTTCAATATTTCTGAGAGATTATCTTAATATTTCTTCGAGTTTTAAAGACTAAGAAGATTTTTATTTGCTAATAAGTGTTTGTTAATCAAGGTAAGTTCACATCTTCATTATTGATTTTTAGTAACTTTTGGTGACTACACAATACTACAATTTGGTATACACGGTTATGCAGAAAATGTATGAGAGCTTTTTATTTTCAGTTGGAATTTCGTTTTTAACAATGCTACCAACCAGACGTACAAGCTTAGGCCGCAGAACTCGAAATACGGCAAGTCAAAGAAATACAAGAGCAAATCAAACTGATGAGCAACGCGAAGCGCGAAATGAACTTGAACTGAATCGATATCAAGATATAAATGTTGTGTTTAATCCCCACAAAGCTGCATTCAGTTATAATGTGGCAATTGATTACAGTTCAGAGCAAATTGTTGCTATTGGACTAATGAACATTGTGTGTCCACATTGGGATTAAAATTAAAAAATGAAGCCTCTGGATTATGTTGCGCCAGCGGCCAAGTCAAATTGACGCCATTGGTACCGCCACCAGAGCCACTACATTCATTGGTTCATTTTTTGACTCATATCCAGCAGTACAATAATTGCTTTCAAATGACATCATTTGGGGCAACAAAAGTTATACGAGACAATTTTTTGCCTACTTTTAGCAAGTAAGTATAATGGCAAACGTTTTTTTTTAGTTTTAAAACCATGTAGCTGGTGCAAAATATGTCGAGTCAGTGATGTGTTTATTTTGTAAACAATAAATCAAATACATAATAATAGTCTATAATCCGAAGACTTAATCAGCAACATTTATAACATGTTGTATTTTATAGTGGCATGAGCAAGATGTTCTTGGTAAAGCCTACTACCTAAAGCTCCCGTGGAAGGCTGTTTAATGTCGAGGTTAAAAGTAGTTTTAATTTGAAATGATGTAAAGTATTGTGGCAGTATTTTGCGAGCCACATGGTGGTACAATTTGCTATACAATTGCCTATTTATATACATATTTATATTCTTGCAGATTCAGGGATTCAAATATATCATCAAACAGGTTCCTTATTGCCAGTGCCTGTTGAAGACTATACATTTTTGCAAATATATTTTATGGACAATTCAGCAAGAGAAGTCGATCAGCGTTGCGCGCACCACAACTCAGTAAAGAGATCCATTGTGATGAACAACTTCAAACATTTTTCCTTCAACACAATGAATTAGTTGCATTAGACCGATGCATTAGACATTCACAAATGCATTAGACCGCATGCCATCAGATAATCACAAAATTGGCATCAGAGCCGATAAGGCGCCTGCAGGACAGTGAAATGATTGAATCCTATGAAATAAACACTATTATGAAAATATATTTTGTTTTTTTTTAAATTAGTAAAGTCCTTTTCAGGTAAAGTGAGATCAGGAAATTATGGATTCATTTTTATATGGAGGATATTTATAGATTCCAATTAAAATTGAATAGGGACTCATACATAACTCAGCTATACAAAATAAAGTAGAGCATCATTGCTACGCCAAAGCGGTACGAAGTTCGCTGGGTCAGCTAGTAAATAAATAAAACTTTCAATGTGAATATATTGTTGTGCTGTATTATTGTGTTACGGATTTTATAAGGAACGAGTACTTTTATCGTGACGCTTTTTTATTATATAGCTGAGTTATTATGTGCGGTAGATACTATTTCATGAACTCACGTACTAAGCTATGAACTACATTCCATTAATATTATTAGTTGTACAAATACGTCGGGCGGACATCAAACTCGTGACCCAGAACGTTAAAACCGATCATACAGGATTTATTGAACTAAAATATTTATGACCGGTTTCTCTAATCCCGGATTAAGTCCCGGGTCAATCAAAATAGTGTATTCTACGTCAAAGTAAGGACTTGTGACAATATTTTCTGACTTTTTGTGGGTTAAGCAAACTCTCAAGAGTATGAAGTAAAATAAAACAGTTAACTTTGAAAGATTAATCTCCTTATACGAATGATTGTATACCGTAGGTACATGAGTTCTAGTGATTTATTACCTGTTCGATGTTAACAAAATCCTTAATTAATTATTATGTTATCGACTTACTAGCAGCTGTAGCAGCACCACAATCGCCGCGTCATGTGTCGCGGAATGCTGCTCATGAATATGAGCCTCTAGCAAGGCCTGAATCTAGACGAGTTGTACGTGAGTAAGCCGATAACATAATTAATTTAGTATGACTTTAGTAAGTCCTTAATAATGTAAACGATATTTAAATAAGCTCCAAATCTTACGTCTTATGATATTTATGTTATAACGCATCTATTATTTTATATATATTACAGAAAAATATCTAATAAAGTTTACATTATCAGACTTTTTCTACATACCTCTAAAGTCTACAATGAAATATTTACTTAATATCAATATAAGAGCACATATTAAAAAAATAAAATAAAATGAGGTCTGAAGACGTTCCTCGCGATGCAAAATGTCAAGGGCTCAATCGCTAACCCAGTTAAGCATTAGCAGGAAATATTGGTCCTTGATACCCGGACTATTGAGGCAAATACAAGTTTTTCAATTGCAATAACTCCAAGAACTCTAATACTAATGATGACATGAAGAGATCGGATCTTTTAAAAAGTTTATTAATGTTTCAGTATTAAAATTAAAATGTTTTCAATCTGAGTCCTTTTAAATGCAACGTCACGCCTATTATCCCCTAATGGGTAAGCAGAGGTGCACACTACGGCACGTAATACCGCTATACAATGTACATATTTTAAAGTATTTTTAACATTCCTTTTAAAGTAATATTAAAATCCACGATAATATGGTAGTAAGTATAGTTCAACCAAAAAAATATATGAAAGAGAGAAAATAAAAATACACACCTGAAAAATCTTCTAAAATTGGCTTTTGACTGCACAGTTGGCGCGGTGGTTGGACGTTACGTGTAGCAGGTTCGATTACCCGCTACGCAACTCCTTGTGTGATCCACAGATCGTTGTTTTAGGTTTGAATGTCATGTGTATGTTAACTTGTACATATGTTTGTAAACGCACTCACAACATGGGAGAAAACCTAGTGCGCACACTACAAGCAACGATTTAAAAAAAAGGAAACAGAATTATGTATACAAAGATAACATTTTCCGGAAGCACCTTTTATAGCATAACCTGTAACTACTGAAGGACACCGCCCACATATTTATAATATTCGTAACAAAAAATAAACTATTGTTTATAAGAAAGGACAAGGTTGAACACGTGCCCAAGAAAATTGTTTCGACTGTATCTGACAACCATCTGTGAGGACTCACGTTTTCAAAAAACCAACTTAACTTTGCAGTTGAATATGTCGCTACTATATTCGGCAATTCTGAGATTACAATGATTTTATAAAGAGGTTCGATAGTTCCAGATTTAGCCACATGTATTTATAAGTTGGTAAAATTATTACTGGTGTTGAATGTTAAATAATATTTCAATTCGGTGACGACATTGTTAGACAATTCAGTTTTCAGCTATTATGTACATGTAATGTAATATGTACACCTATATTGTATGTATTGCTATTGTATTAACTTCAAAGTTGTCTGGATCTTCTGATGTACGGAAATTGTTTGTATATAATATAATAATAATAATTGTCTAAGCGAATTTATACCTATTTTACTGACATAGATATGTGTAGCGACGTTTGAACATTATCAACTAAATAAGGTCCCTATTTAACAGTCATAATATGTTAAAAGAAGGCTGCCTCGTTGGTCGAGTGGTCGCAAATGCGACTGCCGGACAAGGGGTCTCGGGTTCGATTCCCGGGTCGGGCAAAGTATTACGGGGCTTTTTTTCGGTTTTTTGAAAATTTCTCAGTACGGTGTCTGGAATTGTATCAAGTATATGGCAATAGGCTCACCCCACATAGGACTTATAACACAAATGGTGAAAAGTAGGTGTACATATTTATATAGCGGCATTACGTGTCGTAATGAGCACATCTGCCTACCCCTCCGGGGATAAAAAGCGTGACGTTGCTACGTTGCTATGTTGAAAGAACTGGTATTGATTATAAGGTTTGAGGATCAATCGTTTCTGACTATCCAGTAAGTTTAAAATTCTTTAAAGCTTGAACCATATTAATGGTCAAACCTTTTTTTTTTTTTTTTTTTTTTTGAGGGTGGAAAATCATCCAATGACTTCTCCCGCCTTGGGCGAGGCGAGAGGGAGTGTCAGACTCTTACTGACTAAAAACCACCCCGTTCCTACTCCTGCCCGTCGAGCCGGAGCCCCGGTAAACCCGCTAGGTAGTCCGCAGCTCCGGATTAGGCATCAGCCCTACTGGGCCCCATCTGTGGTGGTCTGATGGCTCTTTGAGGCGCGCGCAGAACGCGACGCGCCGCACGCACGGGTCTGGTTCTGGTCGGGCGGCGAGCTACCCTTGCTCACCGTCCGCAGACCCGCACTTACGGTGGCCGGAGATCGTCGCGCGATCCCCGACGCCCGGAGTGTCTCTCGCGACGGCTGGGGCGTGAGGAGGTTCGTTCTCTCACGCGCCCCGCCTCCTCCTTAGCTAGCATAACTGCTTCGCAGAAGGAGGAGACGGCATCCCAGTCCCCCTCGCTCCGCACCATGGCTTGTATCAGTGCCGGACGCGAGAGGGCGCCGTCGCCGACCACATCCCTGAGGACACGGCGGTGCTCAGCCCACGCAGGGCAGACCGCAAGCGTATGTTCCACCGTGTCCTCCGGGCGGTCTTCGCAGTGATGACACCCGGGCGTTTCCTCCCGCCCAATCAGAAACAGGAACCTACCGAAGCTACAGGAACCTACCGAAGCTAATGGTCAAACCTTAGTTTTCTTTAACTCCACATTTACATAATAACTACTCGACTAACAGCACAAGAAAGTCAATACTCCACTCAATGACATACAAACTAAACAACATAAACTACCAGTAATCTACTAACTTTCCCCTTAACTCCTAAATAATTTAAATTACCGTTCAGTCGTTGAGTAGCAAAATTAAACCTTTTCTTTTATTCAAGTAGAACTTGATTTGTTGAGCATTGACGAATGAGGTCGACAGTTTTACAATTACACCGTATTCCAGTATTCCTAGTAAATAGGGGTCTTAATGCTAGAGTTCGCATTTGATCGACCTGTCATTGATAGTTGTGACCTGATTTAATGCAACTACTGCATGCTACGTGTCTGCTTGTAAAGGTAAGGTAAATGTAAATTCAAATTCCAATTCATTCATTTATTTATTTGCACACATGGGTACATATTATGTAGTAAATTGTTAACAAATTTTACAGATTCTACATTACATTTAACCTACAAATAAAAATATAAAAACATTCAATAGCAAGAATTGTGAAGAAAAATGATACAGCGTTTTAGCAAATACTTTAAACAGGTAAGTTTAAAAAAAATCTTTGTTAATTTTATTGTTCTGTTAAAATATGAAACAAGTCTAATCTAGTCAAACAAGTCTTAATACACTATCAGAACAGTATTCAGTTACATCATCTGTATTTGTCTGGTTAGACTTTTTGTAACAATACCCAATGCAACATCCATGAAATGGGAAACGAGCAACATATTTTGTATTCAACACTTATTAATACAGATATGTAAAAAAATTGAATTTAAAAGTAATTCCACAACAACCAAACAATATCACGACAATTGTTACTAAAGGCTACTAACAATATAAAATGCTTGAGTCTCATCAATTTGTAATCAGAATGGAGGTAATGCATTTGACATACTTTCGTCGGATCGATAGCAGTATGGCAGACAATGGAGCTTCACAAATCGTCCATATTTAATACCTTAAACGTCCACTTACAGGTTGCTACTTAATCTTAACCTCGGACCCTCGGCTCATAATTACGGATAAACGTCTCATGGCTGGTACTAAATGATTGATCTGTGAGGTCAAACTGCTCCACACTGTTATTACAAGGATGGATTAATAACTTCTTCATTTTGTGTCTAGAAAATGCCAATTGTAATATAGACTCTGATTGCAACTGTTACGTAACAATGGAGATTTCCAGACACAGTATCTTACAGGTACTCAATTGAAAGTAAATTAGTTTTTCTCGGTTCATTCCAAAGCCTGATGTTCAGGTCGCATGGTAATTATACTACTTATTACTATAAAATGTATGGTATCTTTATCTGAACATACATTTAACAAATTGTCTGAACAATTTACATAATTATTGTCATAACTTTACCCCAGGGAGAGCAAGTCTTAAGGTTCGTATACCATAGGTGGATGATAATATAATAACGAGGCTAAATTTCATAAAAAAATCCTGGTTCACTGCTAACGTAGGACTCCTCCAATGACTTTCAGATTGGCTGGTTGGAGAGACCTGCTTCCAGTATATATTCATGTTAGCGGGTTTACCGGGGCTCCGGCTCAATAAGCAGGAGAAGGAACGGGGTAGTTTTTAGTCAGTAAGAGTCTGACACTCCCTCTCGCTTCGCCCAAGGCGGGAGAAGCCATTGGATGATTTTAACCCCCAAAAAAAAAGTATATATTCATGTGGTCTTAATTAGGTCTTGAGAAGCCCTCCACACGACGTCTACTTAGAAGATGAATGGAATCTGACCACCAATATATTCAGTTTTAAATAGACTTTCATATGCTTTAAAAATATTCCTTAATTACTGAAACTAATTTACCAGCAGTGAACAGTGACCACATTCATAAAAACCAACACTAAAAATATTACATTGGACGTACATAAATCCGGATACAATGTAACAGACCCCTTAATTCAGTGAGGTCCCTTCTGATGGCTGTTCTAATCGGTTATGTTGGAGACTTCAAGGTCAAGATCACTGTGGGCCTATCGTTACACTAGCAGAGACCATTTCACTCTGAAGGTCGACCGTAAACTTCACGTAATGTTGTGTGTAATTAGTTTGTTTAGTTTGCATTATTGGGTGATGGACTACCTTAGTTGAACTGGTTGGGATGGTCGTAATAGGGGTTGTTACGGTCGGATTCGAGTTTAGAAGGTGTCTTGTGTGATTGCTCAATATTTAACTTTTGATTATTATGTTGTCAGCTTACTCACGTAACTGTTTGACGAGGAACTCGACTAGTTTCAAGCCATGCTAGAGGATTCATGAGCATCATTCCGCGACACATGACGCGGTCATTGTCGAAACTAGTCGAGTTCCTCGTCAAAAAGTTTCGTAAGTAAACCGATAACATAAAAATTAATTTAGTACATCTCACGAAAGTTATAATAAAATTATTTAACGTCTTTCAATCCTTACTTGAAAGTTGAAAAACTACACAAGAATTAATATTATTTATTTTACTCTTAAGGACAAAACAATAAACCTTGTTTTTAAATTATCGTTACTGACAAAATTTTCTATTAACAAAATGTTTCCCAGAAGACCTAGACTAGATTACATAGAAGTAAAAGATTCCGAGGTTTTCAATAAAATTGAAAATCCCATCGCCGACTACACTGTATTTTTATTCAAGATAAAAGTGAGAAATTCAGTATACTTTTAAAATTAGACATTTAAAGACCAGTAACGCCTAAGTAACTTCACTGGTGTATGTTCACAGGTCCCCATCTGTTCATTGGCGCGTCCAATACTAAGCACTTATCATCCTCTCTCACATAAAAAGGTATTTAACCATGACCTTGAATGGTTATTACAATTCGTAACCTGGCCACACCATCAACATGCTATTAATTACTAATATATTGTCTTCATTAACGACGCATTGTGTTGCTCGTTAAACGATACTGTTCACGGAATAAATACTACATGTCTAAGAACAGGCATGGGAAGAACAAAGATACAAAGAGAATGGATGAAGCATCTTCAGAAATGGACAGACTGAAGTCTTATCAATTTAATCAAAGTTTTATTTCAATTAATCCACATATGAGCACTTTTGTAACCATAAACTATGTATTGGTTCGTCAATGAAGACATTGCTCAAAATGACAATGTACCATCAGTCTACCATTCAACTTACCGTCTACTATAATATGACATCAAAAAGGTAAGGTTCTACGATACTTAGTTTATAAAAGAAGAAAATAAAAATATATACAAATAAACAGTTATTTTTCCTTTATATTTCAAGGACACCTCTCACTTAAGTAGACACTTCATTGTTTAACAAACGGAGTTACTTTCATTAATTTCAAGTAGCAATCACTGTCAACGCCCCGTATCAGAACTTCAGAAGTGAGAACTCGCAGCGTTAGTAAAGGGTGCTATTTTTATACCTCTCGCCTCCTGGTACACTTCACGTCGAGCAATTAGGAAGCTATTACGTAAATATATTACGAACTCCCTGTATACCAGGTCAATGAACTGTGATGACACAATTTTGTGCATTACGGTTCAATAACCCGAATAATTTGAAGAAAAATGTTACCTTAATTTAAGAACTGCGAAACTTTACGAGTATGAACTTCACTAGACTACCAGTATACTGCTAAAAGTTCAAGTCCCTCTGTTTTGCCATACTACGTTAGGCTCACGTAACGCATTCTATAAGAGAAAATATTTTACTACCACACAATTTTAATGTTATAAAATAGATGAGAGGTTTTTATTTAACTAGTATTTTGATAAGAAAAAATCTGTTTTTCAGTCATAATAATTAAGATTCGGACTCTCTCTAAAAAACCTCGGACCAATAAACAAGAGCACTTCAATGAACTGGCCAAATCTTTTTTTTTATAGGTAAACGAGCAGACTCATCATCTGATAGTAAGTAACCGCTGCCGCCCATGGACACCCGAAAGACCAGAAGCGTTACCGTACAATCGTGCCGAATCATGTCTCTAACTTACTCACACTTAAAAAATAACAACAATCAAATCCTAAGCCACATCTTGCAACCCTAAATCAACGCCAGACTAATAAAACGTGCCTATAAATAGCGGCCACAAATCTCAGTCAATCGGAAGAGGCGATATACGAATCGTGAACAGTTACTTTATAACACTTTAACTCGATTAATTGATCACTAATCAGGCGGGTTCGGGTTTCAATTACGAGTATACGTAGATCTGATAGACGAAACTGCTACGTAAATGTTTATTTGATACGTTGATAAGAGTAGTTATTTTCATGACTGTTTTTCTATCGGAGCTAACAACCTGTCAAAATATCGTTTTTTTTTTTTTCTAAATTTCTGTTTTATTTTTTAATTACAGCTGTAGTAATACATGGTACAGGTTACAAACCTACCAATAGCAAGTACCGTAATAGTTTCTAAGATTATTTACAGACACCACCGAAAACGTCATGAGGGATAACGAAACATTCGGATTATACGTTTTAAATCGCCCACCTACATTGAGCAAGCGTGGTGATTTGGAGTATGAGCAAGTGGCATTTGGTTAGCAATGGCTACTTATAAGCTGTTAATATGATATGGTTAAGAACAAACACAATTCCTCAATCCAAATCATATTCCTCCATCATTTCCGACTTAATATTTTTATCCTTTATCCAAGCAAAACTCCAAGTAAAGCCCATGGAAAACATCCTAAGTACACGTTACCTCCAAAGATTACAGTACCGAGCGAACATATTAACAGAGATATTAAAACATCCATCACGCACGGTACGTTTGTGACGCAAGAATTGATATAAGGAGTGTCAATGTTCGTCGGGGTCAATGCACCTTATCCTGCGACTGTTTACATGGTGGTCGGAACGTAGAACGGGTACAAGTGACCCATCTCCATTGATATACGAGTATTCCCTTTGTAAGGTCCTTGTTTACGGTTTTTCTGGGAAAATGTGTCGGTCACACTCAACGTGATTGAGTTGTGATGTGAAATAATAGAGCTGGACCTTTTGGTGTTGTCGTTGATTGAGGTACAAATTGTTCACTTTGTTACTGTAGTAAGTGGAGAACACATAATAATGATACGATTATGATACACATAATAATAAACATAACTAACACATACATACATACGTTTAAAATTTATAATTATAAATTTAAAATCGCCAACAAGCGTGGTGATTGATGCTCAAACCTTTTCCGTGTAAGAAGAGGCCTTTGGTCAGCAGTGGCCACTTATAGGCTGGTGACATTATATGATGCGTGACACATACATACACACACTACTTATACACTAAAAATAATGGCAATTATGACAATAAATTATTGTGTCTTAACATTTTTATAATAAGTTATATCAAAAATTCTTTAACAGCTGTTCACTTCAAACGAACGCTGAAAGCTGGTCAAACAAATTTGACCCACAGAATAACCATGGTACGAGTATTAGCCACGAGGAAGTTTCCTTATTAAACTCTCAAAAGTGCGTCCTCTGCAAAAAATCCAGTGAATCCTTTAATGTCATGAAAGGTTATCGACCTCACTCCTTAAAATGAGACGCTGCTTACGAAGCCTTCGGAGGTAAATTAGCCTTTTATTAGCCGCCAAACACGAAGTGATTACGTGTCAAATGTTACACTTGAACACTAAACTTATATTTAGCATAGAGTTAACATACGATTTGCATAATCTCTAACCACGCGTGAAGTTTATTGCCCTTTCATTTCATACAAATATATTCGGTTATCTGTTTAGAATTAAATATATTTAATGTATGTAATGGATATTTCTTGAAGATTTAATAAATGCACATAATAAGTTAAACTATTATTTTATTTACTTGGGCGTTGTTTAATTACTACTTATTATAATGTTAATAACTATTCGAGAGTTATAAAAAAACATAAATTACAAAGTTAACCTTTTCAATAAATATATTTTACATTTTTTTTTTCAAGGAAAATAATTCTCACGTTCAGATACAATGTTTGTTGTTTAGTGGTTTCTTATACCCCCAGCCGGTGAGATCGTTGTTAATTAACTTTGAAGAACGCATGGCGTTGCGCGTGAACCAACGCGAACTGGCGACAGGTTTACCTCTCACCTTTAACACTTAACCTTTAATTTTTTAGCTAAAACGTGAGTAAGATTTCAAATACAAGAAAATATCCTTATATTCATATTTTAATTGATATCTTTTAAACGATAATTACTAATTTTGTTGGATAAAAATGTCAATGTACCGCTAATCGTAGCAAAATTTAAACAGTCAGCGTAGCCATTGTAGTCACTTCGTAGCCAACTGCTACGGCGTAGCACAGTGCTACGAAGCAAGGATATTGAATGACAGGTTTTGCTGTTTTTTATTGTTGTTGTTTTTAATATATTATAATGAAAGTGTAAAGCATGATATTCTTATTTAAGTGTAGAGCAGCCCTTAAGTGCAAGGTCACGCGGTAGAGCACGCTATAGCAACCCGCCGTTTACGCAACTAAATCGGTTTACGGCAGTTCACACCTTAATCGAATTCTTAAACGTTGTCATTGTATTACAATTCTATAATAAAATAAAAAACAGGAAATACCTGTATACTTCCATAAGTTTGGAATAAATAGAAACATTTATGTTCAATTTGGTAATTCGCAATTTTTGGCCCAGGAATTTAAAGTGTTTTATATAATTTACATAATATAATAGATTCAATTTCTGTATTAAGTTTTTCGACTATTTGAACAACTAAGCAAGGAACATTTTTTCAGTTATTTCTTTAAATGGCTGTTTTTGAATAATTTTATGGCACGTACCATCATCGGAGAAAACAATACAATTATAATAAAAACTGGCTTTGAACCATTTTATGGCGGAATCTTATTAAAATAAAAACTTACCATTAAAGGTTCGAATAGCTTGCCCTCGGCCTTAGAATAGTTAGAACTGAAGGTGATTCAGCAATGGTGCTGTTTATAATTTCAGTGTGAGAAAAGTCTTTGCTACTGAGTTTTTTTACACATTCTCCTATAACTTAATAATAGCTAGCAACTAGCAACAATAAATATTCTAGTATTAGGATGCTTCTCCACCAATGATGTGCTATGTCGCTATGCTACGAAGATGTTATAGCTAAGCTGTAGAACTATGTGACCGTTTCGTTCCGTTTTTTTTTATTTAGCTGTGCAAATCAGATGCGCAGCCATTGGTGGAAGCCAAATACATCCACACCAACATAGCATAGCACCATCTGGTGGAAAAGCATCCTTAGGCTGGACTGCATCATTAGGTTACACAACTGATTGGTTCAAGCAAGAAGTTTGGGGTCTAATACCTGAAGCAGGCCAAGAATCATTGGAAAACATACGATTTAATAAAAATCTCATATATTATATACATATAGCAATAATATACTTCATTAATTTAACCGTACAAATAAACACGTAAGGTTCAATCAACAGTATTAATAAATAATAATTTCCAACTAGCAATACAAATTTTCATTACAAGAATTGTTAATCTCATCGCATCTCCATCGTTAATAGACTTGAATGCATCGGTGATCACCTTCATTTGCATTTCAATGCATGCATACATTTTCAGGAATGTGTATAGTTTTCCAATTTCATATCGAATTGGACGTGAACTGTGAACACGGGTACAAGTGCCGTGACATTGAATATTAAACAGCTTGCATTTATTAATTTTCATGAAGAAAGACGATGCATAAACAAAGGATGTTATTTATTTCTAATATTTCCCTCAATACCGGTTGTATTCACCACAACTTCAAAATGCTCTTAATTTTGACGCAAAAATCAATTCTATCATTTAGTTTTGGGCCATTCTGAGTTCATTATATTACCGTACAGCGTAATTCACTTGATCCTTATATCATTGACATAACTTCTCAGAATTTTTATTACGATTATATCTAAGAAAAACAACATATAAATCAGGCCAATCTCCGATTCATGGCAAATCCTCAAGAATCAGATTATTACTTATTATGTTTGCATTGAAACAGGTTCTCACGAAATGTTTGATTAACTTACAAACTCTTTAGAGGTTGTATCTAAGTAAATTACCTTAAAATATTCTGCCTTTTAGTCCTAGTTTTTTGTGTGTCACAAATATTTACCGAATGAGTTGAGGTATTTTCCACGAATTTCTTAGGACTAGGTTAAGCTCACCAACTCGTTTTTTAGATCAAAACATCTTGAGAAAATATTATATGGCTTGTTTTATTCATAGAAAACATGTAAGTTTCCACCTACACATTACATAAAATTTTAGTTATTACTCCAAGAAAATAACATGTCGTTTCTTAGATACATAAATACATAAGTACACGCCTGTCTCCCATGGGGCTAGGTCATGTCATTCATTCCTAAGATCTTCGCCATTTATATATTTAACTAAAACTACAATCGTATCGATTATGCCAACCTTAAAATATATACGCAGGTAAAGCTTGTAAACATAAACATCAGAACTACATCATTACAAAATAGTTTTCCTTCGCCAAAACTACATTGGTTTAAAAGTCCAAATTACATGGTATTTCAATAAAGGATTGTAATAGTTAAATGTACCAGTTCATTGAAAGTTTCACACAATTGCTGGTCTGAGCTGATACGATTCTCGATTTACGAACATCACTTCATTAAACAATGTTCGCGCAGTCAAATGGATCACGGAATTCATTGTAGCATTTAAAAATTATCTCGATGGTTTAACTAGAAATTGGATAGAAAATTATGAATAAATAAAAAATAAAATCTTTACTTTTTATTCCTCCAAACATCATTCTCTAATCGAAGAATCGACTGTGTATCATAGAGGTTTTCGCTACTTTCAAAATATGTTTTAAGTAGCGAATCCAGAGCGCTTACCGGCGCCCTATTTTTTCCACACATGGGCAAACGTGGCAGTTTTGGTATTGAAGGAGCAAATCTATACTCACGAATCGCATCCTCCAAAGCACTCCTCAGTCGTTAATTGCAATGAGTACTTACTTGTTCATTTAAAATTAATCATCCCCAATCAATAATGGGAAACTCTTATGACTCTTAGCGGCGACGGCATATAATTCACTACTGAACTGTCAACCGCTATTAACATTGATGTTGATTAATCCACACTATACATGCGTACTCAATATTTTAATAAAATCAGTATAAATCCTCCATTCAAATACCACACAGAATACATAGTGAAGCTACAATGATAATCCTTTGTATCAGTAGTAACCTACTCTATATCAAGGAAGAGAAAAACCTCAGGCATTACTTGTATGTAGGTGAGGAGCCGAAGACCTGCCAGCCCGAGGCACCACGCATCTATATAAAACTGCGTCGGGGACAAAGGTCAAGCTACCCTGCACGGATCCTGTACAGGACATCAAACAAGAATGTTGAAGAATACCAACTTTACAAAATACCTTAGCAATTTTATCATTGTATAGAATATTCGTCTTTCAAGTCAGGAAAATCATACGTTTGTCGAATTTTAAGCAATTTTTTACTCATATAATTAAGCTTGGGGAAAATTGGGTATAACATTCTCTCCTCGACCTAGCGTTGTTTATCATAGAAATTATTGTATCACTACCAACATCCACTGCTATGATTAGTAAAGGTTATAAAAAGATCGCACTTATGATTAGTAACCATTTCTACTGCAAATAAAATGCCTTATCAGGATCATTTATTTGAATATTCTTGGACTTTGACTTGAACTTCTAAGATGAATTATAATGATTTACTTTTTTACTGCGTAACCCTGTACCTATACAGGCGTCTCGGTAGAAGTCGCTGTCAACCTGCCGATCTTTCAAAGTAATTAGCATTATCATGCAGTGCACGTCTTTTCACTGATATGATGATGATGATAATTTTTTAACCAAAACATAATATACTCTTGAAATCTATTAACCCTAAAGAGTATCCTTCGACCCAAGTACTTACTTCACAATTCGAGTAACCTTCTGAATTCCCTGTCAAGTTGGACAACTATCACTATATTTAGCCGGCACCCGCTAAATGTTCACTGGCTGTAGTTCGAGATAGCGGCCCGTTACAACTAGTTAAGATTGTCAGTCTTGCTGGACATTATCGGGAAATCGAGAGGTCAACGAACTTTCCTATTTGTTCGTAATCAAGACCTTTTCAATTTTTCGGGAAAAACCTCGGCTTTGAATAAAGTCATTGTTTTGAGGACATTTTAAAGACTAAAAGCTTTAGTTTCTGTGAATTGAGCTCAACTAGATGAATATAGTTTGGGTGCATTAAGTTTGTATATTATTTACTTGGTTTTAGCTTTTTCATTCATGCTTGATAGAATATTTAGCCGTTTCGAGAACACTCTAAATCCGGGGCTTTTCTTAGTCTCCTTTTGTCTCTGTAACATATTATACCCAATTTAGCTTCCAGCTATTTATATTGTTGCCATTTGTCTTTGTATGTCTTTCTCCGAAATGAATGAATCCCAAAATTACTATATTTTGTTTGTGTCGTCGTTGCAAGTGTAAATGTCAGCCTGGTAGATGCATCTTTAAACGTCATCTGTATAAACATAACAGAGATTTGAGAACCTGAATACCAACTTTGGTAATCTTTTGTTGATAATGAGAAATTAGCAGATTTTAATGTAATAATAGCACTCGTTTTAAATCAATGGCTTCAGTTGGCTTGACAAACGGCAGTAGAATGCATTAGGAAAATTTATAACAATATAATGTTTAACCCTTTATGTAAATACAAAACTATTTAGAAATTTCAAAAGAAGTAGATACCGTTAATCATTGATATAATACTGTCGCAGGAATCAGGGGTTTCAATCAACCACGTAGAGTACAGTCACCCCATCCAACCAGCGCAGAAGATATCATTCGATATCCATTATCCAGTGAACTGAATAAACTCGATGAAAAGATAACAACTATTATATGAATGTTTACACACCCAAAAAAATTATAACGTGTCGTAAAATACAGATATTTTTGTGGCTGGCAATAAATCTTATCGAATGATCGGGACGAACGGTTTTGAATGAAACCTGGGTAATTTCTTTAGTAATAAAACTGAGTGAATGTGTATGAGATAGCTTGGGGGTTCCGCAGTAAGAATCAAAGTATTTAGTGTGTCTAGTTTTACCGGATTTTGAGTTTATTGCGCCACCAATAGAGTACATTTCTATGTGCGTAAATTTAGATATAGAAGCTTACTCATGCTTCGTATTTTCTAAACTTCAAACTCCGATAATGCGTTAAAATTCTTTAAAATGTTCTTTTTTGTGACATAAGTTGATAACATTTTGAAAGAAACATAGTTTGACATTTTATTACCATGAAACTATTTAGTGGGTATTTTGATAACAAGTAAAGGGTTACCACCGTTGCATCTGCGAACCCTAACCGGCAGGTCGGTGTACTGCGAACAATGGGACATTAAGGCTGTATTTCAAGTCACACTTTATTGCTACACCCCTGACCGCCAACACTTTTGTATACACTTCCGCTATCAAACGTTTTATTATCATTTCATAGATAACACCTTTCGTAATTGAGTTTTTATTTTGGTTGCAGACATTGTTGTCCATATTTTCGAAAATATAATACTGACTACTGACCGAGTTGCCCTCTAAAGCCGTTGAACCTTAGACTCTGTCTAGGTTCGGGATGAACCCGGATTCCAGCCAGTTCTAAAATCCATTTATATCCATCTGGGTTCGGGACCATTTGACCTTTGTAGATTTATGTTATTAATCCGTTTAGGCAATTTATTTACAAACAAGACATTTCGCTGTTGGGAGTTACCACAGAGCTATAATACGATCATACATATGTTCGAAAACTCACTCGTTGGTCGAGTGATCGCAAGTACGATTGCCGGGCAAGAGGTGTCCGGTTTGAATCCCGGGTCGGGCAAATTATTTTTTACTTTTTTCGGTTTTTGAAAATTTCTCAGTGGTAGTCGGAGTCTGGAATTGTGTCCAGTATATAGCAATAGGCTCACCCCCTTTTACATGGCACTAATAACACACATGGTGAAAAGTGGATGTACATTGGCATTAAGTTCTGTAATGTGCAAGTGTAACTCTGCGTTACATAATGTTCCAAAAATAAATACTTTGTACCTAGTTTTATGAAATAGATACTAATAGAGATATTATTTGATATTCTTAAATTAGCTGATAGTGAAATACCATAACTATTCTGTAAGTACATGTAATCACTCTTTGGAAGTTTGTTGTTACTGCTAGCGTCTGCTGTGTTTTACTATGGAAAATTAGGAAGAAATGGGGAGATAATTTGAGCACCTTGCTTGTGGGACTAAGATGGCGGATATGCATTCATAATGTGGATGGAGACTTTGCTTGTACAGGAATCATTGAGAAAAACGTCACTGACTTTTGGTAGGGAGTGAGGAATGTAAATTAATATTCAAACGACATGTCGCGACATCGTAAACCGACACAAGCGTCTTATACATATAGGATATTTTATTGCAATATTTTCATTGCGTTCCTAACCATCATGTAGTTAAATTATAATCAGTTTACAAAGGAAGATTTTAACACTCTTTCCTAGGTAAATAACTTGAACTTTTGGTGTATTCTTGAGTTTATTATCAAAGCCAGTAAAAATGAGTTTTCGAATTTCTGTGGCGACACATAAATCGGGGAGACTAAGCTCAGCTGCTTATGCAGTTAGACAGATTAGGCAGCTAACGGACGTAGGTACGGCAAGGCTTGTTTATTTTAGTTATTTTCACAGCATAATGTCTTACGGCATTTTGCTGTGGGGGCGAGCTGCGGATGTAGAATCAATTTTTATTTTGCAAAAGCGAGCTATTCGAGCAATATATAACTTGCCCCGTCGCGAATCTTTGAGAGAACTATTTAAAACTATAAACATTCTTACAGTGCCTTCTCAATTCATTTACGAAAATATTATGTACGTGAGAAAAAATCAACAATTGTTTGAAAAAAGAAGCGACAGACACAATTTTAATACGAGAGGTAAAAATAAGTTAGCTATACCGCAATTCCGATTGTCCAAAGTGCAGAAATCCTTCATGGGATTTTGTGTTAAGTGTTACAATAAACTACCAACCACCATACTGAATCTGAACGAGAAAAAATTTAAATCTTGTATAAAGCGTGAACTGTGTAAACAGGCATATTATAAACTGTCAGATTATATTGAAGATAAAAATGTGTGGCAGCATGTTGGTCCGGCTCCACTGGACACTCACTCACACTAGACAATGCTCTAAGACGATCACTAGTTACACGTTAAATTAAAGTAGTAATTTATTCCAATGTAGTCTAGGGATCCTGTGGCATCAAGCAGTTATTTATTTGAAAAATTAAATTAAAGATTATTTTTTATTTGTATAGAAGCATTATTTCAAAATTGTAAGTGTACATATGTGGGCACTATGTTTGAAACAACCCGCTTTTTTAATTTATATTCTTTACAAATTGGTTTAATTGTCCCATAGTTTTGACATCGTATTGTCGTTACATTGTTCCTACATATATAGACAATAGGTAAATGATCAAATAATGTATCAGAGATATTGTAAAAAACATTTTTTGAAAAGAGTAACGATGGAGTTTCTTGCTCGTTCTTCTCCATTCGAAGCAACACTTTGGAACGAGCGCCTAGCTTCACTGACAGACAGACTGACGGACAATTCAATTTGACGTTTCAAAAGTGCCTAATTTAGGATTAATTGAAATAAATGCTTTGACTTTGACTTTGACTTTGAATAACAAGTGAAGTCTCGTCACCACTAGCAACATTTGTCGAGCGACATATGTCCGCAGAGACATCGAGCATGTTGGACAACATTGTTGACTGTGCGACAAGGAACAGTTTCAACAATATCGGATGGATGATCCTAATTTTTCTAAGCAACTTTACTCTCTCTCATTAATGTGTTTAGTATATTTTGTCGGAAAAGCCTCACAAGGTAATTTGTATAGAAAATCCGTCAAATTCAGACGCTATAAACTTATGTTATCTACAGTACATAATTATCTTAACCAATCGAATTAATTTGTAGAACAACTTATTTCTAAGTTCAATCGAAGAGACTATTAAATAACTAAACAATAAATCGATGTTTCGCATTCGATAAAATAATTTTAATATAGATTACGCTAAAATACACTTTATTACTTAAACTTTACGATTGCAAAAACATCGTACATATTATTACTAGCAATTACGACGGCAAATAATACTTGGTATTAAGGCGTTTATTTTTGTGATGTCACATTGAAATTCGGGACTTAATTCCTTGATGTTAAGGTTGGGTTTCGTTTGGTTAGTTGTAATTAAAATTTGTCTCCTGTTATCAGTTGGAGTAAGCAACGCTTGAATTATCGAACTTGTTCACAGATATTGGAAGTTGAAAGAGCTTTGATAATTAACAAAACCTATTCTTGTCAATATCAATCGTCTATGTTAGGTTATATATTAGACTAAATTTTCACTTTTAATTAACTAGGATTTTTTTATTTTATTATGAACTGGCTTTTGTCAGCTTTTCCATGGGAAAAGTATCCTACCACCCTAGTCAGCTCATACTCTGTCTGTATACCAAATTTCCTAAAAATCCATTCAGTAGTTTCAGCGTAATTGAATGTGAAACATCAAACTAAAAATAAATGTAAACATTTATAATATTAATGCGATTACAAAAACCATGTAGTAATAGCAGTTTACATATAGGTATCACCGCTCGTGGTTGTCGTAAGAGACAACGAAGGGACTTTTGACAAAGACCGGATAGCCCCCCTCTTTGATGGACCTGAATCTTATAAACTACGATCTCCAAACGTTTGCCCAACGTGGAGATTATAGAAAAACCTCGTATAGTAAATAGATTCATTAAAACTCTACATAGGCACATGTTTTCAAACCCCATGAATTTATGTATTAACTAGAAAATATGCACAAACATTCCATCAAAACATATATGGGTATAAATCCGCTGTTTCAAGAAGACATTATTATAAATCTCGTTCTGAGTTATGTGAGATCTACATAAATGTTCCGTTCAGTGGAACTGCAATACATTTGATTTGATTGAAAGTTCTTTGACATATGACATACGGTACCCGACTGGTAAAATTATGTATGGACTTCTTGTAGAGATTTTTAATGAATAAAATATTCATATAATATTCACAATCATATTGGTTAAACGTTTTAAAAATGTACCAGTTCTTTACTGTACATAAATTCTAGTAAAACACATCATTGGATTATACATTTTAAAATCTTAAATGAAGCACTTAGACAAAATGTATAGTACAAAGTAAACTACTTGAAAAAACCATCCCAAAATTACACAATTCACTAAGACTATATGCGTATAACAAACGATATAAATGACCAATTATGGGCCAAATACTTAACTCGATCGGCCATTCAATTTTATTATGATTAGACAATACCCAAATATTACATCTATCGATAAGTGACCATTGTCCTTCCAAGGTGAGACCTAATGACGATAATATCTTTGCGTACATACTATAATACTCTACATACAAATATATTTAGTGGAGATAAATGTTTTTATTGTTTGTTTGCATTAAATAATTTAATAAGCTCGAAAATTACTGTCCCGATTCTTTAACCATTACAAAATTGATTGGATACAGCAATTAAATTGTCATTTTTATTTGAACTTTAAATTGCATGTCGTATGATATATTTCATAATGTCAATACAAAAAGGTGATAGATGCGGTGCCAGTATGCTTACACCCATTTTTGTAGTGTTAAAACGTATTGTGTTATTAATTAATCCCTTAGATAATCCCCCGTTCTTAGAACCCAAACCCGATTGCTCGTTTACCACCTATACCTGTTCACACAGGTAAAACCACAAGAGTAAAACTAGTATGTAATAATGTATTCTTATATAGGCATTTCTGTCCACTTGCGTCATAGTTCGTGGGTTCGGTAATGACGTCTTTGCTAAAGATTCAAACTCAAATGATATGTAAACAGTCGTTCGGGTACACTGTGCCTACGTACAAAGGCTGGACAGCTGTAACTAACTACGTATTCAGTTTAGGAATGAGCTCAGAGAATTATAATAATATCTGAGGTTGAATTATAATATTAAGAGTAATAAATTAATACCATTATGCTCTAAATAAAATAGTTGTAACCAAAATGGTTTCAAAGTGAAGTAAAACCTACCATAGCCCGTGATACTAAAGGCGCATTGCGTTACGCGGGCGCCTCAAAGGGCCATCACCAGTCTGTTATCACGGTTACCAGACCCGCAGCTGCGGACTACCTAACGGGTTACTGGAGCTCTGGCAAGATTAAGAACGGGGTGGTTTTTAGTCAGTAAGAGTCTGACATTCCCTCTCAGCTCACCCAAGGTGGGAAAAGGCATAGTGTGATTTCCCCCCTCAAAAAATAAAGCCCGTGATACTTATGCAATAAAGCAAAATTCGGTACGAGTTCTGAACTATGAAATTGTCAGTTTGCTTTGCTACAAGAGACGTTGCTGAATAATGACGTTCAATGCCAAGCCTCCATATCAATATCATTATGTGGTCATTCACACACGGGCCCCATGAAGCACCATGTGTGTGCACAAACAAGTTTCCTTCCAAACATACGGATTTCCGGTCATAGCACTCAGTCTGAAGACAAGGAAATTGACTAAGTATCATAATAAGTTGAAAGAGTTGAATGCCTCTTCAGTTCTTCAGTTTAACATTGTTTTTTGGAAAACAAATTATTTTGCACTTTAAGAGTTCTTGAGAGAGTTAAATTGATACATATGTGTATGAACCACTAGAGATGACAAACAAGTGAAAGTTCCTATATAGTCAACGTCAAACTCCAAGTCAAAGCATTTATTTAAATTAAGCCTAAATTAGGCACTTTTGTAATGTCGACTTTAATTATATTATCCATCAGTCTGTCTTTCAGTGAAGCAAGGTACTCGTTACAAAGTGTAGCTTCTTAAGAAAGCAAAAGAACGAGTATAGTAATCATACTAAGGTCACCTGAGTCTAATCCTAAGAAAAATAAAATACGTTATCATGTTATTATTAACTAAAAAACAACTTGACGAGTTAAAAAAATAGACATTTCATTAAAAAAATTCATACTATAGCGATTCCATAAGTATTTCCAAAACCAATTAAAAACCGATATCTCAATCTAAGTAAACAACCCCTCTCTCCCCCCACCACATCAACAGTCAAACAGACGAATTAACTCAATAAACTGATGATGCCATCACAACGGATTGACGGTGTGCCACATGACAGGAATATAACAGAATGTAAACACGAGAAACTTGTAGACAATAGTAATAAGATATTTTGTTTGACTTTTAAATCTTGTACTGTACGGTACTGAAACAGTTTGACATCAATAAAATTGAAATAAAAAGGAGATTTATGTACTCTCAATAATTCGAAGAATTATTTACTTCGAAAGTAAATAATATATATCATGTGACAATAAAATTCAAATAAATTCTCAGCTTAGATAAAAGAATGTAAACAAGATTTTTTTTTTTTTAATAAATCTACTAGGATTTACAAACTAAACATTCAATACAAATAAACGTTTTATAAACTAAAAACTCATTGATTTATGAGACTTGTATCATGTCAAAAGAAAATTATTGATTATCCCTTTTTCATTTTATTTTCATTTAAATAAATATTTCTATTAATTATCAGTGCAGCTTTGTTAGAATAAATATTTCTACGCAGAGCTTTTAAGCGATAGATAAATTAATGTCATGTCACAAGTCCACTTACATTGCATTTCATTAATATTTAGGGAATAGAGGATCCTCCGACCAGGCTAGGTGATCGTGCCTGGTGGGCTTTCTGTAGAACTCTTGTTCGTTGGGATTTGGCATTTTCTATCCATAATTATTTGCAAGTAAACTTCATATGTGCAATGTAGTATTGGTGACGTCATCCGTTGATTTGTTCGATCACTTCTGCGACAAACAAATACGCATATTTTTTAGAATAAGTACATATTTCTATGCTATAATTTTGTTTTCATATAATTCGTGATTGCTAGTCGAAATTTGACTTCTAACCATTTTCCCAAACTGTCCTTCTGAAAACATCCCTGCTATGTGTCAACAGGACTCGATGAAGGGGGTATGTTGTGTAGCGGGGTCATTGTCCTGTGACGTAGTACATAGACGTGGCTAAACTCTGGAGTGGTAGGCCGCGATACGAATACATTTGATGATATAATGCCTTATATCTTTGAACGGAGAGAATAATTTCGTTCATTCGTTTTGACCTCTGAGTTTATTTCAGTGTTTCTGCTAAAAGTAGTTGAAACAAGTTATAGCTGTCGAATGTTATCGGCAAAAGTTTTGTTTGTTAGCTTAATATTTTATTTGTTTATTGAATTAAAAAGTGTGTATTTTTTTCTAACGTTACGCCTTTATTCTCCAAAGTTTTAGGCAGCGGTGCACATTATTTTTTTTAATGAATTTATGTTTTATGAATTTAGAAGAACTTTTTAAAAATGCTTCAAGATCAGAGGCCCATCTCCAAGACATTAACTTTAAAAAGATTATAACTGCGGTCACAAAAACAAGCTCAGTTCATTGACCCGTACCATAACGATATGCAGTTATTACCTATAATTCCTTCTATGCTGAAAAACCTACACTAATTACACCCTATCCTAAAGTTCCCTCGACACTTATGCTTACAATATTTATTTTCAAATACAAGCACTCAAATTGTATTTACTTTCCCAAATTAAAGATTGCAGTTTATCGGATAATATCTTCAGAATGACTAGAACGAGCATCGAACCCCCGCCTCGGGATGGGGTAAAAGATAGCAATAGAAGTTTAAGTTCCCTTACACGCGTCTCGTTCATGGGGAAATCACGTTTTAGTGTCCAATAAAATTATTTTATTCTACATTGTCATCCTCCATTGTAAACTTTACGGCTTTATATACAGACAAAATATAATATTTGTTTTAAATAATTTATATGTTCGGGGAAAGGGTGTTCAATACATACATACGTATTTACTCGTATATGTTTATTCACCCTTTGGTTTTCATCCACTTTCAATAATTTGTTGTCCCATTTTTTTGTTTTTCTTCTTTGTTGTGTACACGACTGCGAATCAGCCTTGAAGTTCTATTCCCTCTCAGATCCCAGTCATCAAGAGTTAGATATAAGGAAACTACTTGGGCGCTGTGATACCTTCTACCTGGCCAGTAGGTTATTCTGACTATAAACGACATCTTAACACATTGGTGCAGCCGTAGACGGTGCAACGCGTGACAAGAATGAGGAACCGACAAAAGTGAAGAGTTGATCCCACCTTTTTTTATGGTAAACGAGCAGACGTATCACCTAATGGTAAGTAATCGCCGCCGCCCATGGACACTTGCCTTTTGGGGGCTAGGAATTTAAGGGTTGTTGGGGAATCGGGATTGGGAAGGAAGGAATCGGGTATCCGGTAACCTCACACACACAACGAAACACAACGCAAGCGTGGTTTCATGTCGGTTTTCGGTGAGGCCGTGGTATCACTCTAGTCGAGCCGGCCCATTCGTGCCGAAGCATGGCTCTCCCACACTTAAACCAACCAACTTCGCTACTGCGTCCTCGACTCATAAAAAACCTGTTCCTTCAGTTCTCATTCCCCTTCTAATCTAAAGAAAGGGCGGTTGTGCCCGTCCGCGATAATTCAATATTAACCACGCGTTACAGACACTGCCACAAGAAATTAAGAATTCCCAATCACTCTCAAAATACCACAACTAGATTTCTAGGCCATTTAAAATAGACTGGACACAAGAGCAAGCGCAGAACTAAAATGTTACTCCAACAATAACTGCAACCGACCTCATTATTATTCAAACCAAACTAGCAACTAACAGTCTAACACTAACTAAGTCCAAGGTTCGCAAGCCGTCCCTAGCTGCGATTAATTGGCGCCGCCTGATACCGGCCGGGACTGTCCCGGGCTGGACAAACAGATTGCTACCAACGGCCATTGTTCTAGCTTAGAACTGTCCCGAACTTTACTCTTTGACAGGCTAAGTTAGGGGGATCATTGTTGAGGAGTTTTGAGTTAGATAATGATTTCACTTGTATTGTAGGTACCTCAGTTGATAGGTAGTTAGGTATGTACGAATTACAAGAATAACTCTTCACTCATATATTATTAGCAAAGAATGATCGCCTACCACAAGCATACCCTTGCTTAAAAGGTTGTTACTATAATTATAATTTTCTATGGAAACAAAATTTGGTTTCAATAAATTAAGCTGTTTCGCTGCTCTCAATCAATTCAATAAAAATAAGGATGATATAATATAAGCTAAAACGATAGGTACTTAATAACGCGGGAGACTTATTTATTAAATACAAGTATTTTTTTTTAAGAAACACCCAGGATTTGTGTACTGTGTAGGTACAGTACACAAATCTGAAAAACCTAACAATTCCCAGCTCAGACTAGGCCAGTACATTAGGACCTCTTATCTATCGACCCTATTTTGACATTAATCACTAAAACACAAAGCTATTTCCAAATCGGTGTTGATCAGAGACAGAATTAACCCAAAAGTGGCCGTTACACATTAACCTGAAAAGAGCTGAATAGTGAATGAATGAATATGCTACTAGTGAACTAGATTACTTTCATTAGCGATCGAGGTGACATGCTGTCGACACAATGATGCCAGGATTATAACATCGGTATCGTAACGTTACACTACCTTAATGGCTTTTGTTTTCTAAGTGTGTTTATAGAACGTGTTTTTGTTTTCTACGTGTTGAAATTGTTGGCTTTATAGTATGCCTTTTTTATGGTATAAGCCGGTAATCGAGCCTGACAACCTGATAGTAAGCAATCGCCGCCGCCCATGGAAGACCTGTAAAACTAGAGCCGTTACAAGTGTGTTACGATCTTTTGGGGGTAGAAATTTTAGGGTTGTTGCGGAATCGGGGATTGGGAAGATTGGGTATTTGGCCACCGGTAACCTCACTCACACAACGCAAGCATTGTTTCAAGTCGGTTTTTTGTGAGGCCGTGGTATCTTGAAGTGAAGGAACAAATAAATTATTGTCCAGCAAGATCTACCTAGTAATAATATAAGAAGAATACGGAAAAACTAAGGCACAAAATTAATAGGTCACTGTTTTATAGGGAGACTATTAATATATCAGTGGTAATTACCTAGGCTGCCCACCCTACTAAACTATGCACATACGAAAATAGGCTGTGTAGGGCAGAGAGCTGTTGACCGTAAAACCTCCAGCTAGTCTGTGGTTCGGATCAATCACTTAGTAAATGTGGAGCTCGTGCGATGAGACTGGCCAGCTCTGCTACATTTATGAAAGGTTTTCCTGACTATATCGAACGGTCTAGATGTTTTTATTAAATTATTTAAGATGAAGTTGTTTAGGATTAACATCATAGGTACGAAACCGGATAGGCACGGCTTTCTCAAACGAGCTATTGGGGAAAAAGCACTATGTACCAATTTTACATTACATCGGGACTCATAATACGTATTACAAGTAAATATAAAATAAAACATTTTGCTAATGAATGTAGGCTATACAAACCATGGACAGATTTTTTAATAAACGAATTCAATAAAAATTGGTAATAGGTAGTGTCCCCACCTTATAAAATATTAAAGCTTTATTTTTATTTTTATTGTTTTTATTTTCAAAAATATCTAGATACTAAGTCTATCACAGAGTGAAACAAAAAAATAAAAATCTCTATACTCAAGACATTTCACCGTTGATGGCTATAAAAAAGGCGGCAGGCGCTACATCTCACTATGATCGCTAGTTCGCCACGCATACTCGGATTTCCCGAGGGAGCACCGTGTTTACCCGACATTCGACATATTTGCATACAAGATGGTTTCTTCAATAAATCACTTGGAAATATCTGTCATGTTATATTGCTGCGGTTACGAGCTATTTTGTACGGGAAATCATATTAAGTAGATAGGTACTTACGATACACACGTTGATGTAGTTTTTAATGTTTTGATTTTGACTAAATGGATTTGTAAGTATTTATATTTAGGTTTTTTATGGTTTACATAAGGCGGTAAACGAGCAGACGGATCACCTGATGGTAAGCAATCGCCGCCACCTATGGGTACCCGAAACAACAGAGGCGTTAGAAGTGCTTTGCGGTACTTTTTTGAGTTAGGAATTTAAGGGATATTCAGGAATCGGGAATTGGGAAAGCGCGTAATTGGGCCTCTGATATCCTCACTCAAACAACGGAACACAACGCAAATGTTGTTTCACGTCGGTTTTCTTCCATGTCGTGGTATCACTTCGGTCGAAAAGGCCTATTTATACCGAAGCATAGCTCCAAACCCGTGCATAATAACAACTTTGTTGTTATTGGCATTAGGTAATACATTCCCTAACATTCAACAAAAACAAATCACTAACAACCACATAACGTCTGTAACAATGCTACCTCTAACTCTAATTACCCTACATAACAATATTTAGGTCACAACCGAACAGAACTTAGGCTTCCTAAACCCAATTTAACACAAAGCAGTCCCGCCTTAAAACAATTCTATGTAAATACAGGAACATTCACAGATTTTGCACGAAATGAAAAAGTGTATTGTCTTTTTATATGAGAGCAACACTTGACCTGGTTACAAAAGGCTTATAAGTTCCAAGGTTGCAGGACTAAGGAGGTTGTGTTTTAGAGGTGGGCTACGAAAAGTTACTGCTTTAAAGTTGTTTAAACAGAGTTTGAAAACTGGGCTTCAAACCTGGTAAGTATCTGGCTATTCATTAAAGCAAAACTGGGTGATTATTTTTTCTTTTTTTTTAAGGTGGTAAGTCTTTAATAGTCTTAGATTACGTACCTATTCATATAAAACAAGCAATGGATATTATGCTTACGCATCTAAATCATAATGACTTTTTTGGCCCAAAAAAAAGGGACTCGGTAGGTAACCATTTTCAGTACTAGGTAAGTGATATTGAAATCCCTAGAGACAACTGTGTCTTATTTGTATTTACCAAAATTCAATCCTTTTAGACGGCGACGAATTCTAGCAGTTCTACACGTGTAACGCTTACAGTTGAGCGCTTATCGTTGCTAATAAAACTGCCATTACCTGAGCCGTCCCGTGGCCATTAAGCGGCCGAGAGTGCTCAATCTACAGATATCTTGCAATTTTTACAAGGATTCCTCTAACCGAACGTAAACCCGTTACGTTACGTATAAGATACGGTTTTCCGGTAAAGAGTTACCAGACGAAGGGTAAGTGGGCCAAGGCCGCTTGCAACTGTAAAGATTTAATGGCAGACTGTTTTTGGCCGCATTTTGGGCCACGTCCAGAAATTAGCGGCGAGCGACTGACCTCAGTACATTATGAATGCCATTATGATAATTAGATAATACTGAACGGATGCCCTGTTCTAAGTAATCAATCAAATCTGGCAAAGATCTACTTAATGAGTTAATCATTCATAGCAATCCGATTAAATCACACGGATTATGAAACAAAATGGTGTTTCTTTTAATCTTTGGTGTTACTTTCAGATAAAAATGCTTTCTCTGCCAATAGTTACGACTACCTGAGAAACCAGGTATCCAGATATAAACAATTTGTCATCTATAGTCGACGTACCTTTTACTCAAATAGGTAATTAGGCACAGGCCTAGAAACTATCCGTGACATAGAAGACCATTAAGCCTAAGATAAGGGCAACATCCTCGCTTATCGCGATCACCGGGACGTAGCTACGTCCGCGGCCCAGGGCGGCCGACCCAAGTCTGCACACATATTAGTTTATTTACGAGAATCCTGTTTTAGAATCCTATGGGGATAATTAATGATGTGAGGGAAAGGTAAGAGAGTTACGATGGGGAGGGCCGTTGCCCGACCCGATGGCGAGTAATTAGCAAGCGGGCTATTATGGCACAGCTATTATAAATGAGAAAGGGTTCGGTAAAACTGAAGACTATGGACAACGAAAATTGTGGGATAAAAATTAAAATATGAAAGTATATTACAGAGCAAGAAGATTTATATTGCAGGTAACATATAGACAGGTGCTACCAGAGACGGATTAAAACTAGAGGGCGCCCTAGACAATCACCTCATAGACCGCTAGGCGCGCCCGTCTCACGGCGCCCTTCTGAAACCTAGTGCCCTAAGCATAGGCGTATTATAAGGAATATTACCTACTGGATACTGAAAGCTGTCCAAGTGAAATAAGACTAATAAATGGAATTATTCAAAAATATTCTCCATTCTGTGTTCATTTATATCGGCAATTACCTTATTCAATAACTTTGCCAATAGCCAATAGCTAAGTAGATAATAACTTTCTTATAATAGCAATAAAAAATGCATAAAAGAAGTGTTAAAAGCGATTGGCCTTGTTGCTGATGACCTTCTTACTTGAGGATGTCCCGAGGCGGACATGGGGCAATAAAAGCACGCTTCATATACGTCCTTATAACAATTGCCTATAATTCGGTGGATTAGGGACCTAACTGAATAGAAGAGGGCCTTGACTTAGTTTTGAGAACACAATAAACTTTGTTTTCACCAAGTTTAGTAGTACTATAAACATTACTTCTTGACACTAAATTAATGAAACACTAAGTAGTTAACCGTGTAGAAACTTATTCCCCTCTTAACTAAGAAATAATAGTGTAAGTGAAACTGGACGCCAATCACAATCCAAATATTTAAATAGTCATTAATATATTATCGTAACTATTTCAAATAATAGATTTTAGTAATGTGGTGTGGCTACCTATTTAGTACAATCGTACTCTAGTGTTCTCTCTCGTACCCTTTTTTTAAGGGTGAAAAATCACCCATTGGCTTCTTTCGCCTAAAGCGAGGCAAGAGGAAGTGTCAGACTATTACTGCCTAAATACCACCCCGTTCCTACTCTTGCTTTTCAAGCTGGGCCCCGGTAAGCCCGCTAGATAATCCGCAGCTCCGGAACTCTCTGGTACCCTAAGTGCTCGAAATACTGCGCCTGGTCCGGATGGTGTTCATGGCCGTGTGGGGGTGTTGGCTGTAGGTGCTCTGGGGGACCGTTTGAGGCGGTTGTTCAACAGCTGTCTTGAGTCAGGCGTGTTCCCCGCCCGTTGGAAGGAAGCCGGATTAGTCCTCCTGAAGAAGCAAGGCAGGCCCGCGGATTCACCCTCTGCATACCGTCCTATATGCCTGCTCGACGAGATTTCCAAGCTCTTTGAAAGAGTAATCGCTGAAAGGCTCGTCGGGCACCTGTCGCGAGTTGGTCCCGACCTGTCTGACCGACCTGTATGGTTTCCGGCAGCAGCGTTCCACAATAGATGCGATACTGCGCGTCCGCTCGCTGTCGGATCAGGCAGTGTCCCAGGGTAGGGTTGCGTTAGCGATAAGCCTAGATATCGTTAACGCTTTTAATTCCCTACCCTGGAAGGCAATCAGGGAGGCTCTTGTTTATCACAGAATTCCTCCCTATTTGCAAAACATTATCGGGGCCTACCTATGCGACCGGCACATTCGCTATGTGGGCCGGGACGGTAGCGTTCAGCGGAGGGGATTACGTGTGGGGTTCCACAGGGATCTGTGCTGGGTCCTTTATTGTGGAACCTCGCTTATGATGCGGTCCTGCGTGTGGAACTTCCTGCTGATGTCCATGTCATTTGCTATGCAGATGACACGCTGGTCATGGCTAGTGGGACCAACTTTGAGGAGACTATCCGGCTTTCAGAGCTCGGGGTGGCAAAAGTCGTGGCTTCTATTCGCGGACTGGGCCTGGAAATAGCGCCTCATAAAACTGAGGCTCTATGGTTCCATAAGCTCCCGAAGACCAGGGAGCCACCCAGTTCGTCAGTCTACGTTGGAGATGCGCATGTCCAGGTTGGGCGATACATAAAGTATCTAGGCCTAACCTTGGATGGTCGGTGGGGCTTCGAAGAGCATTTCGAACGCCTGGTCCCCCGAGTCGAGAAGGCAGTGGGTGCTCTGCACAGACTGCTGCCTAACATTGGGGGACCTCGAGAAGAAGTTCGCCGCCTCTATGCGGGTGTCGTGCGATCGATGGTTCTTTACGGGGCGCCTGTTTGGTCAGCTCGACTATCAGGCGTCCGACGCTGTAGGACGAAAATATATCGCTTGCAGCGGAAAATAGCCATCCGTATCGCACGAGGATACCGAACGGTGTCCTTTGAGGCGGCAACTCTCCTGGCTCGCTTTCCGCCGTTGGACATCCTGGCGGATATGGACGCGAAGGTGTATGACCAAATCCGCACTGCCCGCCGAAATGGCGGTAGCGTGCCAGGAGTGGCGTTCGTAAGGCTGAGGCGGCAAGAAAGGCGACACGCGCTCGAGCGGTGGCGTGAGCGGCTTGAACAGCCGGAGTACTCACGCAAGCGCGTTGTCGAAGCCATTCTGCCGCACTTCGAAGCCTGGCTGAAGAGAGAGGAGCGCGTCTCCTTCAGGCTCACTCAGGTGCTCACCGGACATGGTTGCTTCGGTGAGTACCTGAACAGGATTGGGCGAGAGGCCACGACAAATTGTCACCACTGCGGAGGTGACCTGGATACCGCACAGCACACGCTCGAGGAGTGCCCAGCGTGGGTCTCTGAGCGGCGGGTCCTGGTCACCAGGATCGGGCGAGATTTGTCTCTGTCAGCAGTAGTCAAGGCTATGTTGGCAGAGACAGAAAATTGGAGGAAGTGGCTTCCTTTTGTGAGACTGTAATGTCCCAAAAGGAGGCTGCTGAGCGGGATCGCGAGAGGGCCGATCCTGTTCGTAGAAGGCGTCGAGGAGGCAACCGCCTTGACGCCTAATACGCCGAAATTCCGCTTGTATAACTGCAAGCGGTCCTTTGGGGTCACGGGCGCATAGAGTGGGGACTCTAGGCGCCCACCCAGTGACCTCAGAGAAGACGGTGGCACAGTGGTCACGTGCTGCCGTGCAACTTGCACAGTAAGGCTCATGGGAGACACACGTCTCCCTAGGGATGTGCCGTAACAGGCGTTGCACCGTGGGGCTCCGGAGCAGGTCTATTAAGAGGACCCGGTGCCCCTTACAGGTGTTGAGGGTGGCCACCGGGGTGGTTTTAGTGAGGTAAAAATCCCACACTCCCTAGTCTTTTATCCCCAAAAAGCTAGGCGCCTTTTGAAGGTTTCCCCCCGTCACAAAAAAAAAAAAAAAAAAAATAAAAAAAAATAAAAAAAAGGTACCCACCTAACCAAGGAGATCAGATTTTTACTAATATTTATAACTATGACCGTAACTTTTTCTTTGACGATAAGAAATACTTACATGTTTTTTTATTAAATAGAATTATAATATTCGTTAAAGTTTTGGGTTTGAAGTTTTAAAATTGAAGGTAAGAAAATTGTATCGAAAGTTACGAAACAAGAAACGAAACGTGAAATTGACAGCTGACAGCTCAACACTCGTTATAAATGTTGCCAGGGGACGAAAATATATGTCGGTACACAAATATTTTATTTATTTTTGTCCTTTTTTATGTCACACTCTAATTTAATACAGTCCATTTTTAGCACAAATAAGAATAACAACTGCTTACACTTTTTTAATTAAAAGCTAAAAAGATAAATAATGGATACATTGGCTTGGCACGTTCAACCTTTTATTAAAACAAAAAGTCTGGCAGAATAATTTGACGTTTGGGTAAACGTGGATTGGAGCTGGCAACACTAATTACGACCTCCATTCATCCTTCCTCTCATCAAAATACTACCTTTAACACCATTTTCGACAAAAATCACTAAAAAAGGCTCTTAGGAGGTCCATAAGTGTAGTTTTTGTCAAGCTTTTAAGTGTAATAATCTAGTTTTGAAATGAAAATGGCGTTGAAATCGTCGCCGGTTATTTTCGGGTGGCTCTCTCGGTTGCCTCGGCATTTCTCTACATCTAGCGCTTTAGCTGCTAAGCCTATGACTGTGCGTGATGCCCTCAACAGTGCGATTGATGAGGAGATGGAAAGAGACGACAAAGTCTTCATATTGGGTGAGGAAGTGGCCCAGTATGACGGAGCCTACAAGGTGACCAGGTAACCAATAAACGCCGTTTATAACCTTCCCTAGACGTGTTTTACAGTGTTATGTATTAAAAACCTGTCCCCTAAAGTTACTCTTTACAATTTTGCAGTTATCATTGTTAATTGGTATTGTTCTTATAGATTTCTGATTGCTGAAAACACTCCAATGTTACATAACCAAAAAATTTTCTTATAATCTGTCAAATAATTGGTTGTATTCAAAAACTAGATACAACTAACGGAAAACTTCTCTTGTTGAAATTACACCTATTGTTCTAAGTCATGTTTTACACTGCATGCTATTCATTTACTGTTTTGTTAGTGTAACATTGAATAAGAAATGAACAATAATATATGGTTTACTGCATTTTACCTATTGAAGTTGTTACAAAATTTCATCAAGCAATGTTCTTGTTCAGCTGTGCAAACATATTTCTGAGACTCTTACGTTTAAAAGCACTTTGTTAGAGACTCATATATAAATCATGTATGTTCAAATTACAGAGGACTATGGAAGAAGTACGGAGACAAGAGAGTTATTGACACACCAATCACAGAAATCGGTTTTGCCGGTATTGCTGTTGGTGCTGCGTTCGCTGGACTCAGACCCATTTGTGAATTCATGACATTCAACTTCTCCATGCAGGCTATTGATCATGTAAGTTTATTTTTATACTATTTATTCTTAGCAAAGAGTTCACAATTACACAAGAAAAAATAACTGTGGACAAGTCCGCTAATATGTATCAACATTCATTCTGATCAGTTGTTTTTGAAAGTATGTATTTCTGGTAGCAACAAGGGTGTTTACTTAATACATCAATCAAAACACAGATTGTGTTTAAATATGTCTATAAAATACTGAAACCAGAAACTAAACAGAATTTCCGACATAGTATTAAAGTAATCGCAATAAGACAGGAAAAAGGTAGTTGAAATGATAACAATACAACTTCCAATGCCTTGCAAGTACCTTTTGAAGTGGTAATTGGTAAACAAAACAATAGAGAACTAATTCATTCACTAACACAATTTCCTTGTATTTAGCAGATCTCATATTCAAAGTCCTTACACAAGTGTATAGATAATCATTTAACATCTATACTAATATTATAAAGCTGAAGAGTTTGTTTGATTGTTTGATTGTTTGTTTGTTTGTTTGAACGCGCTAATCTCCGGAACTACTGGTCCGATTTGAATAATTCTTTTTGTGTTGGATAGTCCATTTATCGAGGAAGGCTATAGGCTATAAAACATCACGCTATAACTATTAGGAGCGAAGAAATAAAGGAAAGTGTGGACAAAACGGGGGAAATTATTAATTCTTGAGGGCTTCCGTTGCGTGCGCTGCGAAAATGGTTCAAGATACGAAAATTATATGTATGAAAGAATTATTCCTCTTAAAATGATCTAAAAAAAAGTCCGCGACAGTATATGTCTATCTTTTAGGATTAACTTACTAGAATCGTTTTTATGGTAATCAAACAGGGTCGAAATTAATGCATTATTTGTTAAGAGTAATATAACGAAAAAATATTAATCTTTATCGAAATAAATGTGTTGTTCATTAAGAGTATTTAATTGTGAACAAAATTGTCTTTGACATCACTAAACTTCAATAAACATCTTAGAAGATATTACAATTTTAAAATAACTCCGATATAAAATTCGCCCGCGCCGCACGATGTGCGAAACACGACGCTGCCAGGAGGAGAGGCATTGTTTGCGAACGACGCGGAGCCTGGTGTAACTATACTCAAAAAAATTATAGTCTTACTAACGAAGTAAAACATTTTTTGATTATTGACCATCGAAAGCCTTTGTTTACAGCGTAGAATGGCAAAAAAGCGGTTTACCACACGCCCACATTTTATTGTGGCTGTCTAACAAAGTACAACCAGATTCTACGTATAGTGCAATAATATCGGCTGAAACATTTGACAAACAAAAAAATCCAATTCTTCAATTTATTGTCATAAAAATATGATAGGGTATAAAAATATGGTCCTTAAGGATTTCATAACCTTGCGTCACCATGTATGAAAGAAAACATTTGTTCTAGAAAGTACTCTTTCTTTTTTTTTTGGGGGGGGGGAATCAACCGTTGGCTACTCCTGCCTTGGGTGAAGCGAGAAGGAGTGTAAAAATCACCCCGTTCTTATTTGAGCCGGGGTAATCTTTTACGTTGCCTGCAGCGCCGGATCGAGTTGCATCAGCCCTATTGAGTCCCATCTGTAGTAGGCCTGGCTCTTTGAGGCGCGCACAGAACGCGACGCACGGTACGCACGGGTCTGGTTTTGATCGGGCGACGAGCTACTCTTACTCGCCGTCCGCAGACCCGCGCTTACGGTGGCCGGGGATCGTCACGCGATCCTCGACGCCCGGAGTGTCTTCTGCGGCGGCTGGGGCGTGATGAGGATCGTTCCCTAACGCGCTCCGCCTCCTCCTTAGCTAGGATAACTGCTTCGCAGAAGGGGGAGACGGCGTCCCTATCCCCCTCGCTCCGCACCTTGGCCTGAACTAGAGCCGGACGTGGGAGGTTACCGTCGCCATTCACATCCCTAAGGACATGGCGATGCTCAGCACATGCAATGCACACCGCCACTGTATGCCGCGCGGAAGATATGGTGGACCATATCTTCCGGGCGGTCCTCGCAATGACCGACACCCAGACGAAACGCCCGGGTGTTTCCCCCGCCGAATTCGAAACAGGTACCAACCGAAACTTCCGTGTCCGGTAAGTACCTGCGTCAGGCGGTAGGTGAGGACGCCGTGACGCCTCTCAAGCCACTCTTCAAAGAGGGGACTTACCACTGCTATAACGCGTATGTAGCGAGCCCATCTAAAAAGTACCCTAGGAATTTTATTTCTGAAACACAAACCGGGGTGGCGTTTACCCAACCTATAGGTGCAGGTTTCTGGAAAACAGTGGAAACACATATAGTATAGAAATGAGTGTGGATTGTTCCTTATAATCATAATCCAGTGCTATCACGAATTTTCAATGCACAAATTAACCGTGGGTAACAGCTATAATTTATGAAGCTGAGATAGTTGTTTGCAAAAATAAATATAATGCCTAAAATAACTATTCCACGCGAACGAAGTCGCGGGCACAGCTAGTCATTAATAAAGAAAATTCAATAATGTTATTCTTTGAAAAAATCAGTTTGAAACTCTCCAGTACTTTGATCAAGCCAATATAAGCTAACAATTGGATACAATTGACACCAATGTCAATGTTATGAAACTGTAATGATGTATTGTACGGTATGTCAGACATAATATACTGGCTGTAGTTTCAGTTACAATTGCATTCATGATCTCATAAATGATTCTGATTAAATCTCAGTCAGACTTATTCTAAGTAGTTACCTAGTTCTATTCAAGGATAAAATGTTAATAAACTAAAAAGAGGTTATTATAATACAACAATAAAATATTTGTGAACAAATTAAGTTTTGTTTACATTTGAAATGGGTCTGAGAGTAACCCCTGGTATTCCGAAAACATAGATCTATGCAAAACACAATTTATTTTTTCTATTGTGCCTCCATATACCGACAGACAAGACGTTAAACTGCATTGAACTTTAAATTGAAATCAAAACAAAATAAATAATTTAAGTAAAAGATAAAAGATTAAACTGTCTACCATAAGCATTGTATTAATCAAATGTCAACTAATTGTAGCTATTAAAATGATTGTGAACATGAATAAAAAGCAAGTTAAACTGAAGATAAGATAGCACTGGAGTCTACCATTACATGATTACATAAACAAATATCCAGACATCTGATTGCTGATAATTTATCTAATCTGTGCTTGTGAATGTGAATTTCTATGCGAATGTCAACTCAAGTACAACCATGAATGTTGAATGTTATTCAATCTGTGTAACTTGGTTGACTTTTATGTAATTACCTTTTTCAACGATAATTGGATATTGTAATGATTTCTGTATTAACATTTAAAACTAAAAGGATGATGTCATAATATATTGTTATTAAAGTTACTTGTAGTAACTACCTACTATACAAGTAGAAAGATTTTAATTAAGTTAGGAATTTAAGTGTTGTTGGGGAATCGGGGATAGAGAAAATTGGGCAGGGGCGTAATTGGGCCTCCGGTGGTTACCGGACACTCACACAACGAAACACAACTCAAACAATGTTTCACGTCAATTTCTGTGACGCCGTGGTTTACACTACGGTCGAGCCGGTCCATTCGTGCCTAAGCTCTTCCACACTTAAGTTTTACTATATTTGCCCTTCTAGAGCCTAGCTACATAATATGTAGCTAGGCTCTAGAACTTTTTCAACTTATTAAGTTGAAAAAATACTTCTAAAGTTTTGTATCCTACAAACTATTATATTGCACCTTTTTAATCTCGGATAAATTAAGTATTATGCAAAGATACCTACTAAATGGAATTACCACCTTACCAGTTATAAACGAACAGTATCTTTATCTAACTTGCAGATAATAAACTCAGCAGCGAAGACTTTCTACATGTCGGCGGGAGAGGTACCAGTGCCCATTGTGTTCCGCGGCCCCAACGGCGCGGCGGCGGGCGTGGCGGCCCAGCACTCGCAGTGCTTCGCCGCCTGGTACAGCCACTGTCCCGGCCTGAAGGTCCTCATGCCTTACACTTCGGAAGACGCTAAGGGTATGTCACATACAACAGCCTATGATACTGCTGGACATTTTTTTAAGAAATGCAACCCACACTAACTTTATTATTATGTTATAGGCTTACTCACGTAACGTTTTGACGAGGAACTCGACTAGTTTCAAGCCATGCTCGAGGCTCATATTCATCGTGTGTCGCGGAATGCTGCTCATGAAAATGAGCGTCAAAACGTTACATGAGTAAGCTGATAACATAATAATTAATTTAGTGTGTCTCACGAAAGTTACATAAAACCACACTAATTTCTTCTCCTGTGTCGTGGGTGCGTTTACAAACATACAAGTTCACATACACATCACACCGAGACCACACAAACAGTTGCTTCGTGCAGTCAAAGGAACATGGTACTCCTCTACAATTTTGACTGACTGATTTGATATTTTTGATTAACGGCTGGCGCGGTGGCTGGGTGCCCCGCAACGTGTAGCGGGTTCGATTCCCGCACGGAGCAACTCTTTGTGTGATCCACAAATTGTTGTTTCGGGTTTGAGTGTCATGTGTATGTGAACTTGTATGTTTGTAAAGGCACCCGGGGCAAAGTTCAAAAATAAATTGATCGGACGATTTTGGACCATTGTCAATAATCTCCATGCTTGACATTCAGATTAAAGATTGCAAGCTCAGAATTTTCATAGCACATCGCATGATTTGACTGCACGGTTAGTGCGGTGGCTGGGCAACTGACTGCCGTGCAACGGGTAGCGGGTTCGATTCCCGCACGGAGCAACTCTTTGTGTGATCCACAAGTTGTTGTTTCGGGTCTGGGTGTGATGTGTATGTGAACTTGTATGTTTGTAAACGCACTCACGACACAGGAGAAAATCCTAATGTGGGGCAATGTTTGTTTTTTAAATAATAAATAAAAATAAAAAAAATAATGATGATCACATAAAATAAAGTATTTATTTTGTTCCAGGTCTTCTCAAAGCAGCCGTCAGGAGTTCGGACCCAGTTGTAGTGTTAGAAGATGAAATCCTATACGGTGTTCCATTCCCCATGTCGGATGAGGCACTCGATTCCAACTTCGTACTCCCAATAGGTAAGCATATACAGGGTGTCCCTGAAATCGACGTCCAACGGGCGCTAGATGATCAGCAAGGTTCCAACTGTTATCAGAAAAATATAAAAAAATTCTAAGTCCTACAGTTTTTAAATTACAGTGACTTATGTGTTATCCACGAAAAAGTACACCCTGTGCCAGTCTTTTGACTCTTGTTGCTACAAATCTTTATTTTTTCGTCTGCAGTCTTCCTTACATTATCCTGAATAGTACTCCAGTAATATGGAATCATAAATTCCTAGCCAACTGCTTTAGATTGGAAAACATTGTTAGTTTTAGAGGAACCAAATACTCTGAATAAAATTTTCACCTTACTTTAAGTGACTGTACTGAATAAATTATGTATGGCGCTAATAGTGGCAAATTTCGCCAAAGTTGGCGCATTTAATAAGGATTATAAAATGGTATACTACATTGCACATTATTTCTTAAATTCGGTACAAAAAAATTTTTCAATAAAATTCCGTTTCGATGAATTTATTTGAAGTCACAAAAAATTCTTCTAGTGTACTCAAAGCATACCTTATAATCTTGTATGCACTAGACAACACTTTGCACGCGATTTGTTATCATCATGTTGAAAATCAGTGAGGATCTCTTGTCAAACAACATTGTCTGTTTACCCGTGATTTCGCTTGCAGCATTCGTCGGCAATATTATCGCTAGACGAACTGGTGTTGTGCATCTCGAGCCATCGTACCCGGGCTTCGGCATTTTAGCTGAGCACTGGCTTTTTTGCGCCGTATTGATTATTTATTTTTTAAATATTTTTTTTGCTTTACCTGCAATTCCTTGTAACGGTGCAAATAATTATTTCTCGACAAACTAAAGAATATTTGATGCTTCATCCCGCATTTGATCACAAGGCATGAACACGTAACTTAATCGGAGGATTCACCCATTTCTTTTTTTTTTTTTGATGTGGATATGACGAGTAATTGTGCGTAACGGATCATGTACACCATACCACTACCGCGTCGATATGCTGTGTACATGAATCTGCCGCGTCCGTTCCTTTTGATTTTACTACACATTTGATAATGTGTTTGATGCACTATGAACATCATATTGCAATCATTCAATATTATTTAGTGAAACATGATACTCAACATCAGTTCCTCTTGTAAGTCTAGTAATATTGCCGACGAAAGCTGCAAGCGAAATCATGAGTAGACAGACAATGTTGTTTGACAAGAGATCCTCGCTGATTTTCAACATGATGATAACAAATCGCGTGAAAAGTGTTGTCTAGTGCATACGAGGTTATAACGTATGATTTGAGTACACTAGAAGAATTTTTAGTAAGTTCAAATAAATTCATCGAAACGGAGTTTCGTTGAAAAATCTTTTTTTGTGTCGAATTTAAGAAATAATTTGCAAAGTACTATACCATTTTATAATCCTTATTAAATGCGCCAACTTTGGCGAAATTTGCCACTATTAGCGCCATACATAATTTATTCAGTACAGTCACTTAAAGTAAGGTGAAAATTTTATTCAGAGTATTTGGTTCCTCTAAAACTAACAATGTTTTCCAATCTAAAGCAGTTGGCTAGGAATTTATGATTCCATATTACTGGAGTACTATTCAGGATAATGTAAGGAAGACTGCAGACGAAAAAATAAAGATTTGTAGCAACAAGAGTCAAAAGACTGGCACAGGGTGTACTTTTTCGTGGATAACACATAAGTCACTGTAATTTAAAAACTGTAGGACTTAGAATTTTTTTTTATATTTTTGATAACAGTTGGAAGCTTGCTGATCATCTAGTGCCCGTTGGACGTCGAGTTCAGGGACACCCTGTAGATAGTCAGTGGACTAAGATATCGCAATGCATAACTGTGCACTGTGCAACATATGTAATAACGTTTTAAGAAAAGGAGGATCCTCCGACCAGGCGAGGTGATCAGCCTGGCGGGCTTTCTGCCCAACTGTTGTTCGTTGGGAATTTCTAACCGTATTAATTCGCATGTAAACTCCATATGTGCGATGCAGGGTATTTATGACGTCATCTGTTGATTTTGCTCGTCGATAGTCTATGTGCGACTTCTGTCATCTGTCACTTGTCAGGTGTCGCCACAACGTAATAATATATGTTTATTAACGAAGGAGAAAGGGTAGGCAGAGGTGCACATTATGGCACGAAATGCCATTGTACAATGTACACCCACTTTTCACAATTTATATTGAAAGTCCCATGTAATAGGTGGTGCCATAATGTGCACCTCTGCCTAGCCCTTCGGGGATAAAAGGCGTGACGATAAAAAAATGACGAAGGAGAAATATTGTTCTTGTAATATTCGAAATTAAAAATATTGTTACTCAAATAAAATAGCATTAAATAAAACATTGTTGTTAAATTACATAACACTTAAAAGTAATTTGAAATTGAATCTAGTCTAATTTAGTAGTGAAAATACTCTGTGTAAATATAGTCATCAGCATCACAATGAAATGAATGTTACAGGTAAAGCTAAGGTAGAGAGAGAAGGCAAACACATCACCCTAGTGTGCGCCGGCCGAGGAACTGACACAGCGTTGAACGCTGCCAAGGAACTCGCTGGAAGCGCTGGTAAGATACTCAGTTTTTCTATTATATAACAATACTACCTCTGGAATGGCTACTAAATTGTTAAAGAGCAAATCGGCACTAATGTGTGAAACCCTTAGTGTTAGTTTGTTTTACGTTTAAAGTAATCGAAACGAGGACTCTTTCGGCGCTCTGAGGCCTTAGCACGAGTTTGTTTTTAGTTTAACGATATCGCGTTCGGCGCTGTTATTGGTTGGTTCATTCGAGCCGGCCAATCAGAGCGCCGGACGCGCTCTCGTTTCGTTTACGTTCAACGTAAAGCAAACTCGTACTAAGGGTACTGATTGGTTGGTTTATTCAAGCTGGCCAATCAGAGAACAGCTTTTTTGTGCATTAAACCTTAGTGACGTAAAGTAATCATTATCTACTAATGTATTGTTTATACATGTTTACGTCTTACTTTAAACTACGTCGTGCCATATTGTAAGCATTATAAATACAAACTATCGGCATACATACTCGAGATTCAATATAGGACATTATAGGATATCCTGTAATTACCTATTGCGTCCAATGTCATCATAGTTGGGACTCAGTGTATCAATAGGTATAAGATAGGGTCACAAGCCAATTCGAATCTGGCCCTCAAATGTAGTGTAGATTTAAATTACTTATAAATGTTTTATTTTACTTATTCCAGGAATCGAATGCGAGGTGATCAACCTACGTTCCATCAGGCCTCTGGACTTCGACACGATCGCGCGATCTATCTCCAAGACACACCACCTCGTCACTGTGGAGCAGGGATGGCCACAATCCGGTGAGTCAATGATTTGCATCAAATTAAGATAAAGTTTGTTACTATAGAATAAAACTAAAAACAACACTACATTAATATAAAATCTTCTATTTAAACACTATAATTGTTTCGACAATTGAACCTTTAACATTTCAAATATGAAAGACAACAGTCGCAATTACTAACATTACATACCAAGTTTGTTTGATTTAACGCGCTAATATTTGTTATTACTGATCAGATTTTAAAATTTATTATAAACTTGGATAGTCTATTCATCGCGCTACGTTTAAGAACCAATTAACGGGAGAAACGACTCGGGAGTGGCTAGTCTATAAATGAAGATGATAGTTTCAAATACAAAATTCGCGAAAATGTTGTATTAAAATGTATCCCAACATGTGATATTATTGTTTGATTCCAGGTATCGGCGCGGAGATCTGCGCGCGCGTGATGGAGTCCCCGTCGTTCTTCGAGTTGGACGCGCCGGTGTGGCGGGTGACGGGCGCCGACGTGCCGATGCCGTACGCGCGCTCCCTGGAGGTGCACGCGCTGCCGCGACACACCGACGTCATCGCCGCCGTCAACGCTGTGCTCGGGAACAAGTAGGTAGCTCCACGTATTTAAAACCGTCTGCCAAGTTTGAAGATTGTAGTAATATCTCCAGATTTTTCATATACCTATGTGAAGCTAAAATGAGCTTTAATATGAGAGATATTATTCCAAACAGTACTCGTACGACCCTACTGTTTGGCTTGGATTGGACTCTACTACTACTAGTATTACTTATTTATTTTCTAATCAAGGATTCGTGTTGTCTCTTAAATATAAGTCTTCATGGGCCGAGGAAATAGGTTGCTTAGGCGTACCCCATCGTAGCCGTTATAGATCGCATCAATCTTGTTCGCATTACACTATTATTTTAGCCAAGTAACGAGTAATTTTCCTAAAATACTCGCTTCTGTGCAATACTTCGCACTTCACTAAAATACTAGCAAGATAGTGCCTAAACAAAAAAATCTCTGGCCCCAGTAAGTTTTAAAACAAATTTATTTTTGTTTCCAGGATAAGTGCAGCAAGCAGCCAGTGATTGGGGAGAATCTCTAGTAAAATGCCATCGTATAACGAAGGCTTGACATTCAAGTGTAAATATTTTTATTCACCTCGTTAATTATTTACATTTTATTTATTTTAAATGAAAGAGAAGTTGGTAATAAATCATGTTATTTTATTTCTTTTAGTTTCATTTTACGCAACAAAACTGTAGTTTGTTAAATATGTTGTTACTGCCATCTGTTGGTATAAACTTGATCTAAATGATTTACAACGCATCCTAAGCTTTATAATAGCTGAACACTGGGACTTTGCGTTGTGCTACATTCAGTGGATATTACTTGTCATCCCCTAGATGTCGCTTTACAACACAGTCTTATGTCTACATCAATAGATGGTGCTAATGGGCTATTTTACAATATGAAAAATGTGTTTTAAAAGCAAGCCGTGTAATTGAATGTAACCGTATTTATGTACGAAATGAATTATTTACTATGTAGTATATAATGTTTATAGTAAAATGAAGTTTAAATAAATATTTCCAGCTTTGTTATAAATTGTTTTTCTTCAGTTATCCATCCATATTAACACAACCTTTTTCCTATGACACTATTTATATTTATTAGGTACTGGAAAGACTTACTTCATGACCGTAATTGCCTGTTAATTCCCAGTTATCGTAAACTTTAGGTTTAACGGTGATGCTTTTCGGTAACTTTTAATTGCTAGCTCAATTTACCTACTAGGTATGGTAGGAAAAACTAAAAAACAAATGCAGAGAAAACGCACGAAACCTTCATGCGAAGCCATTGCAGTACGACATAAAAATTATTATAATTTTGAACTTTCCTATTAAAATTAAGTCATCAAAAACACCATAACTACCACAAACTCGAAATTGTACCTATACAGAAACAGCTGACAGATGTCGAGATAAAATGCAACATCTAAATTAAAATAACAATACAACGAATGAATACAGTAAATCCGTCAAGTCTCGCTTGAACGATAAATCCATACAATAGTGGAATCGTGCGATTTTACCGAAATGTTGCTTTGTACGACAGACGTCCGCACCGGGGGACGGCCGATGACAGAATGATGGATCGCCAGAATATCGGCACGACAATGTTATGTGAGCACATACGCGCTATGTGAGCTGCAATTGTACTGGGATCGTTTCTTATGTAATACGTGCGAATATCTTATTGTCTGTATTTTAGAAATAGGTAGGTAAGTAGGAAAGTAAAGTAGGTAGGTACTACTAAGGCAGGTCCATGGTCCATCACATTTAAGTATAGTAACTTAATTTGATTGCTGTATTCGAAATAAATGCACAACATTTTCATAATATTGACATACGTAGGTTTAAAATTAATTGCAGAATAAACGTATTATCTAATTAGATCCTACATTCTTTCCTACTCAATTCATTTAATATTTAAGTAAATATGTGAAGTCCTTTTATCTAGGATCTGCCCAGCTGAAACCATCCATTATTAATTTGAAAGTAGCTAACATATACATGTCAATTTCAATAACAAAATATGTGGCCGAAGCTACAAAAAAGTGCTAACGAACATGTCAATCCACGTAAAAAGGTATATTTTAAAATTGTACGTAGAAAAGCATAATTTGTGCGCACAATGTGCGACGGTGATCCATCACGTGCGACAGCCAGCGACAGATTTTTGTGAATAACCAAGAGTGGGTGAGCTACCTACGTACCTACTATACACCGAATTTATGAATCTTTACAAATTATTTGCGGTTAAAATGCATAGAGGGAGTAAAAAGGTGCTAAGAACGTGTAACCGAACGTAGGTAGTTGGTAAGGATACCTACTTACATACACATAGGTACACCTATAGCTTGAATTTACTTAATTTATGACTACCAAAGTAAACGATAGAATCGTTTATCTAGGACTACCTACCTTAATTATTTCCCGTTCTGTACCAGCTAAATAGAGATTGATCTGAAAAAAAGCAATAGGTTCTTAATTAGATAATTTTCACTATAGGCAAAGCGCCACTGACGAGACCTGACCCTAAAAACAACACCTTTAAGTTTCCATTTTAAATGTAATTGTGTATTTTAAAGCACATTGTATCAACTTACCTATCCACTACTAGTGGACCACTAGATAAAGCTCGTAAGTATAAACTTGCACCGATTTCTTAAACAAATATAACGGTAGTTCAGTCCTAGCACCACGGCTACAAAGCAGCGGTGATCCATCACAGGAATAAAGTTTGGACAGCACCCGTGTACCAGTGACAACGAGCATCAACTGTTTAGCACCAAGAAAATTTCCTATAGCCCGATAGGTATAGGTTTGTTAAAAACATAACATCTCATAAAATCTAGAATAGTTAGACTTGGATTACTGGGTAAGGCTTGGGTTGAGGGACTGTTATTCATTATCTCTATGCTTGGCTGGAGGATAGGAGATCGTTGTTAGGTCACAGACAGTTCACAGACCTCTAAAGTCAAAGTCAAAGCATTTATTTCAATCAATTCTTAATTAGGAACTTTTGAAACGTCAAGTTGAATTTTATCCGTTAGTCTATCTGGCAGTGAAGCTACGTGTTCGAAGTGTAGCTTCGAATTCTATACGTTTCCATCCCTCGTTCGTACACAATTCTAGGAAAAACACCATATCTTTTAAGACTAACTCATCATAAGACTGATGGTCCATTTGTCTTAATTTAGGTTCGTATTCGTACTTATCCTAAATACAGATATTTAAGTAAGAGCAGCATAAAAAAAGTTTATAAGACGGTACCTATATGCAAGCATGGTTGTCTTGTTTCAAAATATATTAGACGCGTAATTTAATTTGAAAGGGCGACTTTAATTCAATAGAGTGTTTCACTAAGAGGGTCAGATCTGATTTTAAACAGGGGTGTGATGACAGATATTTTACGGGCATTTAGTTTTACAAGCCCTCTCTCTCATTATTAATTATAATATAGGTACTTATGTGATTTTAGAGAAACGGTTTCATACCATCATCCCCACCATCACTACAAAGGTCTGCACTGATTTTTACTTTAAAAATCAATTAACAACTCAATTCACAATTCAATTTAATGTTTCAAATGTGCCTAAAGGATTAATTGAAATAAATGCTTTGACTTTGACTTTGAAATATGTGGTGGCAACTCTACTTCTTCCTATCGAGTTACTTTGACGATTAATTACTTCAAAATTTCATTACATCACACCATATACCTCCAACTAGTTTTATATCAAACGGACAGTACATTGTAGCTACAGGAGCTAACGTAGAAAAACTAAGATTTTACAAATATACACTTATAATAAGCATATGAAAGCGTTAGTTATTTTTATGAATAAGCAGTGGAATAAATAGAACATGGAAGGCATTATACTTATAAAGATATATAAATAAAGTAAATAAATACAAGAGCTGGCGGCTGTCGGCTAAGACCGAGTCGGATGGAGATATTCGTGTTTACGCGTATATTTGCGAGAAATATTGCGACTGTACGGACGGAAGAAAGTACCGGAACATGAATTTGTTTTCATTGAGACGTAACAAGAAACAAGCGTGACTGTGCCCACTTACCGACACTTTTGTAATTATTGCTGTACATCATACATGCGTATGTGAATGGGTTAATTACAATCTAAAATTACAACACGAGCGAAGACTATCAATCTGTTATAGGTAGGTAGGAATAGTTATGTTCCTAAATCTTTGCATCATGAAATGCAAAAAAAATTGTAGTCATTTTATCAATTTCTATTTCAGACTGTTCTCTCGAATCAATCCAGATTTTTAGGAACATAATTATAATTATAGTACAACCATTAGGCATATACAATGATTGGTGAACATTTGAAGTGACGAGATGATCAAAACTTTATATGGGTAATACAAAGAAAAAGTAACATATCTATACTAGTATCCAAAAGTTTGATTATTTTTTAAATGTGATAATCTCCGAAACTGCTGGTTTGAATTGAATAATTATGTTTGTGGTGAACAGTCCATTCATCGAAGAAGGCTAGAAAGCATCAATAGGCGTCGAGCAGCGGGTAAAGCCGCGAGACAGTAGCTAGTAGGTAAGGAGATAACATAAGTGTTGAATGAATGATGAAATCATAAATGTAGCATTTAAGTGTGAACCTACTCTTACACCTAAACAAAATATCGCAACCAAAATGACATTTGGTATATTACGTATGCAATGTAATTAATGCAAATTATAGATACCTAGTTTACCATTGACAGTTTCAACTGTTTTCGCAAATTGCGCAAATACTCGTAAGCTGTCAAATAAATATGATTTTAGTTTCTCTCTATCGAGATATAGGTAAGTGGTGAATGTGTAGATAAGTACTTGTAATAATGATAGTAGTTTAAACAGCTCCGAGACAAATAAGTACTTAGACTCGAGGTCCACTGTGTACCTATTAGACTGTATCAGTACCTAGTAATTAAATTTTAATACAAAACTTTATCTATCCATATCGGTCTGTCTATCTTTTCTATCGTATATTTCGTTGAACTGTAATATGGAGACACATTAATTTTAGTTCATAACCCTGAAAACGTGACCTGTCTAATTGTTTTGTCCTATATTCTGAACATGGATCATTTTGTTTTACCAATGAATCTATTCCAGTAGGCCTTAGTTTGCTTTACGTTTAAAGTAATCGAAACGAGACTGCGTGCGGGCGCTCTGATTGGCTGGCACGAATAAACCTACCTTCCCATAAAGCAAACTCGTACTAAAGGTACAGCTATTATAGCCTTTGGACAGTGCATATGTATCGTATTTTGTATATCTATCTCCGTTCTTAAGTTCTAAGTATCTCTGTACCAAAGATCCTGATATAGACAAACTGTATCCTAAACAAAACTATGAGCAAAAGCTTAAAAAGCATTTTAAGCTCATAATATTATACGAACATAGGTACAGTTGGTACCTACCCTTGTACTTTCTTCAGCCCGTACCCCGTAGGCCTTGCTAATGGCATGTGACAGGGGCCGTGATGGATCGGACGCCCCCCTCCCCCCTCCTCGCACGGCTACCGATAAAATTAGACGATTTTTTCCCCAAAATGAGACATTCTTGTGTGAGATGTTTTTGTTATACACTTTCATGTTGCCAGCTATTTTTTTTTTCTGAACACTGTCCTATGAATACTTTTGATTATGTTGTATAGAAAAGCCTGACAGAAAAGCAGACACACTTGCGCCGTATATCTAATAAAATTTCGAAAGTTAAAGTGCAGGCCTCCATTTTTAAGTCGGTTAATATACCTATAGCCTTCTCCCAAGTTTGAAAAATACTATGCTGAAAACTTCATCAAAATCGATTCAACGAAACGCAAGACATACATAATCGCACACATACATACATACAGGTCGAATAGAAAAACCTCCTTCTTTTTTGAAGTCAGTTAAAAAATTTGTTGAAATCTAGTAAAACGATCGAAATCTATGTAGTTACTGGATTGGTATTCCCAGGCCCATTGTTAACTAAAAAACAAAAGATAACAGCTAAACACTTATTTTAAATAATAAGGAAACCTATAGAAATCAATTGGCTGGTATTTGATTACGGCTACGCAGTCATTACCCAGGTATTCTAAAATAACCTGTAGTTACACGAACACCTAACGACAATTACCTAAGTAGTAACTACCGTATGACACCTCTTTGCATAACTTAGGTATTATTTATACACTTTATCCAGGAATCAAGTAGAAAGTTGAGGTATATAACATCATGTAGTAAGTAGTCATAATCTTTTTAAACCAGCTTATAATAGAGTCGTGATCACACCCGACCTCTAAATTAAATGTAGAAACTCTCGTGTGGTCTATATCTTATAGAGATATAAGATATATCTTGTATCTCTCACGTCTAGTCGTTTAGTTTGCAATCCTTTTCTAAAGTAAGTAAGTTTTAAAGTAACAGTAAATTCTACGAAAACAAAATCACAAGATTACGACACATTAACTAAAAATCACGATTTACTCACGTATTATTAATAGAGAAAAGCTCTACTAGTTTCGATTCTCAGAGGAAATCTTCATCGTGAGCAGCGTGCGCAGGCGCGGCGACGTTACGTGGTCATTAATACGTGAGTAAACCGTGATTTTTAGTTTTAGCTAATTTACGACACATAATTTTTAAATTAAAACACGTTAAAAGCTCAACAAGTTTGGGAGATAGATAGCCTTTATTTTACTTTCATAGTTAGTGCTACGCTTATAGCCTATAACACATTATTCCTCTACATATATTCCTATATGTGCAATATGTATGCAAGTCATCAACGAAATCACATTAAACTAGATAATACTAGACACTTTCCAATAGGCGTAACAAAAGTATGCAAAACTATGTGAAGGCTAGCAGCAAAAGAAATCTATATCTATGCTAATATTATAAAGCTGAAGAGTTTGTTTGTTTGAATGCGATAATCTCCGGAACTACTAATCCGATTTGAATAATTCGTGTTAGATAGTGCAGTTATTAGCCTTTAAGTTATAAAACATCACGCTGTGACCAATAGGTGCCGAGCAGTGGGTGAAAAACTATACGAATGCGAGAGTCTCTCTGTCTCTTTACGCCTAAACCAGTATACCAATTTGAATAATAATTTTTGTGTTGGATAGTCCATTTATCGAGGAAGGTAGATATCGAGGTAGGTAACATTACGCCACGACCAATAGGTGTCGAACAATGGGTGAAAAATTATATGAATGCAAAAGTAACTCACGTCTCTGTGTCTTAAATAATTATATTTGTGTTGGATAGTCCATTTATCGAGGAAGATAGACAGTAGACGATCAATAGTAGCCGAGCAGGGCGGGTGAAACCGCGCGGAAGTAGCTAGTGAATGATAACATTGATGGAATATTGGCACATTAACAACTGCCTAAGGACATAGTACCTTGAAATAGTTGAAATCATATTGTTACTGCATTCCTGAGAGCAAGACCTCCTTGATGAATAAATCAGATATCAATCAACATTTTGTAATTGCTATTAATTACATTTTATGCCTTATAACAAGGTAACATTTTACGTAGGTAGGTATTGTCTTTGCAGCTGCAGAAGTTTGTAAATTAGCTACATACTTAAAAAAATTAAGCATGCATAGTTGTAGTATGATTGAAGATGTTTTCAAAAAGAAGATACGAAAAATAAGAAAAAAAAAATTATGTAAGTTTAGCACTGTAAGCTCCTCTAGATTAATCCTACCAATTAGACCCAGAAATGTTTTTGAATCAAATACATAGAACATGTTCGTACTTCTTGAAGATTACTATAGTATCTGTATGTAATCTGTTCATTAAAACTATTGTTGCTTTTAATTAATTATTACTGAACAAGGTCAGTCAAGGCTAACAGATATCATAGTTTAATTGTTATATTAAACATAGCCATAAAAGTTTCATGATCGTGCCTACCTCGTAGATATATTAGGTACACTTATGACTCACAAAAATACTTGAATGAAATTCTTATTTCCGTGCTACAGTTTCCAGTTTGGCAAGATGTAGGTAAATAAATGCCTTAATGCGTTAAGCAATAAGCATACCTATTGTCTTAACAAAAAATTGCCTAAAAACAGCAATTTCCCACGATTGAAACCAAAAAACTAACACGGAAAGAAAACAATCGGCCAATATAGACGGATACAGAAATCAATCACCTTCTAATCCAAGGTTACGGCCAAACCAAATTACTTGACATGGCAAATTGTACCCTATAGCTATAAAAATAGAGTGTACAGGGAATAGTTTGGCCAAGACAATTGGTTTCTTCCGTATGATAGATTTCGTCGAGTGCCGGTGACCTGAATGAAGTTAAGCAATTTCATTGAGGACTGGACAATGATCGGATGGTGTCCATTCGCTTGGAAATTGAGAACTCAATGATTTCTTGCAATGTTTTGTTTACTCGGTTTCTTGGAGTTCCTGATCATGAGCTTTGACTTGTAACCAATACTATCCGCCGTACTCAAGTCATTTAATGGTTACTTAACCCAGTCCTTAGCAATTGTTTTCGATACAAAATCGCTACTAAGGAATAGTTTAAGTAATCATTAAATTTCTCTGAGTGCTGCAGTAAATCAATTAGTTGTTGATCTGAAACGAACTAATACTTTCTTATTTGCTTGCATTTAGGTACCTGCTTTACTATGACGTCAATAATTACGCTAAATGTGCGACCGGTTCTAAATTGAATTCTCAAAAATTGCTCTGTAGTCAGCCAAACCTAGGTAACTTTTAATGAGAATATAAATGTTAGATATGTAATTTAACTAAAAACACGTTATTTAACAAAAATCAGACGCGGCAACACACGCTGCGCACCCAACTCGTGATGATGAGTCCTTATGTAACTCGAAACTAGTAGAGCTTTTCTCCATTAATTTATGTGAGTAAACTGTGACTTTTAGTTAACTTACTAAGTATATCACACGATAGTTTTTAGATATATATGTGATATTCTAGTTATTTAAATTCGTACATAGGTAGGTACATAAATCATCGGAGTCTTTAACATGCAAAAGCAATGAATCGTGAGATTCTACATTTCTCAATATTATCACCTGCGGCAAAGTTTCTTCACTTGCTCTTATTTTTACATATTTAATTTACATCGATTTACAAGTTTCATAATTATCAAGGACCTAAGTAACCAATAAAACTACTTTTAAGGCATATTACCATACCACGTTTATCTAGGAATTCAGAACTACTTACTTAGATATTTGTATGGAGAACAGGTATGGGCCAATAAACGCTTAAGATTAATTTATCATTGCTAATCCACGGGAAAAGACAGTTATACACAACATAAGCTTTGCTATCAACTTTGAAAGATTCATCTTAGCCCTAATCAGTCGTCGAGAGAGACTCCGTGCGTCGGGGATCGCGCGACGATCTCCGGTCACCGTAAGTGTGGGTCTGCGAATGGCAAGCAAGGGTAGCTCGCCGCCCGACCAGAACCAGATCTTTATGAACGGTACCAAACGTTCCGCAAGCGCCTAAAGAGCCATGAGACCACCACAGACAGAGTCCAAAAGATCCAATAGAAATCATCCTATAACCGCCTTAGGTGAGGTGGGAGGAAGTACCAGACTCTTACTGACTAAAAACTACTTATCCTGCTTTGAGCCGGAGCTCCGGTAACCTGTTACGTTGTCCGCAGCTCCGGATCACGAGAATGTAACCTAGAATCCGTCGAAGAAAAGTCCTGTAACTATTTCCTCTAATCAATGACTAGAAACAAAACAATAGCAGTAAGAAGTCATCGGATTGATATGCGCGTGAGTCGTTGATTGTCGTCATTCTGCAGGCTGCGTTCGCGCAACGCGCTCGCGTGTTTACATTCAAATTAAGAACGAATTGATCGTGTTATAGATCGATGTAATTTTGAAATGTGGAAGACTTGTTAGGACATTGTAGTGTTTGTTAATTATAACTGTTGTGTTCTAATTTATTTGTTGGAGGCTGTTGCAGTGAACATGTTACGATACGTGGTGAGATTCTGATTATTATTGTTTTCTTTTTTATATATAAATAAATAAGTAAGTAGTAAGTAACTGTTGGTTTACAAGAATAGAGTACAGGTTGACGTAAAAATTGTTTATAATATACTTACTTAAAAATTATATGGCGTAACCAGCCAGCCTAATTTGTAAAAGCTGCTGTGCCCATGCCCATGGGTTCGATTCTCATATCGGGAAAAGATTTTTAAAAAACCGAAACCTAGCAGTAAGTTTACTTAATGTTGCTAAAATATGCACTGTTGTAGTTTGAGAAGAATTTTAAAATCCTTTCCTAATTACTCATAGGGAATTTCGTAAACTGAACCCAAGACTCCTTAGCTTAGTTGTTGGGATTTGGACCAACCAAGCAAAAAGGCGGTCAATTCAGTTAATTAAAATTATTGCATTATTACTCTCATTAATCATACGTTTTATATAATGGCATCTGCATAAAATATCACCTTATGTTATAATTACCTAAGTACTCGGTTATGAAAGAGTTTTACTTTTAAAAACCGGTAATGAGAACAGCTTTCTCGAATAATACTCATCTGAAATCTTAATACATGGTGACATGATGTCGCAACCTGGCATCGAACTCGTTATTATTTAATTGGTGAACGAATTGATATGCTGCAGCTGATTGTACATGCGGATAGATCATAGCAATATAATCCCAAAATAATTGAAACATACGGTTTACTCACGTTATTTATTCGAGAAATGCTCTACCAGTTTCAAGTCATACTGGGTCTCACATTCATGAGCAAAAGGAGAATAGATAACTGTCCATAATTAAGAACTAACTTATAGATATTAATAGAAATCAATTACACAATAGCGTTAGAACTTATGCATTATTTACCATGTTTATTATAAAATATGTAGATATAATATGTGTAATATAATATATGTAATATTACATAAATAAATTTAATAATTAAGATAATATTAAGATATTGTTAGTGACCATGTCAGTTTAAAACAGATTACATAATTCATAAAATACCCAATTCTAAAAATTCAACAACTTAGTCAGAAAACAATAACTATAAAAAGTAAAGTCACCATTAAACATTATGCACGCACTTCAGTACCATCTCAGTTACATTCGGAAGTAGGGCGCGCGGTGGGGCAAGGCGAAGTCATCTTGCACCTTGATCCACATTCCCCTATAATTCGCTCATTCTTGACCGTTACGCTTACCGCTTACGCTTACGCTGTCTCAGCGATTACGTTATTTAGAAAATCTGCGCTTGCGTCGCTGTCAGTGAAAGTTTATGTTTGTCATATCATTGTTATGTTATGGTTGTATTGTGATGTAGCAAGTATGATTTCTTATTTAAGCAAAAATTTTATAAATTATATAATAATATAAATTTTTCAATCTATTCAATTTTATTTTTATTTTTTTCATTTATGTACACGACTCAATAGACAATATTAAATAGGACAGAACATTACAAGCATGGTCTACAAAGAATCTATGTACTATAACAAACTGCATATAAGATATTTGACCGAAGTAATACTTTGTCGTAACTTGTGATCGCCGTGTATATTACCTAAATTAAAACCTTCTCTTTAGGTACTAAAACTAATCGCAGGATGAAAAAAATAAATTATACAAATGAAGCATACATTGTTATAGGTAAATAAGTGCTGTAAAAATAAGTACATTAACATTTTTTTAAATTATACATTGTAGTTAAGTATCCCAGCAATTATGTATTATTCATCATCATCATCATCAGCCGAGAGACGTCCACTGCTGAACAAAGGCCTCCCCCTTGGTCCTCCACGTAAAACGATAAGCCGCCACCTGCATCCACTGGCATCCATTATTGTTCAATGAAAATTGATTTAAATATTTTTAAGCCAATTGGGTCAATGGACGATCGCTTGATATTTTCGCATCATCCTTGCTCCACATTCATCCACCGCTCGGCCATAACGAGCTAGTTGTCCCCCATATAACCAATAAATACAACCACTAAATACCTTTTGTAACAATTACCCGTGTCCTGAGATGCAAACTGGTTGTTTTTACGCTGTATTAAATATTTGGCATTGTCGAGACTAAAATAAAATTGTAAACGATAATGTTATAAAGTCGGATAATGTATTCATTTTTAAACCAACTTTAATGCTTGAGGTTTTTTGTTTCCTACACTTAATAATAAACTGATAAAGATAGTGTTTTCGTGGCAGTGATGTTTTTTTTAAATACCTTTGTTTGGGCTTCTCCGTTTTTATCATCGTGATAGAAACAAGATGTTAATGATTACCTACCTATCATCGACTTCTAGATTTTCCGATTATTATTTACATAATATTGAGTGTTACATAATTTGTATGTACACACACACGCGTGTATGTTTATAACTCAATTACGTCGGAACGGCTGGGATAAAATTTGGAACAGGGATAGATTATGGTCTGGAATAACACATAGGATACTTTTTATCCCACGGGAAAGCGGGCGAAGCCGCTGGCAGAAGCCAAGTACTTATACGAAATTATTAGAAACTTAGTATTAACTACCAACTTGTTATGATAGGTGTAATATTTATGTAATCGTTCAAAATCTCAGTATAAACACACATAATAGAAGTATAATAAATAATCACTGAATGATCGATCACTTGTAATGATTTATAGTAAACAACTCATTAAAAGTTAGTTAGTCGTTAATAGCCAATGAAGGCTTTGAAAGGAAGACATCATTTAATTCAGTCAAACGTATTTATTGAGTTAGTATTATTAGATATTCAAATTTACAAATATCAGGACGAGGACAGGCATAATTACATGTTGCATGGAAATTATAAGCATTAGAAAATCACAGTTGCTAATAAATCGTAATTAACACCGAGTATTAGTGATCGATTAACGATTAATCGATTAATTAATTTAAGTGCATTTATCTGGTCATTAAGCATGTAATAAATAAGACAAAATTGTTTATTTATGTTCTAATTCGTTTTGATGAAGTTTTAACCTAAAGTAAGGATTAAGTTTTTAAATAAGTGGATTTACTTAAACCTTCTTATAATTTTTGTTACCAGCAAATGTCATCGCTACAAACATATTTTTATTTATTTTTAATGGAATAAATAAACGAGCAGACAGATAACCTGATGTTAAGCAATCGATTCCGTCCATGGACACACAAAACACCAGAGGCGTTACAAGTGCTTTGCTGGCCTATTGGGGTTAGAAATTTAAGGGTTGTTGGTTAGTTAGGTTTGGGAAGTGGGGTAATTAAGCCTCCAGTAACCTTGCTCACACAACGCAAGCATTCTTTCACGTCCGTTTTCTGTGAGGCCATGGTATCTATCACTTCGGTCGAGCCAAACCAAAGCCAAAACTCTGTACTCAACTCCCAAGAATTATGACCATTCCACCAACCGCACAATAATATAGGTAGGTAAGACCTAAGGGATAATTGTATCACAAGTTTCTAAAATTCCACATTCAGATGAAATTATCTAGAATTATATTGTCATCAGTACCGTCGAGTTCAGAAATAATGGTAGCTTGGCTAACATTATTTAGATACAATAGCTTATTTTGCTAAATTACTAACAATTTACCTGCGATATCGATTTAAAACCTAATTGTTTCTATCGATGTTTACGATCACAACTTGGAATAATGATGGCGAAAAATAAGCCGAATGTCGGAAAATATGTTATTTTTTATTGTTTTATATTTATTTTATTAACAAGAGGACTGTTACCATGTGTTAGGTTAGGCCAAGTCAATGTTAGGCTTACAAGTAAGTAATTTTAATAACTATAAAGAAAATAAATTAATTTTTCTAACAGGCATCAACCAGCAGCATCGCCCTAAAAAATGCTTGTGTGATATTCCAGACCACAACCTATCCCATTGCAAATTTCATCCCGATCCCTTCAGTAATTTTGCGTAAAAGAATAACAAACATCTATACTCACGAATTTTCACATACATATACATAGTGGGATTCCTAAAAACTCTCCCTAGGTTAGCTCTTATCTATCTCTCGATTCAATCCAGCACCGAAGTATCTATGATACCATAATTGCAAAATACAAATATCACAATAAGCAGTCACATCACTCATCTACAATCGCTACATACAACAGTTACCTACACAGTCGTAGAAAAAATGTAAACAAACACGACTGCATACGTAACAGATCACGTGCATAGGAAACTAAACTTAACTGGCGAGTAGTAAAATGATCGTAAACTCTAAATGCATGAGATGGCACGACCAGCATGCGTAACGTGCACGTAACGACTATTTTAGCTTAACTATGTGACAAGATTCCTTGTTTGTGTAGCTCGTACTCGTATAGCCAGTTTGTACTGGTTGGACATACCGGTGGCTTCTTCCTTCCCTTATACCCAGTTAGTTACACATCACATCATAAGTCTGTAAGTGTGGCCACTGCTGACCAAAGGCCTCTTCTCACACGAAGAAGGTTTTAATTAATCACCACGCTTGCTCAATGCGGGTTGGTGATTTTAAACTTTAGTTAGATTTCTTATAATCAAATTTTATCATTTATAATTTTTAGAATCAGGTTTCCTCGCGATGTTTTCCTTCGCCGTATGTCAGTGATGTCTAAATAATCTTAGAAAGTACTATATAACTTGGAAAATGTCACATAGATGCTTGCTGTAGGTAGATTTCGAACCCCCACTACACTACTTTACATTCACGGTTTTAATATTTTAACCTTGATCCATAATTGTGGATTAATTAAAAACCAACCTATATCTATATCCCTTGTTACGGCTAGTTAGCTTTTCAAACAATTTGTTTGTGGAGAAACTTGTTTGCAACACAATGAACCATTCTACTTTAAACAATGTATCGTTATTCCGTTAATCATAGTGCGCGTCGAGATTTCCAACTCAAAAACTTTATAGTTTAATAATTACGATGAGACTTTGTTTCAACAGTACCTACGTTATTGAATTACCTAGTAAATTAAGTAGTGGTAAATAAACTTTATTATTTATGTTCTTACATGGTTTACTTAATAACGCAAATTGATTTATGATCATCACTTACACAACAGACAACATGCACGTTTTGTAATATGTTCATCATTTTGTAGTCCAGTAAACTTTACTCGTAAAATATAATAATATTTAACTAAAAGGCAACCATTTACTCATATAAATATATTGTGAAAAGCTCTTCTAATTTCGAGTCGCGCGGTTATTTGTTTTTAAATAATTTAGTATGTCTCATGATATTTATTAATAATAATAATTGGTATGAATAATCGTGTCAAAGTGAGAGTAACGGGCTAAAGCTTCAAAGTCTTCAAACATCTCAAATCAGTTTAGATCTCCTTTGCATAGTATTTGCAAAGTACAAAAGAATCAAAAGAATAGGAGTCCATTCATATTTTTACCAAGCTTAACCGTTTTTTGTTTACATCTTTACTTCACAACTCTTTCCATACTAACACACACATACACACAGAGACGAAATATATTGGGAACTTGAGAAACACCAGATCATCATCCTAGAACCCAAGCCTTCTTCCAAAGTTAAATCAGTCTCATGTAGTTTCATTTACGTTTGTGATGTCTCAGTGATCTTAATAAAAAATACTTAGGCCAACGTCAATTCACGGAACCTTGCGTAATATTAACTACGCACTATTTCCTTCCGATAGTTAGTATTCAACTAGTGGATGGTGCTACCCGCTTTATGGCACCACATTTCACTAATACTACAAGGAATTAGAAAGTTGTAGTTATTTTTAATGTGGTTTATGCACTCAACTCTTTTTATCTCCAACTGAACTAATCTCAAGCAGATGCCATAAAATATCACTTCATATAACAATGGCTTGTGAATCTCTTTATTTGAATGTAAAAACTGACTATATTGTACTCAATGGCTTTTGCACGCCATTCGCATAAAGTAATTGAACAAAAACCGATCCCCTACTTAATATTAATCGGAGCAGAAACCACAATAACTCCATTATGTAATTAGCCTAATGCCTAAAAAAAGTAGTCTAGTGAATTGAATGAATAAAACTGGAAATGTACAATGTGATAATTGGATGCAAAATGCAAAAAAAAACGGTTGGTTACCTAACACGAGTGGCTACGCAATGTAAACTGCTCCATATAGCAAACAATAAGTTACCGGTTTCGAAAATAACAACACAGTTACTCGTTCTTTCCTCCAATAAGCAGTAATTACCAAAATGTCGGTCGATACAAGACCATGCGAACAAGACAATCGGAGCTAATTTAATAAACCTAATTATGCTAATTTAAAGGACAGCTCTGGTCGAACCTTGACCAACAATAGTGTGAATCCTATTATCAAGACATTTGTTTCGGTTATCAAAAGGTTAATTCGGCAAGATCGAGTAAAAGATAAAAGTACCTTGATTTATGCACTGAACAATAATTGGAATATTTTTACTCTACATGCCATAATCCACTATCTCTATACCAATCATTTTATTCTGCAGGTACCCTTCATATTCGTGCTGTCTTCAGCCACATCATGGCAGGACGCGAGTTCATATCGATTTTCATCACCGTTCAAAAAGCTACAAGCGGCATCGGAGTCACAAATTAAGTTTGCCATAGAGAACAAATACGACGACACAGGCCCGGGAGCTAAACAGCCAGAATATGCTTACAATACATACAAGAACGTAGAAGACGCAGTCATTGCGTATCTGGATGACCCAGACACTAAGCTTCCAGAGCACGAAAGAAGCAAAGCAATCCACAAGTTAATGAAATCACCCTTCTATAATGGAAACGCACCATTCAGTAAAAACGAAAACTATAAAATATTCGACAAGTACCAGATCAAACCTATGAAGCAGGATTTCAGTGCTTACAAGCAACAAGCGAACAGGCTGTTCTTCTCAGACGAGAGTAAATTAAGGCCTTCAGACTTCATGGTGCAGAACCTTCAAGTTGATAAGAAGCCAGAGCCGTTCAAATTCCAAAGGATCCACACGGTGAAGGGCAGTCCTCTGAGCCTGGCGCACTACACCAGGGACCCTGACTTGAAGGAGGCGTACGACCACTTTGACCCATACCCCAAGTACACGTTTTCGTACGGAGTTCACGTAAGTAACATATCTTTTTAGATTATTTAAGTACAACGTCATTAAATATCTGTATCAACATTTATATATCAAGCCAGAAGATGTTATAACTTGGTAGGCGTGGCCCGACTACGGATCGTATAGGGTTATTTATTTTATGTCTCAGTACAATGAGATGATCATCTTTGACTGTTTCTTTTAGTTAACATAATATTTGGATAGATGGTAAGAGCCTTAACCTAATCAAAAGCCAGCCACGACCGTTTATCGCAGTCTTCTGGGTTCACGCTCAGACTCGAGAAGAGTCAGGATATCACTATCACGCACTGGTCCTATCCCATTCCTGATGATCTGACGGCTAGTCAATCTCTTAAATAACTAGATGAGGCCGGCATTTCCTATCCGACTACTCTGAGAAGAAATGCCGAAACAAACTCAGAGGTCATAGTCTGCCTATAGTACGTAGTATCTATTGGTTAGGAAAACTTGGGGAGCTGCTCATCCATTGGTGACTGGTGACATATTCATGAGCAGTATTTTGCGACATACAACGCGGCGATTGTCGCGTCGCTACTGTTGTACAGTTCTCGCTAACCATTTAGATTAATTTTTCGTAAAGAATATGAATTTATTTTATCTAGATTCACGCTGTATTGATCAGTATGTGGCCTTCTCTCTAGTCTTTTCGAAAGTGTATAAGAATAAGAATATATTTTTTTATTCTATTTCGTCGACGCCTAACGCCGATAAGTAAGTAGGCATGCAGACTTTCAATCACTATTCGACGAACTGTAGTTATGTCATTTAAACGAGAAAGGAATACGTCAAAGCTTGAATGGTATCAATTTTAGAATCAATATAGGCAATGCATTGGTTAACGAGTTTGATATTTATGAAATTAAGTCTATTCAACAGTTTGATATCCTAATAAGAATAGCATTCATCTATCTGATAGTTTTATGGCATTCAATAATGAACCTTACGAATAGATACTTATATGGTCTTATTGAATGTGCCTGTATGTGCTAGATTGCCTGGTCATATGCCAGGCCGATGTATTTACTAACGAGTAATCATGTGTGGTATGTCTATTGTTGAAGTATCAACTATTGAAATCAGATGCATGCACATCAAATACACATCATAATCGGGCATAATATATAAAAACTTGAATTATGTTATCCTTAAAATTGTTAAAATTAATATTTATGCTCTTTAGTTATTGTAATTGTCTAAAATGCATAAACGTGCATGGACAAAAGATATCAAGCAATGTGTATAAATTATTACTAACTCTGCACATCATATTCTATTCTGTAATTCTAATTAGATACCTACCAAGGTACCAAAAAACATCACACGGGTCCAAAAACATTTCTTATAGATACGTACAATTTTGTGTCGAGATTGTTTCAAAAAATCAAGTCTTCATTGAGTATAAGAAAGTGGTAGCGAGTGGTTCCCCACGTGGTGTTACAACACCACACTGCGACCGGACACGAGAGTGTGACAGTGGCCTTATTTCACTCACGACTGACTACAATCTGAATGAGCCAAGATCTTGATCTTTTTAATAAAACAACAGCCTCTTTTATGTTTGTCTTAACTGATTGTAAATTAATCATAGTTCAAATATTAGAAAAATTAATAATTGCTTAATACTTATAGATATGACCAGTAATAGGTACATACCATTTTTTTTCAGACGGGAAATTCATCCAGTACCTTCTCCCGCCCTGGGCACGATAGGGATAGTATCAGACTCTTATTGACTAAAAATCACCCCGTTCCTACTTCTGCTTATCGAGCCGGAGCCCTGGTAAACCTGCTAGGTATTAGTCGGCAGGTCCGCATAACTACATAAAACTTACGACACTTTAGTTTAGGTACTATTCATTCATCCCCAATTTCGACTTCTGGTCACAAAAGTCTATAGCACATTACTTCACCCAACTCAACAAATATTAATAATCACCAAATGATAAAAAGGGACCTCCAAAAAACCACTTAAATGATTTCAGCAATACCCACCGACATTTTACACAACAAGTACTAAGAAATGATAGTCGTTGTGCTATATATTAACAATGCAAGCGGGTACTGGGGCGTGACGCTAGCTTTCCACCTTACTGGCCACTGGCCACTTCATAGGAAACCTTGGTGTCAGGAGTTTTGACATTTCCTGGAAACTTGGTTCATTTGCTTGGAGTTGGCACATTGGTGGAACTTCTAGAAATGTCTGTTTAATGTTTGTTCAAACTACTTGGACGGTTCATTAGTGGTGTCTCTTGGGCTTAGCTTGTTTCGAGTTTGGTCATATTTGACCTAGTTTAATAGATCTGGTAATTAACAGATATAGTCACGATCGCACTTGTTTATTGTTATTAACTCTCTTTGAAAATTTAACATTTTTGTTTAGAAGCCTCTACTGTACTGGGATAGAGAATTAAAGGTCCGATAAAAAATATTTCAAACCATTTGTAGGCAAAGAATCAGATCTACCAGAATCTTAGCCTATATTTGACACAAGTTAGTTATATCTGTCTAGATAAAACAGTAGACTTTTTCGGTCATTTACGTAACTATATAATACTTTTAAGTATTGATAATAAACTAATCCGGAGCTGGGGAAAACCTAGCGGGTTTACCAGAGCTCCGGCTCGAAAAGCAGTAGTATGAACGGGGTGATTTTAGTCAGTAGGAGTCTGACACTCCCTCTCACCTCGCCTAAGGCGGAAAAAATAAATGGATAAATTATCGCCACTCAAAAAAAAAAGTATTGAAAAACAGATAATTTGTGCACTGGTGCATTAAGCTAAAGTCTTCCTAGACCTTAATCCTAATAATACATCAGACTTAACCCGGTAACAATAAACTGACATTCAATACTAAAGATAACTATGACAAGTGTATCAGCTTATGTCGTGATCGCGAGTAGTTCAAGGCTGATTATAAGAAAAATCACCGAACTGACCTTAGAGTACAAATGTCGCTTCAATATTTGGTGGCACAGATATCCAATGTATGGGCTACAGTCACGATATTAAACAGCACGATAGAACTGTTTTGTTGGTCTAGTGACCGTAATTTTGAACTTGAGACTCTAGTTTCATTTTTCCTGGTAGTCAAAGTATTGCTTTTTCTCAACATCCATCAAATATGTGCTACGGTGCTTTGGACGCGTTTCATAGATGCACATAGCAGTACTGATAGAAATTAACTCAACCGAGCTATGCTTTTGGTATGGAAAAATGCGTGCAATGGATGCGTGCTATGGATGCATGCTATGGATGCGTGACATGGCTGCCCTATTATCGATACATCGCATAATCAAGATGCGCATCTTCCACATCACACAGCTACGTAACTAAGTATCAGTGGAAGCGGTCACGCAGCAGCATAGCTACATAACACATCTCTAGTGGAAAAAGCACCCTAAAACTGAAAATTTCCATTGGTGGCTATCCTTCTCTCCGAATACTATTTAAGGTTAGGTTCACAAACAAAAAGGTTATTGCTCTTACTTACAGGCACTAATGACCTAGGCACACAAGCACGTGTTTAAAGCTCCGCCACTTGATTGGTTAGCGGTAATAATGAAATCTAATGACATCACAGAGACAAAACAGCATGACAAGCAATCAAATAATATAATAATATCAATAAGCACAATGGGCATGTCAAACAAGTTGTACTGTGGACAGACGGAGGTCAGTCGTGCAGTGAATTGGGTGATAGTGATAGGCAGATCAAGTACCATAATCAAACAGTTCCTACTGCGGTCACGATGGCCTAAGGACAAAGGGTCTTGCAACAGAAACAGCGTTGGTCCCAAGTATGAACCTTGCGAAAACCTTTTATTTATTTCTTTAACTCCTACGTTTTCTTGATATCCCAAATCTTTTACAGGTAATTTTATTGTGGACCCTAAGTTTTTTTGAGGACTTAAGTAGAATAAACATTAAATATAAGAAATCAAATATCTATTTTTAGTTTCAGTAGTAAAGTCGTAGACGCAGAAGCTAGCTGGTTGTTGAACCAAGTAACGTTTTTTTTTATTACAAAAATAGATTGTTTTCCACGGACTCGAGTCCGTGCCCTTGTCATACAATTAGTTACAGTTTTTAGTCAATAATAATTATTATAAAGATATTTCATGCTACACTAACCACTAATATTACTATACAAAGTATTTAATGATACTACGTACATACAAAATCTTCATTACATTACATACATTCCATTGTCCCTACTCGATCAGCCCACCAGCATGATGAGAAAGCCGACGAAGGCACCCTGACTCTTCTTTTTTTGTATTGGCTTAAGCTGTAAAATTATGCTTGTATTTTCTACTAATAAATAAATAAATAAATGAGTTTGACTTGTGGGCCAACAATCGATCCGATCAACCATTTGTAGGGAACGGAGCGAACCACGTATTATTATATTACTGCAGAATTATGCATTGCAGTGTACGAAACAATAACATCATTATCTCGCGACCACTATATACTTCATATGTAATACATAAGGACCCATAATTTGCTAACATTCTAATGCCTTTGTAATCATATGATTGTTCCAATAAATCAAGATTTATGATGTTGCACCCAGCTGTTTGGTGTCCGTGAAACTAATGGGCGTTTGTTCGACCGCCTACATGATACATACAATATCTAAGTATTGCCTGAATTGTTTAATGTTACAATTAAAGTGTAAATTGTTATGTAAACTGTTTTTATGATCTGTATCTCGAGGTCAGGTATTATAAATTATAGACGGATAAAATTGTATTCCGGATTCGCAGAATTGTATTAAATGAAGCAATTTTTTTATCACTTTTTGGGGATAGTATTGGCATTGAACTTGTTGTTGCTAGCTCAAAGTGTGTCGTATTGTAGTGTACCAGAAGTATTAATAGCAATTTATTAACGCTCTAGGCTTTGAAGACAATTTATTCTGCTAAGAATAGAATCAGGCGTTACTTTGCAAAAATCCATACTACATTAACAATACATTATATTTCTAGTTTTATTTCCGCTTGTAGATCTATTTTGTAACATGCAGCACCGCCCTCCCGCCTGCAATTAAATACCCATGCAGCAGAGGTGCAACATAAAAACACACACATGACATGCAATATACCACTCGACATATGTTTCGCTCCTCTACGGAGCATCTTCAGGAGGTGTTGACTCGCCGAGTACATTTATAAGCGAAATTAAAACTCAAAATCTAATATATTGTTAGTCAATTTATTCGGTCTTTAACTAGGTTATAATATCCAATAGTTAATGGGACTAAGGTGCTTCATCTGACTTATCAATGTAAATGTATCTCATTCACTAATCTACGTCTCGTGTATGAATGAACATGCACAGTGCAACGTACTATTTATTTTATGTAAAGTTATTCAGTGCATAGATTACTACAGCTTGTGGCTGTTTAGGTATATGTGTAAGTCGTGTAGGCGCCCTAGTGTTTACATGTACCTAGGTATGAATTCATTCATAAATCTTTTATTGTTAATATTAATTACCTAAATGTAGTGCTTGATACGCACTTCCCTGAAGACTAACTAATAAAAAAATCAGATGCAAATAATCTCCAAAACTAAGTATGCTTATAAAGCATAAGTATTTATGTATGACAAGAGCATGGGCCATGAGTCCGTAGTGAACAAACAAGAACAATAAAAAAGTAAAACTATCATGTGAGCAAAATCCTGAGATCCGGTCACAATCACGTCCGGTTTACTAAGCAATGAAATAATGTTTGATAGCAAATCATAAAACGGTATTTTGCCAAAGAACTGTACCGTGTTTACACAACACTTTAGGCAACGATACAACACAATGAGCTCTTAAGTACGTGCCTACATCCGCACATACGTTGTAATGTTACTTTACAGGTGATTTGGTCACAATTCTCAAGAGTGGGCACTCAAAATGTCTCAAAATAAAATAATGTAATAGGAACACATTAAGTGTTTTCCATTTCAGAAGTAGTAGCTAGCAATCTAGTCTTTTTTCTAAGGCAGGAATATTATCCAATGGCTTCTCCCGCCTTAAGCGATACGAGAGGGAATCTTAGACTCTTACTGACTAAAAACCACCCCGTTCCTACTCCTGATTTTCGAGACGTAGCCCCGGTAGCGCTAGGCAGTCCGCAGACCAACTTAGTCTATGTAGTTTACAACCACGCTAACATTAAGTCAAATGATCAGCTGTAGTAAGTAATGCACATAATATTTCTTGTAGATACAGATACAATTACACCAAACTACTCTGGAGTCTCACAGATACTAGATTTTTACCATATTTTCGTTTCGTTTAGGTTGTTTTGCTGATTAATTTTTTCGACAATGGGAAAAATACTTTATGTACTATCCTCCCGTGGAGCCACGCAAAAGGGATATGTATTATGTGGGACTCTCCGTGAGAAGACTTACTAAAAAACCAATGGGCACATAAGCGTCGCCATAATTGAGGGGATTTGGGTAACTGGTTGAAGCTTTATGATCAGCACCCCTTCCGCGAACCCATGCTAGTGCTGGCGGGTCTTTTCACGACCCTTCCTATCTCGGGAAGGGGCTAGGGAATTGTCGTGTGCTAACCACGGTGTACCTGCGTATCGGTGGACAGTGTTAACAGTGACATTGGTATTAAGTAAGAGTTAGTCGGTACACTTTCTCGCGACAGCCGCCGCATGCTAGATAGAGCACTTTCTCTCAAGGCTGCTCTGCATATCATTGTCGTTAAGTTCATTTTTGTATGCTGTTGTTAGACCGGACTCGATCATGAATAAATAAATCAGGCGAAACCTAATACAAAGGGTCCTTTTTACCAAAGACGTGCTATGTAGCATTGCTACGAAGATGTAACAGGTAATCTGCGAAACTATGTGACCGTTTCGTTCCGTATGATAGTAGGGAAGCCATCATCATTCACCAATACTAAGCTATGTGTACCAATGAACATGTATGATGGAATCCAAACGCATCCACAACAACGGAGCACAGCACATATCTGGTGGAAAAGCACCCTAAATATCAAGTAAAAGAAAACAATTACTAACCCACACTAGTAACTTTATTGTTCTGTGCCACACATTTTTAGCCCTAAAAGCTAATTACGCTACTACTAACAAGTATTGTAACACTTCTTATAACCACAAGATTGACATAAGAATGAGTAACAATACGCGTAACACAAAGACACATAAGATACATTAACAACGAACAATGACAATAGCACGCTATCCATTGCGTCTTTAACATTGGCAAAGAAAATTCCTCCCAGTACTTGGAAGTGAATGTATATCGCGCAATAGGAATGCGGTCGGAATTAATTGCCATAGTAGGAAGTGGTTGAGGTGTGGTAGTTACGCAATGAAGTATAAGTGCGAGTACTTACTCTACTTGTGTATTGTACTGAGTACTTACTGATATAATAACAACATAATTAATGATTTAAATGATTTGCATGATGGTATGTAACTTGTGATAGGTTTGAATCCAAATCAAATATTTTTGACAAGTTGTTTCGACAAAAATATTCGTGCGATTCGTAATTAGAAGCTCGCTCATGACATGGGAGACAACCCAGTGTGGAGTGACTTGTTGAATAAAAAAATAGTATAGGCAGGCAGGCTTTAAATTACTTACTTAACTAAGTGGATTTTCATATCGGTTTTGTCTGTGTTAATAGCGTAAAAAGTGTTTTTTGTTTTATTCTAGTCTATCTATCTCCAAATATGTTGATTAGTTTTTGTGTGAACGAGTAACAAACAAACATGTGAACTCTCGCATTTATGTCTGTAATATAGGAGAGTAGGAAGTATATTAGTTATAATTATCTTGTATTTAAAACATAATATACATTCTCAAGGGTAAAAGAAATTAAGAAGTAAAACTAAATTACTATCAAATTAAAAAGCATTTAAAAGTAGAACTACTAAAATAAAGTTCACAACTAATTATACATACTCGTATTTAAATTCATTGAAAGAACACGGATGTTGTAAAAACCGAACCGTTGCAAATTGTATCCTATAAAAAACCACTTAAGTTTCAACTTACGTTGTCAATAAAGTTGTCAACTAATTGCTGTCAATTATGGTCTAGTAAGCTTTAAGGAAATAATATCAAATATCTATAGTATTAATAGAACGAAAGATTTGATTGTTTGTGTCGAATAAACTCCAAAACTACTGGACCGATTTTAAATATTCTGTTATCTTTTCCGATTCTAATATAGACTCATATTTATTCTGATATTCATAAACTTATTAACAGATTATGCCTATCGACAACAATAGCCTTCCTACCGTCGGGTAAAAGTATTACAAACTAGTTTCTGTCAGCGGCTTCGCCCGCGTTTCCGTGGAATAAAAAGTATCCTATCACCCAAGTTAGCTCATACTTTGTGTGTATACCAAAATTCGTTTAAAGGTATTTAAGTATTGCTAGACTTTTTTCGGATTTTCGTAAAATTTGTTAGTAGTAGCACGGAGTCTAGAATGGTGCACAGTAGGTATATGGCAATAGGCTCATCCCCTATTACATGGGACTTACTACATAAATTGTGAAAAGTAGGTGTACATTGCACAGTGGCATTACGTCCACCTCTGTTTCCCCCTTCGGGAATAAATGGCGTGACGATATTATCTAAATACGTCTTGATACCTATATACTCACATACCCATTCTTACGCACTTGACCTCCGCGTACACATACTTCAATGCGTATACGCATTCAACTTTTTTACACGTAAGACCTTGTACTTGTACGGCATACCTCCTATATGTACAAACTGTACTTGAAATTAGACCTTAAAACGTCACTACAAAGTTTAATTTTATTTAATGGGATTCTGAAATTGGCTATGGTTCTAAATTAATTCTTATGTGTTTTAAAATAGAGTTTGTTTTTCAAAGTGCGTGTTTTATAATTGCAAAGCCTTCAGAAAGGAAATTTCATTGCAGTTTTAAGTCAGTGTAATTAGAGCAATTTGTAATGGAGTTTTTAATTATTTGTTACACTCATGTTACGTGGAATTGAAACGAATTTTTGTAGGCAAATAAAGTTCACCTGTAACTTTTACTTAGGGTAACAATTAAGGAGTAGTAAAAAAGAATGCTTTCTACTCGACTTGGCGGGGGTACTGCCGTGCTCCCAGATATAAAAATCAAATCATAACATAGACCATTGAATAAATAATTAATGAGTAAGCCGAAAATATAATAATTCATGTAGTATGTCTCACGAAAGTTATAATAAAATAATTAATAGTTTGTATTTCCGCTATGCCAACGGGTGCTACGCCATGGCGTAGCATTGCAGCGTAGTGCTACGCCATATCGTAGCATCTACGCTCCTATTAAAACAAGATTGATTAAAAAATATATATTCTGGCATATAAAAACCTATTGTTTATTATATATTTAGTGAATTACTAAATCAATGATAAACGAGTATTCTCTTGACTAATGGTTATAGACCTTCTCACATTGACACCAAGGTTGAAAATTAATTTTAGGCTTTACTTCTATTCAAGTTAAACATTTAGTCTAAGCTGTCATTAGTACTGTTTAAAGGCTTTGTTTCAACGATTGTAATACTTTATCACCTAATTACTAAGTCACGATTGATTGACGTACAAGGCGTGGTTTTACGTACGTTTAAATATAATATTCCGAAATAACAATCTAAGTAGGAAATTAATTTGAATAATTACTGTAACAAGGTTATGTTTGCAAATTCTTAACATTACAACATTAATTTCCTGTATGTTCTTACTAAGTGTAAATAGGATACGAAGTAACAGTGGTAGTTTAAAAAAAATGGTTGGGTAAACCCAATCTTTAATTTGTAAAATGTATATTACGTTTTAATTGCATTAAACGTTTAAAGACTTTTAAGTAAATCTTAGGTATTTTTATATTAATTGCTTTCTTAAATAAAGCTGAAAAGTTTTTTTATTTGTTTGTTAGAACGCGCAAATCTCCGAAACTACTGATCCGATTTGAATTAATACTTTTCTGTTGGATAATGAATTTATCTAGGAAGGTTAAAAGCTATAGAATATACTATAGGTAATTACGATCAATAGGAACCAAGCAGAGCGGGCGAAAACTGTGCTAAAGTAACAAGAATACCATAAAATATACTGGATACCAGTAACTAAATCATAATAAAACAATTTATAGAATTAAACACAATACGTAGTTATAATAGACCAACTACAATTTAATTCCTAAATATAAATTGCCTAGATCTAGTACTGATAAATAGACAATTGTCTAGATTAAATTGTGGTATTTATCTACTTATATGCAGCCAAATAATAAACACGTTATACTGCACGATTTTGAACTTTATATCAAGCACTTATCTAGTTGTGAAGAACAAAGGCCGCATTTGGATTTAAAGCGAAATGTCAGCCGATAATAACATGGAAATAACAGTTGTTTGGAGGCTTTAAAATGACGTGTAAAATCTGAACTGTTGAATTAGTTACATCAAGGACACTCATTTGCACTTAGATACTATGTAGGTACCTACATGTAACCTAGTTCTTTATAACTTAGATAATAATGTAAACATTTATTTACAACATTCGCTCGTCGCTGCGAGCAACTCTGGAGGCTGTAACAGCACCGAACCCTTTGTTTTGAGGGGGAAAATCATCCATTGACTTTTTCCGCCTTGGGCGGCAAGAGGGAGTGTCAGACTCTTACTGACTAGCAACCACCCCGTTCCTACTCCTGCTTTTTGAACTGGAGCCCCGGTAAACCTGCTAGGTAGTCCGCAGCTCCAGATCAGGCTTCAGCCCCATCTGTAGTGGTCTAGTGGCTCTTTGTGGCGCGCGCAGAATACTTTTATTCACTAAATTCTGGTTAAATCACGATGTACTTATTAAAATCATTTGGAGAACTGTACCCATAGTAAAGTAATCGAAACGTGAGCGCGTTCGGCGCTCTGATTGGTTGGTTTATTCGAGTCGGCCAATCAGAGTGCCGAACGCGTCTCCGTTTCGATTACTTTAAACGCAAAGCACATTCGTACTAAGTGTCCTGATGTTCATATGCTCTCTTTCATTTGTATTCCCACTTACATCAGATCAAATACATTAACAATCCTTTTCTCTAATTCCAGGATAAGCAGACTGGTGACTCGAAGACAGTCCAGGAGAGTCGAGACGGTGGCGTCGTGAGGGGGTACTACAGCTTCATCGACGCTGATGGCAAGACCCGCACCGTCCACTACACAGCTGACGACACCCAAGGGTTCAGGGCGAACGTGCAGAAAACTAATTAGGTCACTACCCTAGTCTAACTATGGCGATGGTACTTTATTTTTAGAAAGGATTTTGATACTGTTGATATTCGAATTTGAACTTTAAAAGCAAAGGGGTTTTTGTATGTAAGGTTAAGTTCCGTTATAAGTAAAAGGTAAAGTGTTGTAAGGCTTTATATGAGTACTGGGTCTATTGATAGTAAGTCGTACCAAAAAGGTTAACTTCACAGAAGTATGAAACAAATAATTCTAATACTAGCAGATCCTGACACAGATCCTGAGATCAATCCTATTATAAATTTGCTTAAATTATAAATTTAACTAATGCGGTTTCTTTTACTTCGTTACCACGACAAGGATAAGTACTGCATACACATATTTTTAAATACAAAAAATTAAAGGTTGTTGTTTCTAGTATGCGTGTCATGTGCACGACGCTGGAGAAAAACCTAGTGTTGGGCAAAGTTTTTTTTTTAAAAGGAAGGTTGAAGGAAGAAAATAAGGTGCCATCGCTGTCAACTACAGAACACCGAGGATAGACTGTGTGTGTATGTGTGTGTGTACTGCCATATTGTACTTTCCAAAAACGACCAATTATATAATGAAAGCAACAAGAACTGAGGGCTTAGTACGAGTTTGTTTTACAATGAGAGTGCATCTTCGGCGCTCTGATTGGTTGGTTCATTCGCACCGGCCAATCACGGTGTCGAACGCCCTCTCATTTCGATTTCGTTCAACGTAAAGCAAAACTTGTACTAGGGGTACAGATAATGTTTTCATCTATGACTATAATTTGTAATTCAGTATAAATAATAGTAGTCACAATGAAATGACAACATTGCTGTTTGTCTCCATTGAATTGCCAATGTAATCACTGCAGTCATTTGATTACGGAATCTTTTGTGTTGAACACGTGACAACTGTTTTCAAAATACATTTCTGGGTATTGTGTTGTGTTAGTCAATATTACCTGACTACTGAGGTAATACATTCGTATTTGCTACTTTATTACTTTTCTATAGTATAAGCCGGTAAATGAGCAGATGGCTCACCTGATGGTAAGCCATCGCCGCCGCTCATAGACAGCCGAAACACCAGAAGCGTTACAAGTTACTTTTGGGGTTAGGAATTTAAGGGTTGTTGTATTGCTACATATTTACTTTATCAAGCCAAAGGCGACTAAGAACGAATGAACTAAGAAACTTTTAAGTAAATTAACTTTTAACTCAACATTTATGCAAAATCTAGGTTGCCTATAAACCCACAGAAATTACAATTACCATGAGAATCGAATTATTAGTCCACTGCAGTCTATCCGGGTGTACGTATGTAAATATTTTGTTCTATTTTTAATACCTCATTTTTTACGTAAATTGATTTAATTTAAATAAAACGTCCGTAGAATATTTTCTCTAAACATGTGTTTTATTTCCATATTTGTCTTGCCCTTTGTTATGAACTACTTATCTAGGACTTGAAGAGGGAGGGACTCGCAGACTCCTACTAACTAAAAACCACCTCGTTCCTACTCCTGCTCTTCGAGCCGAAACCCCAGTAAACCCGCTAGGTAGTCTGCAGCTCCGGTGTCCTACTAAATATAACGTGTTATTTTATATTTTTAGTATTTTTCAAGGAACTTAGTAATATTTGGAGCGTAGTCCATTGCACATTTTAGTTGCTAGAGGGACAGAGATGCAAAATGTTACCTAGTTATTTAATAAAACCCTATGTTACACCTATTGCTAAATTAAAATATTTAATTTCTAATTTCCTCAAACAACAATCTTCGTAAACGCCTTAAACAAACCACTAGCAATATGTAAAACAGCCACTAAAACAAACGCCTTTAAGAATAATGATAGCAATATTTTTTTCAACTGTGACTAGGGAGCTAACAATTTTAGGAACTTATCATACCCAATTATAAGACCTTTATGTACTCTTTTATTTATTTATTTATTTACTATTAATGTACACACATATAACATAAAGGACACCACATCATATAAACAATTAAGGTACATATTATAGGTACCACATATATTTTTTATTTCGAATTGTTTACCTAGTAACTTTAAAATCCCCAAAACCTTACCATAGAATAAGAAATTATACCTAACACACTTTTTAAGCTCAATCGGTCAGTACCTCTACCTTAAATAAATACCAAACAGACCTGTCAAACTCGTTTGGAAAAAAGTTAAAAGGATGTTTAAACGTATTACGGCTACCGATTCAAAGATTAGCCATTGTTGTAGCTAATATTGTTAGTATAAGCTCCGAGGATTATTTGCCATTGATACTCTTTTTGTGGACCTCTAAGGTTTGTAAACCCACGGCCGCAACATGTCCGTCACACAGATACACATCTATTGTGCCAGGTGACACTTGACAAGTTTCCCACTTAAATACATTTAGGTTTAAGTTTTTTTTGTTATTATTGTAGTTTTTTGAAGATGAACAATGAGCTATGAAGTTAGTTCTAATGATTAGACTATACTTTGAATTAGTGTGAATAGTCAATAATAATTATGCTTTGAGAGTAAGGTTAAATGTCCGGCTTTTTGGACGATTTGAAAGACGCATTTTTACGCTCAATTAAATTCCAATAAAACGTAGGTCCTAAATTTAATCTCATAATGGTATAAACTTTTTTCCAACAAAATATCATCCAATGCTCTTACTGAATTAAAACCACTCCGTTCCTTCTCCTGCTTTGGGCCGGATCCCGGTAACGTGTTGCGTTATCCGCAGTTCCGATCGGGGAAATGCATGAAGTTTTACACATCAGCTTTTCGTTTCTCATTTCATGGTCTTTTTCCAAGACCTTACTTGAAGGTCGGCTCTGAGTTCTTAACAGTAGTATCTATAAACCTTTAACTACATGACAAATCCTATTATACTCATAATTAGGAAATAACTCTGGCCTGAATCACAAGAGGTAAATAATTACACGTGCTGTACCTATATATAAAAATATACATAAAGCTGTTGAAAATTAGGTAGCTATGTGTACTTCGCGCCGGCGGCAAGATAAGTCCCCAAACATAACAACGATATCTATTGTTAAAATCAAATGAAAATATCATCAATGCTACTATGATACGCAGACCTGATAGCGGTAATTGAAAATACGAGTTAGAGTTAGCTGTGATTCCGTACATACAATTAAGGACTTTAGAAGAGTACTCAAAGTGTGAGACATTTACAGCATTTCAAGATTTAAAATCTCTAACACAACACCTGAACATTTATTCTTATTTATCGCCATCAATAACAGCCGAAAGATGTCCATTGTCCAATATTAAACAAGAGTGTGGCAAAATCGTCATGCTTATTTGCAGTTAGCACACCCTGACACCGCTAGAAATCCCTCCTTACCTATTTTTTTGTGGTATGAGCCGGTAAACGTTTCGGATCATCTGATGATACGCAACCGTCTCCCCCTTGGACGCCTGAAATACCAGAGGCGTTACAAGTACTGCTGGCCTTTTGTGGGTTAGGAATTTAAGGATTGTTAGAGAATCAAGGATTGGGAAGGGGGTAATTAAGCCTCCTATAAACACCTAAGAAACAAATCCAAACACTCACTTTTCACAGAATTGGAAACAGAAACAAATCAGCAAACCCAACAAGTACAGCAGAGTAATAATGAAACAGTTACTAAGGAATTCTAAAACAAAACGAACATAAAATTGATTAATTGCTAATACATTATGATAGCGGTGGCAGTCGGTATCGCAGATAAACGGCTTACAACGACACAGTTATATTCGTCGCGATAGCTGCAATGATTTCTGATTAATCGTGTCATGGTTACGCAAGAAACGAGCATTTAACGATTTTTCCACATGTTTGTAAAACCTGACATTGGAGCTAAACTCGATATAGAACTACCTACCTACTTATAGGCAGTTCTTATGTCAGTGAACAGCATAACCAAAAGAAAATTGAAAGGCGTACTTAACGAACCCTTTTTTTAGCTGGAAACTTTCGATAGGTTAAGCTTTTTCAGTCGAATACATTGACACAAGAGTCCAGACATCATTATCAGCAGCTGCAAGACGTCCACTCTTCAAATACCTCCCCGTTAGTCCTCCACGTCGAACGACAACTCAATACATAACAATATGTAAATCCAAACATCGTCTCGAGGAACTCATAACCATCCCCAACCAAAATAAGTGTGCCACGATCCATTCAACCAAATCTTCAATCGACACAATTGTTTCCAAACCACCTACGTTTAGTTCAGCAAACGTCTTAATTCCCCAAAGTGTGTATTGTCTTCAGTTCTCACGTGCGATGTCCAGTGGAGTCCAGTTGTTGCGAGGGACAAAGGGTGTATGCTTGTATGTAAGACGTTGTCCGTCGGAGGCGTCCCGGCGAGCTGTCAAAACAACACGGGCTGTCGCGCATCAGAGGATGTGCTGCGGCACTCAAACTTTGGAAGGGGTTATGAATGAAGGTTGAATGTAGAAAATGTCCGAATGGACAGATGTTTAATATAGTTGTAGAAGTATATAGTTATATAGTTTACACTAGGAATACACAAGTAAGTTGGTTGATAGCAAGGTGTTGCGTCGTTGAAAATGATGTCGAATAAATAAAAAATTTTAGGACTTGTTTTGTTTCACAATGTCTGGATTGCCGCTATGTATCACATAACTTTGAATTAAGAACGTATGTTGTATGCACTATCTGTGATCAAATTGCTATGTAGATAGTTAAAGGCACAATTCTTATGCCTTCACAATGCCTCTAGCATGGCTTGAAACTAGTCGAGTTCCTCGTCAAAACATTACGTGAGTAAGCCGATAACATAATAATTAATTTATATCAAGCAAGTCATAAATTAAAAAGTGTCCAACAGATTTCAATTTCTGCAGTTTCTTTAGTTAATGAGTCTCTGAGCGATAGTACATCTAATTAATATAGTAAAGCAATGATTATTAATTTTATAGTAAGATACCATTAACAAACGCCATTCAAGTAAAACTTTGAGTAGCAGTGCATCAGCCGTCAATCGTTCAATGATTCGGAACGGCATCTCGTTTTTTTTCGGAGTCGGGTCGGTGTCACGGCGCGCCAGGTAGAGACCTGAATCTTTGGACGTACACGATAAAATATTGACATCCACCTCGTACAGGCACTAGCAGATCAACTTACACAAACTTGACAAATTCCTTGAAGACATTTTCAGCTTTACCGTATTATAATAAAGTCCAAAACGTTTTGAAGAAATTTCACAGATATGGGTAGCTCGATGTGCCATGCAGTGTCATTCGCTTCAGACACATTTGTATCTCGCTTATCTCTTATGGTTGCGTGAACTTAATCCTAATGTTGTCCTGAATATCCTACATGTCGTTTTCTTTTTTTAATAATAATTTTCTGTAAATTGCAACCAAAGATGCAAAAATTAGAAGCTATAGAACACCTAATGATAAGAAACCTAATAGAAAGAAAGTAAGTTTTTGATGAGAAAGAGGTATGTAAGATTTGTAGCAATTAGCATTGCATAGCCTCGGCCTACGCCATGGGAGACAGGCTCGAAAGCTGCGGGCTGCTTAACGGATTACCGGGGCTCCGGCTCGAAAAGCAGGAGTAGGAACGGGGTGATTTTTATTCAGTAAAATTCTGACACTCCCTCTCGTCTCGCCTAAGGCGGAAGAAGATATTTGATGATTTTCCCAAGATGGGAGACAGGCGTGGAGGTTATATATGTGTGTAAACTGGTAGTGAAATTCTACATGATGTAAAGCGTTAACAGTAAGGTTCTCTAAGACCCACAGAAAACAAAGTAAAGCTTAACTGAAGTTCAAACACTAGGAATACACAAGTAAGTCGGTTGATAGCAAGGTGTTGCGATGTTGAGATAACGCGCTCAAGTCGACGTGCAAGGAAATTGCAGTCAGCGGCACGCACACATGCACACGCTCTCACAAGTACATGCAGTACGTGTAGACAACCTACATTAGTAACTGTGTTAGTGGAACTCTGAATCAGGACAATCAAACAATGTTCAAATTATCGAATTTTGTCCCAAAATTGTCTGCTACTACAAATAATTTCATCATTAATTGTCTCTATTTTCTTCTTCAAAGCTTTACATCAGTTTCTACTATGGTAAGCATCTAGGTAGGGAGAGAGTCCATTTTTAAAGATACGGTTTCAATTCTGGGGAAAGTAAGTAACTCTCTACGACGATGGGAGCGTTAGTAACTAATATGAAACCTATGAATCACGGAATAATAAGTAAAATATTAGTAAAGAAATGAATTTCACTGCAAAACGAAAATTAATTAACGAAAATCACAACACAACAGCCTATAAGTGGCCACTGCTGACGATAAATATCACCTAACAAAAAAGGTTTACTGTGAATCAATTCAAACTAGATTATCATACAGTCTCGTGTAAAGACCTTCTCATAAAGGTAAAATACCACAATGGTAAACAAGGAAAACATCACGCACCCCCTAAAACCAACCATCAAGGAACTATTTGGCAATGAGCAACAAAAGATTATAAAGTCCAATGTTATTTGATAAGCCTTATTAACCTCACGTATGCACTAATCTTTCTTTGTCCTTCAAACCTTATCAGCGACGATAAGACAAAAAAATTAAAAGCATTTAACAATAGCTGCTAAAGGTAGAATTTGAAACATTCAACATTTTCACAGGAAACCCTTTACAGTTATTTCGTCAATCATTTAAAAGATTATGATGACCACCTACTGAGAGGCGCGTGTTCCATACAAAACCATCATTTCATGACCACGTTACCAAAAAATCTGCCAAATTCTTTTATCACCCTTATAACTTTACCAATAAAGCCTAAAATGCAATAGTTTCAATTTTTCTAACTGCAAATATGGTATGTTTTTCACCTGTCTATAATTTGTACAGGAGTTTGACTAATTCATAAAGGAATTCGCTGTTCCTATGGGAATTGAGTTATTTCTTCGTATGTCCTTTGTTTGTTGTCCCAACAGACTTACTCTGTGGTTTTGCTTTGTCAAGATGAAAAAGTGAATTTTGACGATTCAACGAATCTTATTTTATAATACCCCCTACATTTGATATTGTGTCTACCTTTAATTAAAGTTTTGCATCTACCCAGCTGTGCATTCGGAGCTGCGGACTACCTAGCGGGTTTACCGAGGCTCCGGCTCGACAAGCAGGAGTAGGAACGGGGTGGTTTTTAGTCAGTAAGAGTCTGACACTCCCTCTCGCCTCGCCCAGGGTGGGAGAAGTAATTGGATGATTTGCACCCCTCAAAAAAAAACCAGCTGTACATTACCATCTGAAGTTGAAAGAAGTTGGATTATAGAAGAATATTAATTTCCTGAGACAAAAAGTTAATTCGATACAGACGCGTGTCGCGGTTCACCACAATACTTGTAACGTGCTCACAAAAACTTGTTAACCACGTCAGGTATCGAGTTACCGACTGTTACTATGAAAACATTATGTCGAAAACATTCATTTTATAACCCACTAATTAGTATGAGATAAGTCACATAGCATGTGGAGTGATTCTCTTGAATCAAATTCAAGAATCCCTTTAGATAGAAGTTAATGTAGATAAACACAGAATATTGATTCTAATAGCACGCAGTCATTGATTCCTTAACAGTCGGACTTAATCCAGTGAAAGAAATGAGTACTGATATATACTTATTGATCTAATTTAAATTTAGAGAAAAGAAAAGAAACGTACGAATGAAAATCAAAGTAAATATAAAAAATCTGTTATTTATTTACTCGAGTGCTACTAGATGCAGTCGATCATTCTTGGTAATAAAAATCCATTAAAGATGTTCGATAAATATTTGACATTTTGAGACAAAAAGAACACTTACAAATGTATAACACGAACCAGTGCCACGATTAGAGCACTGATAACATCTCTTATCTCAAGTGAAATCAGTTGCAATCGGACCCTTTATCTGGCGCTAAAGCCATGCCATAACAAAGGAGTGGCGTGTGCATGTACCTATAGTGCCAAGTATACAATGGAAAACAATTCAAGTCCAAAAATAGTTCACTTATCAATATCACGTTTACTTTTTTCTGAAAATCAGAAAAAATGTTATTTTGGAAGTGCGCAGAAAATATACAACCGAAATATATTTGCATCAGTCTCTAGACTCTAGAGTTTTTAATATGACTCAGTAATCAGCAAGCTCACATGTTTTGCTTTTCACGAGAATTGAAAGAAAAAGCATTCATTAACAGTAGACATGTACACAGATGCAAGGATTATAAAAAAGAAAAACAAACACTTAGGTATATAATACAAAAGTAATGAATGAAAGAAAGATACAGCAAAATATAACAAAAAAAGTGAACATATAAAAATAATCAGGAATTCCGCATTAATTAAGAAAAACCAGATATAACATTTAATTGTGCATACCCATGTCAGGAAGGCCTCCATCTCAGCATTGTGTTGAGCGTATGTGCCCAACGCTGGTTTTCAAATGGCACCATGCAGAATTCAACACAGACTTCATTTGAGTCCAAAACCTCATCATTACCATCCCACTCTTCTACAATGTTCCAGATATCATTCCCATCCACCAAGTCACCACCATCGTCACCAGAATGGACGTACAAAATTAATCAAAGTTTAAAAAGATGGGAATCATTTGACACTTTCCAAGTTATGATAATCTGATGTACGATGTTGTTCCTCGTTTTTTACCTCCGGACCGGAAAGTATCATCTTATTTGTTTATCTCCAGAGCTTGTCGACAACCCATCGCCACATAATTAGAAAGACAAGGTAGCTTTTTTCATCAAACATAATTGACAGTAAAGCTAACTTCTTTCAAGGAATATTCTACCTTATCTCATTGTCTGTTAAGACTATAATTCCATGCTGTTATTTAACAGTCATTGTAAACTTTTTTTGGAGACAATGTTTGTCGTTGCGTCTGCCATTTTTATTTAAGTCGTTTTTGATTTTGTTTTTTTTTGTTATTTTTAGGTCATGTTCTTTCGAAGCAGTGATGACTTCATGCGGATATGGTGAGCATGATTTTATCTCCCTCATGATTGGAGATTTCTATGGTAATCCTTACTTATCTGCTATCAGATATAGGTTTATGTTGGGTACCGGCGCCATTCTTATAAATCCAAAGATAACTATGGAAAGGATTTTGTTTGTGACAGGTATTGGTTCAATCCGGTTGGAACTTTAGTCAGGTCAGTTAAGGCACTTTCCGGAATCACGTGGCACTTTATCTAACTACATATACATATATTGAGCCAAGCAATTTACTGTATTTAAAATCGTGTCATCATTATCTCAAAACATTAGATACAGATCTGAACAATTCAACTTTATGAAATTAAAGTTTTAATCTGTTTAAAATTCACAGATATGCAAACTGTGACGCATTTCTGATTAACAACGTACGTACTTTGAAATTGGGCTCGCTGTCGTTGCAGCGGTAAGTCCCCTCTATGAGAAGTGGCTTGAGAGGCGCTACGGCGTCCTCACTGACCGCCTGACGCAGGTGCTTACCGGACATGGGAGCTTCGGTAGGTTCCTGTTCCTGATTGGGCGGGAGGAAACGCCCAGGTGGCATCACTGTGAAGACCGTCCGGAGGACACGGTGCAGCATAGGGTAGCGATGTGCCCTACATGGGCTAAGCCCCGCCGTGTCCTCAGAGATGTGGTCAGCGACGGCGACCTCTCGCGTCTGGCATTGGTTCAGGCCATGGTGCGAAGTGAATTAAAATTGAAATTCTAATCATCTATCAATAAAAATATTTATTTTCAAACGAAACGACGTTAAGCCACGAATTATCCTAACAAAATATACAACAAGTCATAAATACCTACATTAATTCCTAATACTACCTATTGGTACAAAAATAGCTATTCACGTAGGAATAATAAAACAGAAAGTGGTGTGTTCCGAAATCCGTCGGTATCTTATCGCGCGGGTGTCCGGTAGCCACCAGCTTAATTCTCTAATCCTTTAAGGCGCTGTGCATAGTCAAAATAGGATTGATTCAACAGATTTTTTTGCCCAATGTTTACATGTTAGAGCAACAAAAAAAATATATGTTAATCTTGATCATTTTTATGAATGGACCACCTTCTTCAAAACACGATTTCTATAAATTTTCTCGATAAAAAAAATCATAAACTAACCATTTAAATTGAAATTCTAGCCATTGTAACTATATTATTTATGAACATATCTTAATAAAATTAATAACAGTGACGTAATTTAAAACAATAAAGGGATCTGCCTTATTTATTTGTCGATTGAAATGAGATATTTGTAAGAATTAATATAATTCATGATAAATAACTTAGAACGAATCGAACAAAACGTCGTCCGATCATGACATCTATTCGTTTCTCTTTCATTCCTACGCGGACCGGCAGTGACCGCTGAGGCGCGCTGCTTGGTGGACCTATGTCAGTTTGTGTCAATCGCCGCTCAGAAAATAATCATTCACTAACATATCTTTTTGCTGTTTGTAATATTTTATTTTGTAATTAGCTTTTTCTAAGTTGGGTTGTCAGTATATTTTTTTGTACGAAATCGATTTAAAGTTATGTAAATACAATTAATTTTTTTATATACTATTACCGCGTAGCATGGTGCAGATGACACATTCAGTAACGTTCCGTACCATTCTTGAAAGGAGAAGGGGACTTTTGGGCCCAGCAGTTAACTAGTTGAAATGTATATTAAAAAAACCGTCATATTTTTCTAAAGGAAATCACAAAATATGGTACCTTGTTTCTATCTGGGAAGCGAGAAAACTTAAATTAAGTTATAAAACATTAATGATTATTTAATCATTTATGCGTATAAGTACTCTGTGATTTAAACTTCTTACAACACTTCTGTCTGATATCAGTCAGTCATCGATTGACAGATGACACTTGTTTGTTGTGTTTCGTTCTAAATGCGCACGTATTTTCCATGTTTTATTGTTAAACCCCACGACCTCGGCTTTATAAAGGACTTTTGACGGATCTTGCATCTCTAAATTACCTTACTCTCTATTTTGGACAACTGTTTAAGCCTATCAATCGGATATTGACGACATGGATCGCTGTGTAGATTGTACGATTGCGACTGGTCGCAGTAACTCTATTGGCAGAAGAGTCTTGGAAGATGAGGCGATTTTATCAGTTATTCGTCAGTGGCGTGCATCTCAGCCTGTATAATATGGTATCTCAGTTGGGAAAGATACCAAGAAAATATACGTACCCCGCCCCCTACACAATTCTTAGATGACATTCTCCTAATTATTGAAGATGAATAATACATATTTTATACATAATTGGTGTTTTATTTATATATCCTCCTGTCCGTTTTTTAGTTTTTAAAAGATTAGTGCCTACTGCTTCTAAGTGCCTATGTTTGCACCACGTTTTTTAAACGCGCCGTCGACGCGCGTTTTTAGCGATACTGACGCGATACTTGCGTGCGTATCGCGTCTGTATCGCTACAGACGCGATAGTTAGACGCGGCCTGTAGACCTTTGCACACCTGACGCGCGTGTGTAGCGATACAGACACGCGTGTGTAGCGATGCGGAAGCGATGCAAACGCGCGTGTTATCGATACACACGCGCTGGTGCCGCGCGTTTGTTCGATACAAACGACAACAAACTGCACTGTAGGAGAAAAACGTCCGGCGACGCGCGTTTCCAAAACGCGCGTCGCCGGACGTTTATAAAACGTGGTGTGCATAGGCCCTAAGTACAGAATATTGAATGTAAAAACTTGTCTTCGACTGTAGCGACTGTTCGGGGCACTGGAGAGCCAAACGTGTCAGATCTTCGACACGTCACACACGCTCCTTGCTTAAAACCAAAATTATTTACTTATTATTCGTCCAAACTCATATTATTATCTGAGTCAGGATCATCTGAATCTGTATCTGTATATTGACATTATATACACGCAGATACACTGCACAACTAAACAACACACTTTAATAACAAAATTAAAGAGAATTCAATGTATGCTGTGAGTATCGATAGCGATAAAAAAAGACCTTTCTAATGTTCATCCCTAATCATGTATGGTACTGAGAGACGTCAACGTCATACAGGCAACTGTCACTAGCGCAAAAATTATAGTAGTAGTAAGTTTGTGTAAATTATTGTTCGATTTCGGTTTTAGTCATAAAAAAACTAATAAAAAAATAAAATAAAAATAAAATAAAAATAAAATAAAAATGTATACAACATAATATTGAAAAAATAAAAAAACAAAAACTAATACGAGTAATGAGATTCGATCTTAAGGATCACGGAACGCGAATCTATACAGCAACGCACTGGGCCACTCGTCCATGAAACTATAGTAGCGAAATTACGCTCCTAAATAAAATGGAATACGCGTATCAATGACATTTGCACGGTGCACCCCTCAGTACACGAGACCCACTTCACCTGCTTCACCCCCTCAAATACATAAAAGTTGTCTATTCACCGCGCCTTAATACGCTTGGACAGATATATCGCTGTATATTGCTTTTCGCATGTGACGCCTTTTGTTTTCAAAATACTATTTTCTATTTTTGTTGTATCATTCCTAGGCAAATAGTTAAGTTTGAGTTAACTTATAAGTTAGTAACTTGCATATTTTACTTGTAAAGTTGTAGGTTACAGAGAAATAGTTACAAATACGCCTCATGTATAGGTACCTAGTTCTCGTCAGATGTATTGAGTTCTACTAACCTCATGGAGAGCTTGCTCATTTCTTCTCATCTTTCTTCTTTTAAAAAACAGTAGGAATTTCTCTTATCACATGAGTGCGGTTATAAACATACATGTTTACATACACATGACACCCAGATCCGGTACAACAATTTGTGGATGACAGAAAAATTTGCTCCTTGCGGATATCGGACCCGCGACACGTTGGGCGACAGCCAGTTACCTAGCCATCATCAATCCAACATTTGAGCAACTCTTACCAACTACAAAAAAATTGAAACTGAAAGAATCCTATATGTAGCAGTAGCACCTATTTTGTCCGATCTATAAGAAATTAACCTTAGCTTTGTATTCGTGATCGAAACTATTTGTATTCGCCCAACGAAATCATAATAATAGATAGATAGGTCAATATTAATTACCGCCAATATAGAAATATCAACGCCGGTACTTACCTAGCTACTTCATAACTATTCTACTTTCCACACAATATAGATAACGCGTCACCCAAAATCCATGGAGGCGACGAAATCTAAAATAATTGCCAGCTACCGAGTTTGTTCATAGATAAACATGATATATTATGTGAACACAGGCTCATATCTATACCACGTTATCTCTACCACTCCTCTACCTCTTATGTCAGTGTAGCAAGGTTCATTTTCGATTGTTTTGAAAGTAAATATAAGTTGGTAATGGTGTACAAGCGATAGAAATGTGAACATGCGGCAGTAATTATTACGACACGGTATTGTAATTGCAAGCTTTTCATATTGGCTGTCAATTATATTAGGTGAGCGCTATCATCAATTTGGGACCTGTTCAGATACCACACTTGGACAGGTACGCACAAATGTTAGGAGGTTACCAATTTAGGTGGCTAGTGATAGCATTGGATTTAAATATCGGTTTACGTAAGTGTATTCGATTAATGAGAAAACAAATGCTAATCGACTATGTTTTTCTAGATAGGTTCTGAAACTACCGAACCTTTCAGTCAGGACCTATCAGAGATTGACATGAAAATGCAAAGTATAGCAGCGGATCAAATAAATATCCGAGTTGTATATTTACTGTCCAGTTACCGGAGTTCCGGTCCAAAGCAGGAACGGGGTGGTTTTTAGTCAATAAGAGTCTGACACCCCCTCTCGCCTCACCCTAGGCGGGAGAAGACTAATAGTATGGCACATGGCCACCATCTCGTCTGGTGGTAAACGATGTAGTATGCTTACTTAAGAGCAACCTGTTCATTCGGGACGTGAAGATATATTTACTGCAGATTCTACATAGTTTACTAAGGCATCTAAGATCTTTCTAGACCAAGAACTTTACAGAAATACCTGTACGTGAACACTTAAGGATACTTAAAGGTAACGATTTTAATTTACCAAACCGACTGATATGATAAGCTCTGTTTTCATATTGATAAAACATTTTCGACTTATGAAATACCAAATGTTATCATTGTATCGCCAACTGACGTCAATGTATTTATTTTTGTTATTAATTTGATACTTTAACTATTAGAGTATACGTTCCATATTTTATTGTTGATAGTTAATTCTTTGTACTCATAAATCAATTTGATCCTAAGTTCTATATGTATTGTCGAATTAGGTTTATTTTATTGTGCATTATCTTTATCTTGATACATATTAAAATGTATTTACTTAATAGTTGTTGTAACAATATGTTCTATTTGTAGATTGTGTTTTAATCGGATTTTTAGAAATAATAGTGCCTTGTTGATATAGTTCAATGGCTGCCCCACCATCTGAAAGCTACTGCGATTAAAATGATTTCAGCAAATACGAGGACATAAAACGAAACCATATATGTATAGCTAAAAAAGATTAATGTTAAAAATCTAAAAATTGTCTAGAGTAAATTGTGCAATATGAGATCAAAAAGTTCCAAAATACTAATCGAAGATGGGGAGAGGATTAAAATTTACTTAAATCAAAATATCATCAGGCCACGTATTAAGCCATAAGGAAGTAAAGACCTATGAGTCAAACCCCTATTACATGCGTGCAAATGGAATAGTCATCTTCATAAGCGGGGAAGAACGGATAACCGTAATCTTTAAGGTATTAACTAACTGATATCGGACCATTCATGAAAAATCTTCGTATTTAGATAAATTCTTTAATACAGTATAGTGACTGCGTCGTTGTAGAATGCATCATACATAAGAGGGCAGGTTTGATAACCGGGTTGAAGAAATGTTTTAATTTTTCCTGTATGACTACAATATGATTAAACTAGCTGTATCCGCGTGTTTTCCCCCGCTCTGCTCGGCTCCTATTGATCGTAGCATGATGTTTTATAGCCTACAGCTTTCCTCGATGAATGCTCTATTCAACACAAAAATATTTTTTCAAACCGAACCAGTAGTTTTCGAGATTAGCGCGTTCAAACTAACAAAGTCTTCAGCTTATGTATTAGTTTAGATTTAGATTGGGGATATATGTCCAACCGGACATGTGAATTTAAAAATAACAATGAATAGACAAATTATCTATAAAATCCATTCAAATCCACCAGATAGATAAGGTGAAAGACCTCATCTCTATATAATAGATGGCAAACGTGCTGACGGATCACATGATAATCCAAACAACAACAAGTACATCACCTTAAAATTCATATAGGAAAAAACACCCAACATTGGGAACATCACAGTTCTACAAAGGAAAATCATTATCTACCAACCAACGTCATACAAAGAGGAAACTCCTTTAATAATACAGCTATCAGGACGTAAATCGCCTACCAACATCAGACCCGCAAGATTAAGATTACATTATCAGCTATCAGTAAGCGATCGTGTGCGACATCGATACGTGTTATAAAAATCACAATAATTATTATCTGAGTGTAACAAGTAACAATTCTGTGAACATTGATACAAATGTTACACATATTTAGGCCTTGTTACCCGACTGCCAAGGAAGGGTTATGTTTTTCGCGCGTATCTTGTATGTATGAGCCTAATATTCTTTATTACCTCATTTCTTCGAAACGGCTTGATGGATTTCGACAATCAGGGTGTCGTTGGATTCGTCTTAATTACCCAAGTGTTCTTAGATATGTGACGTAAAACAAAAACGAACATGGCGGCCGTGAGGCGCCCTAGATAGGAGTAAAAAAAAAAAATTTTTTTTGTTTGCTACAATATGGGTATCAAATTAAAGAGCTCATCATGAGGATTCCAAAATGGTATATCACTGACATATAAAAAATAATATGTGCAATTATGTTCTTTATTATCCAAACTAAATACTCGTATAGGTACTACGCGACGCGATTGACTAGCGGTGTCTGAACTTAAAAGTGAATAGTGATAATAAAAGTACGTCTTAACTAAATTATTTACAATGAATTTATTTATTAATAAAGGACTAGCGACCCGCCCTCGCTTTGCTGAACGTTAAATAAGGAATCTATCTACATAGTCGTTTACCTATAGCCCATGCGACACGTCAACTGTAAAGACCGTTTTTTGTCTAAAACTAGTAGAAATTTTGAAACAGTGTAAAGAGCAAATTTTATCTTCATTTAATGTAGAAAATTAATAGACTATTTAAAAGGATAAGGATTAATACTATTACGGACAAAAACCCCTCACAATAAAAGATCCAAAAAAAATATTAAATAGTCCACACGACGAAAATTCTTTTAAAGAATTAGACCGTTTACGAAATTTGTAAATAGTAAATTTTACTGCCCTTAATCCTTCTTCTTTTTCTAATTCCTTTACTCTCTTTGTCTTACGCAATCAATCTAAAATAACTGGATCGACGTGTGTTATTTTTTTATTATCTTGGTATTGAAAGTAGTTCTCTCGTGTCGCGGGTGAAATCTTGAGAAACACATAGCCGTATTATAACTAACTAAAAAGTGTTAAATAAAAATAAATAAATTTAAAAAATTAAAAAACCCGACTGCATAAATAACACTTTAAATAAAAACTGAAAAGTAAAAAACAAGCTTAGTCTAAAAGTGTAGATAGCAATGCTATTACCACAAAATTAAATAATTTCATAATCAATCCACAAAAAATAATAATCTTATGCGAAACATAATTGAGTGTAACAGTCGGGACCCATTAAATAAACTAGACTAAAATCATTCAATATGGGTCTCGACTGTTGCACTCAATTATGTTTCGCATAAGATTATTATTTTTTGTGGATTGATTATGAAATTATTTAATTTTGTGGTAATAGCATTGCTATCTACACTTTTAGACTAAGCTTGTTTTTTACTTTTCAGTTTTTATTTAAAGTGTTATTTATGCAGTCGGGTTTTTTAATTTTTTAAATTTATTTATTTTAGTTTTAAATTGAAATTTTCCTGTTACTAGACAGATCAACTGATGGTAAGCCGCCGCCGCCCATGGACACTTGAAACACCAGAGGCGTTACAAGTGCGTTGCCAGCCTTTTGGGGGTTGAGAATTTAAGGGTTGTTGGGAAATCGGGGATTGGGAAGATTGGGAAGGGGGTAATTGAGCCTCCGGTAACCTCACTCACACAACAAAACACAACGCAAGCAATGGATTTGGTTGGAGATACTAATGCTTTGTCACGTATATTAAATGGCTTATGAATATACCTTAAAGATCCTGTAAACAAATAATATGTTTATATTATAACTTTCATGTGACATACTAAATTAATTATTATGTTTATCGGACTTACTCGCGTAATTATTTAACCAGGAACTCAATAGTAGCAGCCGCTGCGTTGTGTTTCGCGGAATGCTGATCATTCATGCCTCTAGCATGGCTTGAAACTAGTTGAGTTCCTCGTCAAATAATTACGTCAGTAAGCCGAAAAGCATAATTATTGATTAAATTATATGTTTTTCTGTTTTGATATCGTTTATTAGGTTACACTTTGGCGCTATCGATAGTAGATTAATGGTTAATAAAATTAATTCATCGCAGCAATTAAAAGATGAATATCTTGAACCTTTTCACATAAACGCTTATTTTATGAATTAGGTACAATTATACATAGATTACTCTTAATCTATTTAAATCTATTTGTCAATTAATTCTAATCCTAATTACATGTTATAAAAACGTAAATGATTTTTCAGCTTTAAGCTGCTAAAACAACATTGATATTTTTATTTTAACGTATTGAGATATTTTATTATATCGTTACATTTTAGTAAGCATACAAACGGGCCGGCTCGACCGGAGTGATACCACGGCCTCACAGAAAACCGACGTGAATCAATGTTTGTGCTGTGTGAGTGAGGTTACCAGAGAACTAATTACACCGTTCCCAATCCTCGATTACCCAACAACCCTTAAATTCCTAACCCCTAAAAATGCTGGCAACACACATATAACGCATCCATGGGCGGCGGCGATTGCTTACAATCAGGCGTCTGCTCGTTTACCGGCTTATACCAAAATATTTTTTATGGTATCTTTGTCACCATTTTCCCATACAACAACATCAATCTATTCTCCCCTCAGTTACCCAGACTACCACACAATAGCTAAGATCATCGAACCTAGTTAAAACAAGTTAGGAATAGACTTGTTATCACCGCTTATCGGGTGGCGTACTTCCGTTTGTCTGTTTGTCATACACCGTCGGTTCACGCCTGACACGTGGGCCTACTAAATAGATGGATCGCCTGAGCAGTCATGTGGCTGGTCCATGTTATGTCTTACGGAGTTTATCTCCCGTCATAATAAATAGATCACTCCTTGTTTCAGAGTGATGCTTCTCACCATGATATAATTTTATGTCTGTGTCCATTCATGGGGTTTGTCCAATGTTCAACTCGTAAATTAAAGAACACTCCTTTTTTAAAGGTGACACCACACTAGAATTGCCTCCTGTATCGTGTGTGTATTTACAAACATACAAGTTCACATACACATGACACCCAGACCAGAAACAACAATTTGTGGATCACACAAAGAGTTGCTCCGTGCGGGAATCAACCCCGCTATACGTTGCGCAGCATCTGGTCGCCCAGTCACCCTCAGTAAACTTGTATCACTATTACTGAGATGTTTTATGTCTTCCGTTTTCACCGACCTCTCTAAAATCTTAAAGAACCCCTAAGGATAGGTAACAGTTAACGACAATTTTGTTTTCATCAACCTATGAATTAGTATAGGTGATCCCTCATGGCAAGCAACTCTTAGTTACAAGATAGTTTGAGGATGGTTGGTAAAAACGGCCTTGAGTCCTGCGATACAGGCATTGCCTAGTTCAGGAGACAGAGCTTGATGTAATTTGGATGTTGGTATAGAAATAAAAGGTATTATTATAATTTTTCTCTATATATTGCAGTATCCAATAGATGCATTTTACTAAGCACTAAGTTTGAGTTTTTCCTCAATCAATGTTTTTATTCTTCGTAGCTTTAATTTAATAATAATTATAATATGAAGGTACTTTACCCGAAGGATTAGCTACAATCATCGAACCAATTTATGGTTCGATTTGTATTAACAAATCAGTGAAGTATTAACACACAAGATTAAAAAATTACGACAATCCGCATAATGTAATAATTTTCCCAATAATCCATATAACTACGGATTATTGGGAAAATGCAACGCAAACATTATGAGTTTCCTTACCATTTTGATTTATAAAGATTGATACAGATCGATCGATCATATATTACAATGTAAGTAAATAATGTACCTATACTACATTTATTGCAATTCGCTAATTAGTTTCTGCAAGATCATTGTTATGTTATGTATTTGCTAATATTATATTATCGGGCAAGTAGCCGACGGCCGACTGATACTCTACTTACCCAATTCAATGCACAAATTGTTCCAAAACATTCCATTCAGTGTTCATTGTTTTTGTAAATATAAAATTTTAAGTATTAGTAGCTGTTTCAGTTCTATTTACGTACAATGACCAAGTTTATATCTCAAAATTCAATTGCAGAGCAACCAGAAGAACAAAATTTGAATATAGTAAAAAAATAAAAAAAAAGAAAGAAAAAAGAAACCTAGAAAAAAGCTACCTTTGTCAAACCTCCATTTTTCTAAGCATAAATGCATAACTAATGTTGCCAATAATTATATAGCCTGGAGCCGCAAGTTTTGTAATTTATAAGGTTTCCTTGTAGTGTGAATTGCATTGCGATTTTCCTACCTAGAAGGCAATATTCCACTATTATCAAATTATAGGCGTTACACATAATTGCAACGCAATTAGTTTCAGATCTAATTAGTAATATGTATCTAATAAATTTAGAAACCACACATTAACTTTACATTACCACTATTTATTTTGTTTGAATAATGTAACATAAACTTAAACACATAGCCTTAATAAAAATAAAAACTAAGACTAAGATATACAACTTAAAAATCAAGAAACATAAAAAAGGAAAATAATACTTTACAATTGTATTCCAACAAACATACCATTCATGATTCAAACACAAACCACAATGTTTCACAGCGTCCCAGTGACATGGAAGCACTTCAAGCAAAAATGTAAGGTAGGTTAACTTTCGTAGGACGGTCCCGGGGGACTCCTGCACCGCGGGACCATCCATCTTATCCCGGAGTCCCGGAGTCCCGGCCGAACCAACTTGCACACTTGTGTCCGAGAGTTATTTCATACGGAACTTGTATTCTGTGTTGTGTGTTAAAAGCTTGAGTAGTGAGATAGTATATTTATAAATACGTTTCAGTGGTTTCTACTAGCACTTGCTTGTCTCTAAAATTAGAAGAATAATGAGAACGAAAAGAAAAATATCTAAGTATGTGTAATTAATGTCGTCACGCCTTTTATCCCCGAAAGAGTAGGCAGAGGTAGACATTGCGGCATGTAATGTCGCTATACAATGTCCACCTACATTTCGCCATTTGTGTATAATAAGTCTCATATAATAGTGAGCCTATTGCCAAATACTGGTACACATTCAGACAATGTGCTACTACTGAGAAATTTTCGGAAAACCGAAGAACCTCTTGTCCGGCGATCGTACTTGCGACCTCTCTACCAACGACGCCGTCTGCAGTAAATAATAATAGATTCACAATTAAATAACTTCACTTTTCTACTTAATCAGAACCCATCCTACACAATGACCCCATCAAACTTCTCACAACGATCCATACTCATCCCATTCCTTATTCTTCCCGCCTATACAAAGGGTGATTGTGTTCTAGCGATCAATATCCAAATATTGTTCCACGCTATCTCTTATCAGATACCGCGGCGGCATCGTGTAATTAAACCTTAATACCACCATAAAACTAAAGCAGCACCGTGGGAAGGTAATTATATTGGAACTTGAAGAAATATACACTGACATTGAATTTTCTTTTAGAAATTTGGTGAAAGGGTAAGTAACAAGTATCATTCAGTGACTCTACAAAGTAAAAATAGTTTTATTAGTGGCATCTAGAGACTATTAATAGAAACGATTGAATTTACTTTAAAAGACATACTATTACATAATATACAAAATCGGTTGTTAATGTTAAAATACCAATCAATTTTATATAAAGTATTTTCCCATATATATCGGTTACAACAGTCAAGGCAAATTCTACCAATTAAGCCAAAATAACCTACAATACCTACAAATCTATAAAAATCTCAACTAGGAAGTCAAATAAATTCCTCAACTAACCATTTCACCCTTGAACTACAACTAGGCCTTGAGATGTCAAAGTGACAGCTGTCAAAACGCGAGCTGTCACGGTGACAGCGGCTGTCAGCGCGGCGTGACGGAGCAGCGCGTGATTAATTAGCGGCTAATTGATTTGACAGTGGTTTAGCATTAGGCTGGTTGTACGAGAGATTTAATTGACACTTTATAAGATGTGTTCGATACAGCTCTGCTGATGACGGTTGTCGTGACATCAAGTTTGTTTGAGTTGGGTTTTTGGCTAAATAAAGTCTAAATCTTAGGTTTATATTGAATTACCTATACCTCACGTATTTGGAAAATTACAGAGTGTGGATTAAAAGATTATAGGTATAGTTAGTCATTATGTAAGCAGATATATACTTTGGTATTTACGAAAAATAACATGATTTTAACATATGTGTGATGACTGGTGAATTGGAAAAAAAATCAAAATGAAGATTAAAATATGACTCAATATCAGCAATGCAGTAATAATACCTTCCATTACTAATACGGCAGTTATGCAGTGAAATATTTTTGTCATACTTATTGCATTCTATAGGCTGTGATAATAAAAAAGAACCTGATTTGATAATATCATAAAAAGTATAATACTATACCCATTATATAATTAAATTAAGTCCGTAATACCACATATTTTTTAAATATTTTTGATGAATTCAACGGATTAATTTCAGTTAATCCCTACAGAGGCACTGCTGAAATGTCCAAATCAGTTTATTCAACAGTGAAGATTAATGCTCATTCCAAAATGTAGGAAAAATTCTTCTTCAAAGAAACTCCTTTGATCAAAACCATGGTAGGTTTTAAACAAAGTAGACCTGTGTGCAACAGGCAAAGGACTGCCTTTGGACAGTTAGAAAACATTAAATAAATAATTACAAACAAACATACATAAAAACTACCTCACAACAGTACCGACAGTGTGTCGTCAGCCTATATCTATTAATTCAGTTAATTTGTACTTACCCAATTTACCGCGGCAGTTCTGATTACATGATATTATAATTAGCGTGGCACTTAATATTCGGATGTTATTAACTACACCGTCATAATAAAAACATGTTTAAACATCTACGAATAAGTAAATTATTATCTAACAATTACGTTTTTTATGGGATTCTTAAAAATGTTCTTTTATGTGGTGTTTTTCAAACGTAACCTAACCTAACCTACCTAGATAGGGTAGATGACTATTTTTTATTTTAATAATATCCGTCTTGTAGATTATTTTAAAATATTAGACGCGTAATTTTAATTTTTTGATTTGAAATATCGCGTGACGTCACTTCTAGCTACATTTTATACGTAGAAATTACGTATTTGCTTCCACTCCTAAACTTTGATTCGTTTTATCCAAGTATTGTTATCTTATATAACAAAATAAAAAAAACGTGTCTAATATTTTTTCATTGCCTAACTAACGGACTAAATAGATTTATAATTTTCGTCATCATCATCCCTATTATAAACTAATTCTATTGCTCTAAATACTCATTGATGTCAAATAAAAACAAAAGAAGTTCTTTTAACATCAGCCAATATCATAATAGCCATAACAAAAACAAATGTACATTTATAAGAATACAAATTTTCACAAAGAAAAAATAGCAAAAAGAATTCGCAGTCGGTAGGATTCGAACCTACGCTCCCAGAGGGAATCTGATTTCTAGTCAGACGCCTTAACCGCTCGGCCACGACTGCCGTGTGAAAGTACATGCAAATACAAGTACCAAATCGTGTGTAGAGCCAATCGCCATTAATAAATTGTGAAAGTAAATGTTTATAAAAACCGTTCACTAGATAGACACCAACGGTATACCAATTTCAATAATCTGTGGATGTGCTTACTTAGAGATAATATTTTGACATAAGCTCCATACAAAATGTGTCAAAATTGTATCACTCTCTAGTCAGCAAATGTACAGATAGACAGATTATTGAAATTGGCCGTAAATCAACAACGGTTTTACTACTCGGAAATCTTAATATCTTCTTTGATATCTATGGTTTTGAGGCTGTAGGAGCAGCGGAATATCTGGTTTACCGGGGCTCCGGCTCGAAAAGCAGGAGTAGGAATGGGATGGTTTTTAGTCAGTAAGAGTCTGACACTCCCTCTCGCCTCGCCCGCAGCGGGAGAAGTCATTGGATGATTTTCCGTCCTTAAAAAAAGCATGGTATTTCATAGGGATACAGCAATAAAGTCCATGAATGTGGTGTTACAAACTTACTGGCAATTAAGAAGAACCTACTGCCCACACAAAATTAAAACAAAACCAAAAAGAATGCTAATCAAGTTATTAGTAAGAAAAATCCTCGTAATCACCGCTCCACATCCTTAAAAACTATTTATCAATATATTTAGAGCACTCAACGACCAGATAATTCGTACTTTTCTTCCTAAATGACAGTCTTTATCGTATGAAACTCGGTGAGAGCAACATTAAAAGTATTTTTATCAAGCACAGACAATGAGGCTCGGCTGACACTCGATGTCTTCATATTAACAACATAAAAACAATACCCTATCGGTTGACAGGCTATTAAAATACACTAACCCTGTTAATAGAATAATCAACCTTAACTAAATAAATATTAAGTCGATATTTCTGTAAATTGACTATGAAAGTTCAGTGGCAAAAAGTCTTAAAGCTCTTATGAAGCGTTAGGTAATTTTAGACTTTGATGCGATTAGTTTAGAGGTTATTTTTGTGTTTGTGGGGGTGTAAAAATGAAGGGTTATAATTGAATAACGATATCATAGTGTTTTGACGTGTCTTTTGATTAATAATGGAGGTGAGTTGTCCACTCCGGTCAGTTTTTTTATGATATTATAATAATGTTGATGCAGAGAACATGTTATGCTTTTAACATAAGCTTATAAACTTTTTGTTTTATACACAGACACACGAATCATTTCGTGTTTATCGTTAGGAACTTTTGATGATCTCAAAGTAGTGCTGTTATAATTTAAGTGGCTTTATTACTTTTTTGTTTTAATTATTTTAATTATAACGTCTTTATGAGCTAAGTTGATATGCCTAATAATAATAATTCTATTTTTCTTTTGTCTGTAAATGACTCTTTAGTTTCAACCGACATCCGGAGCTGCAGACTACCTGGGTTTACCGGGGCTCCGGCCCGAAAAGCAGGAGTAGGAACGGGGCGGTTTTTACTCAGTAAGAGTCTGACACTTCCTCTCGCCTCGCTTAAGGCGGGAAAAGACATTAGATGTTTTTCGCCTTTTAAAAATACAGTCATAAACCGACAATATGAAATCAATGGCCAAAATTCCCCAAAAAACAGAGTTCGAAATTTGTGTAGGTGATAATAAAACAATAGCTAAGCTTAAAAATATCATAATACAAATTAGCCAGGTAATTCAATTCACGGCGAAAACTGACTGAAAATATGAGTTCATAATACGGCCCCAGAAACAAAAATCGATGAGACAACTCAATTCTAAAGAACACAACACCATAAAAGGTCACTTCCCGGATCTTGAAAGAGATATCAAAGAAAGTACCTCTACCTATCAACGCGAAGAAAGCAGCAACATTATTTAGAGTAGACAAAGACAAATCTTACACTTCTTTCTTGAACAATAATCTACATGCAGTGTAATCTTTCTATAGCCGATGGCTAATGGCCCCTGACCACATTATGGCTACAATACCACCGAATAAACCCTTTGCCTCCATTAATCATCAGATCAAATCCAACAGAGCTTCCGTTGAAGAGAGTGAGCGAGATAACAAGATGGTAAGTGTTTGGTATAGAGCGAGAGGAAAGCTCTCGATAACTTAATTGAAAACAAGTGAGGAATAGGGTTGGGGTGGAGTCGATAGTTTTGTGATTTTTTCGCGTTTTTTTGTAGTTGTCTGTTTGGGGTCTGTTTAGAGGGTTTGAGAAGTTTTAAAAGAGGTAAATGATCATTATGATGGTCTAGAATTTCGATGACTAGTTTTTTGTTTTTTTTTTATCCAACACGAATCAAGAAGAAGAAGAATTCTTGATTCGTGAAGTGAAGTGAATGAAGTCTTTTAATTTTAATAGTTTGATTATATTGTATCTAATTTAATATTTTCATTTATCACGTTACTAATTTCTACGTCTTTTCATCTTTTCTTATTTCCAAAGAAAATTTTCTTTTATGGGCTAATTACGAAGCTGGAACCGATCGTCATTTACCGATAAATCTCAATAATGCCATCAAAATATCCCCATCTCTTTCATTCCCCGTTACACCCATAATGCGTTATCTGTCTCGTCTTGTGCATTAACACGTCCAACCTCATTATAATATTCATAATTTTATCCGCTCCTAGCACATTCAAATATAACCTTTATATCAATTGGCATAGACTTCAAATATGAAGCAAATTATTGTATTTTTTCAACAGACAACTGTCACCGATCTGTTGTCTTTTAAAAAGTGTCTTTTGCTGGTCGCTATGGTTCACAAGGGATTACTGATGTTGAATTTAAGGGTTACGAATCATTCAAATGATATTGTTATAGATTTTAATATATGGTTTGCACCAAAAAACTAAAAACTTAATTATGTAGGTACTCAGAAGCACATTACCTATGGGCAGGTAGAAATAATGAAGACTAATGAAGTAGAAATATAACCAAGTGATTGAAAAGAATTTTGGAATTCACACTAAGGTATTTGAAGTATTATGCGAATCAAGGCGCAAAAGCTATAGAAAATTTATTTGTGGAAACGCTGGAGATGCAGGGACCCGTAGGTACTAATCTAATTCTCGGAATGGGTATACACTGAAATATTTTAGGGTTTTTTTTTGAGGGTGGAGAATCATCCAATGACTTCTCTCTCTCGTCTTGGACGAGGCGAGAGGGAGTGTCTGACTCTTTCTGACTAAAAACCACCCTGTTTCTACTCCTGCTTTTCGAGCCGGAGCCCCGGTAAACCCGTTAGGTAGTCCGCAGCTCCGGATATCTTTTAGGGGTTAGGAATTTAAGGATTGTTGGGGATTTGGGGATTGGGGAGATTCGGAATGCGGGTAATTAGGCATCCATTACAATACAATAAGTACTTTTAGCTAACGATTAGACATAGGTACAATAAAGATCTAGGTACATAGTACACACACAAACAGATAAATACTTTCTACACCTGCATATCTAGTGCACCAAATTAAGACCTGCAGCACTATATAATAACGTCTGACCATAAGTGTAGGCGACTTGTCGAGCTGTCAGCAAGTCTTCACGCTGATAAATCATATAGAGTTAGACAGTAATGTATGTTTGCACTACCTGTATAGAGTGCCGGTTTTATAAACTGACATGAATCATTTGTTTACTATGCTAGTGGAAGCACATGATGAGGAAAAGTTGTTTCGAATACATTTTTGGGCAATTTCTTTTTCTTATTTTTTTCCAAAGTCACGCCAACATCAAAATCAAATATTTATTTGCAGATAAATATTGTTACAAAAGTTATTTAAAGATACTTAGCATGTTAAATCTTATCCGGAACTGCGGACAACGTAAACGATTACCGGGGCTACGACTCAAAGCAGAAGTAGGAACAGGGCGGTTTTTAGTCAGTAAGAGTCTGACACTCCCTCCCGCCTCACTCAAGACGGGTGAAATCATTGGACGATTTTCCCCCTAAAAAATCAAGCATATATCTTAAGATAATGACATGCAACCATTTTTTCTACAGAATCAGAAAGGCCAATGCCTAGTTCCACCATTTTAATATACTTGCTTAAGTACACGAGTAACTAATAGATCATCATCATCAACATTATCATTGCTGTCGAGTATAGGCCTCCCCTCGTTTCTACCGTACTTATCTACTTGCCTATTTTGTCCATCCCTCATCCATCTGTTTCCAGCGATGCTGACGATATTGTAAACTCTTCGAAATTCTGGACAATCTCAGGTCTACTTTCTAAACTTTGACCACCGTCGGAGATATAGTTCGTAGTTGAGTCAGTTCTATATTCTGTAGCTAGATGTGATGTAGATAGCGCCTATGCAGGCTGCAACCGGCCGTGAGTTTTTTCTGACAGTTTTCCCAAGCGAGACGCTACTTCATTTAGTGGGTATTTTATTGATTAGTTTTTGGAGAATCGAAAAAACTTCGCCCATTAAGAGCTAAAGATCTACTTCAGCATGCAAAACTCAACCAAAGAGATGTTATTTTTTGCAGATGTCCCTTAAGCACGGTGCTCCTTTTCGCTTTCAAAATTTTGATTAATTAATTAAGTAACATCTCATGAAAAATATCCTTGAACATCTTAGACGGGTACACCAATATCCTAAAAGGATAGTCAACATTTTGTAAATAGGTAAGATCAATGTACGAAGTGCGACAAACTTTTTTTATAATTCAAGTATTGTACTAGTTCTGTTATTTTACTATCAACGTTATTTTTATCTGTTTTAAAAATATCGATATCTGCCTATATCAAAACAAACAAACGTTGGCAAGGAATTTTACATCTTGGCTGTTTTCTAAGCAGAACGCTCCAATCCACAGTTTTGTGGTTAGGTACTATGTACTTACCTACGTATGACAAATACCTTAGATTCAATACTTATTCTTTTACAATTCTCAGAAGAAGATATACCTAATCAATACCACCTGTCAAACTAAAAAACAGCAAGTAACGTGTCCATTTGAATCAAAATTTTCTAGAACACCTCCTGAAACTGCTCTGAAACGTGTGCCTAAAAACTGTTCCCGGAAATTGCCACACAGTAAGAAAGTAGGTAAGTTCCTATAGATACCTAGTTAAACCACTAGGTGATACATAAAACAGCTGCCACAGAACAGAGCAAAAGAAAAAACTCGAATAATACGTAACATTTCCCACCTTGAAATCGATTTACGTCACCAGGATAAATTAAAGCATTCCGAGTATAAACGTCGAGGACCATTCACAACGACACAAAGTAAATAAAAAAAACTCCGCCGCTCGCATCCAGCCTCCCTGATTCGCACTATTATCTCCACACGACCAATCCAAAATGGAGAGCGGAAAGCAACATTCTCATTGGCTCCTCCCTATTGTAAGCTCCACCCTTCGCAAAGACTCCTCCCATCGCACAAAAAGTTTCCAGAATCAGTTGTACGTGCCCACGTAACGCTCAGTTCGTAACTGACGTCGAGCGCATTCATTAACGAAGTCATCAGCCGTGACTACCGATTCTTTACATTAAATCAAAATTCTTGCTCTTATCAAATCTTGATACGATCACAACTGTCTAAGATTATTCCGTCCTTATCGGACGTCCAGAATTTGGACTCGATAGAAAGGGACGGTGAATCGAAGTTTTAGGTGTGGTTAAGAAAAATTATGCCGTCGTGCGTGCCGCGATCAGTGTTCGTCGGTTCACCTGACGTGCGGGCGTGCGATCGATAGCGCACGGTGCGGCACTAGCCCGTTTAAAATTCGAACGGTCCGAATTCCGGGAGGCCAATAGCCGTCGCGCGAACTCTTTGATCGTAGCGCAATAGTGATGTGTGTGATGTAAAATCTTGTTGTCGATAGACACAGACACGGTGATCGTGACAAACATGATGACTATGGATGTCGGGATGTACAACAACCAGCAGAACGGGTACGGGAGCGCCGAGTACTACCAGCAGGGTGCAGCCTATCAGCCGCCATACGAGGGCTACCATGAGGGGTACTACGAGACTCCAGGACACTATTACGAACCTTTATTACACGGACAAACACACGAGCATCCTCCTACACCTGTTATAAGTACAGACACTGGTTTATGTTATACTAATCTAGATTATGGTGAGCTGCAACCGAACTATCCGATTCATACGTTGCCTCCTCATCCGGAGCCGTTTAAGCACAGAGAAGACGTGCCCAGGCATGAGGAGATGGTAATGCACGAACATAAGCTAGACAATCACTATTTGGAGACGAAGTACAACATGCACTTTGTGGATGAGACCTCGATGCAGTACAACCACGCGGGGTCCCCCCTCCCGTGCCCGGAGTTCGAGCACTACCAGCCTAAGGATGAGTTCGGAGGGCTGCGGGATGGGTTCCCGCGGGAGGAGTGCATGAGCTCGCACAGCCACCTGCAGGGCCACCAGGCGCACGCGTCGCATACAACCGTACCCACGTATAAATGGATGCAGGTGAAGAGGAACGTGCCCAAACCAGCCGGTAAGTTGCATTAAAAATATAATCACTAATTAAGCCTAACTAATGAATGCCTAATTATAGAAACTTGTTCTGATTGTTATCCAATTTTTTTTATAAAGTTAACTGGAAGACAATAAATCTTTATATTATTATCACATAATAATTATTGTCAAATCTTAACATAACAACAAACACACCCGGTTTGTGATTTATATCAATAGGCACGCGATTTCACTTGTGGGCAAACAAATTCTGCCGCCACAACAACGGGCCTAGCTGGTTTCGAGGCCAACAAGAGATCTTTCTCAGTTGTTCTGGCTTTAGACAATGTATTTTTACAAAGACTAGCATTGAGCTTAATGTCTATAGAATAACATCAAACACATAACTAACAAACGTAGCTTATAATTTTATAACTTAAAAAAAATGGAACCGCCTTAAATTTTCTTTACCGCCTCAATTTTTTTAATCAGGTAGTAAAAACCTTCTCTAAAACCTTCTCCTAACTTTGATAAAATATTATGCTGAAAACCGCATCAAAAACGGTTCAACCCAACACGAGATAATCACTCACAAACATACGTACATACAGGACATACTGAGAATCTCCTTTTATGAAGTCGGTTAAAAATAGTTAGGACCTATATAGACATATAAATAGGTATTTAAACTATAAATAGCCATTCACCTGACACCAAGTAACAGGTTAGTGTAATTAGACAAACAATTTGTCCCTTCCTTATTCGATTCTTGTTTACAAAACTCATGCGCCGTCATAACATTAATTTCTTTTTGTCCTTGAACCGAATTATGTGATTAATTAGCCGCACTATGATACAGGTAATTAATGATTCAAGTAATTGACCGCAATCTCACTGGCGTTAGGTAATTAAATAGTTTGGAGCCAATGTCAATGTTTTGATACTACTTCATTAAACGTTTCATAACGACTACTAATATTTCTCGGTAATAATTCATCTTTAAGACTCTGATGAATCTGAGTCATTTGGAATTCAATATTTAAGCAAATGGGATAATTATACCATCAGTAGATATTTCAGTTTTCTTTCGCAAAACATAAGTCACTTTTTTTAAGGAGAGAAAATTATCACTTCTCCCGCCCTGGGCGAGGCAAGAGAGAGCCTCAAACTCTTACTGACTAAAAACCATCCCGTTCCTACTCCTGCTTGTCAAGCTGGAGCCCCGGTAAACCCGCTAGTAGTCCGCAGCTCCGGATTAGACATTAGCCCTACTGGGCCCCATCAACGAAAGGCACTGAAATCTACATTTGCTGAATTCCAACTCAGTATTTGTTCAAAGAAATAATAACTGGCTCAACTGGGATACGATTCAGTGCCTAAATGAATTCGCGCCCTAAACTTTCTTATCCACTTAGTGACTTAGTCAAATTGTTCCAACGCCTTCAAGAAGTCATCAAAATGTTTCACCAATACAACATGAGTACAGAACAACTATCACAACATTATAAGCTACAAAGTAGACAGTTACAAGTGGCTCCACCTGCCTGTACTCGTACAGCCGTCACTGCGAGAACATAACGCGCCAATCATTTATCACTATAATTGACAAGCGATGCTGCATCTCTACCCTCTTATATAACTGAGATGTTATCCCAGATACGCTAACACTTAACTTTAACGTTCAAATTAACTTTAGTTTTACCCCTTTCCGTTTTCTCAAAGTTTTTTTAATGGAATAAGCCGGTAAACGAGCAGTCGGATCACTTGATGGTAAGCATTAGTCGCCAGCCATGGACACTTGAAACACCAGAGGTGTTACAAGTGCGTTGCCTGTCTTTTGGAGGTTAGGAATCTAAGGGAATCGGGGATTGGGAAAATTTTGGTAAATGGGCCTCCGGTAGTCTCACTGACACAACGCAAGCGTTGTTTCACGTCGCGTCGGTTTTCTGTGAGGCCGTGGTATCACTCCGGTTAAGCCGGCCCATTCGTGCCGAAGCATGGCTCTCCCACACTTAATTTAACGTTTTTATCCGTGGCTAATTTGGCTAGTTTTAAAATCTAATTGAAAGCATCTTCAGTTGCATTCGTTTTAATTATACCTAAAGAACTACTTGAAGAACGTCTTGGTATAATTACATTTATTTATCATCAGTCTTTTAAGCAAATTGAATTAGCATTAGAACCACAACTACTGTTACTTGGCCTTAATCCTGTCTTAATCATGAATCACAGAGAGATAACTGGCAGTATGTTAAAACACCTTCAATTTTTTTTGTGCCGTCACGTGTCACTTACATTTTTTAATGTTCCTAAATAGTTTTGGCTTTCATATGATGTTCACAAACGCTTCTAAGTTACGGCTACGTTGGACGTCAGTATTGTGACGTACGGTGTCAGTCTGAGACTATGAGTGGTTCAAGGGTTGTGGCTTGACCCGGCCGACTGACGACTGACGCGCAGAGCAAATAATTTGACGTTCATCGCTTGTCAGTTGTCACGGCACAACACTACGGTGGTCGAGAGATTGACTTGCTCATGTCTTGTATTATTTTGAAGAAACTTTAGCCCGGTAACTGTGTTAGAGTATTTAAGATTTTAAAAAAAAATCTCAATATGAAAAAGAACATCAATAAATAAATTAAAAAAATTAAAAAACCCGACTGCATAAAAAACACTTTAAATAAAAACTGAAAAGTAAAAAACAAGCTTGTCTAAAAGTGTAGATAGCAATGCTATTACCACAAAATTAAATAATTTCATAATCAATACACAAAAAAATAATAATCTTATGCGAAACATAATTGAGTGCAACAGTCGGGACCCATATTGAATGATTTTAGTCTAGTTTATTTAATGGGTCCCGACTGTTACACTCAATTATGTTTCGCATAAGATTATTATTTTTTTGTGTATTGATTATGAAATTATTTAATTTTGTGGTAATAGCATTGCTATCTACACTTTTAGACAAGCTTGTTTTTTACTTTTCAGTTTTTATTTAAAGTGTTTTTTATGCAGTCGGGTTTTTTAATTTTTTTAATTTATTTATTTTTATTTAACACTTTTTAGTTAGTTATAATACGGCTATGTGTTTCTCAAGATTTCACCCGCGACACGAAACGACAGTTCAGAAACCGCTAGTCAATCGCGTCGCGTAGTACCTATACGAGTATTTAGTTTGGATAATAAAGAACCTAATTGCACATAGTATTTTTTTTTCTATATGTCAGTGATATACCATTTTGGAATCCTCACGATGAGCTCTTTAATTTGATACCCATATTGTAGCAAATATTTTTTTTTTATTTTTTTTTACTTCTCTCTAGGGCGCCTCACGGCCGCCATGTTGGTTTTTGTTTTACGTCACATATCTAAGAACACTTGGGTAATTAAGACGAATCCAACGATGCCCTGATTGTCGAAATCCATCAAGCCGTTTCGAAGAAATGAGGTAATAAAGAATATTAGGCTCATACATACAAGATACGCGCGAAAAACATAACCCTTCCTTGGCAGTCGGGTAAAAATTCATCCAATTAAAACAGTAATTTTTTAAATTAAAATTTAACCGCCATAGCCTTGAATTAAAATTAAATTAGATAGAGCAGGAACTGAAGTCAGCACTTTCTACCGACATCACAGTGAACATGGCACGGACAGACTTCAGATGGTGCGCACCGATAGCGACATGAGGCTGTGCGCAGGCGCAACGACTTACACTTCTACCTAAAGCTGGAGTTCATTAAGATTGAAAATTAAACCGAATAAAACCTCACGATGAATAAATATGAACTGTTTTTATGGACTAGAAAGATTTATTCGTATTTTGTTCTACTTAGTGATGTGCTTTAAAAATTAAAGTATCTTTTAGGCTTTATATTTTCTCAAGCACAACTTATTAGCCAGCATTTGTTAGCTTTTCATGCCTGAGCGAAAAGCAAACTTGAGCAAAGATTTGCCTTTAAACTTATGTAAAGATTAACTACTGCCGGTGGTTTCGCTTGCGTTGCGACCCAAATCAGCTCATACCCTGTCTGTATACCAAATTTCATCACAATCCGTTTAGTATTTCAGCGGGATTGACGGACAAAAATCTAAACACACAAACTATCACATTCATAATATAAGTCTGATTATGAAAAATGTTATTTGTAATGTAATGTTATTTATTGAATTTTCGAACAAAAGCAACAGTACGAAATAAGCCAAGTAATATTATCACAACTTGCAACATCAAAGAAAATTTCATCATCTACCTGCATTGTTCTAAACGCAACGTACATACAACACAGTAGATAGAACTCTCAAAGTGCGTACACGCAAAGTTTGCAAAAAAACTTCAGTCCTTTGTTGTAAAACTTTGCAAGAAGCAACGCCCCGTTACCACGCCTTTTGTCTCATGATAAACATGGCGAATGGAGATGGCGTATCGTGACATAGTGTGTCTTTGATAATACGAAGGGTAATTATGTATGTATGTATTAAATAATTGGAATTGCATACAACTATAAACTAAAAAATAACAAGTATGAATTGTACTGCCTACCCAATGTTAGTTTAGAACTAGCTGCGTCAAGTCGTTTTTGGGAAGTCGGTTAAAAAAAGGAGAGAGACGCAAGACAAATGATAGACATGGTGGATTAGTTAAAAAGAGTATTAAAGAATAAATTATAATAACTATAAGAAGACACATTAATATATTCCAATCATATATTGGTTTGAAAGTTCGATCAGTTAAGATGGTGCATCAACTAAAGTAACAACACTAAAATCCTTTCTCAATTAAAGAGTCCACAAACACATCAAAGCTGTAACAATCAATAGAAAATAATAAACACATTAGTTTACATTTCAATCTCACGCAACAGTAACATTGACAAGGCACACCGCTACAACAGCTACAAGCTACAAGCCGCGTACAAGCAACATGCGTAGGTTCGGCAGCGCACGCGACTTGGTTTACATTTCACCTAATCCTCGTGTCCGCTATCTTTGTTTGTTTGTTCGTCCACACGCAACACGCACAATGTCGCCGACTGTCCTTAAACAAGGATAGATTTTTCGCCTTTGATATGCTTGTAACAATCTAACTTTAAGTGTGGGAGATCCAAACTTCGGCACGAATGGGCCGACTTGACCGGAGTCATACCACAGCCTCAGAGAAAACTGACGTGAAATAACGCTTGCGTTGTGAAGTTGGGAAGATCCATTATTGTCCCCAGCAACCCTTAAATTCCTAAACACCGGCAACACACTTGTAACGCCTTTGATATTTCGGGTGTCCGTCTGCTCATTTACGGCATATACGGCATATAAAAATAAGATTTGAAAATTAATTGTCATCTTCTAGTTAGTCGTAATAGATGGCATCAGACATAATGACAGAAAATAAACCATACTAACTTTAGTATGGTTTATTTTCTATGATTACTTACCATAGAATGAAAAATTACAAACATTGATTTAATTTTTTTTGTATTTTAATCCGGTATACAGTACATTCCCAATTATGCGCCGAATTTACTAGTTATTTTTTATCGTAAAATATTTAAATGCATGAAGGACCGTAACCGTGTTTAATTCAGTTTGGAAAACATAAAGCTATGCAAATTCTAACCTGATTCTATCCCCATCGAGTGGCTAAGACCGCCCCTTGATTTTAGTTGTTATACCGTTCACAGAATATTTACAGCAGAAGATAATATTTTTTGATGACAAACTGCAAAATATACACCTATTTCACTAAACAGTTTGATTATTGAAGCAAAATAGAATTAATCAAAAGAAGCGGACAAATGCTAAAGTCAGACTCTTTGATGAAAGAGAGAGTATTATGGATGGTAAAACACAAATTACGAAAGAAGAGATAAATATAAAGAAACCATATCCAGTCCAAGAGGAAATGAGGAGGGAAAAACATAACATGCTCCTGCTTTGAGCCAGAGCCCCGGTAACCTGTAACGTTGTCCGCAGCTCCGGATACCAAATCCAACCCTAAAGATTTGTTCAAGATGTGTGTCGGGATAGTAGCAAATGTAACAACTACAATAGCCAGTTTGCCAGTTACATCTCCAAATTGGCGCATCAATTGCCATAAATTGTCGTTCGCGACTACAGTCCATTGTTACTTCGTTGAGTGAATGATTCGGCTCACTGAATATCCGTGCAAAATGTCATCTGCCGAGAACCTTGGATTAAATTCTTTGGTTTACGTTGGAGGCATCTCCTGTGAAAATTTAGTCTTGTGGTTCCAGTTAGGATTTCTGACTTTCCTTGCTAATAATATGTATGTTTAATAGTTCTCCTAGCTCCCGCGAATTTAGTTTTGCTTCAGTTTACTTGTCCTGTCTCTCAGTTAAGGAATACCAAACAAAAAAAGACCTTTAAAAATCAAATAAGGTCCAAAAAATATTTGAAAATAATACGACACCGTCAGAAATTATGAAAGTCTCAAATATTGTGATGTAGATATGAGACAAGGGCTCTCAAATACTGCAACTCTATTCAAATCAATAACTGTCTGCCAAACAGTATTCTGTCTGAATGAAAAATAATCTTCCGATATGTCTGAACCAAAGCTAATGAATCATGATACAAATATAAAGTTAACAATGAACCCCCTTTTCCAAATTTATCTCGAGATGATAATAATAAATAACGTTATGAAATCAAGTAAAATTATTTGTGGAGTGCCTCCGATATGGAGATGTTCTGATATGCCCGATACTGAATGAGATGCCGTCTAAGAATAGTTCTCAATGATTTTATCAATATTAGCTTTTGTCGTACGATATTACTCGATTGATGACGACCGTGTAGATGAGATCAGAGAATTCATGATACTGACAATTTAAAATCAATTAGTTTACCTTGCAGTAGAAAAAGACATAATTTACATGGTGTAAAATGGTTACCAAATAGTTAATTATATGCAAGTGATATACGACTCAAATAGAAGATAATTCAATAGAAGCAAGAAGTAGTAGGAAAAATATTCATTACTGTACTGCCACTGAGCCAATAACAGGTTCAAATTAATTATTCTCTGTAAGTAAAACACTGTCAACCAAATACTTCTGAGCAGTCCAATATACAGAAACGCCGGTCACGATGAGTAGACACGGTGGTGCGGTGCCTAATAAAGAAGAATTAACATTGTCGCGGCGCGCGGCGTCACAAACACGCTGATGTATTACATCGGGTATTAAATCGTATTGTGCTGATGCTGTTAGCTGCTGTAAATAACGTGACTTTCAGTTTTTGTGTCCTTTGATTGAATAAAATTAGAATATTTTTCTTATAATTGGAATTAGTAAAATGTAAAGCTGAAAAGCTGTCAAAGTGACCTCATACGGTGTAGACAAAAAAGAAGCAAGAAAACTCTACAAAGTATCAGAAGTAAAGAACTTGAACAATGGCGAAATCAATGAACTCTTTCTATATGCTCTATAATATGACCAAGCCAAAGAATTTAGTGCCCTTCAATTTTATTGCAAGTCCCAAACAAACAATTACAAAAACACGCCAAATTTAGACCACACGTGAAGTCTGTCAAACGCCTGAGTTAGATCTTATCTATTCCTTGCGGCACAATGCGAGCCCTGTGCCGAGATATCAAACCTCGCGGGATTACTCCACACCATTCCAACTTGCCAATCATAAACTGATGCTAAGCAATTGTGCACTCTAAAATCAAGGTGCTAAGGAATCAGTTTCGGAAGGGTATTCGATCAGACGGCAAAGTTTAACTTTGTCAAGGAAAGGATAGGTATCTCACATTGTCATTTTCCGCTTGCAAGTCGACTGTCACATGACGTTTCGGTCTTTGGAAATATTGGCTTTTGACAGTCGATTTTCAGCTTTGAATATTCAATGTTACGTTCAACTTTGGAACCGCAGATAAATCTTAAGTTTTTATTTGAGTTTTTAAAGAATGCGTAAAGTAACTTTGTTGTGATTGGCAAAATCATTGATGTTTGTTCGATTTGCTTTGGGACGATGAGGTAACAGAAATGTCCGTAAGATTTGCAGCGCCCGAGATTTTATCAGGACGTCGCAAAGGATGCCAATACTCATACTTATATACGTACCCATATCATTATGTGAGAAGGCAATGACATCAAAGGCCAGCTTTAAGAACCAGCTTTAAAACTTGAAAATTACTTGAAGAATTTAAGAGTTCCTAAAATTGGAACTACTTATTAGAATGATTTGGCTAATGGAAAACCGGGCACATAAAATGCTCGAGCACTAAATGTGGCATTAAAATCGTTTTACGTCAACCAGTGAATTTGAGTAAGTTAGCCATAATAGCAGTAGTTCTTGGCTTTCAAGTGGATGTCTGAACCATCAGATTGGTGGAGGAACGCCTCTGAAGGGGTTATTAGGAGTGAACTGTACTGAAAGTGGTTCCAAGTGGCATATTAAACGCGGCTTGCAAGTCACCTGCATTAGGCGAGACTTTTGCGGGTGGCGTATATTATGGGCGACCAGCGATTGTTAACCTTATGGATCAAGATTTTTTTTACAAACTAAATTACTATATTACGAAGAAATACAAATCTATATTACGTAGACGTAATATAGAGTTTTAACTGTAATTTAGTTATTTCCTAGAATAAGCCTATTGTATTTTATATGACTGTGGGGCAGTATGCAAGTTTACAATTCGCTTGATGAAAGGCTAGAATTAATCTCATATTTCTCATTAGTCTCTTAATTTTTTAAACTTGACATCTGAAACTAACATATATTGTCCAAACCACTTATTGCTCTTCCAGATTCATTATCCAATATCTAATTGAAATTTTCGCTACATCCTACAGCTAGCACCAAGCTCCTAAGTCGCTAGGCCCAGTAAACCGATTAGACCGGCGTCCACCGCGGGGAGACTATCGCACAATCTCACACGCGACTCTACCCCGCTACCCTTTCCCCTCACCCCTTACCCCACGGTCACGTGACGCACTTTCCAATACCTTTGTCCTGGTAATGACCCCTTGACTTGTTTAATATCAATAAAAATATTTTTGTTAGCAAAGCTGGTTAAGATTGTGGTCAGATAGCGGTCTTTGTGAAGTTTCCGAGATCTAGAGTGTTGAGTTAATGTATTGTGGCCGTGAAATTATTGTACTTATAGTTCTACGCCTTCAATAATGATGTATTGGATGGTGACGATAGTTTCTCTGACTTTGGTTAAGCTTTGGATCGCTTTCAGTACAGAATATCATCTGAGGAGCATTTTAATCACTTGCAAGATAATTGTGTACGAGTATAAGTATGTATCTATGTAACCTACCTACGGAATACGGATCTAACTTCAGAATCGCGTGTACAATTAAATGACATTTAAGGCTGACCTACTTATGCTACAAATTTATCAAACAACGAGTAACGGTATTATAAGACAAAAAGAACTTTCTAAATATTAATGAATTTCCAAAACATTTTAACCCACGTGTTTAACGAATAGATACCGGGTACGGGTGCATTCCACCAAGATATGGAGCCCATTGTCTTTGTCCAGTTCTCGAGATAGAGCGGACGGACGGCCGGACAGATTAGCGTGCGTGGGACGAACGTCGCTATATTAATATTTTTTGAATAAAATTATTTAATGACCATTTAGGGTTCCACGGTTATTTTTTATTTAAGTTTTTTTGATACAATATTAGTAAAAACTAATGGCGTAAGTAGTTTACATAGTACTTACACGGTCTGAAGTTTAACCACAACTGTTAGTTCTGAATAAGATATTTTGGTTGCGGTAAAATCTATGTTGGCATCGATTTTTTTAAGGGGGAAAATCATCCAATGACTTCTCTCATGTTAGGCGAGGCGAGAGAGAGAGTTAGACTCTTACTGACTAAAAATCACCCCGTTCCTACTCCTGCTTTTCGAGCCGGAGCCCCGGTAAACCCACTAGTACCTAGCGGCTAGGTAATCCGCAGCTCCGGATCAATGTTTGCATCGATACCAATAGAAAAATATATTGGAATTGTTTCGCTATCACCACTAGTAACAAAACCATGATGGTCTGCATCACTATCCCCATCAACAAACGAGAAAAGTATCCCCCATACCATCTCTGTAGTCTTTCGACCGTCGGCTCAAAGGATGCAGTGTACTCATACTTCAATGTACCATTAAATACGGGACCATGAACTACTTAATATCATTTGTATACCGTAGGCGGTCGTCATCAGATCATACTTTATCGGATCACTCTATAATGGACGGATTATTTATTAAATAATAATGTCCACTAATAGTTATTAGAGGCGGTTTACTGACTGGCTATGACCGCACAACATTATCATTATAATAAGAACGTTAAGCACTTATTATTATAATCCATAATCCATTGACATTGTAATATTCACGAAGTGTTCAAAGAGAATTTAAAACAGGTACTTTTAGCTATATTATGTATCTTTAAATTACACTTTAGTCAGGTATGAGTACTAAAACACCTAGGTTTATTATTTCCAATTCGTACCGTGAATCTAACTGCCTTTCTTAGAGTAATTTAATGGTTACTTAACCCAGTCCTTAGTAATTATTTTAGAAACAAAAATGTTACTAAGGAATAATTTAACTGATCATTAAATGTCTCCGAGTACAGCGGTAAGACTTTTCCAAACAAAACACGAGGAAAATCTAATAAAACTAGTGATTGTGACCATTCACATAAAATCCGGCGCCGATACTCAACACTTGATAGCTATCAACAAGAAATAATGTCACGACAATAACAAACTATTTTCGTTGTACCTACGCACTATCTCTTAATCAGCGTACAAAAAAAAATTAAAAATCAATTTTAATCAATTTTAATCTTTCAACAATTTGCGTCACACGGATTAACTTCTGGTATCGGTACCGGTATCAGTAGAGATGTGTCGATACCACAAATTGGACAGCTGTGTTCTGATTGCTCGGTCACTTCAACAAATATCTTATCGCGAGGTGTGAACATTTGATTTTTATTTACTGGTGTTACTTTGACAACCTTATAAAAATACTTACCTATTACACACGATAATAATTTTCCAAGAATTCTTTGCAAGTTTCATGTAATTGTTTCTAGTGCGTGTGAATAATATTCAGTCGATAGTTAACTATATCTGTATAGGATAAAAAGAAACTACTTACTTTAAAAAAATAAAAAGGTTATCTGAATATTTTCATTATTATTATGAAACAAAGAACAATATTTTTAAGAAGACGTTGTTTTGTCCAGTCATTTTGTAAAAACACATCAAATTAATTGATTAGTCTAAATAATTTAAATTGTTTTTCTTGCAACGGCGTTCGGTGCAAAACTGCTTACGTGACGCCATGACATCATATCATAAAAATTGTGTCAAATACTTTAAAGCTTGTGATTGGACAAAATACGAATGCTGTCACACGTTTTTAAAAAATTTTAAAACTAAACTCCTGGTAAATTCGATTTCAAAAATTAAATGTTATAGGTTTGAATACGGTTTTTTTTATTAAGGGCCTGTTTCACAATGTCTGGACAGTCCAGAAAATATTGAATTACAGACCGACCAACTTATCTGTGAAATGGAGAAAATAGGAACTACGGCCGCCATGTCAAAATGTCATTCGGTCGGTCAGTCCTCTAGTGAAGCTATTTGCTCGTTCCAAAGTGTAGATTCTTTTTCAATCAGTTTCACAATACAATTCTTGGTTACATAGTTTCGATTGCTCCTCTTTGTCACGTCATACCTATTTATAAAATCAATAACAGTAACATCTGTAATCTCGCTCTCAATATTTACATGCTTAGATAATCTGTGAAGATTTATGACGTCACGAAGTTCTGTAACAAACACATCGTCACGCTGACACACGGGTAACGTAGTGACGTCATCAATGATCTAAATCGATAAAGTAAAGAAATCGGATGAATATGATTCTGTGTGAATAAATAGGTGAATATATTATGTATCATAAGTGTAGCCTTGAGGATTGGTGATTATTGATTCTGATTTCTAATGCTTTAGATTTTCCTTCATTTATTTTAGTAATTTATTGCGAAATATTTCTCAAGACGATAAGTACTTGAGATGTGTATATTTGTAGTAATTTCGGATATTTTGCTTTGCCGTTAAAGATAGTGAATTTTAAATATTGTCTTAATTATAATACACAATGCCCAAAGGCAATGCCCAAAGGCATTGTGTATTATAATCCACAATAGTCCAAAAATTCCCAAAAGACCGCACGCAACGCACGTGTAGCGCCTCGAGTGTTTCGGGGTCCATCAGCGGCGCCAATTGCTTACCATTAGGTGATCCATCTGTCCCATATCCAGTTTATCCCATAAAAACAATTTTCCTTAGAAAGACTGAAAACTTTCCACGAAGCAACAGCGTTAAATCCACCTATCGTCATTTGACGCGTGACCCGAACTTCAAACATGAAAATTTTGTTAAGCTCAAAGTCTTCTACAAAACTTGCTACCCACATCCACCTTTATAAATAAACACATTAAACTTACGAAATGTACCTGTAACAACACGGTAACAGTACTTATATGCTAATTTCCCCGCTGCCGAACAATGAAGCCATCACTGGTTGGCCGCCATCTTGGCTGCACCGAGTCGATCGATTAACCGAGGGCCTCAATCGATCATGGCGTCCACTATCACGTGTTGGTATTCAGTAATTTATTACATTTGGCCTGAGCTTCCGGACCGAGACGTTTTACTCCTGTCAACACTCTATAAATCAATTATATTTATATTTACATGTTATTTGGGCCCGGTGCCCTGATATTGAGATATCTCACTGTCTATGTCAACAGCTTAGGGATCAATGGATCATATTGAAGATTTAGTATTAAGTTGATCTTGACATCTTTATAGCTTGCAGAGAGCTCTTGGTACATTTTTTCCGTCCAAAAAATGTTTTGGTTTTGCTTTAATTTAAAGTGAGTTTGATTTTAAAAACAGATTTATTTTCACTTTTTTTTTTTGTTCAATTTTCCTCGCAATTTTTTTTCCTTTGATCAAAATAAAGCTCTAGGTTTAAACAACATAAACCTTATAAGTACAAAGACAAATTAAAGAGTACTATTGTCCATTTTCAATAGGTATATAAATTACAAACGGCTACATAATAATGGGCACATAAACATCCCGCGGCTCTATCCGGAGGGGTCTGCCACTCACTGATAGGGGAACATAACAGACGGTGTAGCTTGTAGCACTACTCATGAATAAGTATCTATCTACTGCCATTATCTAATGTCCAATAGAGATTAGTACATTTTTTCAGGTTTATTGAGTACCGAAGTACATTTAGTATTGTATTTCTGGACTTGTACTAAAATATCCTTACTTTTTATTTTATGGGTTAAAGTTGCCTCAACAAAAATGTGTTTTATCGGTCAAAAGCTTCTTCTTATGTAGGTATGTCTAACTGTGATAGAAGCATAAAACATCAAAAATATTTCTTCAGCTTCCAAAACTTTTCTCAATACTCAATTCTTTATTGCATTCCACAAAATTCCCCAGCTGTTTGTATACTTTGCTTTGATCTGAGTCAAATCTAGCATGCTTACACTTTAACTGTCGCGTATGTCATCGGTGATCTACGTTAAACGAGGATTTGCCTTCAACAGTGTTCTTAAACAGTTGGCTTAAACCTACACTTTTATCTCCGATAGCAATTAAATTGGACATCACACACTATTCAGGCGCTCAAGAAGCGTAACATCATTTTAAGTGGAATCTCTATCGCAAATCAAAGTACCTACATATTTATCTAAATGGTAAAAAATAGTGTATTACTCATTGCTAAAAACATATTTTCACAATGACTTGAATTTATGAAGTAGTCTTTCCCTTCTGTCTCTATCTCATTAGTTTATTGATCGCAACCCATCAATTCCCAAGAAAATTGATTATTTAGTTTTTTCTTGTCTAGAATAGTGACAACAATCTAACCCCCTATTATGGTATCATGGAAGTACATTTCTTTACCTATCCTTCGTAGACTGAGAGAAAATAGTGAACATATTTAAATGAATTTTTAAAGCAGGTCTTCAAAAATTTTCGAATTTAAGGTCCACGAACTCGAAGCTAATCTAATCACCGTCAATAAACAGACGAGGGCCCGTCTTATCTGCCAAGATTTGCAACGCAAACAACTGTACAGATTTCGACAGGATTACATTCATATTTTATGACATTTTTACAACTTTATGAATATTTTATGGAACTTTGGACATGAAGCTCTTTTGTTAAAACGTCAAAACTTTATAATCTTTTGAATGTTGTATCTTAATCACCATGTTACAGCTTATTTCAAATATGTATTTAGCTTTTCTAAATATTTGAAAGAGTATAATCAAAACATACTTATTTACCCAGGCGTGAGAATATAAAATGCATTTAATCAGCAGTCACATTGGCAATAAGTATAAAAAGTTTGTTAGGATACTTGGATGCTCTTTCACACAAATATTGCATAAACAAAACCAAATAAAAATTACAATTAGGTTGCTTTTCCACCAGGGATATGCTATGTAGCTATGCTACGGAAATATTAGCTAAGCTGTAACTTATGTGACCGTTTCCACTGATACTAAGCTATGTAGCTGCGTAAGGAAGATGCGCAGCTCGAGTATGCGCTGTATCGATAGCACGCATACATAGCATGCATCTTTCAAAACGTAGCTTAGCTAAGTCGGTTTCCAGTGTTAAGCTATGTATACCAATTTTAATATGATTGGTGGAATCCAAACGCATCAACAGCAACGTAGCATAGCACATCTCTGGTGGAAAAGCACCCTGAGTCTGTAAACACATACGTGATAGTTAGATCTTGTTTTATTCGTTCGCAAAGTCACTAGCAGAACTTAGCATATCACAATCATCGATATCACATTCTATCTACATTGAACGTGAATCACCAGCCAGGCGCTAGTCTATTAGATCTATTCGATAAGATCAACACGAGTAGATAAATGGCCGCTAGCTAATAGAACTATTGATAGCCAATATAATATTGTGATAGACAAATATTTGACATCTCTATTTTAAATAACCCTTTATCTGGCGTGATCGTGATGATGAGCATAAGTATGATAGATAGCAGTTTTCCTGTTAGGTAGCTTCTTGTTAAATACTTAGAATTAGGTATATTTAGTTGGTTGTTAGAAATTAAGACGATTTATTGAACATATACTTTCCTATTTATTAACCAAAGTGTGTCTAACTGATATCATGTTAATGGATCTAGATACACACAGGAGATGAAAGAGAGAGGAGAGACACTGATTGGGTAAATGTATCAGAAAAATTTTAAACATAATTATATTTTTAAAACAGTTACCGGTGGAGTATGCTCGTTCTTCTCCATGCGAAGCTTCACTGACGGCCAGACTGACAGACTATTATTTATCTGTTGCCTTTTCAAAAGTTCCTATTTGTGGTATAGATAGAATAAATGATTTGACTTTGACTTTAAGATAATACTCGTGTAACGTCAACGTCAGAAGAAGTCATCATCATCCTTCTGTGACGTACCTATCATTACGATATCTTACGATGACACTGCTTCCTACGAAGCATGACAAATATGGTAAAGTCTTCTTGACTTGAGATATGGTAAAGGCTGATGATACATTTATCTAGTTTCATGAACTACATGGATCCATACTTGATGATGCTTCTCTTAAAGTTTTGAAGATCAGAATCTGTGTGAGCTGGATAAACCCGAGAAATGGACACTTGTATCGATATACCGATAACATGACATCGTCTGGTATTTCCCAAGATATCAATCAGTCGCGCATCGATATCAATAAAGACAAAGCTGATCTCTATTTGTGACGTAGTTATCTAAGTCTAATGAGATGTTCTACCATGGTCGCGTAACTTAGGGATCATGGTACCGAAGCTCCAGCTCAAAGCAGGAGTAGGAACGGGGTGGTTTTTAGTCAGTAAGAGTCTGACATTCTGGTTTGTCTTACTCAGGTGGGAGAAGTCATTTGATGATTATCCCCCTTTAAAAAAGGGAACTACTATGTTCTCTTCAAAGTCGTACTACCTCTACCAGAGAGGTAGCAAAGAAAATTCGAATATGCTAAATGTTACAGATATGGATAAGTTTGAGGCATATTTGTAGATTATTAATAATGATGTAGAAGAAATAAAACAGATTTAAATATACATATTTTTACAATCAATAGACAGTTTGATGAAATACTTAGTCATTTTATTTTGAATCACCCAAGAAAACTTCGAATAAAATACTCACAATTAACAGAGAGCTTGTTTTACGTAAAATTAATAAAAATGCTGAAATCCTGAAATGAAAATAACGTAAATTTGTCAACTTTCTGCACGTGGAACATTATAATATTTATGTATGTTATAAAGTTACGTAAAACGTCTAACATTTGTTGTCAACTTTAGATGAATTATCAACATTTAGGCTACCTTAATACTCACAAAACACAAATATTTATCTTTATAACTTTCAGATACCAATTATATATTGCAGTAGATATTTATATTTTGTTTGTTTATTGCTTGTCCGTAGCGATTATCTTTATAGCCGCACTCGAGAGTATTATATTTTGAGGCCATAAAGCAAATCTTTACTTAGGTATTTATCGAGTCAACATTTCGATATTTATATTGTAAGCAATATAGTGTGAATATTATATACTTTAAATAAATAATACATGCATAATACAATATCAGTTGAAGAAAACTACAAAACCTAGGTAATAAGCCCATTAAAAATTAGTTTGGTTACATTTATGTATCTGGTAATAGATACAAGCAACACTCCAAATAAACGGTATTAACCTATTACAAAAATAGGATAGTAGACAGAGAATGAAAATTAAAAATCTAATTAGTCCGTCAGTTAGATAATTAAAAAATATTAGACACATATATTTTTTTATTTTGTCATATAACTTCACAATAAGATAAAACGGAGTCCAGCTTCGGAGTCGTTACGACACGTTACCCTATAAAATGTAGTAAATCAATATTTCAAATTAATGTATGTAAGAAAAAAATATGTTTAGAAATAATCTAACAGACAACATTTAAAAAAAAATTAGATAATACCTATATTTATCTAATAATTCATTGTAATAAAACTTCATACAAATTATTTCTTTAACTATGGCCGAAAATTCTTGAAGCAAACCACGAACGCAGTGTTTAACGTGTTAGATATGACGCGGAAAAATCTGTTCTAAACAAAAAAAAATCTAGAAAGATCTAAATCTATGCTAAGCAACTACTGACAATGAGGGGAAGGCTAAACTTTACTACAAAAACAAGTGACGTTGATTTCTGAAGACAAATGCATCATTATCTGTTAAGATAGCGCCGTCGTCTCGTACCTAAGTACTTATATAATGTGATCACATCTCGTGACGTCACCGTAGGTACTCTGATAAATATAGATTTATTTGACAAAAACATGTGTTTTTTGTTATGTACTTAGTACTAACATAGGTTTAGCATTAGCTACAGAGTTACCTAGATGTTTATCGCAGTTGGGATAAAAATGGCTTGATGTGATTCCTATTTCAAAGAAAAGTTTGGAAACGAAGTACTTAGTGATTTTATAGATTTTTATAGACTTTTATGTTTTGCTATAGATAAAAATCCAAGTTGGTTTGTACTCGTAATACCAGTAAAAGATGACCGCAGATAACTTAAAATACATTTGCGAAGGCTAGATAGTAATCTGCTAAGCAAACATGTTTAAAAGGATTTACTAAAAAATCTAGAAATCAAAATCTTTTCGCGATAACAATTTGTAAATGTTGCGTTTCGATAAATATAACGTTTGGTGACGATAGTTATCTATAGCCCGAGATATATCGATTCATACGAGTATCTGCCGTCGCACTGAAGTACCTAACATTGACTTTACAAGCGAATCATCTTTAGATTTCGTTCTGATCAAATCAACAAAGTAAATCGGAACACGTTTGAAGTGTATTTCTCCTGTGTCATCGTGTCGCATTGGGAACCTATATTTCTATAAAAACATACTTATTGCTGCTAACTTTAAAGACTCAAATTGATAGTATTTTGAAACATCATAATTTATTTTATGAACTTTTTCCATCATTGGCCAGAACTAAGAACGATGAAAGACAAAATGGAAATCTGTAATATAAAAATAAGTCGGGTTTTCCTTCCTGACGCTATAACTCCAGAACGAACGAACCGATTTTCACGGACATGCGTTCGTTGGAAAGGTCACGGGCTCCATGAGGTTTATAGCAAGAAAAAAAAAGAAGGAAAACAGGGAAAATCATTGGTGGCGAAACGGAGTTCGTCGAGTTTGCTAGTGCGTTTATAAAAGTATTGGTGCTTTTTAGAGCCTCTCTCCTACCTGGGTTCCCTCTATCTGGCAGAATTTTAATGCTCCGAAATTTGTTTGGCATAACACACCTGGCAGAATCTTATTTGAACGAATATACATATGCCATAAAAATTGTCTATTATATAAAAATAAGTCGGGTTTTCCTTCCTGACGCTATAACTCCAGAACGCACGAACCGATTTCCACAGTTTTGCATTCGTTGGGAAGATCTCGGGCTTCGCAAGGTTTATAGCAAAGAAAATTCGAAAAAACTTCAAGAGAAAAGTAAGAAAACGGGAAAACCATTGGTGGCAAAACGGAGTTTGCCAGGTTTGCTAGTTTAATATAATTATTGTTTTGCCGAATGTTTATATGTCCGAATTTACAAAGGCATACTTTTAAGATGGTAGAATTTTATTTGGCATAATTACGTTTGGCAAAGCTTAATTTTGCATAATTTTGTTTCACATAACGTTTATTTAGAGCGACGATTGTTTGGCATAATTTCACTTGGCATATTAAGAAGATGGTAGAATAAAAGTTAGTGAAGTGACAGAACCGAATCGCTGCAAAACCGACTGCACGTAGTCTTGTCTGCCCTACCCCTAGAGTGCAATTTAAAATCGCGTAGGCGCGGAGTGGCGAGGCGGCCCGCGGGCTGAGGAGCAGGCGGCTATGAGCGAGCCGCCGCTGCTGAGGCTGGCCGGCGAAGCCGGCCAACAAGCCGAAGCTGCGGTGGTGAGCGAAAGCCGTCTGCGACGATTAGCACGCGTGGGGCCGCCGGAGCCCCGCAGCGCCGGAGCCGTGACGGAAACCATGCTTGCTTGCATGCTGTTTGCTTGCTGCATGCTTGCTTGCATGCTGCATGCTTGCGTGATTGATGAGTCTTTCAATTAAAAAGTATGCCAAAAGACGATTCTAACTGTGAACATTCTGAGATATGACGGTTCTACTTTTTAATTATTATGGTTATGAAATTTATGCCAAAAGACGATTCTGGCAGTGAACTTTCTGCAATATGATGGTTCTACCTTTCAATTATTATGCGTATCAATTTATGCCTAAAGATGATTCTGACTTACAAAATTATGCGTTTTAATGTATTGCAAATGATGGTATACCAAATGATTTTCTGCGAAATGAAGTTTCTGCCATGCGTTGTTATGCAAAATAAAATTATGACCAAAAAAATTCTACTAATAAAGGTAGACCCCCCTACCTACTACTACTACTACTCTCTACCTACCTGAAGAATTGTATCACTGTATGAAACTTAAAGATTATTGAAGATATAAGTTTTCTGTGAGGCCAATAGCTGTGTATGTATCGGATAACCGTGTTTACGGCTCGAAGAGCAGAAGTAGGAACGGGGTGGTTTCCAGTCAGAAAAAGTCTGAAACTCCAGGGAGAAACTAATGGATAGTTTTCCCCCTCAAAAAAAAAAAGATGTATTCTGTGTAGATCTCAAAACAAAATAATAGTTATTATCAATCTCGTTCATAAATCTTACGATACATGGTACGAGCACATTTGATTGTTTACAATCAATGGTTTATCATTGTCAATGCTAGCACGAGGCTGAAGGAAACATTTCTAATTCTCTTTATCTCAAGATAGCGCAGATTTGTGATAACTGATAACGGAATCTTACGTGATGGGTATTGGTACACGTAGTATATATTGACATCTCGAGTAAATTGTTGAGATGTGAGGGAGAATTGTTTTCATTTTGGGGTATAATCAGCTGTTTTATATTTTAGGTAACGAGTCAATAGATAGATGTTTTCTCTGATCTCCGTTTAATATTAAATAATGAATTGGAATTTGATGTAAGATTGATTTAACCCCTGGCATTCTGCCGGAACGTAGTTCTACACGAGACGTCATGTATTTTTTATTCTCATCAAGTATATTAAGTATATATGTATTATGTAAATAGTCAAGAGGTCAAGGGTTGCTATTGCTATTTTTACCGCATCCAACTGATATCACACTAATATCATAAATGTGAACGTTTGTTTGGATGTTTGGAACATTGGCCGTCGATTGATGAAATTAGGTACCTATACGGAGAGGATATAATATGAGCTGACTTGTGTGATAGAAGTTTAACCCAGAATTTAACGCGGGCGAAGCCGTTTGCAGAAGAAAAAATATCATAGTTATTTTCAATTTCAGTTTTTCATTAACTAACCCTCAAAGGTTCATTACTTCAAATCTTCTATCTTCAGAACTTAACGTAAGATTCTATAGCAAGCAAACCTAACCTCCACAAGCTTGTTGTGTATTTATTTGCTAAATAACTAAATAAATACTACTTATAGTAGATAAGCCCTCCTCCCGGCGCCCGGCGGGAGGACTCGCGTCACTCCGCACGATTGATCACCTCCCGCGGGACGTGTAGCTACTACCCCTCAACACTTTTTTCCCTATTTTCTCTATTTTTTTTTTTTTTCTACGAAAGGACATCCGGAAGTACGTTCATGTGAGACAGTATTTTTATTTCGAGTTTAGTATTGTTTTTTTTTGGTTGTAAAAAGATTTTTATCATATTTTGAAGTCTGTCAGATTTAAGACATTGTAGAAGTGGAAAGGAAATATTTTATTTAAAAACTTTATGTTTCCCCGAGGAATAGACGATTAATTAATTTTAAAAACATGTTTTACCAACATTATATTTGAGCATTTTGTTTTTTTTTTAAATGACCAATAATCGTATTATTTTACGCAACAAAAACTTATTTTCGTATCAAAAGATTATGATATTCCGTAATTGACAAAGTTTCCCTCCTTCTTGTCACTATACTTAATTTTTTTTATATTAATACTATTTTAATGTATAATATAATATAAGTAGATGATTCACAAATATTCATATCACTAACAAATACATAACAACATGTTAAAAAAAGTATACCCAATATACCTATACGAACAAACTGATACCGAAAAAAAAAATCAAAACAAAAATCTCAAATGTCTGACGACACATCAATTTTCATTTTTTAATTCATTAAAAACCCGACAGTATCTGAAGTATGAAGCCATCATCCCTAAAAAAATTAAAAGGTACATTTACCGTGCGCGTTGATGTCTAAAATTGCGGCGGTCTTAAGCAAATTTGGCGAACAAATATTATTAGGGATTTTCGACGGAACCCTTCGGATTAGGGAGTGACACCCCTGGATTTATTAGCGATGCATCCTGAGTGGATGTGTTGAAAACGTGGATTGTGTAATTTTTTATAATGTAAGTTAAGTACTTAGAAAGCACTTCAAGTTTTATGCGTAGGTGCTACGCTATTTAGATAAAGTACCCTAAGTTTGATTTTTTTTACATGTGAATTTAAAATCCTATTGAATTCTCATATAGACAGTTTTATTTTATCACAACAACAGTGCCGCCAGTGGCCACTGCTGACCAAAGACCTCTTCTCGCACAGAGAAGCTTTGAGCACTGATCACCACACATAAATCATAAGTCCAGGTTTCCTCACGATGTTTTCCTTCACTGTTTGTCTGTGGTGTCTAAATAATCTTAGAAAGTACATATAACTCGTAAAAGATACATTGGTACTTTGCCGTTGGTAGTTTGATTATTTAAATCCTGATAAACTTTATATGCATCTCTACAAATTAATATCTAGGTATTTCTCTAACTCAAATATCAACCTCCTTAACACTAATACATAAGGCTCAATATCCTCTAATCGCGTATGATACGTACATATTTTATTTTACCCAAATCTCCCGAATAAGCCAAACAATTATTCGTTCCGAGACCCTCATGGTACGTTAATAATTCCGGACTAGTAACGTGCATTATGTCGAGCGACGGCCCTATGACTGATCACCGACAACCCTGCCGGGCTACCGGCGAAAAAAATTGCCATAAGTAATATATACGATGAGAATCGCCAGAATTTTTTCGTTGAAAGCTTTCAAAATTTTTCGGTGAGAGATTATTTTGATATGGCTGTTTTAGAGCTTCTTTAATAAGAAAAAAAAGTATATATTTTGGAAACTGCAGTTTTCCAGTGATTTTGATTAACTTTTTTTCTATCTCCATGGAAACTCTCATGGACTTCCCACGTCATGGGGACGATGACCAATTAATTACCTACTGAACAGTTTGGTACATTTTGCTGCATAGGTATAATCTAAGATTTTTTTAATGCACGTTAATAATACTACCAGCGTCAAAAGATATTATACGTAATGCCGATGTCAACAATTTCTCTCTATGTATGAAGATGCCTTAACAAATACAAACATCTTAAGAGAGAGAGTCAAACTTGAAGCTTTCAGTAAAATTAAGACTATACAAACATTCGTTCCAAAAAAAGACGTCAACCGGCAATAGGATCCGGAGCTGCGGACTGTCTAGCGAGTTTACCAGGGCTCCGGCTCGAAAAGCAAGAGTAGGAACGGGGTGGTTTTTAGTCAGTAAGAGTCTGATACCCTCACTCGCCTCGCACAGGACATTGGATGATTTTCGCTTCTTAAAAAAGGCCATAAATGTATGAAGAATACCACTATTCTTCATACACAATATGCTTATAATACATACTTTAAAAATTAACGATATAGAGAATGAAACTTCAATATTAAACCCTTCAAAATGATGCTAGATCATTTTAATATCCGAATATTACTTTATTTAACCAATAATAAAAAAATTAAACGATATCCATCATTGATAACTGTTAACTGACACTATGTGTATATTTAGGATAAGCAGTGTACAATGTACATAAACGTCCTATCTCTGTACATGAATACATGGAACAAACCGTTCCTAATTATAAAACCTCTCAATCATTCCAACGACAGCCGATTGCTAAAAGGAGTGCGCCATAAACACAGACGATTATATTTTTAATAAAAGCATAACTATAACAAGATAACAGCGTCCCCACGTGAACAACAGAGTAAATATTGTAACGCCGATACACTTGATCCCGTAATCCTGCAGCTCCTGTAATGTGCCCTTATCAAGTTATCACCAACCCACGTAATTATTTGGTGACGAAATTTTTAATAAATGTATGTAGTTGTACCGGCAAAGGGAGCATTTTATCTTATACAAATACATTTGTGTGTCGATGTTTCTGAAATTCTGACATCTCTTTGTCTCTTCCCTGTCTACCCACACTTTTATTGTAAGCTTTTGAATTTGCATGTGCAATTGTGCATGCATGTAATCGATCAGTGGTATCAACAGTAGCATTATATGGTAGTCCGCCAACGCAGCTTGTAAGAAACAAACGTATCTACTGAAACCCACTTCATTAGTTCCAAGTGACGTGAAACTTATCAAACTCACCCACAATCTAACCGCAGTAACGGAAGTGCAATGCATCATGCCATCCAGCGGTATCATGTCGTATGATCATAATAATTCCAACGAATCCTTAACAGCCTTATTTATATTCCCTCGCCTACTTTATATGTATGATTTAATTAACCACTCGCATCTCCTGTCAACTCTCCGCGACGAATTGAAACGTCAGCTGCGTATTTTTTTCCATGTAATACACACCCATTTTTCGGTAAAGAATTTAAGCAAACATGGCCGTGTAAAAGCAGAAAAAAAAGTTTATTCGTGAACGCATCTGCCGCATTGTCCAATTTTCGACCAATGGCATCGTCTCCCGCTCCCCTAGCTGTCAGTTGACTGTCAATTGTTTGAAATTCGAATGTTATTTTTTTCTCGTGGTAGGGCGTTGACGCGCCGGTACACAGCCAGTCGTGTAGTACAATTGAATTGATTGAATTATGGTTAATTTGGGCCGCGGCGTATCGTAATGGATTGCCACCCGCATTGTGTCCGGTAAATAAAGGGTCAGATAAATACATACGTTGTGTTGTTACATCTCCCAGGGAAAATACAAAAAAAAAGAAAGTTTGAACAACATTCCAAATGACTAATTATGAAATGAACAACCAAACGTTTTCTAAACAGTGAACTGTATAATAAAACTTTAATGCAGTTTTCGCATCGTACTGTATTGAAAATCTTTATAAACACATGAAGCAATATTTTGACAACCTCTGATAATTTCGAAACTAAGAAATGGTCTCACTACAACAGCAAACTGCACTAAATTGCGCAATTCAAAATAAAAAAAAAATTGATCACAAACATTGACTCGTCTAACTACAAGTTGAAATCATTCCATTATTTGAAATCTAAGCACTACCCCGTTGCGCTAACCCGATTCTCATTGGACAAAAAAACGCAAACACGGCATAGTCGTACGCAAGCACGACCGAGCAAACATTTGCTTGCGATCGCGTAATGGATTAGCGCTGTCGCATCGCCCGGTATACTATTACCACGGCCGCTGGACAAACAACCACTGTCGGTGCCTTTGTGGCCCGCTTTACGCTGACGAGTAGGCGGCTTTACGTTGCATTTCTATTTTTAAAAGATCAGAAGGCTAAGGAAATTTTCTCTCTGTTTTGAATTGAGCGAAAACTCTCCCTTTGAGTAAAATATTTTTATCAAACAAAAAACTGGGCCCAGAAGCGACTTAATAGGGCAAAATAAATCTATTTATGAATGAGTCTATCGAGTTAAATAAGTACGTACTGAAATCAATAAGAAAGAATAAATAGATAGATGCAAGTAGCGAAGCAGTTTACATTCACATTGTGAGCCTTCGCAACAAATTTACTTGATAGAAGTGTCTGCACAATGAAGCGTAAGTATACACACGACAGTAACCTCGTCTCCTCATCTCATAGACAATGCGAGGTTTGGTTCCCTGTCAATATTATCGTGGGCTACGTGCACGCACGTACTTCTGGCTCATTGTCTTATACGATACGAACATTTCTGATTACTATTGAATTGTGTCCACTGAAATTCTCCGACATCTTTAATTGATTTTGTCTGGACTTTATAAGAGACTATGACCTCTGAGTTTGTTTCGGCATTTCTTCTCAGAGTAGTCCGATAGGAAATACCGGCCTCATCTAGTTATTTAAGAGATTGACGTGTAAAAGAGATACATTGTAACCTATTTGCAATTGCATGCATTTATAATGACTTAAATGACTCACGTTCTAAAACGACATTAAAATTATTACAATTCCTTTATCTGATTTGCCAAACAACATTTGAAAAAACCTTAATAACGCAGACCTAAGTTTTCATAAAACTGATAAACTTACTAAATATCTATATAGAAACGCTGTCTTTGTTCTTGTATAGACCAAAGACCAAAGCGTTTATCGACCACTTGACAACTCCCACAAGCATACAATGCAAACCGCGGTTAATTACGATACAACAGATATCGTGAAACAACGGAAACGAGCGCATCTGTCCAGTTTGCTAGCGGCCGGAGCGTTGCGCAAACATACGGACAGACAAACACCCGGCTCTGTTTGATCTGCCAACGGGTTGCTGAGATGGGCAGGCCAGGGACCGAGCTCTGGCTACCATAGCGGCAGGTGTAGATCTATTTGGTGATCAATATCTATGAATACGTGCCTCCAATGCTTTGGCTTGCAACGAAATGTTGTTTGGCGAAGACAATGTCAACTTTGTTTAACATTTCTCCGTTATATTCTAAGATATGTTTAGGAATATGCTTTAGATGGTCATAAGAAAAATCTTCTACTACTAGCATAATAATATTTCAGGTATTTATTTAGTCTGTAACTACTATGTGAGTTTACAACTAATAGTTGATCATGTCAGGCTTCAAAATAAATAACAACTCTTTCTTCTCATACCCAATTAATATTTCCTACTGTTTAATTCCCGACAACATCAATTCCAAACCTATCGCCAGCAAATATATTAATTTCTCCCCTTCCAACTTTGTTAATAAAGAAACAAGTGTCGAAAGGATTATCTGGACAAATGGACGGACTGACGAGAAGGGTATTAGTAGATATCGTGTCATTAGCTGTGCGAGTGTCCGCCTGCTGATGAAGCTTTCATTTGTTATCTTTGTATTTGTAACTTATTTATCGCTCATCTCGTTTCTATATTGTTTTGTCCATTAAGTTTGAAGGTACTTATTTCATTTTCTGGGTCAAATTAAAGTATTATTTATCTTTACTTCAAGTAACATAAATTCAATTTTATTACTCACACGCCAAACATTACCAACAGCGTCTATCATATTTATAAAAATAATGATCCCAAAACCTTGCACATCTTTGTTTAATTAGACCACAAACATTTCACAATTAATTAGCTCCAAGGAATTCGACAAGCACATCGCAAGGCCAATTCTACGAAATCAAAATATTAAAAACAAACCAGACAAATATGAACAGTGCCAATATTTGCGCGAGGTTTAATCCAAACATAATTCTGTACGTGGCTTCGTAGCTGTCTCAGACGTGGTGGGACATAGGATGCTGTCCACCACGAATACCAAACAGACGCGGACGTGTGTACTACAAACAAAGGTATAATAATATAATAACCGCACTGAATATGTTTACCTAAGAACAATGTACGTCGAATCCAAGATTTACCGTGAAACAAGTATGGGCCACTCTTGCACAGCGGGGTGTCGTCTTTAGGCTAATATTGAAATATCTTTTATCTCACTTCTTCTTTTTTTTCTTCAAATGAATTAGAAAAAAGTGACACCTGTCATAAATGGACCCGAGAGGCTCCCACGGACTTTCTTTAGTTTGTACGTTTTAAAAAGATTATCCGTGCCAATGAGATGTTTGGGTAAACAAACCTGTGTGCACAACAAAAACTCATAAACTTCAATAGCCCGGAAAAGGAAGAATGCCAATGTTTACTCAAAATACTTATTCTGAACAATAGGATATTAATCTATGGTATTGCAAGTCAGCGCAAACGTTCTACCTGTATATAAAATGAATATCTATCTATAGACATTTTAGCCTAAGACAATATTGAACGAGTGACTCCTTAAAATATCCGTTTTGTCCTAAATTAAACTTTATTTCTTTTGTTTCAGCTCCCAAATTGATGATTCCTCCGACGGAATTCGTCAGTCAAGGCGGCATCGGCAGTCCACAGGAAGGTCTGCGAACACCCACTGGCAGCCAAATGCTGGCCAACCCTCTCCTCAACCTGAACAACACCGGCCGAACCAACTTCACCAACAAACAGCTCACAGAACTTGAGAAAGAGTTCCACTTCAACAAGTATCTGACGAGGGCGAGGAGAATAGAGATAGCCTCCGCCTTACAGCTCAATGAGACTCAGGTCAAGATATGGTTCCAAAATCGACGAATGAAGCAAAAGAAGCGGATTAAAGAAGGGCTGATAGTTGCCCCCGAAGTCGCCCCCACCTCGACCTCCCAACCCAGTGTCGTAGGCTCCAGTGAGAACAGCCGCGAATCTAGCTAAATCCATTGTTTTCAAAGACGATTATTCGAGTGAACTGTTGGTCTTATTGATACGCAAAATCATAACGTTTTTATCATTTTCAAAATGTTGACTAGTACAGAATAGATTATGCTCTTTTGTGTGGTTTGGTGTCTTGATTTTTATTGTGTTCATTTTATTTACGAATCCATGTTTAGTAGCTAGATCATATTATTACAATAGTTGTAATATTACTCTGGGAAAACACCACATCTGTGTCAACTCTCTGAAAGCTTTTACAAAATAAAAAATACGTGTTGATACATAAGTTTCGTACCTAACGTTCAAAGTTCGAATGAGAGTGCAAACAAACACGATGACAATTTATACATATATCTGCTTATCCTGAGACAGGATAACACCAGATCAAAAATATAATAACTGCTGCAAATAATATAATTTCATTATCCAATGAAAATTAGATAGAGCGTAGATTGTTTTTAATGAAACATTTGTCTTTGAAAATAAAACTTATATCAGAAGAGATTATTGTAATGTTATTGTAAAAGATATAAAGGCTCAATTAACCTGACTAGTGTAAACCAACGGATGTGTCAACGTAATGAATTTTCTTAGAATTTAAATGTAAATTTCAAATCATAAGCTAGGTGTTACTTGTAAGTTCAGCCGCTGTTCTACTAAAATGCTTTTAGGATCGTCCATTAGGAGATACATATTTAAGAACAATATCATTAGGATTTGTATTTTTTTATTTATTTTTAATGATCCTTATTACTTCTAAACCAAAGCTTGTTTTTGTTTAATTTATTTTACAAAATCAGTAACATGTCTGAATGAATGTTCTGTTTCTGCATTAATATTGTACTTTCATGAAATCTTTTGCCTTTGATTTTATTTTGTACGTCTTCTTTTATATTGCTGACATTCGTATTAAATGTTTAAAACATTCATTTGTAATGTAATTGACTGTGATTTCAATACCTTTCTGCATTGTCCGATACATATTTCCATCTGCATTTAAACTCCAGTTCTCTTGTATGGACTGTTTCATCACTATGATGGGCTACACTCAATATATTTATTAAATTCCTGCTTTCTGCTTTACATAAGTGTGAAATTCCTTTAAAATTATTTGTTAAGATAAGACTTTCTTTGATTGGACATTATCTATCTTCGTTACTAACATTTGCAGTTTTGTCTACATTGAATAAGTTTTTCAATAGTACGTTGACGATACTAGTCTTTAATTTTGTAACTATATTGTGTACAAATAGTATAATGTATATACCAGTGGTGTGTTAGGTCAGTCTGAGTGTAAATTATGTATTAAGATAGTGTCTACTACTTTTATCATTAAATTAATTGTACCTATTTTCATATCTGAAGTTTTATTACCCCCACTGATTCTGAATTTGATCTAGTTCAATTTATCTCTTCAAAAAATAAAACCTCAAGAACTAGAAAAAACGTTCCTGACAGACAGACTATCACTCCTTTTACTCCCCAAAGACAAAATGTGGGAGAGCCATGCTTCGGCACCAATGGGCTGGCTTAACCGGAGTAATACCACGGCCTCACAAAAAGTAAGGTTACCGGAGGCCCTAATCTTCCCAATCCTCGATGTCCTAACAATCTCTAAATTCCTAACCTCCATAAAGCCGGCAGCGCACTAGTAACGCCTTTAGAGTTTCGGATGTCCATGGGCGGCAGCGATGCTATGCTATGAGCTATGATCTCATAGCTCATAGCATAGCAAAATTATAATTTTGAAAACTATCTGAAATATTTTTCAAATTGGAGTAGTACTACAGATTTAAATAGTTTACGAATTTGAGCATAGATTGTCTGGAGTAGGAAAGGGAAATTGGCTTAATATGAAATAAAATGTAGTCTAAAATACATTTACAAAAAATTATAAATCCTGACAGGTCACAATATAAGCCACAATTAAAGATAATAGGAGATACAGGAGAGTGCTGAAACGCAGATCTACGCGAGACACAATGTATTTTCTATTGTTGTCTTATGTACCTGCATACGCTATGTCAAAGTGATTTATTTCTGGTACAAACAAATAAAGTATCCAAAGGTCTAAAATTTACCTAAAATCATTCGTCATCTTTAAATATTTACTTTGATATAACATAACATTAATTGAATACCTAAAGTAGAAGGCAGACAGAGCATACAAGGCAACACCCTGAATATCTAACTATGAGAAGTAACATTGGACTATTCAATGATCGAAAATCTATGAAACATGAAGATTGGAATAATAACTGGCATAATATGGTAAAATGTATCCATAATTGAAAGAAAGAAAAAACATTTATTTCGCGCACGACAATAAGAAGTATTATAGGCACATGTTCATGTTTCAAATAAAGCAAGCAAGCAAGACAGAGCCTTACGCTAGTATTCTACTGGCCCCTTCTATAATTGGGTAAAAAGAGAATGATTAAGAAAATACATAGACTCAGACAGCATCTTTTAACTCAACTGTCCATAGGCAGTAACGGTGGTGGATGATTGTCTGTTGTCTCTATTTTAAATCGAAAGATAGATTATAGAGTTGCAGTATGGGGTGTGCGAGCCTGTGGTCCTAATAAAATAAACCATCTACGATTTCCAAGAATGTTTTCAAGCATGCAGAGTAGGCAGGGCAAATGCTTTCTAAAGAGTTAAAGAGGAATACAATGCATTTGTTCAGAAATAGTTCAATTCCGGCAATAATGGTTTAATTCCGCAAGTGCGAGTTCCGGGCAAGGCGTCTCCGGTTCGATTCTCGGGTCTGGCTCAGTATTGCTGGGAGTTTTTGGTTTTTCGAAATTTTCTTAGTAGTACCACAAAGTCTGGCATTGTGCCCAGTATATGGGAATAGACTCACCCCCTATTACATAGGACCTATAGCATATGATGAAAAATGGGTTGTACATTGTACAAAGCCTTACTTTGGTCATTTCATTCTTATAACGATTAAATGAAACATGTAAAATTATGGTAAATATTTAACATTTATTAACAAAACATGTAACAATATCACATCAAAGATATTTACTTAGAGAAACATAATATGTTAAATTATTACACTAAACAAAATACTTTATACAAATGCAAATAAAAGCATGTAAAATCAAACTGGCCATAATATCACAGCATACATTCAGCGCCATCTTTTGTCAATATACCCAAAATCAACTTTTACAAAGAAGATACACAGTCATGTTACTAACGACATCTATTGATAAAGTCGAACAATTTTCAAGAACAGTGGGATCATATTAGTTCAGTGGTAGATTAATGATCCTAGATGGCAGCACTAACTTTAATTTAACAGATATTATACACGTAAAGACTTGAATAAAAGATTCTATGAAATTTCATAGGACCAATATTCATGATGTTATAAAGAAAGTTGTACACATGTTTCACTGTAAATTGAATCCTTTTGAACGACATTAACGTTTATTTTGCAAAACCACTATACCTAATCACTATGTTTCACTAGTACCACTACGGCTCTAGTCCACATCACCGACGACATACGATCTGGTATTGAAAATGGTAATTTAACTCTCCTCACGTTGCTAGATTTTAGCAATGCCTTTAATACCGTCGATTTCGACATACTGCTTGGAATACTGAGCTCTCTCAACATATCTCCAACTGTGATTGATTTCTTTCGTAGTTATACCTGTGTGGCCGCCGGCAGCGTGTTGCCGTTGAGGGTTCATACTCTTCCTGGTCTGATACGGCTGCTGGCGTACCACAGGGGGCGTTCTTTCTCCTTTACTCTTCGCAATTTTTATAAATTCTATCTCTAATGAACTTCTCTCTTCCTACCACCTGTATGCCGACGACCTGCAAATTTACTCACAAGCACCTCCTGATGAATTTTCCGAAGCAGTCAAGATGGTTAACACTGACTTGGCTCGTATATCTGAATGGAGTACGGCCTACGGCCTAAAGGTGAATCCCACGAAGACCCAGGTCATTGTTGTCGGTAGCCCTCGTTTACGATGCAAGATTGCGTGGACACAGATGCCACCCATAGTTTTCGACGGTGCTACAATACCATATAGTGGTACTGTAAAGGACTTGGGTATTGTTTTGGACCAAGACTTTTCCTGGGGACCTCAACTAGGACAAGTCAGTCGAAAAATGTTTGCATCTGCGAAGTCTATGTGCAGACTTCGTAACTTTCTTCCAACTGCTACTAAAATTGCGCTAGCTCAATCACTTCTCCTTCCTATTCTCGATTATGCCGATGTCAGCTATCCGGATCTTACCGAAGCGCAGTTAGATAAACTTGAGCGACTTCAAAATTTTAGTATAAGGTTCATATTTGGATTACGCAAATATGACCACATTTCCGAATATCGCACGAAACTCAAGTGGCTGCCGATTCGCCTTCGCCGGAATACTCATATCTTATCTCTTCTATACAATATACTGTTCAATCCTGCTACCCCCCATTACCTCAAGGAACGTTTCAGGTTCTGTCATGACACACATTCTAGACCAGTACGGTCATCGGAGAGACTCAAGCTTGAGATGCCTCAACATGAAAGCAGAGCCTTTGACCAATCTTTTACGGTTCGAGCCGTGCGGCTGTGGAATGCGCTACCGCTTTTGGTGAGGCAGGCACAGTCGCTCGCTTCGTTTAAGGTGCTCGTGAAGGATCACTATCTTTCCAAGCTGTAACACAGCGTCATTATTTCCTTCAGTCGCAGTCGTTTTCTTTCTGCTATCACATCTTCTTGTCATATGTAACATAATTATTATTTCTTGTGTATATATGTCTATATGTATGTATGTATGTAGGTAGGTATGTATGAATGTATGTATATGTATGTATTTGTGTATGTATGTAATTGTATATTCATTTATATGTAAGTACACCCAGAACCACCTCCACTAACATTCACCATCTCCGTCCACCCAAAGGTTGCCTGGAAGAGATCGCTGTAAGCGATAAGGCCGCCTTTGTACCCTACCATCCACTTAGCGCTACTTGTATTTATTTGTCTAAATTGTAAAAGGTGTACAATAAAGTTTATATTATTATTATATTATTATATTTCTCCGAACAATAGACAGGGGGTTTGCGTATCTTAATTAAATTAATAGATGTCCATGTTTGTACATTAAGTTTTGAACGTTATGATGCTTGGTATTTTGTACATTACACACACTTACATTAACTACTTATGCTTTACTTAAAATGTATATTAATATTCATATGTAAATTGACTATTATTACTATTTACAAAAACTTTTACTTATCATAATTAGTATCTAATTGTGCAAATTCCACTACTTAGCAAAAACTTAATAACTAAAGCTAATCTAGGCTAAACTAAGTATTACTTGCTAATAATTTCATACTTCAGATCGTTGTCGGTCAGTTTCTGTATGAGTGTGGTGTTCTTGAAGGCCGAGCCAGGTGACATCACCCCCCCACTGAAATCCAAAATATTTTTATTTAACAAAGTAAAAAGTAGAGTAGGTAGCTTACAGGACTTGCAGTAGTGTGAATAATCCTGTAGTAACGAAACAAATATAAAAAAATACTGTGTTGATTGAAGCACCATAATAGTGGTTATAGCCACTGCCCTCTTATATGATGAAATCAGGTGATGTATGGAGAGGTAAGAGTATCACACTCCCTTCAAAAGCATCATCTTTCTCCCTTAAAAGCTAGGCGTCTTTCGAAGATTTCCTGATCACCAAAAAAGAAGGTAAGTAAAGAACAGCAAAGCGGCACATAAGGACATTTCTCCTCATCACCAAAAAAAGGTATTTTTGTTCTTCTTTTGTTGTTAAGTTGCCCCACACTAGAATTTTCTCCTGTGTCGTGACTGGGTTTACAAACATCAATTTCGCATACAAAATAAATGACACCCAAACCCAGAACAACAATTAGTGTATCACCCAAAGGTAGAACAGTATACTGACGGTGCGGGCAGGTGTTGTCTCTCGGTGAGCAGGGTGTGTGCACACAGCAGCACCGACACCACGGTGGCTCCGTACGCCGGGTTCTTGCCGGTAATCTGCAAGTTATACAACAATTACATTCATGTATTCTATATGTTTGAGTACCTAAATGAAAAATGTATTGCGATAAATGTTTCGTTTGTAGCGCTAGTGTGCAATAAAAGGATTATGAGCTTTTTAGTCTTTGACTGCCAATAGAAAACAGTTGAAAGCAAATACTCAGCTAACGTCGGTCACCAATGACCACCACGGCGTTCAATGTGTTAAACTTCTGAACGAATTTTTTGCTGTTTTCAACAGGGAATGGAGAGGATCTTAGGGAATTAATGAAAGGTGGGGTTGAAAAGGATCCTTGGGTAAGGTTTAAGTTAAGGGATAAGGTTTAAGTTAAGGAAAGGGGGGACGAGAATAAGGTTTAAGTTAATGATGAAAGTTTGAGCTCCGCAACTGAAGTAGCAGAGAGCCAGTCTAAGAAATGTAATACCTAACTAAACTATAGACACAATCAACTATGAACACACACCTTAGCGACAACAGTTTTGGTGGGCAGCGTCTTTTCAACATCAGCTCCCTCGGGCCATCCTTGGCCAACCATCTCGAAAGTGAAGTTCGAGTTATTCGTAACATTAGCAGTGGGGCCTTCCTTTGTCACATACCCCCCTGACCAGTACTTCGGATTATTCAACAAATATTTCCTTGTACACTCGCTCCTAGACATGACCAGTACAGTTAGAGCTCTCATTGCGACGCCCATGGACCGCCAGAAAGACCCAGTCTTGAAGTAAGCGTTGAACTGCACGGGGCGTTGTTGTTCGTTCTGGTAGAGAAACTGCTGCGTTCGGTATACTACTGATTCGTCAGCTCCGGGAAACTCGAGGTACCATTGGTCATCTTTTTTGGTCATGCTCCTGGAAATCAAAATGTGTGTTTGTATTCACAAACTGTATTCTTTATTTTTCTCTTAGAATTTAAATGTTAAGGTTGCTAAATAATGTTTACATTCTCTTTTATTCTCAATTTTCTAGATGAGAAAACATCTTTTGTAACAAAATCTCATAATATTATTTTGTATAACAACTCACTTTTGTTTGACGACAGGTTTCATCTGCGGCGCTGGTTCGGGGAACAGAGCCTTACGAAGTCTCGGCATTTCATTTATAAATGCAGCACTGAAATAAAACGAAAATCTCATGAACTCTGGAAAACAGCATGAACTAAAAGGAACTCTTAATAAGATACAATTAACGACTAATTTCATTCATCATCATCATCAGCCTGAAGTATGACGTCCACTGTTAAGTAAAAGCCTCTCTCTCTCTCTCTCTCTCTCTGAGGATATCTTTGCTACAATTCTCACGCTTGGCTTGGAGGCTTAGATTCGTACTAGGGTCAATAAAAATTCAGATCAGCGCCTCTCGGTCCCTCGGTAGCTTTAAACTTTAGGACATTCTCAAATCCAGACAAAATTAAAAAAAAAAAAATAAAAAAAATAATAAAATTTATTTATTTTCCACCATATTTATACAGACATTGGTCTTAAAAACTAAGCTTATATAATAATTAATTAATAATATAATAAATTCTGTAGCAAGTTACACGACCAGGTTTAAAACAATTGAAATAACAAGTAAATTAAATTAAATTAACAATTAAAGTCTAATTATGAGATTAAACTGTGGTAGAGCAGAAAAGCAGAGAATATTGTAATATTTGTCTACATAACAGAAGCACTTACCCATATACAAATGACTCCCAGGTGCCAGTGCCTATGACTCCATGTTCATCCGCTTCTGCGTGAACTTCGGGGGGTAAGTACATGCTGAGGTACGAGTCTATGGAGTTCAATGTTCCTGTAAACCAAAAATGAGGTTTTGTGGGTACTAAAGGTTGATGTTAAAACTACCTGAATAATACCACTAAAGGATATTTTATGGAGTCTCTCAGTGGAACAACTCGACTGAAACTACCTTTCGTATTGCTTTCGGCAATTCGAACTAAAAAAACTTGCTCGTAGAACTTGACCTGACTTGACAGACAACTTATTTATTTAAATAAAAAAGAAAATAAACGTCCGAACTTAGTACCTCCTCCATTTTTTGAAGTCGGTTATAAAATAGACGTCGTTTTGTGAACTTCAATAAGTTTCATGTCCTAAACCTTCACCTGCAAGGTCGTGCCTTTATTGTTTTATACCTTGTAGATAATGAATCAATACTTAGAAGTTAGAACATTCAACATACCTTTAAAGTTTTGTTTGAGGAAGGTGACGCCCATATCAGCTGGGATACTGTCGAAGCCACACGCGCTGATCACGAACACTCCCGCCTCGCGAGCCTTCTCATCGTAACGAATCTGCATGAGGTCCATAAACTGGAAAAAGAAGAGCCAAATAATCTTAATCCCATAAAGTAAAATCTATTTCCTTTCGTATCATTCCTCATCCAGTAATGCCACCCATTATGTCCTCTCCAATAGACTTATCCGTAATCGTGAAAAGACAGACACGACTCTGAATTTTGAGGTAGGGTAGGAAACGAGCAGACGGATTAATTACCAGATTGTGAGCAATTAGTCACTGTCGTCAGAACGCAGAGGTGTTTTAAGCGCGTTGCAATTACTTAGATAATTATGTATCATCATCTACTAAGTTATATTGTAGATACCTGTGGTTCCCCAGTAATATCCACATAGTTGGTCTTGCTCTCGACGGCGGCCTTGACGACAGGCTCCCCGTACAGGCGGTAGGGGCCGCAGCAGTTGATCAGCACATTGGTCTGCGCGCACATCTCACGGAGCGACTTCTCGTCACCGACATCTGCTACTATCAGCTTGATGGCGGATAGGTCTTCGCCTAGAAAACACCCATTAAGATGTCGTTATCAACAACCTGAATAGGCCTGAGGTTCAGGCTACTGAACAAAGCTTTCACGGCGGGCAGCGCCGTATCGGTTAGCTACGGTTATCTGAAAGATGATGTACAGCACTACTTGGAACCTATTGCATTTGTATACTGTCTAGGTTTTGGGTCTATTTCATTATCTGTTTAATATTATTAAGTACTATTACTAACCATCAATGTAAATAAATCAGAATTTGATTATAACTTTCGTGAGGAATACTAAATTAATTATTATGTTATCGATTTCAAGCCATGTTAAAGGCTAATTTTCATGAGCAGCATTCCGCGACACACGACGCGGCTCTAGGATGGCTTGAAACTATTCGAGTCCCTCGCCAAACAGTTACGTGAGTAAGGCGATAACATAATAATTAACCACTTGTATGTCGGTGTATAAGACACAATAGAAAATACATTGTGTCTCGCGTAGATCTGCGTACCGACAGACAACGGGTTAAATCAGATTGTAACCGGTAGCTTGTACGTAGTCATTATATTCTTAGGAAAAATACCCACAATCCTGCATCATTCCTTGGCCACTTAATAAAACTATGTATAAAGTGTATCAAAGTCTATAATTTCCTCATAAAACCTAAGCATTATGAACATGTCGTGCTGAAACTAATTTAAATCAAACATTGACTGCCCACACTAGTGCCATAGTACTTGTAGACCATGACGCCATCGATGTGTTCTCTTGACGAGTACTGGACAAATACGGTAGTCTACGTAAATACTACTTTATAACTCTTTACACAAGTACATAATGTATTTGTATACAACAATAGCAATATTAAAAACACAAATAATTTTCAGTTTTTTTCCAACATAACCTTGCATTTTTAAAACGGAGATAACCTATTTAAAAAAAAACAGAATTTGCTAACCTAGATAGTGCTTATATGTTTATTTACTTCGTGTAAACAAGAAGTCATCTACCTATATGAAAAAGTTTTCTAAATTAGGTAACCACTTATTAAAAAACCAATAGAAACGTTCAATAAAAGATATTTAGAATAATTATTATGTTTGAATCATTCATAAACATAGCCTCTACATTACGTACCGTAATTAAATAAACAAACAACATGTAGGTACAACATAATACAACCTTTATAATAATAACAACAAAATGATAAATAGCCGGCTACTTACATAAAAAAACCTTATTTACATATGTTTGTCCAATGTCCACAAAGCATTTGTATTTGAAATAATTTGAATCAATATTTTTCCTTAAGCTGCAAAACATGCATAACTACATTCCAATTAAATATAAATAGATACATACATAGGCAATAATCTATAATATGTCTAACATAATATACAGCGTGTAACAAAATACCCTTATACATCAAGCAGCACTGAAGAATACAGGTTGAATAGAATCTCTACACAAAGTTTCAGCTTAAAATACGATAAAAAAAAATTGGTACCAAATACTTGGTGTCGCATGGTTCTTGATTTTAAATCATACAAACGTATCACAACACTACAGGGGTCACTCGCTAATATTACGAAACATTTCTTCTGTAAATCTGATCGCCTAGTACCTGTATCTACCTAATTTTGATGTTCGGTTTCTGGAATTTTATGTATTGGAAAAATTCATAACTTCATTCCATGTAAAACATGAATTTAAAAACTCTTCCCGTATCGTTTGTTATGTTATCTAGAAACCGTGCATTTGATATGTTTACCCTATTTTTGTTACACCGTGTATAAGCTACTATAAAAAAAAACTTATAACGTTTGTTTCACGAGTGGACAACGTGGGAACAAAAAGTGCTTCGTCATCGTGATCCGACCAAAAATTAATAAAATTATCAAAACACACGGTGCGTAGGTCGTTATTAATGTATCTGAGTATCTATTTAGCTGTTTATCAAATCTGAGAATCTTTTTTTATGAGTATTTTGTGTACCTACCTATTGTAAGTTTAATATCGTTGGTTGGTTGATTACTACTTATCCCATGGGAATGCGGGTGAAGCCGGTACAGAAACTAGTAAGACATATAACCCAAATTCGGAAGCGATTCTTTCAATTTAAAAATGAGTAATCGATTATATCAACCTTAAACCTTAAATTAGATGCTCTCATTGACCTCGGCAAACCTAACTTTAAATGGTGTGACCACACTATCGGTTACATACTTTCTTAATAACAGCTACGATTATAGACATCGTTTATAAAACCAGTTCTTCAATGATGTCAAACCTTCTTGTTGCTGAGGAGTACCTACTTAACTGAATTTGTGCGTGTTAGGTAACGTAGCACTAGGTACTTAATTTTATTTATTTCGTGGATTAGGTAATTTTCAAATTTTATATTTTTGTAAATCTTGACTGCCTCGTTGGTCAATTGGTCGCAAATGCAACTGACAAGGGGTCTCGGGTTCGAATCCCGAGGCAAAGTAGACGTGACGATACTTATTTTTTTAAGCTTTCCAATCGTATCCTTACTATAGAGCATACATGCAAGTCTGCTTAGTTAACCCCTTTGGAGAATTATAATAATATAACATACTTATACAATGTGATAGGCGTGGGACTTCTAACCCGTTAAGGCTGAGTACTACATCTAATTTTATCGACAAAAAAAATAATATGGGGGTTGAACCCCTAATTGAAAATATAGGAAAATAGTGATTTTTTCGGTAAGAATAATTCACAAATTATTTTTTTTCTCACCAAAACATTATCAAACATATGAAAAAAGTAATGAATTAGTTAGCCAAGGTTATTAGCTACCGTTTGTCGTCTTTTTTTTGTTTCTACGACGCATACAACCTTTGATATCAAAAAAAGTAAAAAAAATATTAAAATGGCCATAATTTTTAGGGGGAGGGGATTCGACCCCTTCGACCCAGGACTTTTGTCGTTAAAATTAGATGTAGTATTCAGCCTTAACGGGTTAGAAGTCTCGCCCCTATCACATTGTATACCTAGTGTTTATGTATTACATGCAGCAATGTGGTTTATGCCTTTAATAGATAGTTATTTTTAAAGAACGATATGTTTGTATTTAATTATTAATCATAGCTCGCCACTAGCCATTTGATCAAGGCAGCGATAAAAACTAGTCGATAGCGTTTTTGTTGCCCTCTGAACTTTGGTTTTCCGTCTCTTGGCAAAGTCAAAGTAAAGATTTTTATTTTAAAGACATTATGTAGAGACGTTCCTCTACAGTTCAGGCTGTAGTACAGGCATGAATTTGTTTGTTCTTTAAACACATAGATAATTTCAAGCCTGCAAATGCACGCTGGTTGCACTTACCTAATATATAATAATTATAAAAATGAATCTCTAAATGTGTTGTTAAGATGGCCCAAATCTCGAAAACAGCTGAACCGAATTCGCTAATTCTTTGATGTTGAGTTTGTTATTGTTATGAGAAATTACAAAAATGTCCCAAGTAATTGTCAAAATAGCAAAAAATCGAAATCATAACATCCGGATGCAAATATCCAAGACCTCCAGTTCGCTAATCTGGCGACTCCTCACTCAAAAAGTCAGAAATAATTTGCTACCTATTTAACACTACAAAGTCCATCCTTTAAGGAAAATTGATGGAAAATTGTAGGTACTGTATATCATTTACTCGTCTACATAGTAATTACAGTCCACAACAATTCTGACCACAACACACTTCTACTGCGCATGTCTGTAAAGGAAATTTCAGTGTTATAACCTTGCCCTTCTCCGTAGTTGACTCACCTTTGTGAACTATCGACTATTTCTATTCAGATTGCTGTCGTACTAACCCTTTTCTGAGGTTTCACTCGCTTTTATTAATCATATAAAAATTGAAGAAAAGTTAAGTATCATACAAAAATCGTATGTATTAGTAGTAGTCAGAAATATTACCGAATGATGTTTATCATTAGAACTTGAGACGGGATATTTACCATGTTTATTTATAGCTATGAGTTTCCAATATCGGCTCTGTTGATTTGTCTGCTAATAAATATCCACCCGCATACACTCCAGTTCATCCGTGATCATGACGCTTGCAACAGTGCCGAAATATCGTAAACTCATCGATATTTCGGCATTGTCAAATCGTACAAATAGTTTTCAGATACACAGCAATCTACATATAAAGTGAAGAGATTGCTTATTTATTTGAACGCGCTAATCTCCGGAACTACTGGTCCGATTGAAATAATTATGTTTGTATTGTATAGTGCATATATTGAAGAAGCTATAAAACGTCACGCTATTATCATTAGGAGCCGAGTAGAGCGAGTGAAACTGCGTCGAAGTGCGACATGCCCAGTCATTTTGTCAACCGTTCAGTCGAGTCATCCTAAATCATAACACACTTATCGCAATAGATAAAGATTACAAACTATTATCATTTAGATCACGGTTTAAAGTTCACATACACCAAGTAAATAACAATAACGAGTATATAATTACATAAGGTCGCATCTAACAGATTGAAGAAGTGTATAAAAAATGTGTTTACTCCTAGACTCATTATTGTTGCATACAAATTGTCTTGCAACACGGATATGCACAATTATAGATAATTATATTTACAGAGTAACTAACATTTTTTTTCTCTTTATTGTCACTTTTTGTTTTTTTTTTTTTATTTATTTATTCTGCTTGTGCTAAATAAATATTTTTATTTTCTTTCTTACTATTTACATGAGCTACACTTAAACTCATCATCTCATTGGTAATCTAGCGGTATAGAAAACTGACATATTCATGCGTCTTTTCTTATTTTGTTTATATTAAAACGTTTAGTGTAATTTGTGAAACATTGTTATGCAACGTCCAATATCCCTATTACAAAATATAGAACATTTAAATTTATTTATAACACATTAGAGGCCATGTCGGACAACGCTGATCGACGCTAGTGGAGACCCTTATCAATTTTTTGTTGGCAGTAAAAGCGGCTTTGGGATCTACCGTGTTGAGTAAAAATAATTTATGTCGTCCCTAACTACTCTACAATACTAGCATAATGTCAACTAAGTATGATGTATAAAATATCGATTTTAGCTTATGACGAAGCTGTTTTTGAGTTCAGAGTAATATTTCGAGGTTGTGTACATAATTCTTAAGGTTATACACTATTTGTGACGTTAAAGTCAGAATTGATGTTCCGTTATACATATAATCGTGACAAATAATGCATATTAAGAATAATGCAATGAAATGTAATATGCAATACAGAAACATTATACATAATTACTTTTGAAAAAAAAAACTAATTTTTCACAAATGTTAAATTACACTTATGTTAAAATTGTTACTAGTTACTAATGATTTATGCTTGGGAGCAATGAAACGGAACCATTAGCTTTTTTCCTTTTTATTTCTTGATAAATATTTTTTTTAAATGGGAGTATTTTATTGTAAAACTAATGTTATTTTGTAGTTATAAAGAACTCTTTAAAATGAAAAATCTCGAATGATAAAGTGTAAATAAAAAGGAAGAAAACACAGATATAGATATATCTAGGTATAAGTACCTGTGGAAGAAAATAAATTTCGTCTCAAAAATGACATTATACTGTGTATGTTGGTTCCTTCTTGCCCTTAAATAGGTTTAGTCTCAATAAGGCATTTTCAGGTTTTTCCTACGACATTTATTTATCTGAATAGAACGGTACAAACCAATGACATTACTGTGTACCTACCTACAGTCCATTTAAATTGCGTTACTAAACTCGTCACAATAAATATCGATTTTAATACGACCTCATGTCAATTTTAGAATAGCTTTCATGATTGAGAATGCTGTTGTTCTCAATGACCATTTCCATCGCATCGATAAATTAATATTTAGGTATACTCGAGCAGTACTACCTATAATAAGTATTATAATTCAGGAAAATAAACATATAGAAGCACTCTAAAGTTTGCTTGCATTTTAAAACAATCCAGAATTACGACAATCTCTTAACGATACAATAAGTATATTAGGATACAATGATCATAATTACCAGTTTCTTTAGAGATTTCTGCCATCAGAGCGCTGAGCTTCGCCTGAGACCGTCCAGCGACTCCCCAGGTGCCAAAGTCATACTTCTTGGAGAGCCTCGCCAAGTGGACGACCACCTGCTTCCCAGCGAGACCCGTAGCGCCGAATATCACCACGTTTAACCGTGACATCTATTCACAAACATAATATCTATACTTATCTTATTTATTTATATTGGTTTTTACTATATAACGCTATTTTATTTTATTTAAGTGTGGGAGAGCCATACTTCGGCCCGAATGGGCCGGCCCAACAGGAGTGATACCACGGCATCACCGAAAACTGACTGACTTCCCAATCTTCCCAATCCCCGATTCCCCAACAACCCTTAAATTCCTAACCTCCAAAAGGTCGGCAACGCACTTGTAATGCCTCTGGTGTTTCAAGTGTAGGTACATGGGCGGCGGCGATTGCTTACCATCAGGTGATACCTTTGCTCGTTTATGGTATGTTCCATAAAAAAAGCTAAAGACTTTGTTTGTTTGAATGTGCTTATCTCTGGAACATCTGGTTCGATTCGAAAAACTTTTTATAGTTAAGCTGTATTACTCAGATCTCAAGAACTACATTTAAAATTACTTATGTAAAACTTGTAAGTAACATTTTAAATCATCAGCTCTTTCCCCGAGTATCGTACACCCGTGGAAAGAGTATAGCATACAGCGTAAGTATCCACTATCCACTATGGTAAATATTATTGAATCCAACAAAAAATCTTTACTTTTCATAGATTTTGAGCCGACTTCTAAAGCAAAACAACATCGAATTATTCTTCTCATATCTACTAAAGATGGCAAACTACTTAATCATTTATAATTTGTATCCAAAAAGGTTATAAGGCATTCGGACAGGTTTTGAGCGACTTTATAAAAAAAGCGGTTTTGACCGTCACATAACTTACAACATACTGAGCTATTCAGATAGACACCTTCATAGTTATGTTTTTCTTTGTCAATTCAATAAGTAAAATAGATATTAATAAAATTAATTTAATTGCTAGCTACTTCTGCACAATTTCACCCGCTCTGCTGGGCTCCTTTTGATTAGGTGATTTTTTGAAATCAGACCAGTAGTTCCGGAGGTTAACGCGTTCAAACAAACAAAATCCTCAGCTTCATAATATTAGTGTAGATTGAGTAACAAGAAGTCCGTAAAAAAAATCATTAAAAAAAATCACTAAAGACACACCAAATATTTATATAAACCAAATATCTGGCTGAAAGCTCTATTTTCTTTTCTAGTTATTATTTATATTTTAGCACCTAATAGAAATAAATATTTCCAAAAATATATTTTCATTTATGTAAATAAATGTTAAACGATTATTAATACCACTACAAAAAAAAGATTTCATCACAAGCTAACACTGTTTGAAAAAAAATAACTCACCTTGTTTCAATAATATTACGAGAATCACAATTTAAAAAAATCTATTATCTACGTAAAAAAAATATTTTTAAAATTGGAATATTTTCCCGCCGCGTCACACGTCATAGACGAATGTAGCAACCGAGTGAACTAATAAAATAGGGCGGGGAAGCCGCGTATTATATTAATCGGACTCATTCAAATCGAGTCGAACTTTAGAACCATGACTTTACATATTTTTCAAAACAGAAATGATACATGATATCACCCTAACCAATGTTTGGACTTGATTTCATCATTTATTTAGTAAACGATTTGTGATAAAGGAAATGGAAAGGATGAGCTTCTTTATGTACTATCACGGCTACTATTTCACGAAGGTATAAGCACGAGTGTGCTGAATATAGTATGTATAGGAGCGCGTTCAGAGCACTGAACGCGCTTCGATCTCATTAAACGTACCCAAATCAAACTCGTACTAAGGCCCACAGGCGTAAAACAACGCTCATGTTGTGCTTACTTTCGCCGTACGAGTGAATTTACTGTACGCCATCCTGCAAGTGCAAAGGCCGACAATGCATGTGTAGCTAACCTGGTGGTGGTCGCTAATTGCTCACCCACCTTTAGGTGATCCGTCTGCTCGTCAGTCGTTTGCACAATCATTCCATAAAAAAATCATGCCTCAACTTACCGCTATTTAGAATAAGATGCGTAATTATGATGAGTAGGTACGTACAGTATGTGATGGATTGCACAAAAGTAAAATTCTACAATAATAACCTAATTTGCTAGGTATTTGATTTGTTTTTATCAATGAAATTACGAGTTGGTAGGTAGGTACTACTATAGCATTCATTCTAGACTTATTTTTAGTCTTAATTAGGTATTCAGAGATAAGATTAGATTAATACATAAATTCTTGTGCAGTCACTTCAATCAGTATCAGTCTCCTCTCTCGTGGTAGAATAAGTACCTACCTGCATCGCATATTCTAATAGCACAGAAGTACAAAACGGAAAGGAACCTTGAAGTGACCAACTGTAACTGTTTAGGGCTGTCTCTTGGATCCTGAAATGGAATCCAAGATCTCGTTTACTGCACGATTTTCTTTAATTTTATTTAACTCTAATGTTAAATAATCCCATAAAATGTTTGACAACATTCCATTATCATTAAGGTGAACGCACACTTAGGTATCTGAAACGACGGCATCGAAGTAATCGAATAATCGTTTCTATTTATTTTACACCTTTCGCATTGTTATTACATGCGATATAATAAAATAGAGAATAGAATACGAGCGATCTGTGTCAAGCATCTGATGATGTATGAAATATCCTGCAAGATTGCTTGATTAGCTTTTGTTATTTATTAATATTATGGTTTTCATATATATAATATGTAATAATATTTATCAATAGTACAAGCAACGATTACCTTAACGTTTATAAAATAGTAAGAGCAAGTCAGTATCTGTGGTATCGCATAATAACAAAACGTAATTACAAAATATGACATTGACGTTTGATATTTTTGACAGCTAGACACTGACATTTTATTTTCTTCGAAAGTTGGTCCGTGGCTTCATAACCTCATTAAACCAAAATCATATAAGAAATTAATACACAAAATGGAACTTAACGAAAGAATTCTACATTATTTAGATAAAACTGACAAAGTGGACACTATTAAGTTAGCTAATGAATTCGAAGAAGACCATCAAAAAATAGTTGGTGCCGTGAAAAGTTTGGAGGCTCTTGAGATGGTTGTGTCTGAGCCTACGAAGAGTACCAGATGGGAGTTAACTGGGGAAGGCCAACAGGTTGCTGACTTAGGAAGCCACGAAGCCGTATTGTACAACCATATCCCTGAAACCGGCATGCCACAAGCAGAAGTTATGAAGGTAGGAAGGATGATGAAATGAGATAACATTTTCGACCTTTCTTAAATTAAAACTTACATTTATACTCTGGGCACAAAGTCTTTAGAAATATTTGAATTTAAAAAGTTTCTGTGATAACTTTTGATATCTATTTTGTTGGAGTTAGAACAATATAATTCATAAATATGATAATGTATCCAACAGCTGTGTAGATTACACATGAAACCTTATTTGTAAATATTATGCACACTACTTTTATAATCTCCTCACCCAAAACCAATGTTTATTTACAGACAGTTCCAAATGCTAAAGTTGGATTCAGTAAAGCTATGTCAGCGGGCTGGATTTACTTGGACAAGTCTGGAGGAGCACCACTAGTCAAGCGTAAAGTAGACACAATAGTCGACACAGTGCAGGAACACTTGATTGAAGTTAAAAAGGGCATTGACAATCTGACAACAAATGTACGCAATGACTACAAGAAACGCAAGCTGCTGCAAGAAGTCACTGTCAAGAGTTTCCTGCTGTCCAAAGGACCACAGTTCTCCACAACTATTAAGAAGCTGGAAACTGATTTAACTAGTGAAATGCTGCTAACTGGTGCATGGAAGACTTTGCAGTTCAAACCTTACAATTTTGATGCTTTAGGTAATTATGGAATTATTTTAATTAGTACATGTAATACAATATTGGTCGGACAGTTTACACTGACAGTTATTGAAACATATTCATAACGATGATTTTATAAATTGATTGCACAGCCAGTGGGGTAGCTGGGTAATGGGCTGCCACACAATGTGTAAGCATGTACACGCAGCAGTTCTTTGTGTGATCCACAAATTTTTGTTTCTGGTCTTGAAGTCATGTGTATGCATTTGTATGTTTGTAAACAGAATCACAACAGAACAAAAACCTAGTGTGGAGTAATGTTTAAAAAAAACTTAAGCCTTCCTTCTTTGTAACCAGGCCAGCCACCAGAATGTGGTCACCTTCACCCACTGCTCAAAGTACGGTCAGAATTCAGGGAGATTTTCTTAGAAATGGGTTTCACTGAAATGCCCACCAACCAGTATATTGAGAGCTCTTTCTGGAACTTCGATGCTCTCTTCCAACCGCAGCAGCACCCAGCCAGGGATGCGCACGACACATTCTTCATGTCCTCACCAGCCAGCACTACACAGTTTCCCATGGAATATCTGGAACGGGTGAAGAAAGTACATAGCGAAGGTGGCTATGGGTCACAGGTTAGTGTCTCATTAGTTATTTGATTTTTCAAAAACACTGTAATTTATTGGTAGAATACAACATGACACAGCACTTGAGAACTAAGGTTTTAATTTTTTTTCTTTAATGGCAACCAAGTTTCCAATGTTGTCGACTATACTGCCAGTGTCGAGTGGTAGTTAACTAGAATTTATAACAATAGGTACTATTCAACATTTCTTGTATGCATTTCTAGTACTTCTTGGAGGCATAAATGGCACTATTGCATTATGTATTACCTAAATGCACCCAGATACAAGAGAATTATTATTAATACTATACATCAAAATAAAAAATATGCTTCACGCTTTAAAAAAAATTATATGTTGGTACCAGGGCTACAGATATGACTGGAAGATAGAGGAGGCTCAGAAGAATCTACTGCGGACCCACACCACGGCCGTCAGCGCACGCATGCTGTATAAACTGGCGCAGCAGAAAGAATTTACGCCACAGAAGTATTTCAGCATTGACAAGGTTAGTTATTTTATCTTTATACTATAGAAATTACCCAATATTGAAAGGTCTCTCCCTTCAAAGACAAGATGCACGTTATAACAGCCATGCTTAGCAGATTTTAGATCACAGTAAGGTTTTGACCAATTGTAACTTAGGGTGATGTAAAATACACCTTGTTATTATGTTCATAAGATTCATTTTTGTTAACTCAAGAACTAATCCTTCATCCACTTTTTATCTCAACTGTATTTGTTATTACAGGTGTTCCGTAACGAGACATTGGATGCGACGCATCTAGCGGAGTTCCACCAGGTGGAAGGAGTTATAGCTGACCGTGGCCTTGGACTGGCGGACCTCATCAGTGTACTGGATACCTTCTTCAAACGCCTCGGCTTTGACAAACTGCAGTTCAAACCAGCCTATAATCCTTACACGGAACCCAGCATGGAAATATTTGCTTATCACACCGGTAAGATGTCTTGCGCAAGTTGCGCATGACTTGTAAATATTGCGCAACTCATAATAATATGCATTAGTTCCTTGACGTATTGTCAATACACTTATTGTGACTGTTGGCGCGGTGGCTGGGCAACCTTTGTGTGATCCACAAATTGTTGTTTCGGGTCTGAGTGTCATGTGCATGTGAAATTGTATGTTTGTAAACGCACCCACGATACAGGAGGAAATCCTAGTGTGGGGCAACATTATTAAAAAAAAAATGCCATTACATAGGATTTAAACCATTAAATAATTAATTGATTAATTGGCAAGAAGTGGATCGTTACATATTTTTTACTTTTACAGGTCTCGGTAAATGGATTGAAATCGGAAATTCCGGTGTTTTCCGACCAGAAATGCTTTTGCCGATGGGTCTCCCAGAAGATGTGAATGTAATCGCTTGGGGCCTCTCGTTAGAACGACCGACGATGATTAAATACGGACTGAACAACATTCGGGACCTTGTTGGGCCCAAAGTGGATCTACAGATGGTGGAAAACAACCCTATATGTAGGCTTGATAAGTAATGAATTATTTATTGCATTTAATACATACATGTACAAAACTATTTTAATTGTTTTATTTATTGTTTTTTTTTCTCTGTTGGGTCAAGTTTTTGTCTCGTTCTTATGTTTCACTGCAGTGTCGTATGCGGGTGCATTTCGGTTAATGCAATTTGAGATCTTTGTATTTGTCATAAGACTTATATTATTATGCAACAAACAAATTTGAAACTTACACACTTCGCGTTAATAACAAAATTACTCTTAGTTCCGACTGGCATTTATTTATTTGTTTATTTTTGACTACCAGCCGGCGGCCCCAGTTACACTTAGGCCTCGGCCTCGAATTTTGCGGGCAGCGGGGCGGCGGCGGCGGCGGCGCGGGAGCGGGGCGGCGGCGGCGGACCCGTTCTCGAAACTAGCGGGCAGATCGCGCGGCACTACAGCGGTGTAGTGTTGTGTTCGTGGTTGTGTTGTCGAGATATTTGTTTTTATTAGCGAACGAAATCTTTTTGATTCAAATTTATTCCTAACGCTCGATTTACTGTGGGCAAAAGAAGAAGACCTACTATAGGGCAAGGAAAATAAATGGCGAGTTTTATCGAAATTATGAAGAACAGAGACAAAATCCCGACAAATTCTACGACTACACTAGAATGAGTGTAGAAACTTTTGACTATATTCTTGAAACTATCAAGAGTGATTTCAGTTTTTGCTTTAGTCTTCAATATTCAGTTCGTTTTTTATTTCTTCCCATAATTGGTTAATTTTTCTTCTATTTTTATGGTTCACATCTTTGCTGTTCCGTATGGGTGTCCTCTCAAAGATTGCCGAAATCATTTGCTCTTGCACGACCGAGGACATTTTGATACGTCACAAAAAAAAGTGTAGGTACACAACACTATACTACAATGCAGACGCGCAACGCGGGCGGTCACCGCTTGACTGGAGTGCACCGCTCGTTGCCCGCTCCCGCGCCGCTCCGCCGCCGCTGTGTTCGAAAACCGGTCCATTTGATTATACGCATAAGATCCTGCCGCTGCCGCGCCGCCGCCGCCGCCGCCCCGCTGCCCGCAAAATTCGAGGCCGAGGCCTTACTGCCCGGACGTTGATTCCCGATGTTCCTAATAAATCTATCAATTCCTAATTATACAGGTTTTAAACAAACTACAAACATTTTCGTTTTTATAATTTTAATCGTCTTAGTTTTCGTGTTATTCAAGCAACACCCAGTAGCCCTAAATAGTGGATCACAACTATAAATATATATAAACATTGAATTAAAATAAACATTGAATTTTCTTTTTTTTTTCAAAATTCATTTTTTCCATCAACTGTTTGTCAGTTTTTGGGAGCGTTCCTTTTACACTCTGTATAAGTCTTAACGATAATAACGAACACTACAAAAATAATGATCCAATTCGGTGTAGTCACCAATAAGGGCGTAATGCGTAGGTAAGTCCGACTCGTGCGCAGTAGGTAGCTCAGTACCGATAGCACCTTTGTTACACTGGTCCACAACACCAGGGGCCTTAGTCTGCTATTACAATTGTGTCAGAATGGTCGATCACTGAGCAGTGCGAGAGGGACGGAGCTATACAACCTACATAGCTCCGTCCCTCTAAGCTATCTTGACTAAGGCCCCAGAACTTTAGCTATCTTGGTCAATCTTGTTTGTTATCACTAGTCCTGAGGTGCCGTGTCTCACGCATGCGTCGGTCGCTTTGCAGTTTGGTGCACAATGATCTCATTAAAACGAGCACCAATGCTGCGAGGCTATGCGTCTTTTTAGCTGTAGGTGAGTGACATCAAAGTGAGTCAAACTTTTGACTGTTCACTTTCGTCACTCAATATTGGCACCATAATTAATGACTACGGTAAACCTTTCGGTTTGTCGCTTATTTCCATCTAGGTGAACCTTGTGTCACTCCGCATCGCCGTCAATCCGGTGAGATGGTCGACTACCTCGGTACCTCAACATGCCAGCATTAACGACACAATTCGTTGAGCTCTCGTCAAGGCTGGCGTACCAGCTCCAGCAGTTACAACGGATGCTAAGAGACCTGTACCCTTAGTACGAGTTTGTTTTACGAAAACGAAACGAGAGCGCGTTCGGCACTCTAATTTGCTGGTGCGACAAAACCAACCAATCAAAGCGCCGAACGCGTTCACGTTTCATTTTCGTTCAACGTAAAGCAAACTCGTACTAAGGTTACCGACGGTAGGTCCATTGTGCTTTGGAAGTTGAGAAGATCATTGATCATCATCTCATCTTTCATTAACGGCAAGTTGTGATGGGCCGGTTGTTACACCTGGTACACTTATCGCGTACCCATAAGGCTGGCCTGTCCTTCGGGCAGAAGTTAAATATTGCCATATAACGTGGCAATGCTGTCACCCTTCTGGGGACTTTCCCCGTTGGCGATGGTGATGAATTTTTGATGCATTGTAAATATTTTTTATAGTTTTTATTTTATTTCATTTGTTTATCTATACCCATTATTATTTATTCAGTTATTAAGTAATATGTTTAGTTTTAAACGCAAATATCATTTTTTTATAAATAATAAAAGCATTATCCCACCTTGTTACTGATCGAAATGTGACAATATAATTCAAAAAATACAAAAAAGAATAATTAAATTAAGAAAACAATGTACTAGCGCACTTGTCACCATTTTGTCAAATAATAACTTTGTTTCAGGATTTTTTTTACTATTTGATTGGTTTTAATAACAGACAAAAATGTTATCTTCTTTTAAAAATGCGTTTAAGTTATGTAAATCTGCAGTAAAAGCCATAACGCCAATGAGGATGCCCGTAAGACATTATGAAATTCCAAAGCACTTGGCAGAAGTGGGTTGCGAGCCCAACCCTGACTTCTTCAGGATGGTGGAGTTCTTCTACCACAGCGCAGTGCGCGTTTGCGAGCCTTCGCTAGTCAAATACCTCGCCAGGCACACGCACTTGTCTGAGAAGAAGAGACAGCAAAGAGTTAGCGGCATCCTTAAAGTAAGTAGCTTTTCCACTCCGTCCGTCAGTCCTCCTAGTTCCTCATCAAACGCAGACAATAATTATTTATAGAAAGGACGAATTACTCGAATGTCATACCCTTTGTGATGACAGATTTTTTGGCATTTTGAAAGATACCCAGTTACAAACACAATAATATGTAGGTAAGATATGTTTAATGCCCCATGCCTCATACACACATGACGATATATCGTAGCGATTTCAGTCTACAGATAAATCCAATGTTCTTAGTGCCTCCACACATCTCCGATATCCGGTACTCTGCAGAAGCTCACGAAGATGATAGCGTACAGGCGATATTAGACCTGATTACCTATGTGTTAAAAAATAGGAGCAAGCTCCGTGAAGTAGGTACTGCTGAACAGTAATCGCCGTCTACACGCGACGATAAAACTGTACAAATTCAAACAACAACGATTTATCTAACATAATCCTTACGTGTGTTTGAGGGCTAGTAGGTAGGTACTTGTACTATACTATTTATTTAATTTCCAGGTAATGGGCTCTTGCAACAGCTGCCTTCAGATGGAATTTCCCTTGCAGCGTAAAAATGGCAATTACGACATTATACAGGCCTACCGTGTCCAACACAGCGTTCATCGTCTGCCGTGCAAAGGGGGTTAGTAGATAGTCAAGTCAAATCCTTAATCAAAAACAATCCATCGTGTGGAACACGTCATTCTACTAGCTAGGCTACAATGACAATCCACGGTCACCTGCTAAGGTGGGTTAAATCTTACTTTTCATAAAATTTTGCGAATATCAATTTTCCCGGACAACACTCCAAGCAAAACTACCTAATTACTGATGACTAGGTAATAAGACGTTTTAACTCTTTGAAATTAAGTAGGTAGGTATGTATGGTTTGGAACTTGGCAAATCAGATAGAATTATTCCCATCGTGAATAGTCTGTGACCATTCGAACTTCTGGCTGAATGAATGACCACGGATACAAATGAGTTGGGTTTCAAATATGGAAGACTAGCCACTTTCGCGCGGTTTCACCCGCTCTGCTCGGCTCCTATTGGTCATAGCGTGATGTTATATAGCCTTCCTCGATAAATACAAACAAAATATTCACTTCAGACCAGTAGTTCCTGAGATTAGCGCGTTCAAACAAACAAACTCTTCAGCTTTATAATATTATTAGTATATTAGTATTAGTATATTAGTATAGATTAGCTACTTCAGCGTGGTTTCACCCGCTCTGCTCGGCTCCTATAGGTCACAGCACGATGTTTTATAGCTTATAGCCTTCATCGATAAATGAACTATCCAACACAAAAAGAATTATTCAAATCGGACCAGTAGTTCCTGAGATTAGCGCGTTCAAACAAACAAACAAACTCTTCAGCTTTATAATATTATAATATAATATAATATATTAATATATAGTATAGATTATATTAATAGTGATGGATATTATTTGAAGTTTGATATAGATAAAAAGAACTACTAAACCACTCCCCAGGAATCAGATTTTCGGACGAAGTGAGCTTGGATGAGACGAAGGCTCTCGCGTCCTTGATGACTTTCAAGTGCGCCTGCTCTAACATTCCTTTCGGCGGCTCCAAAGGAGGTGAGCATACCAAACATTTCACTATCGTCCTTTTGTCCTAATTACCTACTAGTTGTAGGTAGGTAATTGGATGTCTACTTTTACTGTTACTTAGTTTTAATTCGTCTGATGTTTACAGGTGTGAGCATCAACCCGAAAAAGTTTACAGTGGCAGAACTTCAACGTCTTACAAGACGTTACACATTGGAGCTTGCTAAAAAGAACTACATTGGTACAAACTTATTTAATAAACTAATTAAAGTATTGTTACACGTGCTCAAAAATAGCATGCCACAAAGCATTCTATTGAGTAGGTATGCTTACAAGCATTCTTATGAGCAGTTCACATTAACTAGCAATAGGCATGCCAGTTTTAAGTATGTTTCCTGTTTATAGTTTTAATTAGGTACCTATAAGCTGTTTAGACTCGCTTAAAGCACACCTTTTCAACCGCTCAGCAGGTAACATCGTTAAAAGTCGCACGCCTCTTCGCATTCATTCATGGCCGAAATATCTACTATACTATACGAAATAACTGTCTTAAATATCTACTATCGTAAATCGTGTGGAATATGTGTATAATAAACTTTCGTGAGACATACTAAATTAAGTAAAAATCACGGTTTTCTCAAGTAAATTAATGGAGACAAACTCTACTAGCTACTAGCGGCGATGTCGCCGCGTCCGCGCTCATGACGAAGAGTCCCTTTGTGACTCGAAAGTCGAAACTAGTAGAGCTTATCTCCATTAATTTACGAGAGTAAAGTGTGGTTTTTAGTTAATTTAAACTGACAATTGCTCAATTAAAGCATGCTTTCGTGCGTAGAATGAGCATGTGAGAGTACCTTTATATTTGGCGAACAGTACCTACAGTAAAGTAGAGGCAAACCTTATTACTATTGAACAGGAGCTTGATTCAAATGTTTGTTTTAAAGGTGCCGGTATCGACGTGCCTGCTCCCGATTATAATACCTCTGGCAGGGAAATGTCTTGGGTTGTAGACACCTACATCAAAACTTTAGGTGAGTAAGCAGTTAAAAAAAGGCCATATGGATTCTCAAAGTTTAGGGGTCATCCATAAATTATCTACGTCACATCTAGATTTTTTTGAGTGTTTCGATAATAGTTCCAAGTTCGTGTTTTAACAGTTAGATTATAATAATTGAAATGTGACGTCACGAAATTTAAGACCCCTCCCGCCCCCTTGTCACATAAGTCACACTTAGTCGAGTCCCTCCCCCCCCCCCTAACGTGTGACGTAATTAATGGATGGCCCATTTTGTTTTCGTTACGGGTAGAAAACTAACATAAGTTAATGTCGTCAGGCTTCTCGGATTTGAACGCAGCTGCGTGTGTGACTGGCAAGCCAATTCATGGCGGAGGCATTCACGGGCGTGTGGAAGCCACTGGGCGCGGAGTGTTCATGACCATCAACTACTACATCCACGATACTCACTTCATGAAACTCATAGGAATGCAACCCGGATTTAAGGTACTCTGCGGTGTTACTCTTGGCTAACAATCTATTTCCACGTCCATTGAAATAGATCCTTAGGCGGTGGGTCCCAACGGAATAATGAGGTTACATAATCTTTATAATGCAAATTTGGCAAACCAATAACCAGATAAGTGGACAGAATTATAAATAGTTACTAACACTACACAAATAGGGATCAGCTAGGCTATTCTGTAATTGTCAATTCGGATTTTCGAAGTAAGCTCATTCGCTTTCTAGGCCGTCATTGGTTGAGATTATTCCCACAAGTACTCATAACCAATGGTCAACTCGATCACGGTCCACCACCACTTGATCTTTCGAATTAGTTTGGTTAGTTCATTCGTATCGGCCAATCAGAAAGCCGGACGCGCTGTCGTTTCGATCTCATTAAACGTAAAACAGACTCGTACTAAGCCCTCTATTGCCGTTATAAAAGAAGATGTAAAAATTTTGCCACAGCAAGCAAAAACTCATAAAAAACGAAATATTTTTTTTTAATATTTGTTTATCAAAATTCCATAGACGCGCCCTACGATATGTAGGTTCTGAGATAAGTTCTAAGTTTCTAACTTGTCAAAATAAAGATTTTGGACTTTATAGCATTCCGAAGAGACACTAATGTGGCTGAATGACTTATATTCCCGGGTTATAAGTACCTAAATGTTACATTCGACAGGGCAAAACAGCAATTGTCCAGGGCTTCGGTAACGTGGGCAGTTGGGCAGCTGTATACCTGTTTAAGAATGGAGTAAAGATTATTGGCATCTGTGAACATTCCGCCAACCTGACGTCTACTGAGGGCATCAACCCAATAGTGAGTTCATAGTATTTTATAGTCTTCATAGGTACCTCACTTGATTCCGTACAGGTACTAAAAGGAACATGGTACCTACATTAGTCACTGGAGACGATGAGTAGCATACTCTACCCGCCGCCATGCGCGGAGTTTTAATGCGTTCAGCTGTAAATGTTTTCTCTAAGGATCTTCATCCTACATAACTAGTATAGGTATATATATGTGTATTTCTGTTAGTGGAACAACTGAGTTGAAAGCTTTGTAGGTTTTCCCATAAATGACGCTACAAGTATCAAATCCTTGTGATATTTGCTTAGCCCTTTCCTTCAAACGACGACTTGTATTTGGCTAGCTATTGTAGGTACTACCTACTAGTATAATTTTTAACAAAATGCTAAAAAGGCAGTTCGAAATTACTTTTGAAACCAATATTCTAGTTTTCAGTTTTGTTTTAGTACCTAAGAGGTAAGGTAAGAGTATCTACTTAAGGCAGTTGTCCCACTCGCTCGGCGACACTCGCCAAGCGATTAGAACTTACGCCAGAGAACAACCAGTGGTCATTTTCCTACAGTGCGTATCGTACTGATGCGAGTACACAAATATCGGAACTATGCACTCGCTCCACGCGTCTCGCTAACTCGTTGCTAGTTCTAGCTTTACTCGTTACTCGTTCATCGTTGCCGGTGGGACAACTGCCTAAGTTCTAATCGCTTGGCGAGTGTCGCCGAGCGAGTGTTATCTTTCATAGCTCTTGTCGCTCAGCGACAAACTAGTGAAGCGAGCACTCGCCGGCAGTGTGAACAGTCAGCGATCAACTGTTTGTATATGCATCTCTTTTGTTTACACGGAAAGTATATCTATTGTACGTTTCTTGAGCGAGAAAATAGCCGATAGTTAGTCGTTTACTCGTCGTTGGTGGGACAACTGCCTAAAATAGTGTAGTAAATACTCTTACCGTCGTAGGTACTCAGTCATTTAATGGTAACTTAACCTAGTCTTCAGCAATCGTTTTCGGAACAAAATAGTTACTAAGGGACAGTTATGTACATACATGTAACTACTACTTACATACTTTTTCCAAACCAGGAGTTGATGAAATACATGAGAGGGAACAAGAGAAGCGCCAAAGGATATTCGCAAGGGGGGGCCAAAGAAACGGGACCTGATCTGTTATATCAGAAGTGTGACATTCTTGTGGTCGCTGCGAAAGAGAAAACTATCACTGCTGAAAATGCACCTAAAATTCAAGCTAAGGTGAGTCGTAGTACCTATGAAATAAAGTCGATTTTTAAAAGTCACCGTGGGTTATAAGACCGCCGATTGTCTCCGCATCGTTCCCGCTAGATCTACTAATAACTGAAGTTCCATGGCTTCTCGTTTTTGTCTCGTTAACGGACTGCCTCGTTGGTCGAATGGTCGCAAGTGCGACTGCCGGACCAGGGGGACATGGGTTCGATTTTCAGGTCGGAAAATGTAGGTATTTCTGGGTTGTTTCGGTTTTTCGAAAATTTCTCAGTAGTACGGAGTCTGGAATTTTACCCAGTATAATATGGCAATAGGTACTTCACCCCCTATTACTCGTACTTGGGACTTATAACACAAATGGTGAAAAGTGTACATTGTATAGCGGTATTACGTGCCATATTACGCTTAAAACAAAAATAAATGTCGCGCAGATCATGGCTGAAGGTGCGAACGGGCCGACAGTGCCGTCTGCTGCCGACGTACTGCTACAGAGGAAGGTCCTGGTGATACCAGACTTGTTGTGCAACGCCGGAGGTGTCACAGTCTCCTACTTTGAATTCCTCAAGAATCTTAACCACGTCAGCTTCGGCAAGCTAAGCATAAAGTTCTGGAGAGACTCAAACACGGCACTTCTAGGTGACTACAACACATTCTTCTAAATAAGTTTTTAAACTGACATGGTCACTAGTAATGTCATTAGAACTTAAAACGGAATATTTACCATGTTTATTCGTCTTTGAGTTTCCGATATTTCGGCACTGTTGCAAACGCCTTGATCACGGATGAACCGGAGTATACCTATGCGGATGAATGTTTATGAGCAGACAAATCGGTCTAGCCTCTATCTAGTTCGTTCTTTGCTGACGACACCAAAAACGAACTGGAAAGAGAGTAGACGTTAATTAGGTTAGAGTATATAATACCTACCTACTACTTTTTAAGCTGATATTTTACATTCATTACTTTTATTTTTGTATATTTTTTATTCTAGCCTAGTTAGGTAAATAATCTAAAAGTGTTGTGTATTAGATTCGGTGGAGAAATCGCTAAAGGCAGCCAGCGTAAACGCAAAAGTGGCCCCGACGCCGGCGTTCGCGTCCTTCATGTCCGGCGCTAGCGAGCAACACATCGTGGGCACTGGTCTCGAATACTCCATGACCAAAGCTTGCGCGGTATGGATATTTTAAATGTGTTATTCTTGCATTTTATGGAACAGACCAGCAAACGGAACACGGTAAGCAATCGGCGACATCTGCAGCACCAGAGGGAAACAACACCCGTTGTTGCACGCCGGGTTTCCGTGGGGCCGTGGAATCAATCCGGCCGAACTGCCCATTCGTGTCGATGTCGAAGCATGGCTCTCCCACGACAAACCTTGAATAATTTGTAACTCGGTGTCTCTTGCTTACTAATAACACTTGTTCCAGAATGTGGCGGCCGCAGCTAAATCCTACAACCTTGGCATAGACTTGCGAACCGCAGCGTACATCACATCCATAGAGAAGATATTCGCGACATACGATGAGCACGGCTTAGCTTTTTAACATTAGTTAGTTGCCATACTTATCAAATAAATACGGATTAAGTATACGCCAGGGACTACCCTAGGGCTACGGTAGAGGGTCGACTGACTGGGACTGGCGATCTGGTAGCTTTATGTTAGTGAGGAAAGGAAAATGAGCGGGGCGTGGACATCAGACTAGCGGCGCGAGTCTTGGATGTCCCTAATTTAAAATGAAGGCGCGATCATACAGGGTGACGTACTTCAGGGTGAATTTCAGACCTGTGTAGGTATAGTAAGTCCAACCTAGTAACATGTATGTGCATGAACAATACTCAAGTACAATGTTTGTCCAGTTTATCAACACATTATTTACGACACAAGACTAGGATAAACTAAGCAAGCCGGCCGGGCAGTTAACAAATATTGGAGACTCGCTGTGATATGTATTTTCTCACCTGTAAACCAAGTAAATATAATTATTGGTGTAACAGGATTTCTCCCTATAAAGATTTTCTCTAAAATACTATTTGGCTCGCGGTTCAATGTTTCACAACATTACCGTCCTGCCACTTGACTACATACATTTTGGAAATTTTGAAGGCAATTTCTAAGCTGGCTTATGTAACAGTTGTCCCGTCTTTATCTTATAACACTAGGAAGCTTATAGGCATGCAACTTAGTACATTGCTTCCAGTGTCATATTTGAACATGCATTGTACTAAGGTAGCTTAGAGGAGTCAGTGGAGTTGGTGATATTTTCTTAATTTTCCAATTTGTAATTCAAGTCTTAAATACGTGATTAATAGATTACATGATAGATTTGAAATATCTGAGTAGTGGTACTTAGTTCGAAACATGTGTGCATTAAAATATAACATTGCATGCATGACAATATTTGAAACTAATACCATGGCACAGCTAACTTTGTATGAAAGTATAAGAAAATTATAACTGTAGGTTGAAACGGGGTTTGTAATCCTGTGAATAAACCTACTGATTTGTTCCGCCTATTGGCTCGCTCTGACATCAGGTTACATATAACCTTAGTATAATTAGAATAATAAATATAATATAATATATAACCTCAGTACGTCAGTGCCTTAATCTAATATAATTACCTCAGCCCTGAAATACACTTTCGAACACTCCTCACTCGTGACTAAATACAATGTAGCTTACTTGTACATCCCATTATGCTTTCAGCACATTCTGGACTGTCTGACATGATATAATTTTTTACAAAATTAACAAAAGTGCCTGTTTTTTGCTATTGTTATTTGTTGAAAATTGTTATTTCTTGATCATTACAACGATGATCTTGATAATTATTATTTGTTATTAATTATTATTTATTGTTGCTAAGTATTTATGAATGTATTGACTATGGGCCACAGTGACTTTAGCGACTATTCACGTTTCACCATGATGTTGTTAACTGGGACTTGCATACCCATAGTTATTTTATTTTTAAGATATTTTTACTAAATAAAAGATTAAATTTTACTAAGATTTTTATTTGGAAAAATATATTACTTTTTATAAGTACTTCCTATATTTAGAGCGAGGCCCCATTCGTCCACTGCGCGTCGTCGCGACGCAATGCAACGGACAGATTGGGCATGGCGCAAGCGGAGCTAGTTCCCGCGCGGACAACTATATGCACATTGCACAGTGTTACACTCGGCCGGTACTTGGCGCCCGCGCACTACGGCGCGGTACTTGGAGCCCGCGCTCTACGGCGCGGTACTTGGCGCCCGCGCACTACGGCGCGGTACTTGGCGCCCGCGCACTACGGCGCGGTACTTGGCGCCCGCGCACTACGGCGCGGTACTTGGCGCCCGCGCACTACGGCGCGGTACTTGGCGCCCGCGCACTACGGCGCGGTACTTGGCGCCCGCGCACTACGGCGCGGTACTTGGCGCCCGCGCACTACGGCGCGGTACTTGGCGCCCGCGCACTACGGCGCGGTACTTGGCGCCCGCGCACCCGACTCCGCTAGCGCCATGCGTCGTGACTCAGGACTCAGTCTAGTGATCACTAAAGGAACATAGTCAGATATTGTAACGGAATGAATTATTAGGACTAAAGCTTGGCCGAGGAGCGTCACATAGTTCTGAGTTTCACATAGTTCCTGGACTGTCGGAACTACTCGATAAGGACAATCCATAGACGATGATCCTCGTTTGGTGCGAGAGACATTGTGATACTGTCTTCATTGAAATAGAAAAAATAAATAGTTATATATAAATAATTTTAAAAATAGTTTCTCAACCCAACGGATATATTTCCTGCTATTTATTTTACAATGATAACATTTTTAATACCATCGTCCAACTCGAACTATAGTTATTACTTAAATGGATATACAATGCGTATGCGCATGGAATTTAATAATTATTTAAAATTGACGATTGTAATCTGTTTACTAAATACATAAAATGATCTTGATAATAACAAAAGATACTTTAACGGTACATAATGTAATAAGATTAAATATTTTTTTTATAATCTGGCGTGTTCTCGGTTTTGTTTGTACCATGCAACGGTGTCGTGTATGGCGGTCTCAAACGGAGTGAACTTGAAGTCTTTGTATAAACTCCTGAGTTTCTTATTCGAAGCTGTTTTCTTATACTGGCCGTCTGCCTTCGTGGTGTCGTAGACTATCTCGCCGGAGTACCCATGAGCTTTCTTTATCATCTCAGCCACCGTACTTATCGGGACCTCGTCTTCTTCGTCAACTGTAATTAAATAATAACATTTTCAATTAACTATCTTAATAAGTCGACTTATTAATAAAGGTAAGCGTCCATAAGCCCGCATCGTAATCATCGCACGCAACGGATATCTTTATCTTGTATAGAAACTCATACATCTGCGTCCACTGATCCGCATCGTACGGAACGCTCATCGACAATGCCTTCATGCGATGCGTACCGATGATATCATACGGAAAGCCGATGCCATAAATCCGAGTGGAAGTGGTATCAGCAATCCGATTGCCGATACTCGCGTCGGTAATCCGATCACTGTCGATACCTATGTATGAGAAGCTTATGGAGAAATATACAACACCAAGACTGCCTCATTGGTCGAGTGGTCGCAAGTGCGACTGCCGAACAAGGGGTCTCGGGTTCGATTCCCGGGTCGGGCAAAGTATTACTGAGGTGTTTTCGGTTTTTCGAAAATTTCTCAGTAGTAGCACGGAGTCTGGAATTGTGTCCAGTATATGGCAATGGGCTCACCCCCTATTACATGGGACTTACAACACAAATGGTGAAAAGTGGGTGTACATTGTATAACGGCATTAAGTGCCGTAATGTGTAGTGCATCTCTGCCTACCCCTTCGGGGATAAAAGGCGTGACGTTGCGTCATATACAACACCAACGGTAGGAGCAGGTAGAGGCACCACCCCTACCTGCCCTTCCCGTTGCCGCAATATTTACCTGACAATATAATAGGTTCGACGCTATCATAGTTCCTTAGCACCCAGACGAAGAGCCGCGCCAGGTCCAGCGAGTATATAAACTGGCGCAGCGGCCGCCCGCTGCCCATCACCGTGAACTGATGGTCTCCTGCAAACCACATTCATAGTCAAATTAAACAGTATGTAGTTGTTTTTGTTTACTAACTGCTATTTTCTATGCTACCGCTACGTGATAGATATGTTGCTACGACGGATATAGCCTGTCGCTATATGTACCCATTTGCAGAATTTGTTCAAATGCTGCCCCGAAGCGCTCCTTGCATAAGAACAACTTATGTAATACCTGAAGAATTTTGAGTCTGCTAAATGAATATCCTTCCCTAAATATGTTTTTTTTTTATGGAATAAGCCGGCAAATGAGCAGACAGAGCAATCGCCGCCGCCCGTGGACACTTGAAACACCAGAGGTGTTACAAGTGCATTGCTAGCCTTTTGAGGGTAGGAATTTAAGGGGTTACTGGAGAATCGGGTTTTGGGAAGACTGGGAAGGGGAGTAATTTGACCTCTGATAACCTCACTCATACAACGCAAGCGTTGTTTCACGTCGGTTTCTGTGAGGCCGTGCTACCACTCCGGTTGAGCCTGGCTCTCCCACACTTATGCTCTATGCTGGTATATAAAAAAAATCATCAGACACTATATGGTGCAATGAAGCTACCTTTCTGCATAGCGTCGTCCATCCTCCGGATGAGTGCGGGGATGACGTGGCTCGCCTGCAGGTCGAAGTTGTCGTTGGGGCCGAACACGTTGCACGGGACCACCGACGTGAACTTGCAGCCGTACATCTCTTGGTAACCTCTGCAACATTAATGCAATCATATTACCGACTGCACGGTTCGAGCGGTGTTCCATTCCCGCACGGACCAACTCTTATGTGTTCCACAAATTATTGTTTCGGGTCTGGGGGTCATGTGTATGTGAAATTGTAAACGCATACAAGATACAGGAGAACGACTAGTGTTTAAAAAAAATACTTTCGTAAGCGCAGTAACAACATTCCCGAACAGGGAATCAAACCCAGGACTATTCTATATAGTCAATCATAACAGAATGATAAAGTGTGTAGTAAGAATTATCTTGCAATTTACTTGATGACGTCACAGTGTGATTCGTTGCTTTTTTATCTATTACTAGACAGTTATCAGTTTCATCAGATTGAAGTAAGTATATTAACAATTCAATCACGTCGAAAAGATATCTTAACATACTGTAGATTAGTAAATTGTTAAAATATGAAATACATATTAAATCCTGTAGTCTGAATGTAACTAAGTTGATTTTTTTTGTCTCTTGCCACATTTTGATGCTTGTTTACTCTTTTGTTGTTTTTATTCGTTTTTGTTGTATCTATGGTCTGTTCTGAGCAGTTTCGCAGTTAAAGTTGTTTACCACTCTCGGGAGCGTGGAGCGGCCTGAGCCAAATATTGAAAAAAAATTACCTGTTTAGTATATCAATCATTCTCTTCGCATAGCTGTAACCAAAGTTTGAAGTGTGAGGAGGGCCATTATGCACCTGAAATATCACAAAAAAAGGTCAAATAGAAGAAAGGTTTATAGAGCGAGATTTTCACTTACAACTTATATTTATTTGTTATCTACACAAATTAAGCCATGCATACTCATTTTGACTAGTTATATTAGTAGTTTGTCGAGTGCCTCGTTGGTCTAATGGTCGCTAGAGATCTCGGGTTCGATTCCCGGATCGGACAAAGTATTACTGGACTATTTTCGGTTTATCGAAAATTTCTCAGTAGTAGCATGGAGTCTGAATTGTGCCCAGTGCATGGCAATAGGCTCACCCCCTATTACATGGAACTTATAACACAAATGGTGGAAAGTAGGTATACATTGTGCACCTCTGCTCCCTTAACGTCATAACTAATAAACGTCACGCCTTTTATCCCCGAAGGGATAAAATGTTAAATGGTAGTTTGTAACTCACCATAGTCTCATCAATTGGATATGTAGTCTTATCAGGGAATATACAAGTGGACAGACAGGACACTACTTTCTTGACATTATGTTTATGGCTGGCATTCAGCACATTATCGTTTATAGCCATATTCTGTCTCTGAAATAAAATAAGTTTTTTTAAGACTTGGTACATCTAGGTATTATTCTTTATACCTAAAGATTTATAATGTGTGAAACTGTCAGAAATATTTGAGTAAAGCAATGTATGTAAACCATGACTAACTAAAATCACGATTTAATCAAAATATCTATATTTTTTTTAAACTCAGTTATAAGTAACAATCAGACAAATAGGTATACTTGCTTATTTAAGTTTAATCAAGCAGGAAACATAAAAATTTGGTTAATTGGAAACATTTGTAAACTATTATAATTACATACCTATCTTATCAACAGAATAACATACTTCAATGGCAATAACTGCTTATCTTATTCTTACATCCTTGTCAAAGTACTTTATATGCAACTTACAAAGAAATCTAAATTGTGTGCCATGTTATGGAAGAGTCCCCCCACCATGGCGGCTAAATGTATCACATGTGTGGGTCGATGTCTCTCGAACAAAGCATCCGTTTGTGCCTTATCTCTGAAATTAATTACACACAATACTGGTTATTATAGAAAATATTTATAAAAATTACTGCCTTGTTAGTCGAGTGGTTGCAAGTGATTACCAGACCAGGGAGTCTCGGGTTCGATTCCCAGGTCAGGCAAAGTATTACTGAGCATTTTTCGGTTTTTCGAAAATTTCTCAATATTAGTAGTTACGGAGTCTGGAATTGTGCCCAATATATTGTAATCGGTTCACCCCGTATGTACACTGGTTACATTGGACTTACAACACAAATGGTGAAAAGTAGATGTACATTGTATAATGGCATTACATGCTGAAATATGCCCCTCTGCATAACTAATGGGATAAAAGGTGTGACATTGCACATATATTATTTTTAGAAATTGTATGTGCTATTGTCTGCTCACACTAATGCTAATCTTTTGTTCTTCAATACATTACTTGAACAAATCCTCAAACAAAATTACCTTTCTGTTTCTCAAATCTCACTTACATGAGGTTTTACTGTATATTATGAGATTGTATGTAAGTAGTTAAAATGTTTTTGTATAACTATTGTAAGTCATGGTCACATTATGTAAGCAAAAAATGTTCTAATGTAAATATTATTGTACTATCATAACATTATCACCCGGCGAAAACGTCAACACGTATATCTATATCTAAAATAGGTTATATATGACTACCTGAGGTCCCCATCCTTAGATCCACAAAATATCCAAGTTTCATCTTTTGAATTCTCATTATTTTGCGACTTTTCTTCCTCGATTACTGTTTTTATCGCCTGACCAACTAGCCCCGATCCTCCAGTCACCAATATCACTCGGCTTTCCATACTCATCTGAAATATGAAACAAGTTTCCAGTGAAAAATACAAAATTCAAAGTATTAATAAATAAAGTACATATAATTATGTTATTATAACACAATGTAATGTGTAACGTGTACACACTTTTTATTTTGGTTTTAATCTTGGTTTACTTAAATGAGACAGTGCCTATGTGGCAATCTTTAATAACTTATTTTCAAAATTAATTTTTTTGAGCTATCTATTTAGTATCAGTGAAGTGACGTGTTGACGTACAACAACAAACTGATAAAGTTAACACTTGACAGTGTCAATGTCAGTTGTGAAATAGTCGGATTGTTTCGTAAACAGAGAATCCTATTATCTTAATTTTGTAATGTTTTAGTTGAGCATTACATACTAATTACATTTCTAAACATAGTAATAAAACAAAATTAGGGATTTTACTAAACTCTTTAATATATCACAAAAATAATAGTTTTGGATTATTAATTAATAGACAACCAAAAGATTATTAATTTCGAGGTCACAAATTTCAAAAACTTCTTACTCCATGAATAATAGACATATTCTTTTATACCCTATTGATTACAGCAATTACGTTGAAAAAATACCTAAGAAAGGGTTTCAGACCTAATATTTCAGTAATATCGCCTATAAAAATGATTTAGATTTTTGAGTTGAGGACTATCCTTTTATTTGTAGTTACACAATAACCTCAAATAAAAATAAATATTTCACCAGTATTTGACTATTTTGAGTATTTATCTCTAGCTGCAATGGAAGCATTTGGTGACCTATGCGTCGCGTCATGACACGACTCACGGGCTCAGTAGGGCTGACGCCTAATTCTTAGTTGCGAACTATCTAGCCGGCTTACCGGGGCTCCGGCTTGAATTGAAAAGGAAGAGTAAGTTGAAATGGCAACACTAAATTTAAGTGCGCTTTCTTGTCTATTAAATTGTGGAGCGGTATTTTACAATACGTAGTCGGTACTCGAAAAACGGATCTTATACCACGACGATTCGTTAAATATAGGAACCGGGCATTAGTCATGAAAACAAATGAGGGTGAATGAGGGTGCCACAGATATTAAGGTTTTTTTTTATACTGGAAGTAAATATAACTTGACGGGCGGACAGTTTATGTTTTAATAATAAATAAACAATATGACATTTTATTGTGAATCGTTTTTTGTTAAAAATATTAAATTAGAATTTAAGTATATAATAATATCTGGAAGAAGTTTATTAAACATGCATTTATAAGAACATTTCAGAGTAGCATTATGAAATAATGCCCTAGTATCAATATTACTGTAGTCGTACTATAGGGGTTGCTATATGAAAGACTGTAGACAAGGTTTAAAAAGCACTATTTTCGGTACACTCTGAATATTCTTATACATAATATATTATAGCCTTATGTTTTCGTTTATCACACGCACACTTGTAAAGTTCTCTCTGATGAAGCGAGAAGGGGTCATTTCAACGGAACTGCGGAATACATTGAATTATGCTTCACGTTTTACTATTTTTTTAATATAAATAGATAAAATTACGTTATAAAAATTATAATCAATTATAACTGTATGTGTGTAAGTTGTAAGGCGTATATAAGGCGTACTTTATAAATCAAAGCAATGTTTTTTTATTATTTTTCAGTTTGGGCACAGTTAAATTATTCTCAATATTGTATAAGCGGTAGGGAAATCCCTTGAAATATTACACAGAAAGTATTTTAGTCCGTCTGAAAAATTTTAATCAATTAAATAATTTATTTACTAGACGTAGTTTTATTTTTAACAGGGGATTCCAAATTCAAAAATGTCGGTGACTCACAAAAGCAATTTACATCATAGCAGCACTTTTTAAAACTAAAGAAATCTTGTCTATGTAAAAATACTGAATAACGATTGGCCCGGCGATTCTCTACGAACATTCGTTCTCGCTCCGAAAACGCCAAATACGCTTTCAAACCAAAATGGAGGATTTGTCGGTCGAGGTGTACGGTGATAATGGTGCTTATTATAAGGTTTGTAAATTGTGAAGTACGTTATAATTCCACACAACGAGTATTGTTCTGGCTAGTGTAATATTTATTCAACTATTTGTAATGATCAGTACTTTTGAAATTCTTATACTTACAAAAATATTTTTCCGGGAAGATCATCACGGCTGGAATGGACGCCATGTCCGCCTGTCAGGGCGTGATTTTTCCATGTGTTGTAATAATTACACTGCTTTCAGTAATTTTTACTGCGAATTAGGTGTTACGAAATTGGGGAGATATGCGACGCAATTTTGTATTTGCGCATATATACATAAATGACCTAGATATCTTATTTCTAGCGGACCACGAAGTTGGTGTATAGTCGGAATGTTCTAAAAATCTCTTTATTTTTAGGCCATTGTCACCGACGTTCTCGACAACGAGGTTCTCGTAGCCTTTGAAAATGAGTAAGTATTGGCTTTTTATATTTTTATTTTTATTTAATATTTGGGATGAAAAAGTGCGGGTATTTTTATTTATATTTAATACTTTGTTTTGTAGCTGGCAGCCGGAGTCGAAATTCCCGTTCTCCCAAGTGTTTTTACCACCGAAAGACACAGGCAAGCATACAGAGTTCGTGGAAAACCAAGAGGTGGAGGTATTCGCGAGATCCAATGAAAAGGAAGCATGTGGGTGGTGGACAGCTAATATCAAGGTATTGAATTACATACACTTATTTTGTAGTGCACCCTATCTCAATATATAACTTATCCTCAAGTGAGATATCATTCTATAGGCACACCAAGAAGCCTGTAGTAAGTGGTTATACATATGTATAAAAGTCCTTTGTATGAATTATAGCAATAGAGTAAATGCATTGAAACTCTCCCCCAGAATCAATATTATTATTGTAAATATAGAATTTTAGTTTAAATTTAAATGTGAAACACTTTTAGCAATGAGTTTACCAATTATTAATTAAAATCAAATAGCCAGTTGCATACATAGCCTTTTTAACAAAGGACTACCCTCTACTTGTATAATAATGTGAAATGTTGCTTTATTGAATTTGGTTTACACATTAGCATATAGCCTACAACCAAACATGCAGGAATTGCAGCTGGAATATTCTTAAAGATAATAATTATATGTTGTTTGTGTATTATTGATTAAACAACAACATTGATGAAAGTTATGATGCATTTTGGGTTAGGGTGTGCTGTCTACTACACTATTAGATCCATATTAAGTTGCTTGGCACTATAGCAACAAAAGAATTACTAACTATAGCAACAAACAAACTATGTTACTCTTTACTTATTGATACTTTAATGACTTTTGCAATAGCGATATACAGAATCAGTTAATATACTGAAAATCAATTCTTTCATAAAATATTTGTTTATTTGAAAAGGTAAGTTGACATCTCTGCATTACCTAAAGATTGACTGCCAGAGAATGATGTTAGCACAATAAGGCCTGAAATTCTTATGAAAAATAATAAATAAATAAATATTATTGTCTGTTTACATTAGTACATTAAATTTACAAGGGAATAAAAATAATTATCTTTGGAAAAATTAACTGATATCTTGGTATTCATCCATTATTTAGGTGTAATGACATGCAACTTTAACTGTAGCCTACTTTAGTTGCACTTTCACTCTAGTATAACATGCTTACAGTTGTACAGCGATAATTGTGCTGTGGAAAAAAATAATTGTTTGCTTTTATAGACCATGTTGGTTGCAATTCTCCATATAACTATGTATTTGGTTTTTAATACATATGATGTTAGCCTGTTCTGGTACACACATACTAGGGTTAGGTAGGGTAGGGTCATTTCTTCTGTGGAAGTACATGTAGTGCCTATCAAAAAATATACTAAGTTGTTAGAGAAATGATAGTTCTGGTCCTGCATAATAAGCACACATATTAAGTTAGCACAAGATGTTAATTTAGCACCCAATTTTAAATCATACACAGGTACTTGAACATAAAAAAAGAATAGTCCATAGTCCATCATTCTGTCTATCATTGAAGCAATATGCAATGAATGTTATACATGCTTTCTTTATGGAAATACATACCAGCAAACATGTGATAATGACAATAACATTTTGATTTATCTCAACCTCACAATATTTATGTAACACAAGATTATTTTTTCTTGAATATTTTCACTTTTACTATTGTGTTTATGTGCATTCTCTGATTGAACTATAATACCTACCTAAACATTCTTAACTATTTTTATATTTAACTATAATACACAAGTATGTATTTATTAACTTAAAATAAGCTATGCTGATCTTGAAAACTAATACTTACATTAATAAGTTTTAACTTTGATCTTCATTTCTAGTTATTGTTTTACCAATGGATTGCTATGTCTAGAGTTCAATTTTGAGTGAAGTCTTGATATTTCACTATTATTTGTTAGTTTTCAATGTGATGAAATCTCTTCTTATAAAATTGTAAACTTTCTGACCACCCAAAAATAAAAACAAAATTGAATGCATGTGTTATGCTCTATCCAATTAGGGAATTGGATAAAATGCCGTAAATGGCGCATTGCGCATTTCTTGAGGAAAGAAATGAGATCAATGGTGCATATTATGCTTCAATGCCGTCAATATACTTCCGGGTATTACCGCCTTTTCTTATGCCCTGGCTTTGGGTTTATTATTTATAATGAGGCAATTTTCATAAGAACTTTGTGAAATTTTTGTTGATGTAGAATATTTTTACGGTTTTGGCTAGGTTTACTGTAAAGTACAATGGTAGTTATGAACCTGTTCCAATTTTTACACAAACAACTGATATGAAAATATTAACACATCATCTCTATTGTCCCAATAATCTCAATAACATAAATATTACTAAAGCCAATTTTTAATATAATGTTTCTTATTTTCAGATGATGAGAGGCGACTTTCTTGTGATAGAATACCTAGAATGGGACAACTGCTACACGGAAATTGTGCCAAAGGACCGCCTCCGAGTAAAGACTCCCAAGACACCTATTGACAAGAATACCTTCCACAAGTTCGAAATAACCGTACCGGATGATCTCAAGGACTAGTAAGTACTTATTGCTAATTTAGTTACTTGATAGGTCAGGGCAATGACCTCACTTTTGTTGGGAAACTGATGCAAAGCAAAACCATTAGGACAATACTGTTTCATTATTGTTGAGAGCATGTTAACGCTAATTTATAATCCCATTAAAATAATAAAAAAGCAATTTGTTCCTACAATTCACAGTTAAATTGTAAAAGTTGTATTCCTCTTAGCATATTTCGTTTTTACGACAAGTTTTTAGTTAGGCGTAGGATGCAAGACGAAAGTTGTGGTATCTTTATGACTCGCGTGTTAAAACGTAAATAACACAGTTTTGTGTTTGGGATGTGGCCTGATTTATCTAAACTATCGAAGTAGTACTGTTTTATTTTCACAGCCACTAGTTACCCATTTCTTTAATTGACTGATTTTTAACAGTAAAATCTTTTTCTTTTCGCCTGGCACATACTTAAAAACTACAAGTCTTGAGTTTTTGTTTGGAGGTTTGTCCATCAATCATGCTGAAACTACTAAAAAAGTTGTTCCAAATTGTTCTTCATACTTATATTTCTTTACACATTGACTGGTCACCTAATTAGGGTCTTCTTTTATTATGTAACATTTAGTTCTTTTCCATTTAAAACAAAATATGTTTGATAACAACAGCAACAGAAATAGGTCCTTGGTACACATAAGTATGGTTTTTGAAAAAAGTGAGTATAATTGAGTGTTGTATGTCCAGTGCGAAGGTGGAGAACGCTCACAAGGAGTTCCAGAAGGCGATAGGCGCCGCGCTGGTGTGGTACGTGCCGGAGCGCGGCGTGCTGGCCGTCGTGTCGCGCTGCGAGACCTCGCACAAGCGCGCGCAGATGTTGCAGGAGATGCACTTTAGGTATGTTTACATACATTCATAATTATAGCTTGTCGTTCACAAATTATAAGCATTCAAGTTAAAAATTCTGCACCTGACCTTTTTCGTATGGAATCCATTTTACTAAATACAGTTCATCTAGAAACATTGCAGTCACACACATGCTGAGATTGAATGCATACTCAGTTATCACTCTATCATCCATATTTAAACGCAACATATCTGGTTTTGGTACATTATTATAGTATTCATATCTTTACAATTCAAATGCCTGTCTAGTTTTAGATAAAAAAAGCGAGATGTTAATCTTTCTATACAGTAAATTACCTAAAAATCAGCACATCACTGGGATCCCAATTATAAGGTATCAATTGAGGTCCTATTTGTTTGGGCAGCTGACTCACTGCTACAACAAAATCAGTGCTAACATTATCAGAATAAGCCACAGGGCCAGCGGTATCAAGGCTCTTGCCGAATTGGTAGTATTAGGCTTATGACATTTTAATTTAAACATATTTTGGTTCTTCTGACTTTCATCTAATAATATCAATATTTTACTACTAAAATTGTTTAATTGTACATTATTCTTTACAGGAATCTAACTCAGAAGCTGTTATTGCTGAAAAAGACTGAAGAAGCAGCCAAACAGTTGGAGTCCACTAAAATACATAATCAGGGCGGGTGAGTACCTACACAATAGTACTACTTTGTTGGTTTATCAATTGCGAGTATGAATGAAGAGTACAACAACAGATTTCCGTGTATACAAAGTTACATTGTTTTGGAATATTGTAATTCTCAGTAAAGTGGCGAAAATTTGTATGATAAAGTCCACTTCTCGTAAGACACGTGATAATGTCTGATAAATACATTGTTCGTATTCTTAAGGTCTTTCTTATTCAGAATTTTATCTTAAGTCGGAAAACATCTTTATGTGTTATTACTAATGGCACCACATTGACTGAATTTGGCGCATGTTACGATGATATAAAAACATGTTGGATTCATAAGTTGAACTTCACTTTTATTCCATTCATTCAATAGCTTGCATCTGTTCCAAACTCCATCTAACTAGAATTATTAGAATATTATAATAATTGATAACACAATCGCATGTGAAGTAGTAATTACGAACTAACTGATTAACATGTAGACAACACAGGCAGAATATTATGTTTATGTTGCTTATATCAGTTGCTTTCGTTATTCGTAGATTGTGATGTGACGCTACGCTTTCTCTGTCGACGACGTGAATCGTATTATAGCACTTTTCTTGAATAAAAAACTCATTTCTTATCTATACTGCTGCTAACTGCCTCGTTGGTCGAGTGGTCGCTAATGCGACTGCCGGACAAGAGGTCTCAGGTTCGATTCCCGGGTCGAGCAAAGTATTACATTGGACTTATAACACAAATGGTGAAAAGTGGGTGTACATTGTTTAGCGGCATTATGTGCCTTAATGTGCACCTCTGCCCATCCCTTCGGGGATAAAAGGCGTGACGTTGCTAGCTAGCTTTCTTATCTATATTAAGTACCTATGGCTTCCTGTTAAATGTCTATAACACACACGTGTACATAAATGTTTGGTTTCTAGGGACTTCCCCCGTTTATATTTGTAATTACGATCTTATGTGATCTATGCTATCATGCTACCATTTGTCACTTCTAGAAAAGTCGAATATAAGTATTGTTTATTGAATACTTAACATGTTCAGTTAACATAAAAATTAGCAGAACGTGTTGTGAAAAAATGTCTATTTTCGGCAAATCGGTTTCCGCATGCCCCAGCGACACGTGATATGTGGCACGCATGCAACAAATTAAAGCTTCGTGGACGCATTCTTGCGTGGAATGTACCCTACTTTGTTTGATTGCAATCGCGCTCGATATTTTTATATAATGATCGATGGTTTCAAGAAAAAGAGTGTCAGTTGCTTGTCAGGCAGCCTGTTATACGTAATATTTATTTTTTTAGGAATCTTCTAGGATGATAAATGCGTAAATTGGATATTTAAGTTTAGTGATGATTACTTATTCTCTTTTTATATAATAAATAGACACTAAAATAATGTAACTTTGCGAGTTTTTTTACAGTGTATGGTTTTGTATAATTTATCATCAGCATATATTCTTGTTTCCTATTTTATTATTTTTATTTAATATTCTGCATTTATGCTGTGCCTACTAGATCAATAACATACATCTATGATCTATATGTTATACATATAATAGTTTACACTTTAATATTTATTTAAGTTTTTAGTAGTAAGTACTTTGTATTAAAAATGCTGTTATTGTTTCAGCTACACAGATGAATTCTCCGTGCGTGAAGATCTGATGGGATTGGCAATCGGCACGCACGGGGCTAACATACAACAAGCACGCAAGGTGGCTGGAGTCACCAACATCGAGCTGGAGGAGGTTTCATGCACGTTCAAGATCTGTGGCGAGGTCCGTGTCTGTACGGTAGTGTACGTCGGTGTAGTAGTAGGGCTGTGAGTGACGAGGCTCGTGTTGTTGCAGTCGGTGGAGGCGGTGCGCGCGGCGCGGTCGCTGCTGGAGTACGCGGAGGAGTCCATCAAGGTGCCGCGCGCGCTCGTCGGGAAGGTCATCGGCAAGAACGGGAAGGTCATACAGGAGATCGTGGACAAGAGCGGAGTGGTGCGCGTCAAGGTGGAGGGCGACAACGAGCCGCAGCCGTCGGCGCCGCGCGAGGAGGGCATGGTGCCCTTCGTGTTCGTGGGCACGCGCGAGAACATCGCCAACGCCAAGGTGCTGGTGGAGTACCACGTGGCGCACCTCAAGGAGGTGGAGCAGCTGCGCGCAGAGAAGCAGGAGATCGACCAGCAGCTGCGCTCCGTGCTGGGCGGCGCCACGCAGACATACCCCCCGCCGCGCGGACAGCCCCCCGCGCGCGCCCGACGCACGCGCCCGCCCCACCACCGCTACCCCACCGGTACGACGCCTACATCTATCAAATAATATATGAAAAATATTGTCTAAAATGACACCAAGAACGAAATTGTCTATGGACACATATATGGAAATCTCAGTCCGAACTGAATGAGGGTTGAAATGAACAGGAGTCGCTAATTTTTTATTCAAAATAATTATTTACTACCTTTCATCAGTTACATTCCCTCAGTCAATAATAAATGATAAAGCATTCCAGCTTTAAGGAGTTGTGTTATGTAAATTCGTGAGCATCACTATGAAACACCAGTGGTGAATTGAGTAGTAGAAATCACCCAAACATGCAAGTAGGTTTTTTTTTACGTTTACTCCTGGTTGGAGACTCGTCTACTTTATAGATAGCCTAATGTTTCGGAGAAAGGAAATCACCTCGTTGTTAAGTTACGGCACCAGTCGCCATAGAAATTTAGGGTGTGTTAATCGTTACATGATGTATTTGTACGTTGCAGCAGGCGGGCGCCGCATGACGCCGGAGTTGGGCGACGAGCGCAGCGACAGCGCCGGCTACCGCGGCCGCGGCGGACGGGCGCCCAGGCCCAACAGGTACCTTACCTCTGCTAGTATAATATATTACTGAGAATATAATGTATGTGTAACCAGCTTTACGAATATTGTGGTAACACTATGTGTGGTGCAGGTCGAGTGAGCGCGGCGAGCGCGGCGAGCGCCGCGTGCCGCTGGAGAACGGCCGCGCGCACCCCGCGCCGCCGCGCCAACCAAGGACTACTGCGCCCGTACGTATACTACACCCGTTGGCTTCTCACACCCTGGAATTAGGGGGCAGCTACTGCCATATACTAGCTACCACAACTTCAACTAGATATTTAACCACGCTACTTCTGACAATTTCTGACTATACCAGGTTTCCAAATTTGCAATCAAATCCGTAGACACCATGTTCGAACGTGATGTTCAATCAACAAAAGAATTATTCTAAATTATCCAGTTAAATAATATTATACCATGTACTTGCACATCATTCACTTAATAGTGGTTCAGCACTTAAAAGTGTTCTTTCATCTCACTTTTAAATACTATTCGAACTTGTGCTAGACATTTCAGCTTTTCTTTACTTCCGTGCAGTTCCACCCGCTCTGTTCGGCCCCTATTAATCGCAGCTTGATGTTTCATAGCTTATAATCTTTCTCGATAAATGGACTATTATCCAATACAAGAATTATTTAATTCCGACCAGTAGTGCCGGAGATTAATATGTTCAAATAAACAAACTTCAGCTTTTTATCTGTAATAGTGTTACATGTAAGATTATAATTATAAATTCTGTTGTATCCATGAGTATTTGAGACTTACCTATTGGTTTGTGCCTTTTTATTTCAGTTGTTAATATACTTACGCAATAAAAAACGTGAGTAACAAAAATTTAATGAATATTTCCAGAGTGGCAGACGACGCGAAGACAGACGGAGGCAAACTGATGATGAGAGCAGTGTGCTAGACAGCCAGGACGTGTCCAGTGCGGACCGAGGTACGACCTAGTCGCGCTAGTATCCACTCTCTAGTCTCGCTAGTCTCGCTAGTCACTAGGCCACGCCCGCTGGGCGCTCGACAAACTGCCGCACGGTTGTGATCCCACATTGCATCGGTATTATGTTTACACTACGTCTCACTTCGAGACTCTTGAAATTGCTCTCAAACGCGGTGGTGTATTCCACTCTGCTCCACTACCGATATCTATTAAGATATTCTATTTTTAAGGGACTTAATTTATTTTGTTTTTATTCTTAATTTGTACCTTCATGGGTATGAAGTTTAATTCTCCTCTTATTCTTAAGATAGTTAGTTTTGTTGTGATAATTATGATGTTTTATATAAATTGACCTGGGTAAGACATGCCCGGGCCCTTTATAAAATTGCACTAAAAGGGAATGTATTCTCTTAATGAAAGTTGCAATGAATGTAATAGTAGAATTAGATGTGAAATATTCTCTTGATTATTTTCCAGTGAGTCAGATTGGAATACACTGCCGTCGCGTAATGTTCTTAGCATTTAATGAATACTTTAGTCTTTAAATGTTGAAATAAAAATATTATCGGATTTCTTGCGTTTGAATTTTAATATTAAATAATAGAATGTAGATTAGAACATACACTAAGATGGGACTTACATTGCCCTTGGTCTTTCCTTAAGACATTTGAACAAGTACAAATTAAGTGGTAGCATAAACACAGATTATAATTTTAACGAAGAATAATTCAAAACAGTACTTTTGTTATGGTAAATATTAACTATAAGTCATTGAATGTAGCCGTAGTTTGTCGATCGCTCACAGATGTGGAGCTATCTACATTTTTTTTAAGAAATGTAGGTTTGCTGATGTTATAGAAAAACTGTGCTATAAACATTATAATTATGAAAATCTGAAAATATTACTGAATGTGCTAGTTAAAATGTAGTTGTAGTGATTATTTCATAAGTGTATTTATGCATTATAATTTTATATGTTTATTTTTTTCTGTGCACCCCGTTTTACATTTTAATTAGTACATAATCTGTAGAAGGACGAATGGGAAGTTTTAGTTATATTTCGTTGTCAGTTAGTGATGCGGGGTGAATAGTTGTTTGCTATGTATGAACGATTGTGTTTCCTATTTTCGCTTTTTGCTACGGTTTGGTCTCGGTATGTTTACTAATACTTCGGTGAGGGCTAAACTAAACACAGCATCTATGATTCCAATATCATAAGTAGTTTCTGTGTTTTAGTTCTATTAGCTGTTTGATTTTTATTTCGAATATAGTTGAAGTATACAAGAATAGCGTGTCAGTATTACGCGTAAACTTGTCGAGTAGTATCGCACTGAGTATGTCGGTCGGTCGGTCGCGGCGGCGGCGATAGCAAACGACTAGTCCCCCGGTAGCAATGTTGGCACTTGTGGCATGTGTTGTTCAGACTCCGCGACGTCGGACGAGGGGCGCGGCGCGGGCGAGGCGGCCGCGCGCCGGCGGCGCCGCAGGAGGACAGGTACTCGCATACACCAGCCCGATATGACACTTGGTTGATGCTTTCATTGGTCAGTTTGTTAATAACATTACAACCTTAATAATCTCACCTGAACTTTGGATACACTTATCACGCGTGCACATCAGCGATCTAACATAATTGTGAGTAAAATGCATGATTCGATTTTAATTTGTGTGTTTCGCACTAAAAGTTTCTAGTCTCCTTCTAGTCTACGGCTTTATCATAATATTATCTTTATCATAGTCTATGTAGTAGCTACATATAGATCGCATGAATTAGCCTCTCGCCCACATGATGTAAGATTTTCAGATTTAAGAGCTGTAGAGTCGAAGTAGAGAGCTCGCAGAACCCGGCCCATACGTCGCTTGTGTTGCAGGAGGCGGGTGGAAGAACGGGCTGAGCGGCGGCGGGGGCGCGGGCGGCGGCGGGGGCGCGGGCGCGGGCGGCGGCGCGGCGGGCGAGGGCGCGCGCGCGGCGCCGGCCGGCTCCAAGCGCCGCTCGCCGCTGGCCAAGCCCAAGCCCGAGGCGCTGCTCAACGGCACCGCGTAGGCCGCGCCCCCGCCCGCGCCCCCGCGCCCCCGGCCGGCCCCGGCCCGGCCGGCCCTGACGTGACGCCAGCCGCGCCCGCGCGGCGCATATAATTATCCTAACGTAACGTAACATGTATGGCGCGGCCCCCGCCGCCGCCGGGGGCCCGCCGTCACTAGACTTACTCGTATTATGCTTTTGTAAGAGATTCGTGATTTGTATTCCTGATTACTCGATAATATGAAAAATTAAAGATGTGTACGTCGCTCCCGGACGATACGCGCCGATCGCGGCCTTTCGGTACCTTTATGGGAGATCGGACATAGCGCAGTACATACGTGTTCGTAGCCTGTACTCTGTGGTTATGTGATTTCCTATAAAATAAACATTTCTGTACATATTTTCAATCGTATTTTTATTTGTACGAATAGTTCGTTCCGTCGTTTCCTCCCTGTCTAAATTACAGAGTGTAGCGACCTTACAATTTTTTACAATATACACATAATTATGATGTTGAAATACAATTTTAATACTTTATAAAAATAGTATGACTAGTTGGAATGTTACATATAATTCTTAAATTAATAATACTATAAACTCGAAAGGTACTTCGATAGGGAAGGGGGCGGGATACATACATTTAGTTTGGTGTGACACTAAGAATTTAAAATTCTAATTGTGATTCTTATGACACAGACCTATAAACAAATATTTACAGAACTAGACTAAATATCAGTCATATAACAGTACCGTGATATGCATTATTGCCGGGATATCACTAGGAAGTATTTACAAAGATATGACGTCAGGTAAGAGACGGGAGTACGTGGCTAACGTGAAGCGAAAAGAAATGGAAAGTTCACAAAACTAGGCCAAGTACGAAGTAGAGATAATATTCTATTATAAACATGGATACATTACATTTGCTACTGATATAATTTGAAGCACTAGTTTTGTGAACTGGCCTCTGATGTAATTACATCGAGTCTAACTTACCTACTTTATTTAAACACGAGAACTTCCAAGAATACATGACAAAGTAAAATATATTATTTCAGATTCAGGTTTAGAATGATCTTATGACATTACTTATTACGAATCGAAAAATACATAAAAAAACAGCGTTACATTGCTATGTTCCAGATTTTTTACTTGTTTTAGAGTTAGTACTTGTCTATGCTATGTAAACCAATTGTTTTCCAGCAATTGAAACGACAAAAATACAAAAAAAAAGATCGTATATAAATGATTACGTAGGAGTCGTAGTCGATGTTAACGAAATTGACAAACGCTGGAGCAACAGTATTGGTATTGTCCAGTTGTACGGATATAGTATCATCCATTATGTATAATGTACTATGTATTACAGTGTAGATTTCTTTAGAAACTTGCTTTTTGATAATAATAACCATAGTTTGCGTTATGTGCAATAATATTAAATACCCAAGTCTTCTTCAAAATGGTTGTCTTTGTTTTAAGTACTTAGACTAAATAAGTATGTATGTAGTTATTCTTAGACACTTCATGGAATCACCAAATTATTAAGTATTTCTAATCACTTCACATCGTTCGTCTCCTTTACGTAGTAGGTACATATGCTTGTACAAAATGATATGTGTCTACACTGTACAATAATTAGGCTTCAGTATATATAGTATTATATACTTAGGAATACTGTAATATTTCCTATTATAAACATTCTTTTGGAAAGTCACTGGTGACTATTATTATGAGAAAAGCATTGTTTTTGTAAATTCATTAAACATTGTATACTTTTTAAGTAAATGCTGAAGTCTTTAAGACCCAGATATGATTTTGATTCATGGCATAAAATATATGCGTTTTTTACTGACTTGATTGAAGTTTTAATACCTTTACAGCCTACTATTATATCATGTAGTCGAGATGTCGAATGAGTCTTAACTCTTTATGAGAATCTTTAGATCATTGTGACATCGTGTAGAACATTGCATTTGAGACAAGCGTGTAGCTAGGTTCAGAGTGGAAACCAAATTACTAAAGCTCAAAAACTGTTTTTATAAAATGTAAATATCTAAGGGGGTATGGTAAAGGGTATTAGAGTTATGTAGTGCTGGTGTTTGAGAATATCAAAATCGAAAATATTGTGTACTGTAGTGAGCAGTTGCACTACATCTTATATTATTTATACGAGAGAAATTGAATAACTTGGTCGAGATTAGGCAAATGTGTACATGTATTTGTAATAGCGAGTTGCTCTGCGCCTGTACTTTGCAAAAACGAGCCTAATTGCTTGCAGTAATTCGGTTAGTTTTTATAAAATTAATAATTTAAACTGTTTTTAAACAGTACTGTCCTAAAGAGGTCTAGAATTTAGCTACACGCTTGTTTTACAAGAAGAATTGTACAGAAGTTTTCAAACAAAAGTGCCCAACTTAGTGGGCTTTTCCCCGGCAATAATGAGGTGGTGGCATTAGAGTAATCGATGCCTGTCCTCGTGGCACGTCTCGAGGTCGCTGTCATCCGAGTCTGAATGCGAGCAGTATGAGGAGTCGCTCCAGTGCTGGAATTCCTCCTTGTGGTGCTCCAGAGCCATCAGCGAGGGAAACAGGCTGTCGCACGCACTGCATCTGTTGAAATATAGTTGCGTTAAAATTTGTTGTAAGTAGAATATACAAAATATTCGGGGCACGATCTGCTCAATGGACTACACCATGAATAATGTCAATTTACGATTAAGTATTCCTCCACTATTAGTATGAATTGAAACTCAATAAAAATGGAAGACATTTTGCTAACATAATAACAAAACAAACACACATTTTTTTTGACACACTTCTTACTGTATTATAATTTTTTTTTGGCACTGATTTGTGAAACGTTGCTATTGAATATTTTTTATTTGTACTTTTTGTATCAAACAACCGGTGATCAATAGTGCACTTTATAGGTAGTATTTTTTATTAGGCCATAAAAAGACCAGAAATCACGAAAACAAACATACCCAAAATGTCGTTTCTTCTGTTGGTGGTCTGCGAGTTGGCGACGCGTTGGAAACGACCGGTCGCATACATTGCAAGTTAGAGCTTCATCTGCAATAGAATTATAACAAACTCTTATTATTCTAGTAGGTAGGTATGGGAACATAACATAATTATGTAGAAGTTGAAGTATCTTAGGTAGGTAGTAGGTACATATATTGAGCGATATAATCCGTCAACCCGAGGGGACAAAGGAGTTGATGAAAGCATTGGTACTGTGCGATTTTGTCTTTTCTTGTTAAAAGTAATTAGTTTTTTTTTATATATAAATTGCGGTTTCTCTCACAAAAATATTAAAATCAGCTACTCTTACCATCATAAAAATATATCAGAATGTAAGTATTTACCTAGATCGATGTATGATAATGGAATCAAAGCTGCAGATACCAATCATAGGGTTTAATTCCAATAGAAAGTATACAGAGTAAAAAATATGTAGGTATGTAGGTATTTATAATGAGATAATTTTAATGAAGTTCATAAGGAATTTTGGGAGGAAATAGGAATAATGAGGTTTACTATAAAAGGTATAAATGATACAAAATAATAAAAATCCCAAGTATAATTGAAATTGTAAAAAAGGTATTTTTACACAAAATATTTATAGTAATTACGTTTCAAATTGTTTGAGCGTGTTATTTTATTGACAAACAATGTTAGGTACTCGTTATATAACACGATACCAAGGCAGTAAACATTATCGGCAATATAATAATTAATAGTAGGTAATAGATACTAAATAAATCACTAAAATTAGGTACCTATCTATACATAAGTTTTTTACAAAATCATGTTAAAAGAATATAAGTATAAAGTTGTTCAGCTGACAATAATATTGTTTTAATCATAGATATCACAGAATGTATACAGATATGTGCTGTGTTGGCTGACGTATTGGTTACAATCACACCTGATGATTACAAGGGTCACAGATAGAAGTGTTGAACATAGTTCTAAACTTCTAATTCATAGAAAAATACATACCTATAGCAAATTACAAGCAAATAAATTCAATAAATAGGTATTGTAAATGTAAACAGTCCATTAATTTAGGTTGGGTTATTTTCTAAGATAAAGACCGAATTAACCATTTAAAAATATAGAGTAAGTATAAATCTCTTGTAAAGTTACACACCAATTTTATTATAATTTTAAATAAGACATAAGTATAAAAACAATCTTTAAGATCTGATAATATTTTTAGGTTTACAATCACATTAGTTATTCATTAGTATACCTATTATAAAAGGATTTCGATAATAGGGATGGTTCCATAGTTGCGCTAGATTTTTGTGTCAAGTAGGTTATCATTTGCTCGTAGCTATTCAATATTTAAAAAATATACGAAATAATTACTAACTAGATACAAGAAAATCGGTGAATGGAAGTGTGACTTAATTAAAATGTGTAATTTATTTTTGACTAACGAACCACCCTAATAGCGCAATAGGAACAAAAGTACACAAATATTTAAATACAAGCATAAAGTATAAAGTAAAGAAGTACTCACTACTCACGCGATTTAACACAGGGAAATTCGTACATGCATGTTAATAGTTGCTAATTTCATAAACAAGTCTTAACTGGGGCAATGCAGTAGTACATTGACCTAATGAACTGGTACACTAGAAACTTACAATATTTCCATAATTCATCATTTCAGTCCTAGATTACATGCATTAAATTTTTCTTTTATGAGTTTAATTAAACAGTAAGCTATATGCCACATAGGTCTCTAGCAAAGTGTAGTGGAACACCAACAATTATCTGATCATTTTATGTTAATGAAAAAGTGTCGAATCATATCCCATTTATTGTTTTATTGGCTAGTTGTTAGCAGTGTTGATAACTAGTATTTTTTTAAAGTAGTAATATGCACAGGCATTGGTCAAGTTCCATATTATTTAAAAAAATAATAATTGAAGAATTGAAATGTTGATAAAAATTGGTCAAATATTGTGAAAGCACCCCAAAATGTTTAATGCCTTATATAAAGGCACAGAGGGAATCAAACAAAAGTGTCTTGCTCAATATGGTATTCAAATCTCGAATCTCATCATCAACAGCTATCTTCTAATAGCTAGAGCAGTGACATAGTAGATATCACTTTAACTATTGTAATCAGAAGTAATGGCAACAATAACTGAATAACCAGATTAACTAGAGTACATTCAAACATCACCATTTTATTTTCTATCAAATATAAAAATAACATCTTAATTATTCATATCAAAACTTAATTATTATTGCAGTCCTTGTATAGATATAATGTTAAATGGGTAGGGTGTTGGAGACAGATGACTTGAACATGCTTCCGAAGAACCTCATGCCGGAGGAGCCTCCAGGGATGGAGCCCATCATCATCCAGATCAGGGCGATGACTTGCAGCACTGCACAGACTATGGTCCATGGTGTGCTTTGAAGGTGTAGAGCGCAGTACAATGTGGCTATCAGAGTCAGCAAGTACAGGGATGTTGTGAGCGCCCTCTCCTTACTGAACATTGATTTCAGGTGATTCCACGGACCATAGAGGAAGCTGAAACTGTTTTTAAATAAGGTTAGTAGTTGAAAAAAACTGATTCTCTGAAGTTGTCAAGGTAGTTGCTTTTTTGTCTATATTGTATTCTACACAATTGTAATAAGTTAGAGATCAAAAAACTGACAGATGCATTCAACAATCTTGTTTTGGCTTAATAATTAATTATTTGACTTCTATCTATCTAACAAACCAATAGAGTTATTAAGTTACCTGATAATGAAGAACATGCTGCCTAGTGTGAAGAGCAGTGCAAACTTGCGAGCTTGCAGCAGCAGTATGGGTATATACAGGAATGACAGGATAAAACATAGCACTCCGAAGAATAAACATATTCCAAAACCCATAAACCGCTGTGTTCTGCTCTGAAATACAAAACATTTAATGTTAGTAGTAACAGTTTCAGTGTCAATAATTAAATATTATTCATATCTTTACAATAAAAAAAGTACCAAATGGTAACAATAAGCAGTACTATGTTAAACAACCAATTCCTAATGGGGGAGTCTCTTTGTTTTGTTTAATGGCTAATAATATTTACAATAAGTGCACATTAACAAACTCTAAGAAAACATGCAAAATATAACTTGTTAATGAGCTATGAGATTATATAGCAATGACCCAAATAAAAAGATAAGAGCCCAGCTTTATAGAAACGTTGTACAATGATGTAATTAAGAGTAATGGCATTGTATTGTTTGTATGATTCATATTATAATAAAATGAATATTATAAAGTCACAGTTACTTACTAGAGTGAAATATTCCTTTTGTACATTTTCAAACCACGAAGCGGTACTGCTTGCAGTACTGGGGCTCTCTTCCGTACTCCGAGTCATAAAACTTGGAGTAGAGAATGATGGTAAACTAAAATTATAACTCCGACGACTTTCATTCTTCAGCAAGTATTGATCTAAGTCTGTTTTCAGGTTCGCCATTGTTAGTTATATCACTTTGGTCCCGTTTTGTAGGTTTTTAGTACATTAATTAACAGGAAAAAACGATTTCGATAATATTCTCGAAGTAGTTATTGTGAAAACACGGCCCACTTCCTTCTTTTCGTTGAAACAAACGTCAAATCACGAGAATACAACGTTGACAGCGGACAAGTTGTCATAAAAACCATAGACTGTGTTGTCAGACTGGGCGCTGACGCGCATGCTCTGCTCCGGTTTGATATCGAGTCTATTAAGACGAACACGTAACTATTTTGAGAATTTTAAATATTCAAGTCCTTACTTAAAATATAAACAGTATGAACTCACCGTAATCTGTGTCATCGCTGAAGTCATCATGTGCATGTCGCCGAACGTTGTTATTATATCGGTCATGCGCGCAAGGTGGGCAAACTCCTCCGGTATCGCGTTCATCCAAGTCAGTGCTGCTAGCATCTGACTCCGCTTCTCCTTCTTCGATGTGAATATCATCTGTTTGTCTGTTGTCAAGCTTTTCATTTGACGATAATTGATTATAATTTTTCCGCGGTGGTCTTGACTCTGAAATTGAAAACAAAATACATCAGTTGTCTGAAGTAAACATTTTTGGACACCTATCAGGATACGGATTTGGGAGGATATATTTTTGGCACTCAGTATGATAATATTCATGACGTGGATAAACTGGTCTCAGCGTTAACCTAAATATACAGAAAATTGGTACACTATACACCGCCTACATCTCTTGAGAAATCCACAAACAAAACGAGATTATAATATTTTTAGTGAGTCTAGTACTACTTCACCTACTTTTTTCTTACTACATTTCTTATAACAGACCCAAAATAATACGTTAGATAAATAAGACGTAATCAAAACAAGTGTGGCATGTATCATCTTGTAATTATGGCTGTTACTTGGCCTCCGTGTCGCTACCGGCGCGTTTCCGTGCGAACCTTGCCAACTTAATAACTTGTTTTATTAGCTAATTTACGCTGCTTGTTCGTCCTGGCTTCTCCGCTGTATTTTATTTTATTTGAATAGTGTACTTTTAGTGAGATTGAACGCAACTTTGGTTGAATATTAAATTATGTTTGTTGAAGTTCTACTATGTTATTCGTAATTTATGCTACCTACAAGCTTTTTGAATCATAAATGTGATATGTACGATACGGCATATAAATAATAAAGAGAACTCAGAAATTATTTCTTTAATTTCTATCTACAATCTACCTGTGCATGCATACATATTATTTTGTCCGCCTGTTTAAAGTCCCACTGTGTGATATTATGTTGCACAGGTACTTATTAATTTTCCTATCTTATTACTGTACCCAATTTTATAATCTGAGTAAAAACAGAAATGCATGATCACTTCCTTGTGAACAAAGACAAGTTTAGGTAACTGAAAGCAATCAGGCTTCATGTCTAGTAAATCCACTAACATTTTCATGATCATCGTAAGATCTAGGCGTTCAAGGAGCCACGTCTCGCTCACTAATCAATTACGAAGATACCTACAGGTGTAGATTATCGCGCACTAAAGGAATGGGTGACAGACTGATTACTTATTCATGTCCCTCTTGTAGAGCGCAATGTCACAGAGTTAGCAAGCACCCTCTAGGGCAAGAAATTTAGGTTGCAAATTAATTATTAATTTTGTAAAGTTAAAATGAGGGAAACGGCTGCGATCTGACCTCCGTAATTCAAATTTTCGAGCTTTTGACTAAGCAGGTTTGAACAAGATATTTAAATAATTGCTAGGGTCTGTTTAAATAGAAGCTAGGGAAACTTACAATGACGTATAACTTCGAGAACAATTTGTAAGATTTCGGGAACGTATTCAGAGAGTCTCTATCTAAGCAATTCCGTTCCAGTAATAAAAGAAAAGCACGTAAATCTTCGCGAGGAATTTCAAAAACTAAGTGCCATAAAGCGAAGATGATTTTATGCGAAGGTCGTAATTCATTCAGCCTATACTGCGAGTAGGCTCCAAAGATTTACGAGTTGAAACTCTTTTTGGGTAAGCCGGTTCATTTAGGCATTGTGTAACTAAATGGTTATTTCTCTTTGTTCCAGAACACATTAGCTATTAATCCGGTTCCCTCTCCCTCTGCTCGCGACAGCCGGGAGAACATTTGTTGTCTGTGGAACCTGAAGCAGTTATTCATTAGGACCATTAGTTATCCCGTGACCTTTCTAATTGAGAATTACGAGTGTTAATGAGGTCAACCACATACATTAGAGTGCGGGAAATTGGCACTACTTTATTTATAAATTACGGTGCTTGGGGTATTTGGACTTGGTACAATACCATCAATATACGTTACGTTTCCGAAACGCTACTGAGTCATTAAGGATGGAGACATTACTTAGAAGAACAATGCTCTTACAAAATGTTTAGATAGTGCTCTTTTTCAATATTATCATAATTTTTCATGTGGAGGGAAAATCATTCAACACTTCTCCCGCCTTGGGCGAGGCGAGGGAGTATCAGACTCTTACGACAAAAAACCACCCCGTTCCTACTCCTGCTTTTCGAGCCGAAACCCCAGTACCCTACTAGGCAGGCTGCAGCTCCGGATCAGGTTCAATATTATCTTAAGTAACTTAAACGAAGAAATCGTTGCTACGCCGTAGCCGTAGCATTTCGTAACTTCGTAGCTACGTGCACACGTAATAACATTAGTAAAACATTGCAATAATAGACGTTTAAAAAGTCTCTCTGATTCAATGTAATCATAATCTAATCTAATCTTGTTTCGAACATGAGTGACAATGTTGCTACGCCGTAGTACTTCGTAGCAAGGTGCTGTGCACAATTTACTCACGTACATTGATGCCACTTAATAGTTTGTTCTTGCCTTAACTTAAACTTGTTTAAGTTAGTTTACTCGTATAGGTACAGACAAAGGACATAGTAACACATTTTATAAGTCGTGGTGGCCTGGAGATTTAAGACGCTCCTCGGGCAATGAGGATGCGGGTTTGAAACCTACCAACGGCAAGTATCAATGTGACTTTTTCCGAGTTATATGTACATTCTATTCTTCTTAAAATTGATATGGTTTTAAAATTGAGTTCTACTAATGAGTCTTGATTGAATTGAAAAATCATATTGATATGATCTTCGAAAAGCACTTTAAGCACTTAATAGAAATATTGGAATTACAAGTGCAAATCACGAGTATAGATGGGATATCTCCTTCAAATCCAATCTAGCCCTACAAAGGAATAAGGGAGTACTTTATAATAAGTAGTTGAAGCACTTATCGCCACTCGATCAGTTTCTATTGTTTGGTCGTTGTTTACAAAGGATTTCTAGTTTGTTGAACATTGATAATAATACATACCTACTTGTGTGAGTAGACAGTAAGGGCGCGTACACATAGAACGTCTGATTACGGGATCTTTTTTAACGGACCCTTCATTACGTTTTTTTAAGGGGGAACTCATGAGTGAGGCAAGAGGGAGTGTCTCTTACTGACTAAAAACAACCCCGTTCCTATTCTTGTTTTTCGAGCCGGAGTCCTGGCAACCCACTGGATAGTCCCTTTCAGGACTGTAGAAAAGTTTTATTTGAAAATAACGTAGTAATTACTTAACCAAAACAAACTTAAACAGAATTTGTTGATTACATATTTTTCATTACTTAAACCAGTACGAGTATTACAACGTTATCATGTTCATGATATTTTTTACGTAACACTGCAACATAAAATAATATTATTACATAATATGATATGTACATTTCTGGAAGCAAATATCAAAATCTCATGTTTGTTTAATTTGAGTGGTAGTGGAGAAATGTTGGGCACATTCCAGCTAAATATAATTACGGATAGGGCCTGCGGCGGGCAAACACGGGGCGCAAACATTGCGCGCCGCCGCCACTCCGCGCTTACTTTGGTTAGATTAAACCGCGCTGATTGTATTAACGTGATCGCGGCGACATGTATGTGTTGTTTTTGTTATAATTATTGCCGGAATATATTTGCTGGGTAAACAAAACTAATACGTAGTTCTTGGAGAATTATCACGAGAGACGTCATTAGTTTTCTTACGAGTTTGCGTATTCCCAAGAGGACATAATTTTGTGTAAAGAAATTAATAAACTGATAAGGTTTTTCAAATATTGTATGTACTTTTGAATACATTGTTTCGTCGGTCAAGCTGTCGCTATGACCAACCTTAAGGTTCATTTTCCAATGCTTAAACCAAACGAGTTTTGAATTTCCTCTTTTTTGAAAAGTTTTCAAATTAATTTACCAGAAAGTACAAGTCCCTATCCAATAGGTTTTCTTGTAAATCTTTGTTTTTTGGATCTTTGTAATCTGACTGTAGCCAGGTATATAGGCGACAGCGAGATACATAAAATATTATGTTATATAACACAGGGTTGATTAAGTTATCTAAAACATTCTCAGTCTGTTGATTGTGAAGTCGAGTGTAAAGAGGTGACAATGGACCTGTCTATACAGCCTGACTAACTAGATTATAAGGGCTAGTTAAGGTAACCCAAACACATGAAGGTTGTATATGTACTCCATGAATAAAATATACAAATAAAAGCATTTGTATTTAACTGGGTCGACCGTGATACCGGAGTGATACTCACAGAAAACCGACGTGAAATAACGCTTGCGTTGTGGGAGTGAGGTTGCCGGAGGTCCAATTATGGTCCCTTTCTCAATGTTCCCAATCCCCGATTCCCCAACAATGTCCATGGGTGGTGGCGATTGTTTACCATCAGGTGATCAGTCTGCTCGTTTACTGGCTTACACCATAAAATAAACATTTTTGTAGTTGAGTTGCTCTAATCCTATCTAATCCAGTAAGGGGTGAAACTATTTAATAGTTACTCCGGGAAAAGTTGTGGAACCGAATTACCACTAATCACCACTTTCGTACGACTAGGGTTAAAGCCGCTTAAAAATTTAATGGAATAGTAATCGATAAACTTTTGATACAGTACTTAATTTGTTTCGTTAAGTAGGTACGAAGTATTGTTATTTTTTTCAAATAAAGGAAACTGCCTTCAGTTTCCTTACCGTAAACTCTTCTCATATTATGTTGATAATCGCATCAAAAACGAGATAATCGCGCAAAAACAAACATACAGGTCAAACAGAGAGCCTTTTTTGAAGTTGGTTAAAAAGTCACGGTATCTTTGTCTCAAAATGTACAAGACATGATAAACGCAGCCTTCCTCATCATTTTAATAAAAAAGGTACTTTAAAAGACAAATAATAGCTATAAAAGGCACGCTGAGGGCAAACAAGGAGGTTGTATTAAATTAACCCGGGCTCACACCTGCGCTGAAGACATCCCCTGATAAGTTCATGAGGAAAATTGCCCTAATTCAGTTATTTGTCGGCATTACAGACCTTCTTTTCAACCTAATACCGGCTTTTTTATTACGAAGGCAAATTTTAACCAAAATAATAGACGACATTTATTAGGATTTTCTCGGATTTCGTAATTGAGTCGAAGGTATAAGATTCGTTGTTGTAAAGTCGATCGTTTCTTCAAACAAAGTTAAAAACTAATTAAGGTAAGTTTGTGAGAGAGTAATTTCTTGTCTAGACTTCAATTGGAGGCTTGTGTAACTTGTTTATTTAATTCGATATTCATTTATTCAAATTAGGTAAAGTTTTAGAACTAAAAGGCCTCTAACTCTAGCCCAATGTTTAACTAGGACAAATGTACATAGATGTGCATGTACGTCTTATTATGTAAAGTATTTATGAAATTCATAAATTATATATTTTTACGAGTATAAAGTAACGACTGCCTTGTTTGCCGAGTGGTGGCAAGTGCGACTGCCGCACTTGCAACCATTCGCACAAGCAAGGAGTCTCAGGTTCGATTCCTGGGTCGGACGAAGTACTGTTGGGCTTTTTTCGGTTTTCCGAAAATGTGGCAGTCACGCAATGCACGTTGTCTGGAAATGTGCCCAGTATATGACAATAGGGTCACATGGGACTTATAACATATATTGTGAAAAGTTGGTGTGCATTGTACAGTGGCATTACGTGCCATAATGTGCTCCTCTACCTATCTCTTCAGGGACCAAAGGTCTGACAATGTATAAAAAAAATAAAGTAACGAATTGTGAACCTTTTTCCAACTGACCCATTTAACGTTTGTCGATCCTCATTCAAATTCGTAATTCAAACGAGACTAACCTATCACTATCTAGTACGTACAGACTAAAAACTTGTGGCCCAGTTGTTCGGATCCCGTGCCGGTATCCACCATAGACAAGAGCAGCATAAGCTGTCACTGTCACGTCAGGTAGCGAGCGTGATAAATAATTCAGGAGTTCTCGTTCAAAGGCGTCACTCAAGCACCGGTTATATTGAGATTGTCCGGATAATCCGAATTTTTGTCAGAGCACGGTGGAATTACAAACGAATTGAATAGGTAAATATGTCTTATTGGTCTTTAAACGTCTGATATTAAATACATAAGCGTTTTGCTGTGGTCGTGACAGATTTTAATCAAATCTCTTAGCGACAGTTCTAAGGAAAAGGAAGCCGTTATGGGCTCGCTTATCTGTCCGTCAAAAGCGAATTTTCGGGAAATGTTTATTTAATATAATATGAAATATGGGCCGCTCTTGACTAATCTGATTGTGAGTGATTAAATGTTTGATATAATGGAATGATGTTGGGAATGAGAAAAATAATATACCTACGTTAAACGTTTTAATGAACAAACGTTTACCTTTTTTTTTCGACTATAGTTAAATATAATTCGATAACATTATCAAAATAATAGGTTATTAGCTCACCATCATTTAAAAAAAAATAACACAAAAATAGAATTAACTGCCAAAATTTAAACCAAGAATTCTAACAGTGAATAAATTGTTTTTTTCAGAAGTTTCACCTTTCGCAAATCGCATTTTCGAAATCGCAAAAATTAATAATAGTTCTGTTCCCTAACAGTGAGAAAAGGAGGAGCCTCCGACCAGGCGAGGTGGTTATACCTAGCAGGCTTTCTGCCTGACACTTATTCGTTGGGATTTACTATTCAAGTTTATTCACATGTAAACTTCATTATATGTGACGTTACGTCTCTGACGTAGGATTTATGACATCATCCGTTAATTCAGTCGTCGATTGTCTATGTGCGACTTCTGTCATCAGTCACCTGTCATGTGTTACCACAATAGCAACACGTAAAGTTCACATCCATAAAAGGAAACCCAATCTAATCTAGTTACCACAACAAGATCTACACGAACTTTGTGGAAATAATCTCTCACTCCACTGTCACACTGTAATCTGTGTGAGATGTCGTCAATCCAATCACTTAGCCCACTTCGCACGAGAGGTTTTCACACGAGTTTATATAGAACAAATGCATCTGCGTGTTTATGTGTAAACGCTTTTAAAACTCACGCGATTTTATCGAGTAGTGTTGCATTTTCAACGCTATACGTTGATCGTTAAGGACTAAACTGCATTGCATACTTGCCAATGGATATTTAAGATAGAATTGTAATTTGTTCCATTGCAACGCGTCTTAAAAAAATCTCGTGCGAATTGTTCCTCTGAGTTAAACCCACGGGGATTTTATTTTTATACCTCAACACTACAGATGTGTATATGTGTGGGTGACGTATTTTGTTCTTGTAGAAATGTGATACATCTTTAGAATTAAATATTCATGTTACTATAAGCTGCAGTCAAGGTTAGACTGAGTATTATCATAACTTACTGAATATATTATTTGAGCGGTTTTGTTAAAAGCACGTGGGCTGGTTATTAAAGAGAAAATATACACTCGCAACATATAATACAAACATGTCAAGTCGGTTAATGTCCCACGAAGAACGATTTTTGAATTAATTCACACATTGTTGTTTTGGTACTTCAAAAACTAAGTTAACATTACCGCTTCTAAACATAATCACGATAAAGAAAAAAATACGCAATCTTTAAGATAACTCGTAGGCTATGCTACGACTGGCTACGATCTCGTAGTACGCGTAGCCCTTTGCTACGACGACACTCGTAGTAACCGTAGGCGTTGCTTTGAAGTTCTAAAAACTGTGAAAACGGGCTCTGATACATAATAAAGTCATTGTGCAAATATGTTAAAATAATTATTGGGAATTATAATTATTGAAATAAACAGTTTACTCACAAAAAATCTATTAATTTATTTTTTTTATATTACACATAATATTTGCTTTGACGTTCAAAAGCCTTCCCAGTCTATTTGAAATATACAATTTTAACTTTGACTTCAAGTATTTTTATAGAGTCATGGTAACATTTATTTCTTTCACAATATCTTCGCCGTGACCTAGATACTCCATAGTGTGCTCACAGTGCGATGATTGACGACTTCCAATCCGAGGGAATGTTGCAAGATGGAGCTGAGTGAACTGAGTGATGGCCCTCTTTGATTCAAGGAGAGATACTTCTTCGTATTGTTCAGTTGAGATAATATTGATAAATGCATTGGTTTTCTTTACTTGCAAGGAGTTATAGATATACCAATTATTGGTTGTATTTGGATTTTTCTGTACTTAAGGTTTGATTTTGATGTCTCATTAAGGTAAGATTTGATTTTTTGGTTTGATTAAATTGTACTAAACGTATCGTAAAATATTTCATCTCACATTTTTACTTGTAAAAACTGTAAGAATGTATTCGAAAGTGTGCCTCTCTGGTATATGGAAGCTAGTTTATGAAAGACATGAAATGTTTAAACCAATTTTTTTTAAAGAATCGTTTTGACGTTCGTTAGGGCGCTTACTACGAGTTTGGTTTACATTAAATGCGATCGTAACTAGAACGCGTTCGGCGCTGTGATTGGCGGGCTCCAATGAACCAACCAATCAAAGAACGCGTTCTTGTTTGGATCTCGTTAAATGTAAAACAAATTCGTCCTAAGGCCCCAAATCATAGTGCCTATTTTAAAATAGTACTTATAGGGTTCAAACATAATTATCATCATGCTAGTTTATCTTGGAAAGGTTAGGCGAAGGCGTTAAAGAGCTCCCACTTTTCGTCGGTTATATAATTAGAACTTTATTAGAGCAACAGAAACTTATGTCGTAAAAGTGATAATGACTTAATAATAATTAGTACTAAAGTATTTTGATAAAATCAGTTACCATTCTTAGAGTTCTCAGAAAGCTAGTTATTAATTCTCTGAATAAGAATTTTATTGTAGTTTTCATGTAAAAAATATCAACATTTTTATAAAAACTAAACAAGTGAATGTCTTTTAGATTTACGAAGTCTTCTTTTTTATTTTTTCGATTTAAATATAAAGAAGTGTTATCAACAAAATATGTAGAATAGCATAGTTAGCAAAAAAATAAAATGTATAAAACTCATGCACAAATTTAAAAACTACATTTTCTGGGCTTATTCGTTGCTTTACCTGTTTTCGTTTAATTAGAGGCTATGTTTACACCACAAACATTTGTAAACAATAGTCTCTATCATTAGCCAAACTAGCCAGTCACTGGCGACACAACACCTGTATTTCCAATAACTCATTTGTCTATGGTTGACAGTTATCCTCTAATGGTGCTCCCACACAGCGGTTATATAACATTATACAACAATGTGTAATGGTGCTCCCACACAGCGGTTATATAACGTTATAAAACAATGTGTAACAATAACAATTTGTGTTTAAACAAATTATAACAGTGGTTGTAGAGTATGTTACATGCTGTTATAAATGTTACACAATGTTGTATAACGTTATATAACTGCTGTGTGGGAGCACCATAACAATAACATTTGTGTTTAAACAAATTATAACAGTGGTTGTAGAGTATGTTACATGCTGTTATAAATGTTACACAATGTTGTATAACGTTATATAACTGCTGTGTGGGAGCACCATAAGTAAGATGCCCAAATGTAATTGTATTGATTTATGTACCTTTGTAAGAATCGTATTTTATAATGTGTCGTTTAGATTTGTTTAAGAATTAGTTAATTTACTATGTGATTTATGGTGTAATATTAAAACCTTACTTTAAAAACTTTAATAAGTATCATTAGATATACTAACTTATCTATAAAATTGGTTTACTCTCGTAAATATTCTGAGAAAAGCTGAGAAAAGTTTCGAGTTACAGAGGGACTCTTCATTATGATGAGTAGGCTGCGCACTCTGCTATTTTCTCAGAATATTTACGTGGGTAAAGCGTTGTTATTGGCCAAAACTAAATTACTGTATTTTTGTATAATGTTGGCAGATTGGTAAATAAAACCAAGTAAGCGTCTCCAACAGTATCCAGTCGCATACAAATATGAACATTGAAACAAAGACATAACAATAAATCTTGAACAATCTGTTTACAAAACAATTTCGAAATGTTGAACAATTATTTTACCAACTTGTATTCAAGTAACTTTCTCATTAAGAGCTGCAACTTTTAACGATCTCGTAAAGACGTCTCCGACAATACCATGATACTCTGCGACATGACGATTGTTTCACACAAAGTTCACCTTCATTCATTCTTCTTCTTTTTCTTCACATCTTTATTCAAACTGTTAGCAAAATCTGTTTATAAATCTTATTTAATTCTTAGGAGGAAAAGTATATCAAGTTATAAGTACGGGGCAGCCATGCTTGCGCACAAATGGATCGGCTCGACTGGAGTGATACCACGGTCTCATAGAAAACGGACGTGAAATAACGCTTGCGTTGGTGAATGAGGTTACCGGAAGCCCAATTTTCCCCCTTCCCAATCTTCTAATAATATGTATTACTAGCTTTTGCCCGCGACTTCGTTCGCGTGGAATAGTGACTTCCGGCAAATTTTTGGTTTTAACCACATAGTTCCCGATCTCGCGGGATCTCTTCAAAAATGAGATGTGGAAGATATTCCAGGGAACTCTTCAAAAATCAACATAATGAGCTCTGCGTTTGAATTTAATAGATGTATACTCACTTAGGGCATTGAAAAAATAGTTTAAAAACGGACTTAAACTAACTTAAAACTAAAGAAAGCTACGAATTACGAATTTATAACAATTAAAAAAGAAACTATATTACAACCTATCCTCTATGCTATAATAACCAAGCTTAAACTAAATAATTTAAAAGAAACGACTTAAATCTAATCTAATTAAAAATTAGACTTACAATTTTATTAAAAAAACTAACTACAGTAACTACTAATAATCGATATCAAACTAAACCTACGTTAAATAGTTTAACCAAAAACCGGCCAAGTGCGAGTCGGACTCGCCCATGAAGGTTCCGTAGCAGCAAGTAGATGACATAATATAAAAGTTGTAAAATAACTTGGTTTTACATAGTGTTTGTATGAACGACAAAGTTATATTTGCGGTTTTTGAAAATGTTTTATTTCTAAAAAACTAATAATGATATCTCGTTCAAACCAATTTTCTTTGTTAGTTTCTATTGAAATCTACAGCATATATTTTTTTCAGTTTTCTCACTCTCTTATTTTAAAAGTTAGAGGGGGGGACACTCATTTTTCCACTCAGGACGCGTCTAACTATATTGATATTATTTTTTTCATACCTTTTTACTATTTATTTACTTTTTTTCGATGAATTAAAACAATAACATGAACCGAAGTCGTGTAACGATCGACATAGAATTATCTATACTCCGTTAGAGCATTTTCTTTGTACTAAATGTTTTATTATATTGATATTATTTTTTTCATACCTTTTTACTATTTATTTACTTTTTTTCGATAAATTAAAACAATAATATGAACCGAAGTCGTGTAACGATCGACATAGAATTATTTATAAATAATTTATTTCTTATTTTTATTTTTTTGATTTTTGAAATAAAAATATATCTATGTCCTTTCTAAGGTTCTAAACTATATCTGTACCAAATTTCAACCAAATCCGTCAAATAGTTGCGGAGATTAATGGTATAAGCATAGAATGTTCGACGTGATTCTTTAATTTGACATAACTTTTTTATTTATGAACCGATTGACATGAAACAAACACTAAATGTAAATTTAAGCATCCCACAATATATTCGTGAAAACCGCATCCAACTCGGATCAGCCGTTTCTGAGATTAGCGCGCACAGACGAACAGACAAACAGACAAACAGACAAACAGACAAACAGACAAAAAAAAAGTTAATTACATTTTTGGGTTCGACATCGACATAACAATAACCCCTGCTATTTTTTTTATTTTAATTTTCAATGTACAGACAGCACTTTTCTACGATTTTATTATATGTATAGATAGATAAATGCGAATGTTTGTGAGTTTGTGTGTTTGTCACTCAAGCACTTCAAAATGGCTAATGGGATCGATATGATATTTGGAACAAGGGTAGATAATGGTCTGGAATAACACATAGGACACTTGTTAGTAGCTGGCAGAAGCAAGTTAATTATAAAACTTATTCTGTTATATCTTTGACATAACAATATTACGTTGGTCTTTACAAAAGTGACTGCCGGGCATCTTGTTCAATGTATTTCGTGGTAACAACTTGAAATTGACAGCTTATTCTTTGTTTTTTTTTTTCGTTGAAGTAAATAACATTTCTGATGTTAAATTGTTAGTAGTCGTTATATGGGGTTATTTCTACCCACGGCCGGTGTGTCGGTTTTTTTGCTCGAACTTGGCGGACACACTGCCGTGTGTCTAGATTGTAGATTTTTTAGGGCATAAGTAAAATTATAAATTCTTCGCGTGATTTGTTTTATTTTGAATGCAAGTTAACTATTGTATCTTAGTATTTTCACTACATCGTTATCATAAATAGTTTATCGGACACATTTATGTTCGTTTTATGAATATTACAATATTAGTTATAAAGTAGTTTATTTAATATTGTGCTGAATTTTGACAAAACAGCGTGGCAATACTAGCCATTGACAAAGGACGCAACGCGTGATCGAGCTGAAAATTCGAGGCCCATGGCGACAAAACAATTTCATGCCGAGAATCTTAAGATGACATTTTATTACTTATGATTTATTATCACTCGTCATTGCGTTTTGTGACTGTGAAAAAGGACTAGAAACACTTTCATTTTCTGGTTAAATGTCCTTTGGTTAAACTAATGTTTCCTTGTCAAGCTTAGTTTAATAATGTACAATATTACAACAACATACACATTGTGCTATACAAAGTGTACTGATATTAATATTTGAAGGGAGATTGAAATTTGTAATTCTGACAGGTGGCGCTTCATACGCGTCGAAATAAGGCATTTGCATGGTACAGGGATGTACTTGGGGATGGTAATGCAAGCAAATATGAAGACGTTTTTTAAATGAACCTAGTAGGCTGTAGCTAATGAGTATACATGCATTTCATCAAGCCTGCTTTTCACTGGGATATGAAGAGGTATACACCAAATGAAAGGATTATACAATCTCAATTTTGATGAATAGTTGCCAAATGAAAGTACTTTCTAACTAGCATTTTTTCAATGCACCGAATATTAATTCTATTCTTAATTAAATTCTTAATAATCTACCGAATTTCTCATGTTCTTTTACTTGGGGTTCCTTTTTTATTTTAGAGATATAACTAAGAAATTTGATGACACATTAACTAGAAGTCAAAATAACACACAACCCGTCTTTCACCCGTGTAAACACTACACGGACAAATTCCCCAACTATGTTTGTCGAGTTGTCTGAAAAGTTTTACAGAAAAACACAAACTAGACAGAAACAGAAGTTTGTTTACTATCTGTTAGGACTTAACGTACTTACAATAACAGAACTTGAATTAATTTAGTTGAGATAAACTATTAATTGATTGATTTGTAAATAAAATTTTCAGACAGTATCGGAAGGTATAAATTTACTGTTAATGATACGAAGTAACTTATTACGTTTGATATTATTTGTCTTTAAAAAAATCCTAGCATTTCCGCTAAGAAATTCAAGAAAAATTAAAGCCTGTGTCGAGGTTTGACTGATGCGTTTGTATGAAAAATTAAAGAGGAAAATTAAGTACCACATGCACTTTATCATTTCTACATATCTCGAGGACAAAACATAAATATCGTGTGTGTGTTTTTATGCATTTCTGCTACATAAGCATTATTTGCAGGCGGGAGGGCGGTGCTGCACACCGTATGCTAAATAATACATCTATAAGCGGAATAAAAACTAATAATATATTGTATTGTTGGTGCCATATATAATTCCAAAAAAAGATGATACTGTAATATTAATATAATATTTGTAATTCCTCTCTCTTGAGCCCTGACCGGTAGCTTGGATTTATCCCGTAACTGGTGGGTTACTGCTTTTTATATTTTTAAATTTCTTTTTTTTTTTAAATTTATAAATAAATGAGAATAATATTTGTAATATTTCAGAGTGCGGCTCTGTAGAAAATTATAGTCTAGCTATAGGTTGGTTAGTCCCGTCACAAAGCACGTTAGTACGTGCCGGGCAGTGTGACACGACTCGGCTGATGTATGTCCTGCACACAGCATTACCGACACAATGTATTCTACTGAATGGATTATGTGTCTACTCGATTAATGTGTACTCAACTGCTATGCGACGGAATATGCCATTAGATTTTGTACTTTGAAGCGTGATTTAGAGGATATTATACATTTATTTTGGGTTGAATGTTATCTTTTTATAATGAATGTTATCTTCAAATATCATGTTATCTTCTTTTCTTTTTAAGAGATCATTTAGTTAGACTTATTCAGAAAATAAAGTTACAGCGTTTGGGGACACTAATAAATATAATACATACATAGATAAACGCGCTTGTCTCCCAAAAAAGTAGACAGAGATAATGGAACAGCAATAAATACCACTATTACAATAATTAGTTTTCGACAAATAAAATATATTATCCCACAAACAACTTCAAGCAATTTATTTTCTTCTTACTGTGTTCTCCACGACACTGAACTAAATAGAATCTAACACGCTGTCTTTAGATAGTAGGTACACTCATTACTGGTAATTGTCCCGCCGTCACGTGGTGTAGTAACGTGTTTAGGGCCGAGGGCGGCACGCTGACAACTCCTTAGCTCGTCAGTCCCGTCACTAACACGCCTGGCATAATTAATTCCTTACAAATAGTTACACGTCTTAGTTAATTCTTCGTTAAATACTAATATACAGCAAAAATTGTGTCAGTCTTGATGTCTGCACGTTGTTGATGACTCTCTTCATCTAAAATAATATTAATTATTATGTTTTTCGGCTTACTCATGTAAGTGTTTGACGAGGAACTTAATAGTCGTGTGTCGCGGAATGCTGCTTATAAGTATGAGCCCTTAGAATGGTTTGAAACTAGTCGAGTTCCTCTTCAAACTGTTATCTGAGTAAGCCGAAAAGTAATAATTGGTTTAGTATGTCTCTTCAACAGCCTATAAATAGCTACTGCTGACCGAAGGCATCTTCTCAAACAGAGAAGGCTTGAGCATTAATCGCCTCGCTTACTCATTGCGGGTGGAACGTCTCATGATAGTTATATTAGAAAATTATATTGTGTAAGAAAAAAATAAATAAAATGAAATATTCTATTTTGAAATACTTTTATCAATAATAACAATGTCCTAACGCTTGGGAAGACACGCTGAAATAAGATTAGTGATGTTTGTTTCTATTTTTTTCATTAAATTATAATACCAATCATTTTGTTATTTGGAGCGAAGCAAATCTGAATGAAACTTAATAAGCTCTGTCCAGTGTTCTTGATTTGAAAATGGAGGTGAAAAATACTCGTAAAACCAGTATTTAACTGGAACATATAATTATTACGTAACATTAATGTATATGTATTTTAACGCTACATAAAGTAACGTCACTCCTTTGATCCCCGAACCGTGACTGTGGCATTAGCCACTGTGTAATGTACACCCACTTTTCACAATTTGCGTTTTATATAAGTCCCATGTAATAGAGGATGAGTCTATTGCCACATACTGGGCACAATTCCAGACTACTACAATGTACTGAGAAATTTTCGTCCCACCTTTTACCCTCGAAGGGGTAGGCAGCGGTGCACTTACGCATTAAATGTCTTAATGCTAATGTACAATGTATACCCACTTTTCACCATTTGTGTCATAAGTCTCATGTAATAGAGCCTATTGCTATATACTGGGCTCAATTCCAGACCAAAAACTGAAAAAGCCCAGGAATCGAACCCGAGACCCCTTGTCCGGCAGTCACACTTGCGACCAACGAGGCAGTAATATAAAGCTAGTATTTAACAGAAACATATAATAATTGCGTAACTTTAATTTATATGTATTTAACGCTACATAAAAACTACTGAATTTATTTGTACAATATATTTCGAAACGGGTTTTGTGATGTTATTGTTTTGGTACGTTTGAGAGCTCATCATAAAATGTCCCTTTTAGTTTCAATGGACAAACAATGAGTTCACATTAAAAAAAACATTTGATATTGTTTGTTAATCATATGAGGACAGGCATCTGTTATTTTATCATTCATTATGTTAAGCATATATTTTGTTTTGTTTTGAATTTTGAGGTTAAAAATGAGTAAAGAATTCAAATCATATTACTCAGTAGAAATATTATCTCTATTCTCAGTTGAATAGAGTAACAATTTGTGGACGTCAGCAGTTCACATAAGTAGTACATTACTAAAGTATCATAATCAACTTTAACTTTATAATGAACTTCAATAATTAAAATCAAATATTTTTTAATGTTTCATCTTTTACCAATGTCAGTTTGATTTTAAACAAAATACATTCATTTCAGTCTCGTATAAAACAATTTAATTTCGGTCCTCGTATAAAAATGTGTACAATTACTTTACTAAAAGCAATAAGAAGTATTTTCTTTCTATAACTACTTATTGCATTGGCTCTACATCTGTCCGTTTATAAAATAAAGAGAGGCTATTACCGGCGTGATTGCAACTGATAGAACTGTGAATGCCATTAGCTTGGCGGCCATTTGCAATTTCCGATAGAAAAAAAAGTATTGTTAAGAATCTATCTAGCTATTGACTCATACACGGTGTGAGTAATGTCGATAGATATTTTTCTTATTAGTATTTAAAATATGGAGTTTAGAATAACGTGCGCTAATGGACAATAAATTCATTGTTACATATAGGTTTAATCTTCTTGTATGTATAGAACTCATTACCGACTGACTGACTGATAGACAACACAACACCCACTTTTTTTAAGAGGAGAAAATCATCCAATGACTTTTCTCGCCTGGGGTGAGGCAACAGGGAGTGTCAGACTCTTACTGACTAAAGTCCACTCCGTTCCTACTTCTGCTCAGGATCAGGCCAAAACCGCTAGGCTTAGTAAGCTGATACTTGGCACGTACGTTTCTTAGGATACTTATGGCACGTACGTTTCTTAGGAAGTGTAACGGAGAAATTAAGAGAGGTTTCCCTAAAATCTCACGGGAGCGGGAATAACAGGAATCTCCAATTTGTGCGTATAAAGTGACTGGCAGGAGGTAGTAAAAATTAAATAATTATATCACATTATACATGCCAGCAAATATGTAGGCACACTTTACTCTTCTGAAGAAAAATCGCCGTATCATATTATATACATCCGTATTTTCACAGTAGGTACGAAAATATTTTCACAATGTTCCATTTTATTATTTCTGGGCAAATATGTCATTTTTGTCCTTTCATCAATCTGCGTGTTGTAGTTTTGGTTACAACTCTGCCGGTGACACGTGCGCCGCGTCACTGCGTCGTAAATAATGGGTTTGTTGATAAACTGCGGCTGAGGCTAGCCTTTGTTTGTGGTGATTGTATATTTTTGCAATATTTATTACATTTTACCGTATAGTACAGCCTTTCACATTGTATACATATTCATATTTAATGTAACATCCAATGTTGTTATGTGTTCCATCTAATATATAACTACTAGACTAGTCTATTCCGGAGCTGCGGACTGCCTAGCGGGTTACCGGGGCTCCGACTCGAAAAGCAGGCGTAGGAACGGGGTGGTTTTTAGTCAGGAAGAGTCTGATACTCCCTCTCGCCATGGCCAAGACGGGTGAAAACATTGTATAATTCCCCCCCACCCCTCTTAAAAATACTAATCTATTACTATCCATACCAGCGATTAAAACACTTATATATGTTTTTTTGAGGGAGGGGGAATCATCTAATGCTTCTTCCACGTGGGGCGAGGTGACAGAGAGTGTCAGACTCTTACCGACTAATAAGTACCTTGTTCTTACTCTTGCTTTTTAAGCCGGGGCCCCGGTAACCCGCTAGGTAGTCCGCTGTGTGTTATAGAAACAGTGCCTAGAGCTACAGTAATTGTTAATTTAAGAAAATAACTTGTCTTGGGATAAAAGAAACAGCGTCTACAATTTTATTAAGCCACAATCTCGTTAAAAAAGTCATTTATGCGCGAGTTGAGTTTCTCTAAAGAGTTCCGTAGACACTTAATTTTTTTTAGGTAGGTATGTCGTATCAGACATTTACTGTATACTATCTACTATCTTAGCAATAGGTAAACTACATGGAACATAGGTACATATACTACATAGAATACATACAAAGGTTTCTAAAATGCGAGCCCCGAGCTAGTTAATAGGGTAGTAGACAAGGTATGAAAATTAAAAATGGAAATAGTCCATTATTTACATAAATAAAAAATAATAGGTACGTGTTTTTTTTATTTTGTTTATATGACAACGGTTACAATACTTTTTTATTTTTATTTATTAAAATACTTTGCTTTTACAGCCAATAAAACTTATTATAATAATATTTCACGCTACACTAACCACTAAGTAATATTTCTACACAAAGTGCTTAATGTCATTACCTACATATATACAATATATACTATCTTATTACATTACATAAATTACAGGTTACAACACTTGGATAAAACGGAGTTCAATTTATTAGTAGTCGACGTCACGTTACCCTATAAAATCTAGTAAATCGTGACGTCACACGATATTTCAAATCATTGTAACGTCGAAAGTATTTTATTTTATAAGGAAAGACCTGTGTAATGTTTTATAATAATCTACCAGACGGACATTAATAAAAGAATTAGGATTATATATCCTATTCACGAGGACATAACAACTAAAACTGTAGGAAATGTGTGCAATTCAACGATGCTTTGTTGGAAACAGGGTGTTTTAAAAGTTAAAGAACTAACTTTGACTCTGGCTTGTGGAACTCTAAAAGTTCACATAATCATTGTGTTTTAATATTTCTCGTTATTCCTCTACTTTGTTCTGTTATTATAGCGTAAATGTATTCTTGACCTCCGGGAATAATCTTACATTAGCTTAGAGGCACACCATTTACATTTTCCAACAGAATATTGTATTAAAATCCTTATTAAATGACTATTTAATGCTGCCTCTGATTGCTTTAGCTCATGTTCAAAGAGAAAACATAAATATCATTTCTTGTAAAATATATTTTTCTTTTTATACCGACCTGTATATTTAGGTTGGTTTTTAATTTAAATATGTTACTAAGAATTGATACATATTAAAAAAAATGCTGCTATGCTATGGTTAAAACATTTCTTTTTAGTTACACAATTGTGTTTTTATAAGATGAACATTATCATACATTTATACCAAAAACAGCAACAAGTAACAATCTACTTGACACATTTAAAGCATTGACTGTCGAAAGAAAACCGTTGAAGGCAAATCACTAAATCACCAGTGACCAATGCTTAGCGGAAGATTTGCTATGACAGTTAATAGGTTGCTTATGGGCAGGCGTGCTCCATCGTAAGCCGCATCATCGCTTACCATCAGGCGAGATAACGGCCAAACGTCGGCTCATTTAACATAAAAAAAGTTAACGTGTTAATTATTAAAACTACACAAACCAATAAACAACATAACCTTATTGACACAACAAGTTATACGGAACCGAACAGCAAACACAACAGAGTACAACTGTACAATATAATAGTAAATACAATACCTACATACATACATACATACATAGATATTTTACAAAGTTCGCGGTACAATCAAGCGCAAACAAGCTTTGTTCTCTTCATAATGTTATTCTAGTTGGGACTTTTGTTTCCAACGAATGATTTCCCCGTAAAAATATGTGCCTGTGTAGACGAGGGACTTTGTCCGTTGGCTACACAAAGCAATTTAGAATTGGAAAAGGTCCACCGAATACAAAGTCACCTGAAATTAATTATATGTATAGTACGGCTACCTCGGTACAAACTGTTTGACGAGGTAACTTGACTATTTTCAAACCACGTCAGGAGCCCAGGGTTAAAGTGTTTTTCCACTAGAGATGGGCTATGCTACGTTGCTGTGAATGCGTTTGGTTTCCACCAATCATTTTTATTGGTACACATGGCTAAGCACTGGTAGAAACGGACTTAGTTAAGCTATGTTTTATATGGAAAGGTGCGTACTATATAGATGCGTGCGTTTAGCTTCCGATACTATCGATACGTTGCATACTCGAGCTGCGCATCTTCCTCACATAGCTTAATATCAGTGGAAACGATCACATTGTTTCACAGCTTAGGTAGCTATAACATCTTCGTAGCATAGCTATATAGCATATCTCTGGCGAAAAAGCACCCTAACTCAAAAAGCCAACTGCTGACTTACTCGTATTTATGACTCAGGGTAGTTTTTTGTCAATGGGTAGAGTTCTTACTAACTTATATTATAAATGTGAAAGTTTATAAATATGCTAAGTAGCACTAAGCTAAACTAAGCTAAATTACAGTCTGGAATAATATATAAACTATTTTTTTCAAGCTAGTCTTTGATAAATTTCTGTGTAGGTATATCAAATTACTCACGAGACTAAAAGTACCACATCAAGTAAATTAACTATGAGTTCCTCGTCTGACCAGGTTGTATAAGGGAAACTCATTACTATGGTGAAAGGTCCGAGTTCAAAACAAAACTATTGCTGTATGCTTTAGTTTCCAAGTTATTAAAGTGCGCCGACAAGTTGGGTAAACAAATCTTGTTGTATTGGAACCACAATTTGTGTGCCACGCAAACTTGTTCCTACCTCCGGGGATACTCTTCAGCTGGAGTTGGAAATATTTTTGATTTGTTGTTAAATTTTATTGATTTATAGTGTTTTTTTTAAACATGTTTTGATGTAGTATACCGACCACAGACCACGTGTAGTATACCGACGTTTTTAATTTATATGCAAAAGAGATGATGGCGGGGTACGAAAAATTAAATTCTATTTAGTTAGTCAGTTTGGTAATGAAAAAATTTTAGATACGTATTTTTTATTTTGTCAAATGAGATAGAACGAATCAAAGTTTAGGTGTGGAAGCAAATACGTCATTGCTACGTATAAACTGTATCAAAAAATGACGTCACGTCATATTTCATCTTCAAAAGTATTTATTTCTGTAAGAAAATAAAAAATAAGTATCTAATATTTTAAAATAATCTACAAGACGGACATTAAAATAAAAAATATTTATTAGATAATGATGGTAATTTCTATACGCAATGTATTGTAGTTGCATTTTTGTCTAAAAATAGAAAAATTCTTCTCATGTATCATGTCAACAAAAAACTCATCATTCTAATTCCCTCAATATCCCTACTTACGAAAAAGAGTATTAAAAACCCGCAACCGAGTACACGTGTAGCGTGTGCCTTTCATAAAAGATTCAATGAAAAGAACTCCCTAACTAAAACAGATACTCGAAGAAAACTTTAAAAGAACGAAGTAATATAAAACCGGGAGCCATCCTATTCAAATTTAAGTCGACAAAAACGACCGCAGTTTTAATCTAACCTCCAAACATCCAATTTCATCTCGAATAACCGACGAAAAAAGGATTCTGCAAACAAGTTATTAAACAAAACCTTTTTGTGAGTTCCATCGGCGGCAGAAGGGTTGTTTCCTTACTAAGTTGCGCCCCGCTGCGGATTGGAAACGCCCCAATGGGGGTGCTTTGTGCTGATTAAACTTGCTCAGTTTTCCAAAGCCACTCGTATATCAAATAGAAAAAGTTATTTCGTTACAATGTAACTATGAAGGTGTTTTGTGTTTTGTAAGTTCGCGCTCTTTTTACGTGTTTACATTAGGACAACATTAGTTACTTGTTGTTTGGTTGGTTCTTTCTTTTTACTTAAATAAGTTAAATACTATGTTTCATAATGCTAATCCGGACTCCGTATTCTTATTGACAATACATAGTATTACAAATTCTATCTATTAGATACTAAAGATGAGAATCACAAATTCAAAAAATTCGTAAAATTATTCTTTCTTTAAATTTACCACCTTATCCAGCTAGTAAACGAGCAGACGAATTACCTGTTGGTAAGCCATAACCGCTGTCTATGGACACCCGGAACACCAGAGGCGTTACAAATGCGTTGCGAAATACAACGCAAGTGATTTTACTCCGATTGAGCCGACCCATTTATGTCGAAGCATTTCTTACACTTTCCTGATCCTACTTATTTACCTTTCATTAAATGAAATAAAACTGGAACATTCATAAACAATCTAAATCTCATTGACCTTTCCTCCTAAGTATAGGACAGGCACATCATCAAGCCTCATCATCAACATAATCTCGAATGTCATTCATAAACGAAGCTCAATTACATTCGAACCACCAATTGTCGTTTACGACCCGTCTCCGGCTTATGGCTACGACTATTACAGTAAACGGTAAATACATTGCCGGTTTTATGAGAAAACTTGATGTGAGACACGTACCGAACGAGCAATGAAATGCTAATCTATTTGTGATACACTCATTAAGAGTTGTCAAGCTCTTCGGAGTTTACCAAGTTGTGACATAAATGTGTTTCTTGTAGGAAAACATATTATTTTCCTTATATACTTTCGGGTGAAGTTCTTATCATTTAAGAATATGAAAATTGCTATGTTTATGTCTTAAACTTTGCATCATTGTAATACAAGACCGAATTGATCTACATGTCTTGGAAACATGTGGTTTTTCCTAATTCATATCTCTGAATGGCAGCTCAGAGTTGAAAAATTGAGCCTCGTGCTAAACCTTACGTCTGCGGGTATATGAGACAACAATAGACATTGTGTCTCGCACTGGTCAGTGCTTCAGCATACGACGGGTTAATAAATAGTATCAGCCACTAAGTGACATTACCATCAATGGATTTAACATAAGTACTAACGGGTTGGTTTAAATAGGGACACCTCTCTTCAGTTCCTATAAAATAAAATGCGTGTCCATTATGTTTGTACACATTTGTGACATAACATGACAATCAATTAAATAATCTTACATCTATAAATGCTACAAAAAAACTTATATCTATTTTAACATACCGTTTAAAGAGCCCCTATTCCCCCAACTACTAAAGAAAATATAACAACATTCACAACAGCAACAAGTAAAAAATTCAACACAAAGGAGCTCTCATAAAAACAGGGTGTAAGAAAATAAAACTACATTGTAGACAATAGAAGGAAGTTAAACTCGTTACAAACGGCACTCGACTATAAAATAAACTATAAAACAGAATATGAAGGGAAACGTGCAAATATTACTGCACCATTTCACATTTTAGGATTCTGTATAAAGATTTTTTTTTATGGAATAAGTTAACGAGCTGACGTATCTTCTGTATGCAATCGGCGCCGCCCATAGACATCGAAACACCAGGCATTACAATTGCGTTGCCGGTCTTTTGGGGGTTAGAAATTAAAGGGTTGTTGGGAAATCAGGGATTGGGAAGGAGTGTAATTGGGCCTCCGGTAACCTCTTATTCTCATATTTTTATGAAATCATACTAAATAGGTTAAATATTTCTATTTCATATTTTGGTCATTAGTTGCAATTAAATAATAACTTTTACTATTTTAACCATTAGCCTGACTGAGATTGAATGAAGCACGCGATCTAGTATTAAAGTATACTTAGATATCTACAGTGTAAAACTATCTTTAAAATAGACTATCATAAAAATACAAGACAAAAATAGTAACCGCATTATGATGGTAAGCGATCAGCGCCGCTCATGGACACCCGCAACACCAGAGGAGTTACATATGCGTTGCCGGTCTTTAAAACTTTAAGGTGTGTCCAAACACGGCGCGGCAAAGTGCGCGGCAGCTACGCGCGGCATTCGCGGGACACAAATTTGCCGCGCGACTAGTTTAAACCTTCTGCGCGGCAGTGCTGCGCGGCATGTCCGAGACACGCCGCGCTCTTTATTTCGTATTCAAACTACAATGAAAGCGGCCGCGTGTAATGTCGCTTTTTTTTTTGAGGCGGGAATATCATCCAATGACTTGTCCCGCCTTTGGTGACTCGGGAGGGAGTGTCAGATTCTTACTGACCAAAAACCACCAGTATCCTGCTTTGAGCCGGAGCCCCGGTAACCATTTACGTTGTCCGCAGCTCCGGATCAGGCATCAGCCCTACTGGGCCCCATCTGTGGTCTGGCTCTATGAGGCGCGCGGAACGCGACGCGCCGTACGCACGGGTCTGGTTCTGGTCGGGCGGCAAGCTACCCTTGCTCGCCGTCCGCAGACCCGCAGCGTGTAATATCGCTATGCTTATTATTCGAAAATTACGTAGAATAATAAATAAAAGAAAGTGTTGGATGCGACCACTCTTTCAACAAAGGATAAAGAATCTGAGAGGGATCTATTACGAAATCAACTACCACACGCAAATCACAAATCGTCGCAGTTTGCTTCTTGAGGCCCGCACTGTTGACTAAACGTCGACACAACAAGCCGCCACATGCCACTGTGCGCGGTACGCGCGATTCCGCGCCCACTCTTTTTTACCTTTAGTAAAACTGTTGGAGCCAACGATAACGCACGCACGTAGTCTGTGATTCATATAGGTAGATAAATATGGATATACATAGAAATATTTATATCAGAGATACAATCCCGATCGCAAGTGTCGACCATCGGCCACAAGTGGATGTCGCGCGCTTCAGCTACTTTTGTGGCCGTTTCTTGCCTCTTGTCGCGGCGCTTGTGGCTGTCGCGTGTGGCCCGTGTGCGGCGACACTAACACCGTTCGCGGCGAACGCCGTGCGCGGCAGGTACCTCGCAGCTGCCGCGCACGGCAGTCGTCCAAACACAGCGCGGCAAGCCGCGCGCGGCAGCCGCGCTTGAATGCCGCGCTATGTTTGGACACACCTTTAGATAAATCATACATGGCGTCTACATGTCGGACAACGTTGTTCGACACTAGTGGAGGAATAGCCTTTAACAGTTTTTTGTTGGCAATGAAAGGCTTAAACAGTATTAAAAAAAAAAACACTTTAGTTAAAATTTTCATCCCCAAATTCCATTAGACCCAGTATAAAAAAGCAAAATAGGTATTCAACGCAAGAGCAAAGATATAACCAAGTACATAGTACTGTAGGTACACCGTACATGGATCTACTACGCGTATTTTTTAATCCATTAGTGATGGACTAATTGCTCGTTCATCGACATTCGCCATTTTGACGCGCAAAAAGCAGATTAACGTGCCGTTTTAATCCCTTGGGAAAGTACCGATGTAATCAACATCTGTCTATCTACCACGGCTAGTAGGCACACAAATAAACTCTTTTAACTTTGAATTTTAACGTAGTAACATGTTTATACCTGCGGGATTAGGTTAGGTGTGTTACCCATTATTTTTTATTAAAATCTCTTCGTGTCCCTAAAATCTCTTATTTAGTTTAGGTGTAAGCAGAAATATTCATAATATGCTTTCTGTATGTCTAAGATAAATGAGTTTATTATAACTTTAGTGAGACATCCTAAATGAGTTATTATGTTTTCGGCTTACTCATGTTATTTGGCTTGAAACAAGTCGACTTCTGCCGAAAAAACATAGTAATTAATTAAGATAAATGGGGTTGATCAAATCTAAGAACGCGTGTAAAATAGTGAAATGTATATAGCAACAGGTTCATCCATACTATGCATACTATAATATATAGTATATTGCGCTCAAAACATAACTAACAAAATATAGCTCCTCTACTCATCCATCCATATTTTTTTTAACATAATTCCAACCCCAGTCTCCGTGCTTATTCCACTAGACAAGCGAAGCAGTAGGGATTTTAAAACTCTTTTACCGTGACGACTAGATAAAGCCGTTCGCTTATTCTCCAATAACGAGACATAATCTTTATGACATAAGCAATAACTTCTATTATTGAATGTGACTTGCTTTATAGTCTCCACTTTGATGTAGCGAGTAATAAATTATATTGTAATACCTAATATTGCAGATTGAATCTAAATTTTTATAGGAATTTATGGATAGATAAATTCTTTATAGAGTATGTGCTTTGAGCTGGCATAAGGCTTATGAAAATGAGAATATTATTTGTTAAGACATTATCCTTTATTGGAGAAATTGTAGAAAGATACCCACTTCTATGATAAAATAGGTTTATTTGAATGTTTTGTGAGTCTACAGAATGTATTTATTGTACTAGGTAGTGCTTTGTTGTTTCTGCTACTGTAATAATCGTACTAGGTGATGCTCCATAGTTTCTGCCACAGTCTCCTAATCCCATGAGACATAATCATGGAACTGCGTGGTTCCGATTCACCCATGTCCGGAACGTCATGTGTATGTGACATTGTATTTTTGTAATGGTCCCCACGACATAGGAGAAAAACCTAGTGTGGGGGCAACGTTTTTAAAAAAGACAAAAAGATAAGTACGTTGAATTGTGTATAATAATGCTTTCTTTATAAAAATAAACTGTAATCTGTTAAGTCAATTGTTTTGTTTAAAAAAAAAATACAAATATTTTTAAAAGATTTTTGTGACATCTTGCGAATGAGCTCTCAATTGTAATTTTCAAAACAAATGATTTTAATATAAGTATCTATCAACTTCAAACGCACGATTACGTAAATTGGCAACTAACAGTTGAAAAAAACTATGAAAGGTGAACTATAAGTAGGTTCATAAAACCTTTCTTTGTGCTAGGTACTTTAAACTTCAATAAACGTAATACTTAAAAATATGAATTGGAAAATTTATAGTTAAAGTAATATTACATTTATTCTTCGAAAGGCTTTTTTAAGGGTGGAAAATCATCCAATGACTCCTTCCACCTGGCGATAGGGAGTGTCAGACTCTTAATGACCAAAAACCACCCCGTCCCTACTCCTGCTTTTCGAGCCAGAGCCCCGGTACATTTGAAGCTCCATAATAATATAATAACATCAACAGCCTATAAGTGACTACTGCTTACCAAAGGCCTCTTCTCACACAGTGAAGGTTTGACTAATCACCACGCTTGCTCATTGTGGGTTGGCAATTATAATACAACGGCGAATCTGTTTACTTTAAAACACCTAAAAAAGAACTAGTTAGAACACTTTCCCGACACAAGAATTGAAGTCTTCTTAATCTAGTTTCGCAGTCGTTCTTACAACCGCTCCACTATCAAGATATACAGATATTTAGTTAGGTATAAAACATGTATATTCTACGTACACCTCTATCCATCCTTCTGGGAAATAACACAAATGTTATTTACGTAATACATATAATAATACTCAGTACATAACCTTATACCCTTGGGTAATTAAGTTTAAATGAAATCGGTAGAAAATCGTATAGAAATAGAATATAATTGCGTCCTTGCGTCCTCTCAGAACTAACGTAGGAATGTTACCTTAGTTCGGTTTGGGTTCGGTTCCCGCTCATTAGCCCACTTAAATTAGTCGGCCACTGTACCTGTCCCGGCGGACACACTCAAGTACTATTTAATAGGCTATCGAGGAAAATTATTTATTCAAATATTCATTTAATGTAAGTTAGAAAGATTGAGGTTTTTGCTAAAATGTTTTTTTATTATCGCGGTTGTAGAGTAGTCCCAAATGTATCGAGTTTTTGAGCATAAACTAAGAAGACTAAGCATTGCTGGGGCTTAGGCTCGAAGAGCAGGAGTAGGAACGGGGTAGATTTTGGTTAGTAACAGCCTGACACTCTCTCTCGCTTCACTCAAGGCGGGAGAAGAAATTAGATGATTTCTCCCCCCTCAAAAAAAACCTGTGTTGATGATTCTTCGATTTATAAGTATGGAGCCTAATTGCATCTGAGGTTTTGCTTTAAACTCATACAAACCACTTCAAACCACTTCGAGAAACACCAGTCGCGATATGATTGTTTATTTTCTTCTTCAAAACACGGTATAATCCCAAGAGATTATGATCTGATACATTACGATAAGTAAGGGATACATAATATTATGAGCGGAGGTATTTATTGTGCACGTGTCTAATCTCGCGGATTCTTACACGGATAAACACGTTGATTGATGGACTGTGGTACAAAGGTACAAGCTGTGCTCCTCCCCCAACGGCGACGAACAACTGTCAATCCACCGATCCACCTTTTGTTTAACGTACGTCAGGCCCGATATGATGGATTCATTGCCTGGGATTACGTTTCAAAATTCAGGAATATAGGCTTCGAACCTTCTAGAGTGTAAACAGATTATTGTACACAGATCGGATGTAAGTTATCCATCATAGTGATCTCGACAGGCTGAGTTAAAAATATCGACGAAGACACTCGACTTCCATTAATAAAGTACATCATTCATTTCATATTCAAAAGGTGCCAAGGTAAATTCTTTCTTCCAAAAAAAACAGAACAATATGAATATTAATCACATTTACATCAACAACCTCTTATTTAAATTTTAATCAAGAAAGAACCTTTTATTTTTTCCAATTAGTTGAACTCGTCTCTAGCTACCAGGAGGACAGGACGCTGTAGGAGCTGTTTTGTTCTAATTAATCCTGTCTAACCGCAGCTGAGACAATTTAGAAGCTAAGTACAGTAAGAAAAGGTTGAAAATTGCTTGCCACCAATTACTTAATACTAGAAGACTTCATTACCGCTTCGTGTTAAAGTCTATTTTAACAAGATACCTCTCGATGAACATTGTGTTTTAAGTGGACGCGTTAGAGTCGGTTTTATTGTGTCGTTAGTTCTAGTTAGAGTGGCCGTAGTGAAGTAATCAGGAAGGGAATTAGTGTTTATATGGGCACTCGCTTTATGATATAATTGTGTTAAATGTTTTTCCGGCGTGAGGGTTTGCCACGGATTTGTGGTGTAAATAATTTGTTTGGTGACACTTACGAGTTTGATGTGGTTTCATCAAATTATATCTTGTATTCTTTTTTGTAACGTCACGCTTTTTGTCCCTGAACGCGTTGGCAGAGGTGCACCTGCATATTAAGGCATGTAAAATGCCACTGTAACTACAATGTACAGCCACTTTTCACCATTTGTGTTATAAGTCCCATGTAAGCCTATTGGCATAAACTTGGCACAATTCCAGACTCCGTGCTACTAGTAAAGCCTAGTAATACTTTGCTCGACCCGGGAATCGGACCCGAGACCCTTTGCCCAGCAGTCGCACTTGGGACTACTGGAACAACTAGGAAGTTGTAACATTTTGTAGATAACAATTAATAACAAATGAAATTGTAAGAGAACTTGAAAAGTGAAGGACCCGACGCCCGTATCTCCATATTTTATACCTATCCAATCTCTTTTGATAATTGCGAAAAAAAAAATTGTATCCCTTTGACAGTCGTTTGAAGTGCACGTGTTCTTAATTAAAGTACTTTCAGCCATCCGAGGTGATTTGCATACTCGCGCATGGAGAACGAAATTAATCATTTCCCATGGGTATACTATCACATGATATTAGCTACTACATAGATAGTAAGCTGGTGTATAGTTTCAACATAGTAATATAGTAGAAACAATAACATACTATTAACATCACGCCTTTAGTTTCTTGTAAGGGTAGTGACATATATGTACATATGAGTTGATTACCAAATAGTCACTGGGATACAATTCCAAAATCAGTACTATGACGGGGTAAAATAAAAATCTATTTAGTCCGTCAGTTAGATAATAAAAAAATATTAGACACGTATTGTTTATTTTGTCATATAAAAGTGGAGCCAAATACGTAATTTCTAAATTTCACCTGAAGAGACGTAACGTAATATTTCCAATCAATATATCTCCGAAAGTGTTTATTTCCGTAAGAAAATAAAAAATACGTGTGTAATGTTTTAAAATAATGTACAAGACGGTCAATAAAATAAATTAGACATCTATCGTATTGTTTTCGGAACGAAATCGTTACTAAGTAATAAGTACTGGGTTTAAGACTTAAACGATTACTTTAAGTTATCATGGCAGTTAAACTTAGAACTTTTATAACAAATATTTATCTAAACAACATACAATCAAACAAATTGATAGTTCAATCGTCATAAGCTTTATCTTCGCATAAAAGTGAACAGCAAAGGTAGGTCCATACTGACATACAATATTAATCCGGATAGTATAGGAGTACGGATTAACCGGCATTCCGGTAGCAATGCAATTTGTGGCCCGGATTAATACACCCGGCTCAATACTGCAATGGGAAATGAACTCTACTATCGAGATTACTAAGTCGTAGGTGGATTTTTACTTCGGTTTTTTTAGTTCTTAATTTAAAGTTTAGTTCAGGGGACTTCAGCCTTTTCCTGATCAAGGACCATTTCGCTATCATTCTTGTTAGGTTAGGACCCACTATTACTATGACTTTTTTCATGTGGTTCTCTCACTCTCTGATTTTCTCATTCAATCATGAAAATAGTGAGTTTTTGATTATTGAAATCAGTTGTTCTTCTTAGTTGTCTCCTTTGATAATAAGTATAATTTGAGCTTGAACTGTGGTATTTCTTGGTTAGAGGTGTAGTCTCGCTAATAGTGAAAATTGACAAATTATGGCAAAACTTATTTGAGGACACAAATATCTAAAGGGTTTATTAAAAGTAGTTGTTCCAAAGTTCAAAGTTTCAAAATGCAAGTGTCGTACACTCTTTGTCAAATGTATAGGTTTTCAGTAGGCTCTAATCGCATCTGATGAGAAGCCATGTAACGGCAGAGTAGAAGAAATCTTTGAATTTAAGTACCTACAGCGAAACAAAGTCCCAGAATTTTACACGCGTCTAGGTAAACCGAAAACCTTGAGTTATATCGACTAAACAATGTATTGCGCTGACCTTAGAAAATAAATTGTAGCCTTTTATACCTGATGTAGTACATGCCAGGTACTAGGTCTGGGTCGAGGTTACCTGAATTTGGTTGAATATTAAATTATTTAAGTTTTAAAATATGCCAAAACTAATACATAGCGTAACTCATCAATAACATAGCAGTACGGTAACATGGCAGAAGAAGTTTACTGCTGGTCTGAAGGCCTCTGCTACAAAGGGTTTGCTATACCTATACCCATGCATGTATGCATAAACATGCTATAACCATACATGTTTGCAAGGGTGTCGCTTAAGATCGCAGTTAAAATTGTTCAGGCTTATCAGAGCGTTACGCGCGGAATGCGACGCGGTGTGCTTGGCTAGGCTAGGCTGTAATTGTCAATTCGAAACATCTGAAGTGAGTTCGATTGCATTGTCTTCCGTCATTTGTCAAGATTATTCTTACAATCAATGACATGGCGGACCGCGATTTAGCGAATAACCTAGCAAGTTCTGGTCGGACGTCTGAGCTACCCGTACTCGCTGTTCTCAGGCCTATGACCTATGATAGTCTGAAGAATGACGTCACTACATGGTAGAGCTTTAACAATTTTTACTAAAAACAAAACCCTAACACGCACACTTTAGTAGTTAAAGCATAAATGTTATTTAATAGGCACTAAACCGAATTGATTTGAGCTAAACACTGAGCCTTATTACTTGAGGTTACTAATAAAACGTAGGGGACGGGTTTACGATACCCTGCTACATTAAGAGATTGCTTTTTTAAAACAAAGTGGCTTTTATGCTTTCTGTAATAGTCTTCACTCATATAATGTGTTTTAGAGTAGTATAGGGACATTTTCACACCCCTATTCTTTCCATGGGTGTTGGAAGATTAGAGGACTATTTTTTAACGTGGCAGTACCTACTTATAACTGTTTGATAAACGTGTTGCTTTTAATTCAGGATCTCTAACTTGTCTGCTAAGCGTGGAGGTTGTGATAAACCCTTTTATTTTAGAGGAGGCTCATAGTTCTGCTGTGGGCTTTCATCGAATCACCGAGTGCTGGTGTATGTATCTATATATTTAGACGTGTTTTTCTTTCATGATTTTTTGTTTTTGAAGTATATTATAAAGCCAGACAGTTTGATAAAGGGCTTGTGAATTGCGTGATGTGAATTTTTATTTGGTGAGTTCAAAAGTATGCGCTTTGTTGTGACTTTTAAGGTGACTTCCAATTATTACTAGGCTTACTTAGCAATTGTAATAAGATAAACCTAAAAAATATTTTTTTATTTAATGCTTACCTAAATACCTGAGACCCACCCATGATCCGGACCGGCGGACTACCTAGTGGGTTTACCGGGGCTCCGGCTCAAAGGGCAGCAGTAGGAACGGGATGGTTTTTAGTCAGTAAGAGTCTGACACTCCCTATCGCCTCGTCCAAGGCGGGAGAAGAGATTGGATGATTTTTCCCCACTTAAAAAAAACTACATTTTTGAAGTTATAATAGTATGATGATCAATTATCAAAGTTACGCTAGTAAGAACGTTTCTTCAGTACCTATACGCATGACAAGGTTTCGCTCTGGTACCCAACAGTATCCTTAAGGCTTTATTAGGTACTAATTAAAAGCCCATTTAAAATTCACAAGGCTGAAAGTCGACAGTATTTAAACATAAATAGGAACGTTTGTTTTAAATAATATATTTATTATGTAAGGTTGACAAAGCAACAAACATTACTAATAATTCACAACCTGGTTTATGAATTCATATTGTATTCTATTTAAACATGTAGGTCTGCCTAATTATTTGTATAACCTCAATTTATCAAAATTTTCATGTAACGCTTTTTAACTCTCGCCGCTGTTAGCAAACTGTGAAAACATTGCGAGCGTCAGAATTCAATTACTCAGTTTTCCTAGTTGCTACAACAAAATAATGAAACATGTTGAAACAATAGTTCACGAGCACTCAATGTTCATACAACGTAGAGGCAGCAGTAAGAGGATTACATTGTGTATGTTATTGCAGAATCATCATTAAATGAAACTAGATTTATGAACAGAAGAGGTGAAATAAGTGATTCTGTTCAAAAGCATTGAATTTGGAATCTTGCCTTGGATTAATGCTCAGCAATTGTTCTTAGATTCTCGTATCAATTCTTTTTAAACATTGCCCCACATTAGGATTTTCTCCTGTGTCGTGGGTGCGCTTACAAACATACAAAATTACGCGGACACATGACATCTAGACACGGAACAACAATGGATCACACAAAGAGTTGCTCCTCGCGGGAATCGAACCCCCTACACGTTGCACAATAGCCAGTTGTGCAGTTACCGTGTCAACTGTGCAGTCAATTTAGTGCTTCTTTTTTAATTCTTATTTTTTTTTGTATATTGGAGAAGACAAACTTATCATTATGATCATAGGCTCGCCACCTATTGATTGACGTCACGATACTACAAACTACTAACTAGTAAACTAGTCGTGCAAACAAAACTTTTATCTGTATAATTTTTTGTTCAAAAACAGGCGTACTAGTTCTATGAATTTGTCAGTCGAATTTTGGTGAATATTGCGCATTGAATATTTTATTTATTGAAGCTTAAATGCTAACTGGCATTCATCTGTAATTGCGCGTAACTTGCATGATTCAATCATATCGCCTCGTTGATTGATTCAAACGACTGCGCCGCGTGAAATATGGTAATCATTATTGAGTGTTTAACATTTTGACGGTTTTAAAATTATATTTATATGCTTTGTGTGTTAGGTATTTAGTTTCTAGAAATACACGTGTAATAATAATCGCTTTTGTGGAGAGAAATTTTACTTTGTTAGGCACATTTCTTTTTACCTTTGATTCTCGATATAAAAAGTAAAATTCAGCCAAAACTACTATTTTATTACTACTACGAGGAATAATATATAGTTTTAGGTTTGTATAAATAAATATCTGTTTAAAAATATACATGTGACACACATTCATAGGTACTTAATCACAGTTTGATTTCAATAATACTTACTTTAAATATAACATTTGCTTGATATTAGAATAAGGGTGCTTTTGAGATGTACTATGTAGGAAGACGCTCAACTCGAGTATGCGATATATCGACAGTAGGGAAGCTAAGATAGCACGCATCTTTCCATATAAAAGGATGGTTTAGTTGAACCTGTTTCAACTAATGCTAAGCTATGTGTTGTACCAATGAATATGATTGGTGGAAGCCATACGCATTCACAGCATCGTTACATAGCACATTTCTGGTAGAAAAGCACCATAAACATAATACTTTCATTCATTACTGGAGAAATATGGCTTGGAATGAAAGAAGACGAAATAAATGATGGACGGATAATGCGAAGGATGACAAATGTTTAGTGGGATGACAGATGTGGATACACGACACGGATACGACATAACGTATGTGGGGGAAAAAGATATGGCACGAAATTAGTTATAGAATAGGAAATAAATAGCTGGTCAATCAAGCTTCATTATAAGAGTAGTGTCATTATTAGAGTATTCTATTTCTCATTCCCATTTCTTTACTTTTATTTCACATATTATATAAGAGTAGTTGCCTCTTTTATTTCACATTTTCAGAAATACCTTTTCGAGTAGCGTTTTGGTCTATTTTTTCGATACCATCTTAGTAGGTATGCACATATAGACGATAGCACTAAATCTATGGAAGCTACAGAACTATGTATTATGTACAAATACCATAGTATACGGTGCTTATGTAGGTTAGGTATAGCACGCCTGCTCCTGGACAAAACAAAAATATCGAAATAAATTCGGTCATCTTCACAGCAAATATGTGTTTAAGAGACCCACGTTTTAGCAATTTGCAACAAAATGAGACCAAAACGGGACCAAGCAAAGCGTTGGACACTATCTATCGTTTTTCGAAACTCTTATATTTTAGATTGTAGTAGTGTTATGTAATGAACAGTTTAGGCCTCATATTTATTTTAGAAACTGTGTTTATTACAATTTATTACGTAGGTATGTACGTAAAACATTTTTATACGTAAGTCATAAACAATTTCGTAAACGGACAGGCACAGGCACGTCCGACAGGCGTCATGTTACGTTACTCGTACACACGTCTGGCGGTAGCAGTAAGCAACATGGCGGTTGGCGTTTGGCGGACAGGTTAAACATGGCGTCTGGCGGACAGGTTAACTGTCTGGCCAAATGCTGGTAACTCGAGTCCTGAGAATAGAATGCTTTGATATATTATGTTGTGTTTTTGTTTGATGTAAAGGTGGGATGATTGTGTGAGATTGTCGGTCTTGCAATGCTAGAGAGGTACAGTTAGCTTCCTGAGTCGTAGTCAAAGCAAAATTAGGAAAGTTGATTTTCTGCTAAACATATACATATTAAGAGAAATTCGATGCTAGACTGTTCTAATAATTAGGTTGATTTGAGTCAACTGCATCAAAATGGTAGTTACTGTCGAATATTATTTGTTTAGATTACTTTAGACCAATGTCAGTTACTAAGTCAATGTAGACAAATACTAAATATTACTTCAACGAATAAAACAATCTAGGTTTGCCTCTATTCACCCTTTTTTTTGAGTGACCAAAATCATCTAATTTCTTCTCCCATCTTGGGTGACGCGAGAGCGAGTATTAGACTGTTACTGACTAAAAACCACCCCGTTCCTACTCCTGCTTTGGACTGAGGCTTACAAAATCTTGTATTTATTTGTTATCATACACCCCTAATAGATAATGGTGTGACACTGGTACGAGGTACAAAACGTTTTGTGGTGAATATAAATATAGTAACAGAATCGATTTTCGATCAGCCATAGGTACAACTGTTTGTGATAGTAACTTGTATTGATGTTACTTCGACCTTGATTACGTAGCAGCCTAACGAATTAGGCATTCCAAATGTTTTATTACCTAATTGTAGTTTAAAAAGGGATTATTTTTGGAGGTCTCTCCTTCTCGAGGTTGAACTTATTATTCTCGGTATGAACTTAATTTTACTTATTTTAAACGATTTTATATTTAATATTAATTTTTTATGTACCAATTTCTGAGGAAATCCTTGTTCTACAGTAACAGTCTTTTCTGCTACATCGCATAGAGAAGCATATTTTTTATAACATTACATAATTAAAATAAGTAATAAATAAATATATATTTTTTCTGTTAAACGTTTTAATACACTTATCGATTACCGATCCGACGATAGGTAGAAGGAAAATGCCAATTACTAAATTTGACCTAAACAAACAAACAGGTTAAGCTAAACAAAACCGTTTAATAACATAAAAAGATTAAAGATATTTTATATTAAAACAAAATTGCTGTCTATTGAATTAAAAATATCTTAGAAATCCGTGTAATCACTTTTTAGGACAGACCATTTTCTATAAATGGATACCTTGTCAGTCAAAGAATTTAATTTAAATTATTAATATAACAATTTAATTATAATCCACACAAAAACGTCTGATTTCGATACAAGTCGAATATTATGTATTAAATGAAATTAAAAAAATAATTTTGCTTATTTGTTGGCTATGGGAGAATGTAATAGCCATTTATTTTACATTGAGAATTTCTCAGAAGCCCACAGAGTGAAATTAATAATATGATCATATTTTGGACGTTTTGAATAATTTCTCGGAGACCGCGGCACAGTAAACAGACGTGAAACAACGCTTGCGTTGTGTGAGTGAGGGTACCGGAGGACCCATACCCTTCCCAATCCTCCCAATTCCCGATTCCCCAACAACCCTTAAATTCTTAACCACCAAATGGCCGGCAACGCACTTGTAACGCCATTGGAGTTTCGGTTGCCTATGGGCGGCGGCAACTGCTCACCATCATGTGATCCGTCAGTTCTTTTACCAGCTTAAACCTTTCGAAGTATACTAGTTAAAGGAGATGGCTAAATGACTGACCCAGGAATAATAACAAGAATACGAATTTCACGCTAACCCGTATCATTTAAATATTCACTTATGAATTATTTTGTGTTTAACTAATTCTTATAACTTGGTGAACAAAAATTAACAAAAAATAAGTTTCATAATTGATTTTTTTCTGTTGTGGTTTGACATGACAACACGGAAGTAGGTACTGCAAGCTATTATTAGGACATTAGTTTCCCCGAAAATCAAATCGAAATAATTAAACGAACATCAATTTTTAATAACGGTAATATAATGACTTTTTTCTGAAACCAAATAATTGTAAATGTTTTGATCGACACAAAATATATATTTTGTATACCTCATATATAAATAACTTTCGGCTCAGGTACATCAAAACGCCTTGGTAAAAGTTCACAGCAATGTTATAGATTGAAGTTTTTGTAACGTTGTTTGCCGTAGGAACGCTACTTTATTTTCAGGATTGCGCAGATATGCCAAGTTTCTGGACCTTCTTAATTACAAAATATGAATTTTTAATTATGCGGCTTTATTTATTGCTAGGTACCATATTTATACAATATTTATTTGTACGGGTTACGACGTCTATACTTTGGTTTAGCCATGTCCTTTTAAAAGTAGTTTGTAAGCACTACTGGACTGTCGGCCTTCTTTATAAAAGAGTAGAACAGTTTCTAAGGTTCAGGTTTACCAGAGAGACCCGGAGCTGCGGACAACCTAACAGGTACCGGGGCTCCGGCTCGACGCAGAAGTAGAACCGGGGTGGTTTTTAGGTAGTAGACGATCTCGCCTCATCCAAGGCGGGAGAAAAAATCATTATATGATTTTCACGCTCCAAAAAGGGTTTACCAGAGAGCACTGTTGCCAGGTTAGAGCGAGTTACGGTTACAGAATTTTAATGTCTAATTAAGTTCAAATACTGAAATGAAACATAGTTTAATAGATGCTAAACCTGATGCCACAAAACGTAAATGATTAATTATACAGTATATTATAGAAAATTAAATTTTAATGATGTTTCCTTATACTTAATTACTTACCTATATAAACATATTTCCTCTCGTCTTGTTTCTAGCTTCCATGAATTTATGATGGCGTTTAGAATCCAATTACAATCCTTAATGTTTTACCTTGATACCTGTTTGATGGCCATTTAAACGAAATTAACGATTCCTTTGGTAAATGCCGAATTATTTAAAAAGGAAGTAATTATAATATGTAGGTCTCGTTTACACGTTTGATGTCGATTATGGGGTTAGTACAGACTGACGATGTTATACGTTACACGTGTTTTTATCTAAAAGGATAGGTTAAATGATTGAAGAATTTTCTTGATTTTCTATTATATCTAGTTCGAGAAGTTTGTGAAATTGGAAAGGCAAACTTCATATTTATGTCAAAAGTAAGGCTTGTAATCAAGAAAAGTATAAGTATTCAAAATAATAATTTTCCTTTCAAAAGTTTTTTAGTTTGAATACTAAACGATAGGCGTTCCTTATCGTAAACCCTTTCGTAAAATAGCCAAAAGATACAATGTAAGTAACGGTAAAGTTACACAAAGGTACGGCGTAGTGTAAAGAAAGATACGACGGTTTCTAAACTAAACTTCAGTGGAGTCGTATTTTTTGTGTACTTGGCGGTCTCCTGTACCGTGCGTCCTAATAAATTAGAAGGAACATTTTAGTGATCCCTGGTGGGCTGTAAACCCGATAGAGAGTGGTAATAATTTGGGATAGTGGACTGTCAAGGGGAATTTATTTTATAGATTTCGGTAAGCTTGCTTTTATTGTTTTGACTGTCTTTTGTCGAGTGGTCGTAAGCAGGACTGTTGGAGTTTTGGATATGAGTATGAGTGTGCTTTCCACCAAAGATGTGTCGGTATGCTACGAAGATGTAATAATCAGAAATGATAAGCCCAGGTTTCCTCACGATGTTTTCCTTTACCGTTAGTCAGTCTAAATTATCTTAGGGAGTACATATAACTCAGAAAAAGTCATATTGGTACTTTGCGTCGCGGATGAGAAGCGGGCGTTTTAAACCTCCGGACCATTTCTTCGGATAATATATAGCCTCCATGTATCCCTTACTGGAATGAAGACGATGACGTCAGCTTTTAAATTTGTTAGACTTTTATTGTTATGATGCCGACACATCAATTAATTCCTTTCTTCATACCAATTACTTTAAACTGTTGACAAGCGTTCGTGTCCGTTAATATGACGGTTAAAAGTTTTGGTAAAGAGTAGTTTTGTCGTACTTTCAAGGGTTTAATTGGATTAAACTTCAGTTAAGGCTTTTAGTCAAAATTGGCCTTATAAACAAGAATTGTCAATGCCAAGGTCTTTTGTCTATTTAGTATACGTAAAGCCCGATAAAGGATTATTGAAAATTTAACTCTTATGTCTAACACTCTCTTTTTGTAATTAATAATATGCAGCTTCTTTTGTAATGCAATAATTTCCATTGTTTGAACAAAGGCCTCTCTCTAAAGCGGTAGTCTCTGGTTTCAGTAAGCCTCTTTTAAGTGTGGGTAAGCCATGCTTTGCCACGAATCACGAATGGGTCGGCTCGACCGGAATGATACCGTGGTCTCCTAGAGAACTCACGTGAAATAACGCTTGCTTTTGATGTGTGAGTGATGTTACCGGAGGCCCAATTACTCCCCTTCCCAATCTTCCCAATCTCCGACTCCCCAACAATCCTTAAATCCTCCCAAAAGGCCGCAACGCACTTGTAACGCTTCCGGCGTGTTGAGTGTCTAAGGGCGGCGACAATTGCTTACCATCAGGTGATCCGACTGGTCGTTTACCAGCTTATACGATAAAAAACCTTTCGATACCCGGGTCCTGTAATTATGCTTACTATATATTAAAAGTTATACAATTAACATCTCGTATATACAATAAAAAAAATAAATAGAAAACACCTTGTGTCTCGCGTGGATCTACGTTCTAATACCAAGGGTTAAATGATAACATGGTACAATATTACCGTAAACAATTAGATGATTAAGTTTTGACATAAATGTAATGTACAATCAATATTATGTATAATGAGGAAAATTAAATTCCATATATCCATAACGGGAGCTCAAACCCTATTATCTGGAAATCCAATATATTCTATTCTAGTAAATTAATTTGTTCGTATGATGGATCGTGATACGAGTCAGTGCAACCATTAAATACATGCCAATTAACATAATTAGTTATTATCTGTAGTTAATTAGTATTTGCTGGCAATAATTGGCTGTGATCGCATTACGCTTCAATAATATCTATGTAATGTGTATTACTGGGAGATCTTAGTCTTGAGTGTTTGGCTCGTAGTAATCTTCAATCATTTTTACGAAATTAATGACATAAAAAAAAAATTAATCTAGACTTATTAATAAAATTGGAGTGTCTGTTTGTAATACTGTTATAACCGCCTTTAACTACAATATACATACGATACATAAACCCAAATCAAAATTTTAAAAAAATTTGTCTATCTGTCTGTTCGTTACGGCTAATCTCTTAAATGGCTTGACCTATTTGGATTGGTCTTTTGGCAGGTAGCTGATATACTAAGGAGTAACTTACGGTACTTTATATTAGAAAAATATATTATTATAGAAATAACTAAAAACCCAATTTCTGTCAGAAGACATAATTCTACGCGTACGAAGTCGCGAGCAACAGCTTACTATAGACAAGACAACTAAATACGCATTTCATCAATTCAATAAGTAGAAGTTGAACATATTCATCACGATGATATTGAAATGTTTATTTGGATAAATAGACTGAAACAAATTATTTTTTTACAGAAGAAATACTTCTATTATTGTAGTCCTTTCCAAATAGAAATGAGTTCGTCAGCGACGTTTATTTTTGGACGCTCCGCGACAAATTGAGGGTCATCATCCAACTAAATGAGTTTCTCTTTCACGAAAAGCAAACGACAAATTCGAAATTTTTCCCAGGAAATTGTCAAAAGGGCAAAAAATTAGTTTAAAATTCAACTTATAATGGAAATTAAAAGGTTGTAAAATCGCGTTCGGCTCAAAAGCGGGCCAATAATTAAATACCGGCCCGCGGGGCATTAAGTCTAACTTTGCTTTAATCAAGTGGGTTAATTAAGCATATTTTGAGTTAATGGTGAATAATCAAACATTTTATCGGTCTTCAAATCCTATTTTATTTAGTCTTATTTCGTGACACGTGTGGAATATTGGTTTTTTATGGTATGAATCGGTAAACGAGCAGACGGATTACCTGATAGTAAGCAATCGCCGTCGCCCGAAACACTAGAGGCGCGATAATTTGGGATTAGGAATTGGGCCTCCGGTAACCTTACTTACATATCGGAAGCGTTGTTTCACGTCGGTTTTCTGTGAGGCCGTGGTATCACTCCGGTCCAGCTGGCCTATTCGTGCCGAAGTATGGCTCTCCGACACTTAAAAAGTTTAACTTCAATTGCCTTGATCGCTACAACCATCGTATTTAGAAACACCTATAGTGAACAAGTAAACTTGAGCGCCGCCTAATTGGACACTTAAAAGTTAGGCGTCGCCTAATTCCTTCGTTGCAAGCCATTTTGGAACTACAACGTGCAGCCAGCGTTTGTAGTTAATGTCTTGGCTGAAATGTGTGTTTAGAGCTTTGCATATACAAACGTGACTGTAGAATTTTAATAACTATTTGATATAAATAAGACCTTAATAATCCAAAACATTGCTAAATGATGATTTGTTATAAATATATTACTCAAACCACGATCGTTATTCGTCGTTAGGGTAACCAACTAACTAACTAACCTTATAAGGTTTATATATATATAGTGATATAATAAATATATCAGTATATACATTTTACCTGCATTATTCCTTATGCACACTACTCACCTTACCTAATTTAAAATTAAATTGGAAACTGAATAGATTTTTTTTAAATGTCACCCTTAGTTATCGCTGCCATTGGAAAACGTTTTTAATACTAAAAAATATATACTATAGAAGCACTTTAACGCAAAACATTATTAAATCTTCAATCAATAGCGAAAAACCTCCCTAGTAAATAAACGTATTCTTGAAAAAATACAAAGTGCGAGCGACAAATAGAACCGTAATTCGTTGCATCTGGACCTCACGTGCCCACGGCTTAGTTCTCACTAGCAAAGAGGACAACGAGAACACAATCCCACTTTCTGAAATGGAAAACGTGGACAGCATACTTTGTTTGTTTTTAGTTGTAAACTGTAACCATATTGGGTGCTGGGTGTTGGGTGTTCAGCTCAACGGGGTTTAATACTGGTTGGATTATTTAAGTACAGTAAAGTTTTTTGATTAACACATTAACTGCCATGTAGGTCACCGGTGACCTATGTTAGTGGAGGATTTGCCTTCAACAGTTTTCTGATGGCGGTTAAAGGCTTAAAGATTGATAATTTTTAAACTATTACAAAGTTACACGAGGAATAATAATTAAAAAGACTGCCTCGTTGGACGAGTGGTCGCAAGTGCGACCGCCGGACAAGCGGACTCGGGTTCGATTCCCGGGTCGGGCAAAGTATTACTGGGCTTTTTTTCTTTTTTGATTAGTAGCACCGAGGCTGGATTTTTGCCCAGTATAGGCTCACCCCTATTACATTGGACTTTTAACACAAATGGTGAAAAGTGGGTGTACATTGTATAGCGGAATTACGTGCTGTCCCTTTGGGGACAAAAGGCATGTCGTTGCAAATGTAACAAAGTAAGAGCAAAATACAGCTTTATTTACGGCAAAAGTGACTGTGAATGAAGCGTATTTTCTGAAATATATACATATGAAATGTAGAGAAACAAACTGCACAGCATAACTTCTAGACAGCAACTTATGTGCAGCATGCACTCTGCATGCTAATATTTATTCCGTGCGAAAATCAAACACAAGATGCAACCGCCAATAACTCAGACGCTACCAAACGTGACTTTCGCAATATTGCGATATCGAAACCGTCATACATCTAATATTATATGCATCGTACTCGAGCTATTTGCTATGAATTTAGTTTAAAATATGTATAAGTAGGTATATAATAACTAATAATATAACAAAATTATCTTTGAAATTAGTCAGTTATATGGGTTAATTTTCTTTACAAATCTACCCCTTTTATTTCCCTAGGGATAGGCGGAGATAGCATACAATGATACATAATGTCAATATAACACTAACCCTTTACCATTCAGGTAAAAAAGTCCATTTAATAGGGGATGAATCTATTAATCTAATATATCTATCTCACCTACATACTAGGTTGTAAATATTTTAGTCATGGTTTTATTTTAGTCTATGTATTTAAGTTCATGTTATGTCTATGCTTCTTACCTATTAGGTATAATTTCAGTCGCCTTGTTTTTACTAGGAAATTTTCCTAAACTCCCAATATCACATTTCCCGAACAGCCAACCCATTTTTGTAGAAGCACGACTATTCCACATAAATACCTCTTGGAAAATAAAGTCCGTGGAAAATACATTCTACCGATAGATTTAGATAGAAGCGGTAGTCTCACTACTTATTTGGATTAATCGACACCACGTCCGAGTGGATCCGACGCGGTTAAATTGCGATTCGATTCGGAACGAAGAATTGTGGATGAATTTTCAAATTCATGAATTCTCTACTAAAAAGAGTCAAATTTTATATTAATTGACGTTTTGAATAATTTTCACGTTTAATTAGTGGTTTAGTTTGCTTAGTTAGTGTTATAAAGTTTAAATAGGAACATCAAATATCGTTCTAGGCTATGAAGTGACAATAATAATTGCTGATTATGTTAAAAGACATAAAGAGAAGAAATACTTTATTCGGTTCTGAAATAGAATTCACGATCTCTTTATAGTTTCTGATTCCAACGCTTAATAAGTAGAAGATATAAATATTAATAATTAACATTAAGTTCTAAACCACACACAAACAGATTCAAAATCAAATATTTGATTTATATTCCTCTATTAACGTAATCTATTAATTACAGGAAAAGACGTAGTGATGACGTCGCTTACGCCGAGATAGTTTGTTTGACCACCCTTCTAGAATAAATAATGGAAAATATCCTCTAAGATTGACGATAGAACGAGAAACAAGAGGTGTTGCTAAGCTTCTTAGGACGTGTTTATTTAGTGTGCGAAGCCTTTAAGTACTTCTGGGTACAGAAGATTATTTTTGGCACTAGTTAGATAGTTATATAATACCGGTTTGTAAGGAAACTTGCAAAACTAGAAACTATGTGGTTACATTTCTGCTACGGCGTAGCAAAAGTTTCGTAGCTGCTACGCATTCGTAGCGGCGTAGTAACATAGCGAGCTAGTTTATTAATTACATAGCCTACAATGAATAGTCCATTGTGATTATTATTTATTTATTTATTCAATTTCCATATAGATTACATTACAATATACTAAGCCCCACAAAACCGTTTTAATAGTTTGACTGTGGGGTCGCTGAATCTCTATGTTAATAATATATGTTTTTACAAATTAAAAGTGTCTAAGTAATATAATTTTAATTTACGTTTAAATCTAATTAATTTTGCTTCACTCCTTATGTCTGCTGGCAGATTGTTTAATAGGTAAGGTATTCTCTTGTTTAGTGTCCTGTCACCATAGTAATTAGTGACTCTGGGTACATTGAATCTACCAGCAGCCATAGATCGTGTGTTAAGAGTGTTGTTCACATAAGTTAAGGTATGTTCTTGGGTTCCATGGTGGTTAACTAATAAAAGATATTTATGTTTTAAAGTAATCGGCAAAATTTTACATATTTTAAATAATTTTCTGTAATCTCCTTTACAGTTGCTTTTAGTTTTTTTAGTGACAAGTAGTTTTAAAAATCTAGTTTGAAGAGCTTCCAATTTATCTAAGTTAGTTTTGAATGTTAATCCATAGCTCCCAAGAGCATAGCTCATAATAGAATCAACTAATGACATATAAATACATCTTAAAACATTAATAGGAACTTTAAAGCTAAGGTGGTGCATTTTACATAATAATATTCTTAATTTACCAGAAATATAGCTATATGTGATGTTTTTTATTACCCTTTAATAATATGAATTCACAAAAACATAAAATTTACACAAAGTCATCGAAATAATAAACGAAGCTCGAATCAAAGCCGTTTATGAAATCCGCATAATAAGACTTATGTATGAAAATAATGAGTTTTCAGGTCTGCCGTCTGGTGTAGGTAGCTCATTTTGTGTGGATAAGTGCGAGGCGGGTGTATTTTCCTTTATTTCTTTTCCATTCTACAATGTCCTCGTTCGTATTTTGTTTAAACAGTGGCTCGTATATTGCTCACGTGACCTGCTTCGCCCTTGTGTTGCAAGACGCTTTATTTCCCAAGCTGCTACATTTTCAAGTATATTTTCTTTTTACCCTCTATTTGTACTCGTCGATTGAATCGTAGCGTCTGATCGTTGGTACGTGAACGTTGATTATTTTCACTGCTTACTTTCACTATTTATTCAGTGTTGCCCATTCATTTGAGGTCTGATAAAATAATTCACGAACGAAAGGTTTTAAATTGTTTGCATTCGTGACTTTGACGTGAAAAATGTATTTGTTTGATTGGCGTCAGTTCACCGAGTCTTGATTTTATAGAACGTTTGACTGACTGATTTGATTTCTTCCAGAGATGATTTTGTTCTGATGGAAATTAATGTAATTAGAGCCTTTGAACGAAAATGATTGATCACTGAGTATAAAAATGAAGGCTGTTAGTCATTATTCGTTACTAGAACACAACTAAGAGCTTGTTCTTCATTACTGTCGGTACTCATTGGGAAAGGTAATACAAAACGTTAGTTTTCATATGTCATATGGTTACCGCACACCTTTTAAAGATACTACACGAGCGAACCAGAATTGTTAGAGGTCTACTCAAGCACTACTTCCACTACACGCACCTCAGCTGCCAAGTACCAAGTACCAAGCACCAAGTACCAAGTAATCAGCGCTTCCAATCAACAGTATCGTGTGACAAGTGTTCCATGAGATGTTCAAACGTGTTTACAGCTCGCATACACTGTAGTAATTACTCATACATTCCGGCGGGGTAGGCTTTTGTGGATGTGTACGGTAATTACATTACAAATGTATGACCTTGGGAACCTAGGGCTTGTGTGGGACTATGTTTTGATCTAATGGACTGACATCAAAATAATCTGGAATTAGTGGAATTATGGAAATAATTTATGTTATGTTTATGAGAACGTAATTTGTTATTGATCTTGCTATGGGAAGCGAAATATCTTCATAGGACGAGATATTTTGGACGGTGTACGGGGTTTAAAAACAAGTTCTTTCACCAGTGACTTTTAGAAATAAATGTATTAATCTATGTTCTTCAGACTTTTTACTTCTTTGTGGAAAAACTACTTAAAACATCTCCCGTGTTCAATCCATTATTTTAACAAAATATAATCAACATAGAGGCGTTATTTCAGCAAAAATCTAGTTTACAAATTGAATAATGACAAGGACTATATTTCATTCGCCATGTTTCTGACACAGACGTTACCCAAGGGATACACAAAGTGAGTAAAACCTTGTCGCAATAAAATATAAAATAAGCATTTCGTTTTTTAGGACCTCACCAGTGCTTAGGGAGCTGAGAGTATGAAAGTCTGATGTGTAGTATAAAGATTTTGATATTTTGCGAGTATATGGGGCGTCTGTAACATAATATTTTTTAAACATAATACTAAGTATACATTTGAACTTCTATAGCCAGACGGTTATACCATTGAAACAGATCTCCATAAGAGATTAGGATTCTAAATAACGTATTATGATTTTGTATTCTGAAAAATAAACGAAATAACTCAGTATTTTTTAAATAAAAAATGCAGAAATACTTTGGTGGGCTCAAAAGGGCATTATTAGTTCAAACTTCAATGACATTGCCTTTGTGGTTACAATTTTAAGATTTAATATTCTTTTTTTTTTTGGTGGCAAATAATATTCTTATTTTACACTTAAACGTAATACTACAGACAGTAGTTTAAAAAATAACAGCACGGGGTTTAGGGTTCTTTATTTAACGTAGCACCACACTAGGATTTTCTCCTGAGTGCGTTTACAAACTTAAATATGCATGACCAGACCGCAAACCAAAGAGTTGCTTTGAATGGGAATCGAAAGCTACATGTTGTGCGGCAACTTGTTGCCTGTTGCATCTGTCTAATCTAATTTCCAATATAATTGATGCCCAGTAAGGCAATAGGTTTATCTTATATTTTTTATATTTGAAATGGCGTAGGCGTTAGGCTTATTACATGGCTTGGTGCCTATAGTCTGTAGGCATGGGAGACGTACCATAACTAGTAAATAGACGTTACTTTAAAAATATGACCTCTTTCCTTCTATAACGATCTATTTGAATCTCTAAACTCACTAATGACGACTAAAAATGTATATTTCAGCGAAAAATATTGAGACGTATTTAACGAAGGTTCGGAAAGGTATTTTTAACGCGGGTAACACAAAGCTGGGCTCGTTATGTATTGTCAGCTGGTTTTGGTATAATCGTATTGTATTTCTTATTTAAATACGGTGAGGGGAGTTTAGTTATTGTTTTTTAAAATTCGGTTTTGTATTGATATATTCAAATATCAGAAATTATGTAAAGCTGTCATAGTTATCACTGAAACGTAATTTGAAGTTTCAATCGTGGGATAGAATTGAATTTCAATATATTTACATTTTTTTTTATAAAATGTTTAGCTGTTTTTTGTTTTGTAAGCGTTTTTATCAAAACATGAACGTGAACTACAGCCAGTTTATAAAGGATTTTTGGTAACATACAATAAAACCAAAATGTATTAATATAATATTTTATTTTTAGCCGTCTAATCGTCGTGATCGTCTCACTACAGGACAAAGGCCTCTCTACCCTACTTCCACTTCTCTCTGTGCAATTAGAATGCTGAGGGAAACAGATCTTACCACCATCGGTTTAACAGGTATGTTGTACCTACTCATACATAGAGCGAGTGGACAAATAATTTTAAGAAAAAAAACATAGTACGTAAAAAAAGTTCCTCCATATACAGCTAGCGTAATGACAAATAACAAAATGGCCGAACTAAAGCAACAACATAATATTACACAGTAACTTCTAAATGAGTAAACGGTAACATAAAATTATTATTGTATGTCCTGACTTTTATGCGGAAACTCAAAACTAATCAAAGTTAGATGAAACATTACTGTTTATGTGTGTCATAATATTTTTACCTTACATACGACATCAAGATACACCTAATGTATTAACTTCTACAAGCGATTTTCAACCTTAACAACGTTGGGTTACAGTTGAAAATCGATTGAACTGTTTTGGTGTAGGTTAACGTGCGGTTACTACAAGTTTGATAGGATTCTGAGATCTGAAAGTCTACTACAATCTCTTATGGCAATCTTATTTTATGTTTGTGAGATTTAGATAGAGTTTATTCTTAAGTGTATATTGATAGTTTCATCATTAATGTCTGCAATCAATGAGTTATTGAGTTTCTGTAGTTATTATGTAAGACGTGTATGAGATGGGTAATAAAGCTGAGCAACTAATTATATGTCGTTGTTTGGTATTCAAGCCGAACCTCTATCGTTTATTGTAATTTATGTATATCGATATCTGCCTCTTATATTTTTATAATAACTGTCGTGAGAAATACTAAATTAATTAAAAATCACGGTTTACTCACGTACGTTAATCGAGAAAAGCTGTACAAGTTTCGAGTCAAAGTAGTAGGCTGCGCGACGTCGCCGCGTCTGCGCACGTTGCTCATGATGAAGATGCCCTCTGTGACTCGAAACTCGTAGAGCTTTTCTCCATTAATATACGTGAGTAAACCGTGATTTTTAGTTATCTGTTTTTTATCTTATGAAAAGATTATATTTTAATAATTCAAGAATTCAAAAACACGGTCAATAAAGATTAACATGTTTTGATCTACACAAATATAAACCAAACTCAAAGATTTGGAAAATATACAAAGTTTAAAAGCAAATATTTGATTTATATTAAAATTCCAAGAAATATAAATTAGAAACGAGACAACTACGAGTAGATGGTTGTAAAATTCCGAGAAGTGGCCCGGGGCTCAAACTGGTACCATACTTCCAATGCTTTTAACAGTTTCATTATTGGCCTAGAAAATTAGCGACCGACAAGTTTAATTAGTTTTATGATAATAAACAGCGCACAATCACTACACAGGGATTATTGTGTCCCGTTTGTAGTATATTAATTGTTTTGTCCAAAATTGCGCAGAAAGGTGATAGGCACCTGTCAATTTTGGCGCTGTGATTGGTGAGATAGGACGTTCAACCAATGTTCTGGGTACTTAGTATTATTAAATGGTTCTCGGTAAAATGTCTTTGTTTATTTTTTAGTAGTAAATAATTAGTGAGTGTAATAAATTTGAAAATTCGAGATGTCTTTTACTTTTTAATATCTGATAATAAGCACGATTGCTTCTGGTATGATTCTTATACATTTTTTTTATTCGTCTTAAGTGTGAGATTGTTTGAGGCCGTATCATGGGGATATTTAATCGCCTCACACCGAATATATTACGACGATAAATTGTAATTTTGTATGTTATTTAAAATACATGTGTATTTTCTTCATTACGTGCACTAATAAAGTTGTAATAGATAACACTTACTGCATGACTGAATGTACAACAGATGTAATATCCCCAACATTTCAAGTTAAAATAAAACATAAATTAAAGTAAATATAATACGGACAGTAACAAATCAGCTGTTTACCCCAGTGTTGCCACAGCAAAAAATACAAAAGAACAATTCACTTTAAAAGAACACTGAACACAGAACAGAGACAATCTCCACAAAGCGACGCTTAAACTCATCACCTCGTACCGTGGAGTAATGCTGACATACCCTCGAAGGCTGGCCATTATTCGCTGAAAGTTCACGAACGAAGACATTTAATAACTGGGTTGGAAAATTTGACCTCGCAATACTTGAAAAGGTGGGCCCGGTTAGCAAGGGACAATTTTGTACAAAAAGATTTTTTGTTTGGCTTTGTTGCAGATATTAGTTGACACTGAAGTAATTGCATGAAATTATTTTTAATTATTTATTGAAGCTTCATGGAAATAGTTAGACATGGGTAGGGTGGGCTTAGGCATTATCTACTAACGGGCGATGGGCGGCGGCGATTTCTACCATTATGGTGATCCGTCTGTTGGTTTACCGGCTTATTCCATAAAAAAATGTCTGATAAATTCTACCCTTTTAAATTGCGAAGCAAACTCATTTACTAAGCATAGAAATTAAGAAAAACCTTCTCATTATAAGTAAATAAGGTTCATAATCTAGCTGTGGCCGGTTTATTCGGTTTATACTTCTCAAAATTTTGTATACATGTATTAGGAGTACAGTACCATTAGTACGTTTAAAGTGATCGAAACGAGAGCACGTTTGGCGCTATGATTGGTTGGTTTATTCGAGCGGGCCAATCAAATCGCCGAATGCGCTCGTGTTTTAATTAATTTAAACATAAAGCAAATTCATACTAAGGCTATAATTCATAATTCATAATTCTTTATTGCAAATCCACAATGTAAAGATAAGATGGTAATATAAATAACATGGTAGCAATCGTGGACCCTGATGGGCACAGCAAATAGTAAATTAGAAAATTAGAAGAGAGGAAGGCGTTGTATATAATTAAGTATAGAATTATTTGTTTATGCTCAAGTATTCATATTCCTTTTCAATGTATGTATAGGTACTATTGTTATTATGTTTGTATTTTTAGTAGGTGTTTACATATAAGTAAATTTTTGTACATTATTTTATTAGTTTATCCGTTCTAAATTTATTATATTTATTTTATTGTATTATTTATATTTGTGATTGTATTGAATATTTTATAATTTTTTGTTACTGAGAAGATTATATTATATAGGTTCACGTGGGTGAAGCCGTGGGTAAAAGCTAGTATATTAAGTTATTAAGCGTCCCGGGATGACGAGTGACAACTTGTTATGAGATGTCAGCGTGTGTTGACGCACAGCGCTGGGAGGGACAGCGCTACGGTAATTAAATGTCTGTTTTTGGACATTGACGTACTCTGGCTAATATTTTTAGGAATATTTATTTTGTCTGGAATAATTTAGGTTGGAGTTTTTTGGGATTAAAGATAAGTACCTATACTGTTAACTACATATGTATAAGATAATAATAATCTAAGTTTTTTTAAACTTAGATTATTATTATATTTTTCTGATTCGGTACTGTTGGAACTTTGGCCATTACCTAGTGCCATTTGGATGTCAACTTCAGGGGTTATGTTTAATTAATCCACTGTTACTTTTCCATGGCTTTTCTAAAGCATAATCAACTTTTACCATTTCCTCAACTAAGTTAATTAAGGCTATAAAAGAGAATAAAGATTCTACGGGAGATATACTCCCGAATTAGTAACTTTTTCGATACCTCTCCAAAATCAAACCTATTGAAACTATAAAACAATAAAATTAAATCAATCACATTAATTAACCTTGACAATCCGTATTAAAACCCCAAAACCACAGATAATAAAAAACTCCTAGCGAAATAAACAGTGTAATCGCTTCATAATAATACTTAAATGAATAAAAATTAAACTGGCCATAAATTAGTACAACGTGACGCGATAGGTGGCGCTGTTCTACACTAATTACGCGGCCGTCAGCCAGCTGAGATAAGAGCGATTTATTACAGGAATGCTGATCGCTACCGGCAGTTAAATGAGTGCAATGTTAATGCAAATGGTTGTAATTAAGTTATTGTATCGGTTTCCAGGCCATCAGTGTCATGAGAGCGATTTATATGACGTTTTGATCGTAAAGGGATATTGTAAATGTTATCGTTTAGTTGAAATTGTGTTCGCCATGTGCTTTTTTAACTACTTTTTTTATAGAATAGGAGGCAAACAAGCAGACATATCATCTTATGATAAGTGATCAGCGTCACCCATGGACACAACACCAGAGTCGTCGGAGATGCGTTGACTTGAAGCAAATGTAAAGAGGAGATATCATAACTGAATTTCCCTTTAACATAATGCGTGACACTTTACGTAGAGATAAGCTTTTCTAATATGCAGTCCCTTACTATAAAAATGTTGCCAACTGACCACTTCTTAATGTGAAATTTTCTGAATGCTTGTAACCTATCTACTCTCTTTTCTCTAAAACATGTAGGTAACCTTGTTAAAGTGCTCTATGTATCTACGAAGTAAAACATATATGAACGTTAATATAAAGACATCGTTTGCCAATATCACGAGTAACTCAATAGACATTGAAGTTGTATGCTTATGACAATACGTTTCTATTTCGCTAGATCAAAGTTATTGCTAACAAATTACCTTGTTCTTGTATTTCTATTAGGTATTGTTTTCTTTATATTTTGTTTAGATAGTTGAAACTATATATGCTTACTTATATTTGGTTGCATAAAAATTGTTGAAAGTACAACTATTTGTAAAAAGCAGGCGTATTGCCATTTTATGAATTTGATAAGTTTGGTACGTAACATCTGTCTTGACTTTTTTTTACGGGGGAAAATCATCAAATTTTCCCCTCTCGGCGACGCGAGAGCGAATGTCAGACTCTAACTGACTAAAAACCGAAACGAAGCCAAAGCAATGGTAACCCGCTAGGTAGTCTAGGGCTCCGGGCTGTGCTCCGGGTCATGACTTAAACGTCATAGAATTAAGCTACATAATATATTACGATCACTCGACCAACGAACTCATAGGCAAAGTATTATTACAATAATAATAGCACAAAACATTTATTTTTATTACGGTCCCTAATACTATTGTTACAATAACACTAACCTATACATATAACTCTCACGCACAAGTTATACGGCCAATTACACAGGTAAAAATTTCCCGTACAAACCTACTCTGAAAACAATATCAATAACTATAACAAGGGCTATAAAGATCTTAACAAATTGCTATCATTTAAGGGGGGAACGATAGTCATTACAGTAAACGTCAAATTAGTTCCGATGTTCGAGTACTCCCAATTAATTCTAAGTAAGTCTCGGTTGGTCATCGATGCTATCGATATAAAACTCGATTGTGAAACAATAGGGGAGCTCGTTCACTCGATATTTCATAAACAATCGATTGTTGAAGTCTGCCTGGAATTCTATTAACTAGGCCCTTTTGTTCTCTGGCCAGCGATGCGCGAGGGGTTAACTGAACGCTGGCCGCTCTTCATTTTGTTTTGTAGGGATTTAATATTTCTGTGAGCATTTTTTTCTAGTTATGTAGGTAATTTACTGATCAATATATTTTGTAATAACTACAGCTTAGCCTGTTGTTAAGTACGGTACTGTTATGTTATAATAATTTATTTTTATTAAATAACTTAAAAAAATAAATATAAAATCGCCTTCAATTTCGATTACCACGTTCATTTGTTTAAGTTAGGTAATAGACCTAAAACCTTCTCCTCAGTCTGAAAAAATACTATGCTGAAAACCATACCAAAAGCAATATAATGGCACACAAACATACATACGGGTCAAACTGAGAACCTCATTTTTTTAAAATCGGCTAAAAAGTGTATTTTTATACCTAGTTGTCATGTACGAATTTCCGTACGTATGTATGTAGTGTTTATACGTCTTAACTTTATATATAATGGAGATAGACTAACAAAATAATTACAAATCATTAATAATTTCAACAACAAAATAATTTTTAGTCCAAATGGAATACTAGAAACCGGCCCCTGATTAAACAAATGAAATGTACGCAGGTAAAATTAACATTAAAGGAGGTTCGCGTTCAAACCGAAGCTATTTACTAAAGCGCAGGCCACACCGCCAGCTAGTTCGAAGCGAACGAAGGAAACTATACAAACTACGCGAAATATTGGCGAGCTAAACTATACACACCGAAACGGGTTTACACCGAAAACTACGGACAGACGAGCGACGGGCGGAGTGGGCTAAGCGAGCGAAGCGAACACTACACTGCTATTCGAAACACGAGCGTCGACTAGTCTACTCGAAACGGGGAGAACGGGCGAGCGGGCTGGCGGGCGAGCTAAGCTAGCTAAGCGCGGGTGAACGAGTAGCTTCGCTGGAATCGTCGGATATTTTGTTAGCTTAGCTCGTTAGGTTAGTTGGTAGCTCGCGGTGTGAACCGAAGTATGTACATACATACATAACCTCACGCCTGTCTCCCATGGGGGTAGGCAGAGACAATGGAACGCCAATTGCCAACGCTGAAGTATGTAAAGAGGTGAAACGATGTTCGCTCGCTTAGCCCGCCCGCTAGCTAGCGGTGTGGCCTGTGCTTAAGGCTATTTGTTGTAGTGAAATTAAAACGAAAACCTCTCGATATTTTAAACACTGAATTAGATAAGCAGTAACAATATTTGCTTTCGTAATTGGTTTGAATACGAAATCATGTCGCCAACAAGTCTAATGGTGGAGTAACGATATTAATTATTTATATGTTTGCTTTGCTGTGTTCATTGTTTATATTGGGTGGGGTTTGTTGATGGAAAGCCTATATTTTCTTCTCAGTATACCCAATGGATGAAGTTTTGAACTTTTTTCATTTTATGAAGCGTTTGATCTTTACAGTTTAAGGTTTTAGAGTAGTAGACTACTTAGTAGACTACTTTTAACCTTTTTTATATGGAATAAGTGGTAAACGAGCAGACGGTCACCTGATGGTAAGCAATCAGCGCCGCCCATAGACACCCGCAACACCAGAGGAGACACAGGTGCGTTGCCGACCTTTTAAAAAGGAGTACGCTCTTTTCTTGAAGGTTTGAAGGTCGTATCGTATTATATCGTAAGTACAATTGGAAATTACTAATCATAAAAAAACATATTTGTTTCCCTCAAAAGTTTGTCTGAGCGTGGAAAGAATGCGTCGTTTTCTATCGTCACCTAAATGCAAGGACCAGTGATAATATATGTACGTCAATCTTCTTAATAAATACACATTCATAGGTATACCTAGACATTATTTTCATTATAATATACAATGTGATAGGCGTGGGACTTCTAACCCGTTAAGGCTGAGTACTACATCTAATTTTATCGACAAAAAAAATAATATGGGGGTTGAACCCCTAATTGAAAATATTGGAAAATAGTGATTTTTTCGGTAAAAATTATTCACAAATGATTTTTTTTCTCACCAAAACATTATCAAACATATGAAAAAAGTAATGAATTAGTTTTTTTTTTTTTTTTTTTTTGAGGGGGGAAAATCATCCAATGACTTTTCCCGCCTTGGGCGAGGCGAGAAGGAGTGTCAGACTCTTACTGACTAAAAACCACCCCGTTCCTTCTCCTGCTTTTCGAGCCGGAGCCCCGGTAAACCCGCTAGGTAGTCCGCAGCTCCGGATCAGGCATCAGCCCTGCTGGGCCCCATCTGTGGTGGTCTGATGGCTCTTTGAGGCGCGCGCGGAACGCTACGCGCCGTACGCACGGGTCTGGTTCTGTTCGGGCGGTGAGCTACCCTTGCTCGCCGTCCGCAGGCCCGCACTTACGGTGGCCGGAGATCGTCTCGCGATCCCCGACGCCCGGAGTGTCTCTCGCGACGGCTGGGGCGTGAGGAGGTTTGTTCTCTCACGCGCCCCGCCTCCTCCTTAACTAGCATGACTGCTTCGCAGAAGGAGGAGACGGCATCCCAGTCCCTCTCGCTCCGCACCATGGCCTGAACCAGTGCCGGGCGCGAGAGGTCGCCGTCGCCGACCACATCCCTGAGGACTTGGCGGTGCTCAGCCCACGCAGGGCACACCGCCACCGTATGTTCTACCGTGTCCTCCGGGCGGTCCTCACAGTGATGACACCCGGGCGTTTCCTCCCGCCCAATCAGAAACAGGAACCTACCGAAACTCCCATGTCCGGTAAGCACCTGCGTCAGGCGGTAGGTGAGGACGCCGTGGCGCCTCTCTAGCCACTCCTCAAAGAGGGGACTTACCGCTGCGATGACAGCGAGCCCAGCCCTTGGTTGCGACAGTCGTTGCTGCCATTCCGCCATGAGATCGCGCCGGAGCTCGTCCCGCCACGCACTGATCTGGCGCGGCAGTGGAGTTTCGCCCCGGCGACACGCGTCGGCGCGCAAACTGAACACGCGCGCGAGCACCTTCAATGAATTAGTTAGCCAAGGTTATTAGCTACCGTTTGTCGTTTTTTTTTGTTTCTACGACGCATACAACCTTTGATATAAAAAAAAGTAAAAAAAAAAAAAATAAATAAAAATATTAAAATAGCCATAATTTTTAGGGGGAGGGGATTCGACCCCTTCGACCCCCGACTTTTGTCGATAAAATTAGATGTAGTACTCAGCCTTATCGGGTTAGAAGTCTCACCCCTATCACATTGTATATTACAAATACCATTGTCACAGGGTCGAACCAAAGTTCCAAACACCACGTTCAACATAAACTCACGAACAATTATAACTTAAGCATATATTAATAATACAAAGTTGAGTAAAGTCATTGGAAGTTGCATCACAACTATCAAATTGAGTTTAGTCGTAAATTGGACAACGGAATGAAGATTCCAACAGGCGTGACTCCCCTTGGGAACTGGGACGGTATGTGCAGAAGGTACACTGCGATGTAGACTAGTGGTTTGTGTTTTATTTACCTACATGCTTAAGTAGCGTGGCTAGATTTAGATGTCAATGACTTTTAATTGCAATCGGTAACTGATAATAATTCTGAAGCCACGTTTTAAAAACATACTTTAAACGTGAACTAATCGCGGAAAAAACGTAGAATACGTGTTAAAGTGCGAACCTCAATTTTTTTAAGTCGAGTAATATACCTAAATCCTTCTCTAAGTCTGAGAAATACTATGCTGAAAACCGCACCAAAATGGGTTCAGTGAAACGCGAGATAATCGCACATAAACATACCGCACATATTTTTTGAAGTCAGTTAAAAATGGCTAATAACTTATACGCGTAGGTTTTGTTAATTTTATACTTTCTCTATAATAACAATTTGGAGCTCCACCGTGTCCTCCGAGCGGTAAAGGATACCTCTAAGGTAGTCCCACGGCCCCCGGCCATAAAGTTAGACCAGCGCTAGCAGAGGAATTGCCTTTAACGAGATTATTGTTGGCAGGCAAAGTCATAATAGAAAAAAAAAACAATGTTTTTATAATAACCATCGTGAGACAAAAATCACGGTTTAAGAGTCAAACCAGAGTTTATAGAGAAAGTATAAAAAATAACAATTGGACCCGGGTACGTCCTAAAACTGCGACCAGCCACCGAGGAATGGGCAGCAGCATTCTCAAAATTTATCGGTGACCTAACTGCGATCCCCAAGCCGCCTGCCAAGCGTGGGGATTATGGCAACCCCCCCTTTCACTATGAGCGACAACAAAATTACACGGCCCCCAGTCCCCGGCAGCTCCGCTATTCCTGATCTAGGTAGCGGATCAGGTAACGGCGGAGCAGGGGGTGCTAAGAATCCCCGGCAGAGAAAGCGCTACCACCCCCGACGAACTTTGGCCCTGGCAACGCACAACATCCGCACACTGCGGACTGATGAGAAGATTGTCGAGCTGGAGGAAGAATTGAGCAAAATGCGGTGGGACATCTTGGGACTATCTGAAATCCGAAGAGAGGGTCAGGATACGATAATCCTAGATTCCGGCAACTTACTCTTCTTCCGGGAAGGAGACCGTAAATCCCAGGGTGGTGTCGGATTTCTCGTCCGCAAGTCTCTCGTCAACAACGTGTGTGAGGTCGACAGTGTGTCGAACAGGGTAGCGTACCTTATACTCAGAATATCTAACCGGTATTCGCTGAAGGTCATACAGGTATATGCGCCGACCTCGACACATTGTGACGACGAAGTAGAGGCTCTGTATGAGGAAATTTCAAAAGCCATACACTCCTCCGAAACACACTTCACCGTTGTGATGGGGGATTTCAATGCAAAGGTGGGCACACGGAATAGCGATGAGTTGAGAATAGGGCCATTTGGATATGGGCAGCGAAACCATCGGGGCCAGCGGCTGGTCGACTTTATGGAGAGGGAGAGACTCTATTTGATGAACTCCTTCTTCCAGAAGCGACCGGCCAAGAAGTGGACATGGATAAGCCCTGATGGTTCTACCAAAAATGAGATCGACTTCATCATGGCGACCGAAAGACGTATATTCAGTGATGTCTCTGTGATAGCGAAGGTGAAAACCGGTAGCGATCACCGTATTGTCAGGGGCACACTGAACATCAATGTAAAACTAGAGCGGTCACGCCTGGTGAAGTCCACGCTCCGCCCTGGACGTGCCCAGATCCAAAACCCCGAGCAGTTCCAACTCCAACTGCAAAATCGCTTCCAGTGTCTAGCTGATTGTGGAAACGTGGACGAGATAAATAATGGGTTGGTGGAAACTGTCCGAGCAGTGGGGTCAGACTTCTTCAAGACCCCCGCCGAAACAGGCCCCAAAAGCTCTCCGACGGAACCTTAAAACTTCTTAAGGATCGTAGCGAGATGAGGCTGCAGTCTTCAGACGATATGTCTGAATACGGCAAGCTCAATAGACGAATCTCGAAATACATGCGACGTGACCTGCGGGCCTATAACGCCGCAAGAGTCAGAGACTTAATTGAGCGAAACAAGGGCTCAAAAGTCTTCGCAAAGAATTCGTCTGTTGGGCAAAGCCAAATGACGAGGCTGAAGACCGAGGATGGCAGCGTCATCTCGTCGAAGTCCGAGATCCTCGGAGAGCTCGAGAGGTTTTACGGACAGTTATACACCTCAACACGGCAACCCATCGTCGGTACAGCTCGGGACCCAAGAGCTAAACTGACGCGGCACTACACTGAGGATATCCCAGACATCAGCCTGTACGAGATTAGGATGGCTCTCAAACAGCTTAAAAACAACAAGGCGCCGGGCGATGACGGAATCACGTCGGAACTTCTGCGAGCGGGTGGAAAACCGATACTTTTAGTCCTCCAGAAGCTATTCAATTCCGTCATACTCGAGGGAACCACGCCGGTAGCATGGCAACGGAGTGTGGTGGTTCTGTTCTTTAAAAAAGGCGACAACTGTCTGCTAAAGAACTACAGACCTATCTCACTTCTGAGCCATGTGTATAAGCTGTTTTCGAGGGTCATCACGAACCGTCTCGAACGCAGGCTTGATGACTTCCAGCCTCCCGAACAAGCCGGATTCCGAAAAGGTTTCAGTACCATAGACCACATTCATACGCTGCGGCAGATTATACAGAAGACCGAGGAGTATAACTTGCCACTATGCTTGGCGTTTGTGGACTATGAGAAAGCCTTCGATTCAATCGAAACCTGGGCGGTGCTGCAGTCTCTCCAGCGGTGCCACATCGACTATAGATACATCGAGGTTTTGAAGTGTTTGTATAACAACGCCACCATGCGCATCCGACTCCAGGAAGAGACTACGAGGCCAATCCAGTTGCGGAAGGGCGTGAGACAGGGAGACGTTATATCTCCGAAACTGTTCACGAACGCACTGGAGGACGTTTTTAAGCTCTTGGACTGGAGCGGACGCGGCATCAACATTAATGGCGAATACATCACTCATCTCCGTTTCGCCGATGACATAGTCGTAATGGCAGAGTCGCTGGAAGAGCTGAACACCATGCTCAGCGACCTCAATACCGTTTCCCAACAGGTGGGCCTTAAAATGAACATGGACAAGACGAAAATCATGTCAAATGTCCATGTTGCACCTATACCGGTTGTCGTTGGGAACGATATACTCGAAGTTGTAGACCACTACACATACCTGGGTCAGATCATCCAGCTAGGTAGGTCCAACTTCGAGAAAGAGGTCGCTCGAAGAATCCAACTCGGATGGGCAGCATTTGGGAAGTTGCATGAAGTCTTCTCGTCAAAAATCCCGCAGTGTCTGAAGACCAGGATGTACAACCAGTGTGTGTTGCCAGTGATGACGTACGGTACCGAGACATGGTCCCTAACTGCTGGCCTTTTAGAAAGGCTCAGAGTCGCCCAGCGCGCGATGGAGAGAGCTATGCTCGGAGTATCTTTGCGCGACAAAATCCGAAATATGGAAATTCGCCAAAGAACAAGAGTTACAGACATAGCTCTCAAAATATGCAGGCTGAAGTGGCAATGGGCAGGCCACGTCGCTCGGAGGACTGATGGCCGCTGGGCCAGGAAGGTGACTGAGTGGCGACCGCGGACCGGAAGACGCAGCGTGGGCAGACCTCCCACTAGGTGGACCGACGACATCGTCAGAGTGGCGGGGAGCCAGTGGATGCAGGTGGCGGCTTGTCGTTCTACGTGGAGGACCAAGGGGGAGGCCTTTGTTCAGCAGTGGACGTCTCTCGGCTGATGATGATGATGATGAATAACAATTTGTTCTTCTGGATTGCTAATACTGTTTACGAACTAAGTGAAAGCCTATTCTTCTTTGTGACTTTGCTGGCATACGTAGTCACTTTGCTTTAGCTTTTATTGTTTCTTTTAATAAATTCGTCTGTGTGGTTGCCGGTCCGTGAGTCACTTGGGGCCAGTGGAATACCAGAGCAAGGCTCTATCTTGCACATGCTGAATTGGTCCCATTTCATTGCAGACAAAATACGTGCCTTGTCTAATTTTTGCTTCACCTACATGTCATTATTTTTTGCGTTTCATACGCAAATAAATGATTTTTTCTTATTTTTTCCAAAATATAGCACTCTTCGCGATCGATGCAGTGGTTTAGACGTAAAAGCTCATAAAGTCATCAACATGGTACGAAAACTAATACAGTCAGGTAAATAGAGCAGAATAAATCTTCTGCAGCGTCTATTCCACGGCACATACACCCCAGAGGTCTCCGGATTGAACGCGTCAAAGTTTCCTTCGGGAAAGTTTAGATATAATGACATTCTGCCGCCCTTAGGGACCAATCACACTGTTGCTCCAACGTTTCGGGAGAAACGGTGTGGAATTAATGTATTGGCACTTCTACGGCTTAATCTTTGACGAGTTTCGCAAAGAAAGTGTCGAGACGAATATGCCGAATACGCCAGGGATATTCAATCTTATACACAAGCGAATAAGTACTATTATCACGTTTGAAGATGGATTTTTTATACAAATCCGAATTCGTTCTTTATTTACATTTAATTTGACACATTTCAACAAACTGATGCTTAAAATGTATTTTTGATTGTGTGGGTTTGTGTACAGATACTCGTACTTTATTTTATTACTTGGTACCAAAATACTGTTAAAATTTTATCCATTTTTTGTATGTGTACTAAATTATATATTTTTAGCAACTACTGGGGTTTAATATTTTCTGAAGTACAAAATGAAAAAAGTTGTTATTAGATTTAGGCTTGGTGTCAATTTTCCTTAAGAAGGCTTTGACCTAGTCTGTTTTTTCACTAAAAATAGATTAGATAACAAAATATAACCATCTTACCGGTGACTGAAGCGCAATCAGCATTCAAGTTGTTTTACCACGTACCTGTAAATAAAAGAGTAAAAATCTGTTAATAATTATATAAAAATGAGTCCTACTAATCCTATTAATATTATATAATGCGAAAGTGTGTTTGTTTGTTACTCCTTCAAGTCAAAACGGCTGAAGGAATCGAGATAACATTTGAAACAGGGCTAGACTATAGTTTGTAATTATTATTACAAACGAATTGAGTAACAAACATACACATAAACTTTCACTCTATTAGTAAGATTGCAGATGTGGTCTACTCTGCTCACCCAACCAGGATCAACAAGCGCCATGTTACACAAATTACAATTTTACGTCCAATATTTTTAGGTTGGAAAAACATTTCAACCCACTTTATGTCTTAAAATAAAAAAGAAGAAACTCAAGAATTTCGCGAGAACTTTTTACAAACTCTTAAAAAGGTTGTCTTATATTTTTAGGGAAACTTAAATATTCTTAAATGTTAAGTCGGGCGTACGGCTGAATAGCCAGCCTCAGACTAACGACGGTTTAAAAAGTTCTCATTAAATATTTAACTAAAAAAAGAAAACTATAAATTTAATAAAGCCGGCTCGAGTCGCTGTTAGTTTTTAATATTTTATAAAATATCACGTTAGTAAGAAAATATGACGCAAATGTTGATATTTTATGAACAGAAGGTGTACTAGTTAGTAAATTTAATTGAAGTCGTAAAATTACAATTGGCATTTAAAAGTTATTAGCAGCACACTTGGCTTAAAGTACACATTTTTATAGCAAAAACACAATTACTATATTTTAAAAAATCAGCTTCAATATAACAGGATAATTTCGTAATTTCAAGTAAAATAAGCAGCACGCTCGCGCCATTTCAATATTTTACTTTTTAATCCCATCATGTGATGTAAGCCCCACAGTGTAGTAACCACAGAGCCGCGAGTTCATTACGGAGCCCCAGTAACACAACCACACCTTCCAAAATGTTTTTAATAAAACTGTTATGGCGGTTGCGAATAAATTGATTAAAATTTCCCGCCGACATTTTACGCTGTTATGAATATATTTGTAGATACAAAATTATTTACATATTTATTCAAGTCCTTGTATTAACACGATTAACGATATTCATTGGCTCACGTTTAATTTTTTAATGGATTATCGGGAGAGTTAGATTAATCTGTTTCGTCAAACAAGTTTCAGTTGGTATTTGCTATACGAGTACTTTATTAAGTTGGGTGTGATTTAAATACCTTAGATATTTTTTTATTACTCAGTCTTCGACGTTATTATGGAAAGTTCCTATGTGGGATGCTAGTGTATCAAGTCGAAGTGAATTGTTATTGTTTTTTAAGGGTAAACCAAAATTATTGATTAGTCGATGTCGATAGATAGTTTCTATATTAATCGATCGATACCCGATAGAAACCATCGATCGATTTACACCGTAATAGATTTTCAGCCTTGTTACAAAATAATAAAGTGAAGAATCTTTTCCTTATATGACAGTATGTCGTAGCTTTGAAGTGAGATTTTAAGTCGATTCCGGTAACAAACATCCGCAAAGTAAGTTGAGGTGCGTTTGAAACGTACAACAAAAACAGATTTCCTCGCATCCACAGCCGTGAGATTGTCAAAACATTTCCGTAAATAGATTTCTGGGTATATTTGCGGATTTGTAACCGATATACAATCGTGAGTATTGCGAGAGGTTAGATAAACATGTGACATAACAACGCGTCGTCAGGGGCCGGCGGAAATGTACAGGGGGCTAGTGTCATCCCTCTATCTATAGTGTAGCTATTTGTTCCTCGTCTGAGTATCTTTTTAATTAATCTTATGTATTGTATTTTTCTTACAATACACAGCTGACTTGCTGACTCCTAGAGTTGTTGCTTTTTATGTGAAAAGAGGGATGATATCGAGCAATGTACAATAACTACTTACTAAGATAATAAATAAATATATCTTCCAATACAATAACCAGTATTGATAATAGCAGAGTTTAATTTTAAGTGTTAACAGTGTGCATTACGTGTACGTGTAGAGTGCATTATGTATGAAACTTATATAAAAAGGTTCTATAAAGGAAAACCGTGAGTGTAAATCTAGTCACAAAATATATTTAAAAACTTAACATAACGAAATCAGTTGTTTTATGTGAAACGTTCATTGTTTAATGACATTACATTAAACATAATCGTAACCACGAGGTTACAAGCAGACTGTTTTATACGAAGTTCAGTTCGAGACGATGGCGGGTAGAAGATAGTTGATTTTCTCCCGGGAATTTCTCATTTTCACGCATCATTTCACCTTTCTCAAGGTGAATTGAACAAACTTGACAAAGTCTTAACGTGAGATTTCAATTTTTTCTTTGAAAGAACGTAAAAAGATTTTATTGCCAAACTAAGTTACATTTTAAAATCTAGTCTTTAAAGACTTTCTTGGGGATTTCAAACATCAGCCAAGTGTTCAACAGTGAATGATTGAGATTAATAAAGTTACAAAATAGCAATAAAAGTTTGTGAGTTTAAAAGCAAAGTTTAGTTGTAAATATTGATTAAATCAATGTGGCTTTTTCATTACTAAGAATCGATCAAGTGTTACGACCACTACAAGTAATAGCAACCAATAAGTAGCAGTCCAAGCAAATACGATGGTTTTTAGTCGGTAAGAGTCTGACATTCTCTCTCGCCTCATCCAAAGTATGGTAATTGGATAATTCTCCCCTCTCAAAAGAAAAGGGGATCAAGAGTACATTTAACCGACGAGTACGCATGAAAGACTGTGGATGAAGCGAAAGAGGTATATAAGATTCGTAGTTGTTATCATCAGAGAGCATCGATCGACATGCGATCGATTAGTGTGGCAGCAGTATTATGTATAGAGCAGACCTATAGTCCAGCAAAGGCCTAACACGTCTTGTAGCAGTTACAAAGCTAACAATGTTTGTAAATGATGTAACTAAGTAGTGAAGTTTGTACTATTGATGACTGTTGATGAAGCAAAAGAAGTATGTATGATTTGCAGCCTTTCTTTTGAGACAAGAAAATCCGCCAGACTCTCCCGCGAGGCGAGAGCGAGTGTCAGATTCTTACTGCCTAAAATCCACGCCACTACTACTCCTGCTTTAGCTCTTAGAGTTCCATTGTCCCTGCCTACCCCTATAGAAGACAAGCATCAGGTTACGTGAAGTTTGTATCCTACCGTAACAAGAGCGAATTAATTCAACAACTTGACTAACTTACCCACTTCTTAACACTTTTAATTCAACCATATTAAACCTAAACACGTTTAAACAGTAAATAGTCCTGATATTATACAGATATTATACCATCCATTATCATCTGAGGTAGAATTTAGGAGCGGTGACGGAAATTAATGAGCCACGTTAAGACTATGAGACTCCTCCAAACCAAGTTTTTGGGGAAAAGAGGTCGGTGATCGCGATATGACTTTACGTGAGCTCTGCTTGGGGTAGGGCGGACAGCGGGTGTCGGAGGGGGGTGTTAGGGTATAATTGTCGTTACGTAAGATGAACATGAAATTTGAGATAAGACCATTGTTAAGAGCTTTTTCTTGTCAAACAAGATATAGTTGTCCGTTGTTTGTGTCTTTAGCACTTAAGATAGAAATATTTTCTTACTTTCTTTCTGTTTTTATACTTTTCTAACGATTTCAAATATCTTGTTAGTGTATAACTTTTAAAGCCTTGTTCAGTACATCTCTGCCCATTCCTTCGACTGAAACAAAGGCCCTTATAATATAACGTTCTTTAAAAGTAAACATCCTTTAACTTTACGACGAGGTCGATCGTTCTAACTCCAATTTAATTAAAGTTAAAACCGTGATATTGTCGTCACAGAGAAATTCCCACCGATACCGGTTCGAACCGGTTTGAACCAATTGAAACTGCCTGTAACCGGTGCAGACTGGAAGTGAGCGGCGTTTTAATTAAACGTTGCTGTCAAAATATTGCAATGGCGGCTTTTATTAGGCCGTGCCAGGCTCGTATCAGTTGTTTTGCGAATGTGTAACGAATGGACGGACAAACAATTTTCCGAAATTAAATAGAGACTTTTGTTTGGCTTCCGGCAACTCTTGTATATTACGCTCCTAAACAAATAAACTCGTTGTACTTTTGTGTTATATTTTTCGTAAAATCAATATTATTGTCATGGATTAGGTAGAAGATTAACTGAGTATTTCGAAATCTAAAACCCGATAATACTTTACTTGGAGTTCGAATCTTGTTCCAGTTTTTGTTAGCTAGGCTACGTGTGTTACCGAGACTCAGAATATTAGAACAGATATACACAGAAAAATATAATACTTTCATAGTACTACTACATATAACTTCGCGCCTGGCTCCCATGGGGATAGACAGAGACAAAGGAACGCCAATTGTTACGAAGCTTATATACATCTTTTTCGCTTACATACCCTTTCTCAGAAAAACATAAAATAACTATATTACATTCTGGAAACATATTTTTATTAAACAGAATTAATATTAACGATGATAAAGTCAGTAATATCTTACATAATAGTTATTTAGTAAAACATTTGCACGGTTTCATTTCTATAACCGTCCTTAGGAACAGTTTTTCATCTTTCAGACTTTAATAAAAACTGTGGAGAAGGAACTAATTGTAATTTGAAAATAAAGTATTTATTTGTCATTTTAAATTACAATAAAATTATTACTTATTTATTCATTATTTAATTAGTAGGCGACTAACAAAATTTATACAATAATTATATGGAAGGCTCTTGACCGGGCGATAACTTGGTTGCGCAACCAATTAGTTGCCGGCGACTATATCAGTCCTAGTATCTTGAAAATCGTTATATGGTAGTTCAACAAGTAACAAGTAAAATAAGTATATGGGATTGACATTGATAGACGATAATGTATTGTGTCAAAAGTAATATCAAGTGAATACATGGACTTTACATTCAGTCGTTTCGTTTCTAGGGCGACTGTCGTCAACTTGTTTGCGCAATTATCTGGTTGTCGGCGACTAAATAACCTAGTGTCTATTTTAGTGTCTCTCTGTAGACACCATGGTTGCGCGACTATATGTGAGACAATGGCATTTGACTACACTGTTGACATGGTTGCAGGGCATCGGCTGCTGCTCAACGTGTAGCGGATTCGGTTCCCGCACGGAGCAACTCTTTGTGTGATTCACAAATTGTTGTTTTGGATCTGGGTGTCATCTGTATGTGAACTTGTATGTTTGTTAACATACCCACGATACAGGAGAAAATCCTAGTGTGGGGAAACGTTTAAAAAAAACTCAAAGAAATATGACTTTTAAAGGTATAAATATAAGAATGTCCTGCGTCCCAACGATGTCTATTTATTTTCTTCTTTTAATTAAAACTTTTATCTTACGACACGATTCTAGGTCTTTGATAAATATTTACTGTGTAGTCGTTACTGTAAGTCTAGCTTGATTGTTCTTTTTAATTAGTTTGCTGCTTCTAATAATGTTATTTTTTGTATAAGTTCCAAAATATATATAGATAGGTATTTATGTTGAAGGTGCTCTCAGGCTAGTAGGTCATACTCTTATTGCAATATATGAGATTAAACTTCTTATATTAGATTAGATTTCAAGTATTTGATATAAGAATTTAAGAATTATAGAAATAATAAGTGCTAACAGCTATTTTTGGGCTGTCTCAAGTACTTTACTTGAGACACTGCTCTGCAGAAAGCAGTAAGGTAAGCGTCTACAGACCCGCATCGTACGCATCGCACGCATTCCGTATGACGTCATCAGTACGCATCGCATGTAGGCATTGCCGATAATGCGGTCCGTACGATGCGGATCAGAGGATGCATGAATTTCTATACAACACAAACTGAAATCCGTTGCGTGCGATGTGTACGATGCTGGCCTATGGACGCTTGCCTGTATTAACACCAGTCAATACGTTCCACAATTTTAAAATCACACAAACCCCATAAATTTTCCAAAATCACACAACCAAGGCTATTCTACCACTCCCAGTATAAAGGCCACTAATGTGTAGCACATTCTGGCTGCACGTGCGTCATTTTAGCGCTCGCCCACTATCGTTCTTGTTCTTTTGTTGCCCAATCACGTCGCAGTAATTAATTTTGGATGGCACGACAACAAAAGCCTGTACACTGAAGCTATATGTACATGTACATAGATACTATATGTCATTGTGTATATGTCATTAAGGCATTGTGTGTGTCCTTTGATGTTGATTTTTATCCATCATGGTTTTCTTACCGCCGTACTCAGAGTCATTTAATGATTACCTAACCTAGTTCTTAGCAACTGTTGTTAGTAATAGTTTAAGCAATCATAAAATGTCTCTGAGTACGGCAGTTTTACCCATTGGTTGTCAGAGAAATTCTCTAAAGAGGGGTCTCAGGTTCGGATTTTAAGTCAGAAAGTTAAATTAGACAATATTTTCAGTAACATTACCAAATCCATATTTACTATTATTGTTTTACAATTGCCGCCTCTCATAAGTATAAGGCATTAATTAATACATTAATAGTTAAACCTTTATAAATTCTAGGTTAGTAAAACAAAAACACTTTTCACTTATTTTTTTCCAATGTTTATAGACATTTTCTTATGAAAAGCTAAGGTACAATGCGATTTAATGTTATATTGATTGCTAATTTGTATCAACCATTAACCGCAACACGCACTATCAGCAACCTATTAACCTATTGAATATGAATCCTTAGAACTAGGTTATTAGGTCCTACACAGAAGAATTAAGCACTATCTAACAAAGAATCGTTTTTAGTATATTAACCTACATCGTGTCTATCAATCAATTGTGGACTCTGCTAACCATATAAAACAGTGTAAAATCGTTTGTTACATTACTAGGACTGGGCGACCATTTTTTTCGTGTTCAATCAATCAGCACTATTTATCTTTGTACACTTTGCTCCGAGTGGCTTTGGAGACTGGACTCCACTGTTTTATATGTCTAGAGGTCGGTGGTGAGACGTTGATGTAAATCCCATTCGGCAGATGTCAGGATATGTCTTTTGAAGCATTCTGTAGTGAGTCGTCTTTTTGAATTATAAAATTCTTTGGCTAGACTTTGGCTTAGATTTAGATAAAAGAATACACACGTATTCAAATAAAACGAAGAAAATTTATTTCCGAAAATTGTCGACGTACCTTATATTACCGCCTCATTCAAAGTCAAAGTCAAAATCATTTATTTCAAATAGACCAGGAAGGCACTTTTGAACGTCAAAGCAAATATAATAAGATTAATAACGTCTGTCTGTCGGTCAGTCCTCTAGTGAAGCTATTTGCTCGTTCCAAAGTGTAGATTCCTATGGAGAAGAACGAGCAAGAAACTCCATAGGTTACTCTTTTTCAATCAGATTCACAATACAATTCGTCGATTTTCGACGCTGCAAAGTTATCCGTAACACAAACCAACTTAAAAAAGCGGGTATACTATAACAACTTTTGTTACTCTCGCGAAAAACCAGTAACAATAATGTTTATTTAGCCTCTTAAGTTAACGCGAAGATCCTTCCTTATATTATATAACCCTCATTGTTCTAATTACACTAAAACAAAAGAAAAACCTTTTTACACCTCCATTTTGGACATACCCAGAGTACCCAGTTTCTCATTTACCGGAGAGCGGTAAGGCGCTAATATCAGTAGCATTTCGCAGAAGTTATGACAGGTATCAAAATTTATTTTACGTTCGTGAGTGTTCGAGTAGAGAGTAGATAGGTCTGTGGTTTACACCCTCCGATTCCAACGTCGGATCGTCTGTGAGTTTCGTGGTTCTGTGGTCGGTGGAGTTTTGACGTTAAATTCTAACTCTTTAAGAAAGATTGAGGTGTTTTAATGAGTAAATCATGGTGTTCTTTTTGTTTTTGTGTTATCTTACTGCTGTTTAGTTATTCCTTGATGTTGAATGAAATAAATGTGTTGTGTCTTTATTCATGCGTACTTTAGATGACCCCATAACTTAGTTTTGTTTAACTTAGAGTCAATTACCACTGATTGCCAAATTCTATTTAACATTTCTGTTTTTGCCTTTAATAAAGGACTCTGCTAGTCTGTATTTTGAACCAGGTATTTCAATTTATAAACGAGAACATCCACTACTAAGCAACAATGCAAGCGAAATGAGTTAGGGAATGTCCAATCCTATCCTAGTCAGGTATTTGATTGAAATTTCGAAGCTTCGTAGCTAACCGTTTTGCTTCAGTAACCCTAGCTCACATGAAACACATTATTCGAATATTCGTCCACATCGTATCAGTCGCACGATCTAAATAAAGACCAATTTCCTCTGTTACGAACTGTAAATCTGTGTTCGAGTATCACTCGGGCGATCTCCGAAGATTGCCGATCTTACACGAGCCGAGATTACGCTCAAAATTCTTTGCAAAATGTCCGCCATCGACGTCGCAAGTCGAGTGAAGTTTGTGCCCTTATCGCAGTTTTAAGTTTTATTTTATTTTCCTTAGTTCAGTGGGGTGGGGTGGGGATGAAATAGTGCACTGTAATGAAGTTAGGTTATTGTTGTTCCATGAAGTTTGTTAGTTTGTTTAATGAGAATGTTCTAAGCTTGTAGTGGTAGTAGTGGATTTAATCAAATTGTTTTCGCTTGTGTGTTGTGTATCTTATTATATTAGTTGGGAGTTTATAGAGATTTAATGATGGAATAGTCCGTACACGTTAACAGCTACGATTGAGGTTTTGTTTTTTATAGAACACGCCGGTAATCGAGCAGACGTATCACCTGATGGTAAGCAATCGCCGCCGCTCATGGACACTTGAAACACCAGAGGCGTTACAAGTGCGTTGCCGGCCTTTTGGAGGTTGGGAATTTAAGGGTTGTTGGGGAATCGGGGATTGGGAAAATTGGGAAGGGAGGAATTGGGCCTCCGGTAACCTCACTCACACAACGAAATACAACGCAAGCGTTGTTTCACGTCGGTTTTCTGTCAATGTTGTTCTGCTTTCGGTTTTTTGCCAATGTTATTCTTTTATACCTTTTCTTAGAAAAATAAATATGTTAAAACAAGTCTGCTAAGTATTTCGTAGCACCTAGTTTAGTGTTTAAAAGACGTTGATTTACATAGAAGTCTATCTTAAAACAAAAGAACAAGTATTAAGGAGATTAGAAGTCAACTCGATACAAGTATCAGAGTGTAGGGACTCACTGGATCGACATAAATATGTAAACTAAATGTAACCTTTACAGGGGACCTCTTTTTAAAGTATCTAAGTTTTTGTCGAACAGGATTCTTTATGTTAATAGGGATACATATGTAAAGTGTTATGTTATCAGTAAAGTTATATATGTAGAGAATTTCTAAAGATCTACAGTGGCGGATGGGCTACCGGTTGCCACGCATCGTGTAGCGGGTTCGATTTCCGCACCGAGCAACTCTTTGTTTGATCCACAAATTCTTGTTTTGGTTCATTGTTAATAAACGCACCTAACTTCTATGTTAGTAAACGCACCTACGACACCGGAAAAAATCCTAGTGTAGGGCAAGGTTTAAAATAAATACGTAATGTGATGTCATCCCTAAAGGAATAGGCAGAGATAAGAATGCATATTTTTAATTTAGCACGGGTTTAGTAGTCTATGATCGATTCCTATATTATACGAAGTCTATTATCATTTTGTCATACATCAATCAAAATTCTAGACTTCGTACAACTAATTCAAAGCAGCGAAAAGAAGTAAACCAAGATCTTTTAATTTAATAGGGATTTTGGTAACACTGAAATATATCTACCGTACTACCTGACCCGAGAATCTAACCCATCTTACTAGTATTTCTGACATCTCCTACCAAATAAGTTTCCCAATGATATTGCATCTCCTCACACCAAAAGAGTAAGTACACACATTATCTAAATGGCGTGCTAGGGCCGCGTTACGTGCAAATGTGGGCGCAAGGAAATAAGTGCGGCGTCACGCTCCAACCGCATAAGTAATGAAACCAGCCGGAAAACTCAAAGGGCACCAATCGTTATGAGAACTGATATCATTCAATGTTATTGATATATTTTTTTGATGTAATGGGTTAGAAGTGGTATTGGTTTTGTAATAAGTGTGTGTGTGTATATTGTTATATATGGATGTTTTATGTTATATCACGACAGTGGCAAGAAAGCACACGGCCCACCTGATGGTAAGTGGTTACCGTGGCCTGTAAACGCTTGCAACACTTTGGGCATTACATGCGCTTTGTCGACGTTTAAGAAACCAACTTATTCCCTTCTTGAATTACTCCATATTATAGTCTACTGGGAAAACCTCGGTATTCGATAATCGAAGGATCTGTCTGAGGTCCCTAAAATAAATAATTATGGTAAAGTAATAAGTACTAAATTATTATCCTACATGCATTAAAATATTAAAGCAAACAAATCTTCTACATATTTATAACAGATTATTAATTCACATCCTCATCACTTCAACACAAACAAACAATACAAAATACACGATGTACACAAGAAACTTCTTTCCAAACAACACATAGTTGAATAAGCCAATATAATATTGTAACAAAATAAATAAAAAGCTACAAATATGTAAACAGGGATACAATATTGTCGTCCTTTAGAATATTCACTTACATTTTATATCTCACGTTTAGCACAAAATTGGAGAAGCACGCACACAGACACGTAGGTAGGTACTATCTTTTTATTCTGCCTGGCATAAATAATCCGCTGGGATCCTTTTACACAAAGCACAGACTATACAACAGAACCTCTACTATAAGTTTGAAGCAATAGTATTTGTCGATAGTCGCTAGCGACGCGACGACGTAAATTTTTGGTATCTCAAATTTTAGTTCCATAGGTGAGGTAGAGGCGTTGTCCTCTGTGTAAAACTATTGTAGTAAACTCATGGTAGAGGTACTGGTGTGTCTCCAAAGAGTTCCAACTAAAACGTATGTAGTCGACAAACCTAAGGAACTATGTATAACAACCGATTTTGTGCCAATCTCGGCACATCGTCGTACGATGTACGAGGTACAAAAGAAATAATTCCACGTACATCAAGCATAAATTCCAATTATTTGCACGTTTCCAAAGATCTATTGTTACTGGGTTATGTCGTTGTTGAATTGTGTTATATTCGTGTTTTTCATTTTTTTTAGACAGTGAATTATGACCCAATTTTCGTGGAAAGGGTCTCATTTGAATTGATTACGTTGATTGGGTTTGAAGTTATGTCCAGCGAATCTACATGTTTTTGTCATTAAAGAGATGCTCATTTTAATTGCTAATCCAAATACAAATGCATTATTTTCGAATAATGACAGACTACACACAAAAATATTCCTTAAGCAGTTCTCATTGAGTCCATAATAAAAGATCAATTGCCGTCTCGAAATAGAGTAATTACAGTATCCTCTTAGTAAATTCAGTTAGGGGCTTAATTGTGGCCAATAAATGCCGATAGACCGGCAACTATCTCCGGGGATCAAATCAGAAGGAGCGTGTGAACACGAGCGCCCTTCACGAATTACTTGCGCCTGATCTATCAATGTCACTGTTCATTTGAGTGAAGTTGTCTTTGTGTTTTTATTATAGAACTTGTTTTTCCGTGAACAGCCTCATCGAGCGTGGGATTTTGAAGATTTTAGTCGACTGTGTAGGGATTTTATAGGTATATTCGCCGATGTTTTTTGTTATGGTATAAGCCGGTAAACGTTACTTGACGGATCACCTGATGGTAAGCAATGGCTGCTGCCCATGGACACCCCAAACACTACAGGCGAAGTGCGATGCCGGCCTTTTGAGGGTTAGAAATTTAACGGTTGTTGGGGAATCGGGAAGATTGGGAAGGGGGTAATTGGGCCTCGCAAGCGTTGTTTCACGTCGGTTTTTCGGGGTCATGGTATCACTCCGGTTAAGCCGGCCCATTCGTACCGAAGTATGGCTCTCCCACACTTAGATAAATGTACTGTATGAAAAGTAAACTTTTTGCCGGCGAAAAAAATCTTACAAATCGGTTCAGTAGTTTCCCAGCCTGTTTGTTGCAGATAAACAAATCTTTTTTTTTCTTTGTAATATTATAACTTTAGTTTCTAAACATTTACCCTTGACTTTGTGGAAGTTTTTACATTTTTTGTGAAGGATTTTGTTTACTTTTTCAAGAGAATCTTGTTTAGTAATTGCTCTGTTTCTAAGAATCGTGGCGATGTTTCTCAATTCTGCTTTCGTTGGAGAACGAAAACCGCTCGTAAATCATACTTTTAGATTTATTAGAAAACTTCAAAGTCCCTAAAGGGATAAACAGAGGTGTCTTAAATGCACTTTTTGTGAAATAAAGTTCTTACTTAGACTTTTGTTTTAAATCTGAAAATCTGAAAAATATTAACAAAATTTCCCTGTTTTATTCTGATTTTATCAAAAAAGATAAAATGAGTCATTGGAGACGGATTTGCAAGAGCTTCAAGCTAATAATAATTGGCAAGATACTGCAAGAACCATGACAATAGCGAGGTTTTGTATCGGATTCTAGGATCTACTTCAAGTCACTAAACCAACAGAGTAATTAAGCATTTTATCAGATAGGGGATCTCATCATCTATGTCCTGAGTACTACAAGAGCCAGACGTTCATTGTTTGCTAACATTTCAAGGACAGCTCACACATAACTGGTCCATCCCTAATCTCCCCTCGTAACTGTTCGCACGCTCAAGGCCAGACCAGATAATGCTGGTCTTCGTAATCTCCCTCGACTTAATTCGGACCGAGTCGACACTAGACCGCTCTAATGTTTTACTTAAGCTTATCCTTGAATGAGAATTATTAGCTCAGCTTATCTTACGAACAAATTGAGGTATTAAAACTATGTAAATATTTAAAGTGAGCTACTTGATTAGAATAAAGTTCTTTTATTTCTATAGCAAGGTCACGCCTTTTATCCCCGAAGGGGTAGGCAGAGGTGCACATTACGGCAACACCCAATTTTCATATATTTTCTTACCCATTTCATTCTTTTTTTTATAGGTCCATGTAATAAGGGGAGAGCCTATTGCCATATTTATTATACTGGGCACAATTCCAGACTCCGTGCTACCACTGAGAAATTTTCTAAAAACCGAAATAAACTCAGTAATACTTTGCCCTACCCGGGAATCGAACCCGAGACCCCTTGCCCGGCAGTCGCACTTACGACCACTCAACCAACTAGGCAGTGTTTTATTTCAATATTAACTTTTAGAATATAAATGTTAAGCGCCTATTGATCATGATAGCTAATTTCTTTAAAATTGATCCGGGAATAGAAAAGTGTTCAATTAAACATCAAAAAAGAAATTAAAACCTTTACCGAGCTTAACTTGAATGGTTTACAAAAAACATTTAATCCGATAAGAACGTGATCAACAATAAAAAGATTTAATTTTTATTAGAAATCTCTCGAAGCTCGACAAGGTCAACACAAGCCGTGGTCGGGGAAAATGTAAATCATCGTAATTTTCATAAGTCCCAGACTATTAAGATGATCGATAGAGAGTAGGTATTTACCACAAGCCCAATAATAGCCCATTATTTTTGCTACATTAAAACAACGAGGAAAATGTAACTAAGGAAAGCTCTTAAGAAAAAAAATCATTTGTTTCTTGTACAAATTTATTTGAACAACTTCAATAACAAAAAAAAATGGTTGATAAAACCGTTCATCTCGCACACATGAACGAAAAATCCAGTGTAACGCAATAACCATATATCACATATTACACTCCAGAACGGCGACGAAATACCAGGAGAATTTTCTGTACGCAACTCGACGCGGGAAAATACGTATAAAAAGCAATCACGGCGGTATCGTCGGCCGTAGATTGATTTCATTAGTTTGTAATATATCGGAAGAAGTCCCCGCGGTAGGCTGAATATATGCCACACGTTGTTACGAATATCTTGACCTATTTAAAAAATAAAAAGGAAATCGTGGGATAAGGTGACGGTATCTTTAACTTGCGTTTAAAAATGGAATGCTACTTTTGTCGGAGTTCGAATGTATTCTTTTTTATGTGTATTAGTTACGATGGAGTTGTTGTAACAAGAAGTATTTGTTATCCATATTTGTATATTTCTTTAAGTTTTTTAAGGTGCTTGCAAATATATTAACTAAAGTAACAGGAATATAACTATATATTACATAACATGTTTCAAAGATAGGATTCCTTTATTTTGTTTTTCTTTTTAATTTTTAGGGACCTTTATACCGCACAGCGTTTGCCGACCTCATCTAGATTTTTTTTATATCATAATTTTTGACGTGTAAAAGTGCTCTTTTGTATAGAAAATAAATTCATTTCATTTCATGTCAGTCTTTAGGATTCTTAACATTACAAAAGATTAACAGACCTTTCCAAGAATCAGGATTTTAATAAGATATGTATATGTGAACAACAGCAATGTAGACTAAGTAGATTGTTATCTCTTTAGCTGTTTTTCATTAGATAACACGTTCTCAGAATCAGACACAGCAATAAAATATCGAAGTACATTTTGTTACTCTAACAACTTGAATTTTATTTCAATTGTAATCTCAGAAAGGCTTCGTAAAATATTGTCGGGCATAAGAAATAAAACTAGATAAAAGACAGTTTTATTGTCAATAGAATTTATTTACTGAATCATAAATACGACATATGTATATTGTACAATGTACATATGTCGCTAAAAATGTTTTATGATGCGATTCACTGAAGAAACCTCAATAAAATAAAGGTGTTTTGGCAAGACACCTTGCAGGTGACCTTGGGGTCTGCATTAAACTTTAAATATGCCTTAAAATGCACAAAATAAAATTATTTTTATAATAACTATCGTGAGACATACGAAATAAACTAAAAATCACGGTGTACTCACGAATATTAATGGAGAAAAGCTTTACTAGTTTCGAGTCGTAGTGTCCCGTCTACTTCGAGTGACGTACCGTGTCTGCACACGCAGCTCATGATGAAGAGTCCCTCTGTGACTTAAAACTAGTACTTAGAGCTTTTTTCTAATAATATACGTGAGTAAACCGTGGTTTTTAGTTAATTGAGTAAGATTCCGTTTCAGTCTTTTTAAATTTATTTTTAACTTGTTATGTAAAAGCGGTTGAACTTATTGCCGTATACCGAACACCATTCCAGACTTCGAGCAATTACCGAAAAAATAGTAAGTATACCAATAACCTTTTGCCCGACCCGAGAACCGATGTTTGCAGTCGCTGTTATAATATCTCGACTAACAAGGTAAAAAAGAACATTATATCCGTAATAAAATTAATTCGAGAATCTGACTTTCATATTTGTTTTAATTGGGTACAAGTCTTTGGTCCTCAGCACCTGTTGACATGTGAACGGAGGGACCTGCCTCAGGCCCTCAGGCCCTCAGGCTTATTGCTCATTCATTGTACACTTAATTAATGAGTTTACATTTTAATGAAATTTAATTATACGCAAATATAATTATTTTAAGAGGTCAAAGCTACGTTCTTTGTGTGTCCAAAAACCACTTCAAAACAAACTAGATTTTAGAATATTTTATGACACTAGACTTTGGTTACAATGCTCGTCCTCTAAATATTAGTAGGTATTCGTTATATATAATCGTATCATAGCGATATATACCTATATGTATATAGAACAAACATAACAGACGAATCATGTATAGATAAGATACACTAAACATACAAATCCTTTAGACAAGGGTAGATATATGTGTACATATATAAATGTATATACATTAGACATTACAGTTAAACGGTTGTTAATTTCCATCACGGATTAGCTGACGTACTTACAAAGTAAATCGTCTGCCTACTGCTTACCCCTTCCGGCAATACAGCCGGCTCAATTACATAAATGTTGACATTATACGGTTCGTATGCGGCGGCTGAGTGTCTATTTACACGGTCCGGGTGAGCGAGTACGGCCATATTATCCGGTATGCTTCAGGCAACCGGATGAGGCCACTACCGGTCGCTATTTGCTCTTATCCGGCTTGCCTGTACACGTTACACCGTCCACTTTAACCTATCAACTGCAGATATAATCTGATTTCGAACATGGATCAGTTTGCTATCATTTCTCAATAATGGCTCACCACGCTTCTCAGAGACATTTAATTATTACTTAACCCAGTCCTTAGTAATTGTTTCGGAACAAAATCGTTACTAAGGAATAGTTTAAATGATCGTTATATGTCTATGAGTACGGCAGTTAGTTTATTATGCCTGATGATTTGACTTAAAACATTTTAAAGGAGGTATTCGGACTTATTAGTCTAGTATAACAATAAATTTTACAATGGAATGAGCTCACCTACAGGCTTAAAATTACGAAGATATTCTATTTGGATACACAGATGAAGGCAGTCAATTCCAAATTCATTCTATACACAAAGGAAGAGATAAGAAATAACTTAATAACTTTTCTCCAGAAAACATCGATGTCTTTCACGCCAAAGTCATGATAAGTGATTGAAATACCTCTGCCCTTTCAAAGATATATAACGTGTGACATCAAGGAGTGCTATTGTTTTAGTTGACCTTTCCCGTTTATTGCGAACAAATATCGAAGAAGTGATATAACTTGATTGACGCTTAACAATATTTCCGAAGACTCCGAAACAATTTTGTCGACCAACCTCACTTTATTTAGGAGGATAAAAATATCGGAACTCCTTTATAAATTGATATCAAAAATATCCTTTATAAATTGGTATTGGAAGTAAAGAATTAATAAAATCTTTATTTTTGTACAGATTTACTACATACATACTAGTGGATAAATATATATGAAGCTACGACTACGACGAAATATATATAAATATACAATAAATATATAAATATACGGTTGGCACAGTGGCTGGGCAACTGGCTGGCGTGCAACGTGTAGCGGGTTCGATTCCCGCGCGGAGTAACTCTTTGTGTGATCCACAAAATGTTGTTTCGGGTCTGGGTGTCATGTGTATGTGAACTTGTATGTTTGTAAACGCACCCACGACACAGAAGTTCCTAGTGTGGGGCAACGTTAAAAAAAGGTTATTTAAGGATATTTGCGTGCGTTACTGGGCAAGTTAGACAACGGCTGCACGGCCGGGATAGGCGTTAGCATAGTGTTCCACGCGCGCCACGAGGAAGGGATGCAGCCTTCCAGTGCTGCTACATGGCGAAAGCTGTCACAAATAGATCAAGGTCTGCCGGGTGCGGTGAATCCGCTAGAGCAACTCGGGTCACGGTCAGAGGAGGAACACCGCGGTGGTTTTAGCCGGTAAGAGTCCGGCACGACCTCCCCTTCGTCCCCACGACGTGGGAAGTCCATGAAGATTTCCATCGCGTTACAAAAAAAAATGATAATTGCGTGTCTGTTAAATACATTATCATGCTTAAATAACTTATAACAATTTATTGGAGATGATTTTATTATCAACATATTGACATGATTAGCAAGAACATGTTCTCATAATATTATGACACCCAAAGTGATGAAATATGCTGCGGACTATCCGGAGCTGCGGACTATCTAGCGGGTTTACCAGGGCTCCGATTAGGCAGGAGTAGGGACGGGCTGGTTGTTAGTCAGTAAGAGTCTGACACTCCCTCTCGCCTCGCCCAAGGCGAGAGAAGAAATTGGATGATTTTCCCCCTCAAAAAAAAAGTGATGAAATATGACACGAAAAGCAGATGACTCGTATCTTAGCCGAAATAACAAGCAGTAATTTATCGAATATAAATATCAGGATGTCAGTAGCCCAGGAGTCAGTTTCAAACTGAACAAGTAATTCAGTACCCAAGATTTTTCTCAACAACTATTTAGTGCCAACATTTAATCAATGTCTAGACTTCTAGGAGTACTAACTGCGCAAATTGTTCGGATGGTAAGCAGAGTCGCACGATATTAATAAACTTTGAACGTACTTCGGATGACAATATTCCTGTCTTACTCGCTCTACTGACACACTATTTGTGTTAGACAGAGTAAGAGATATTTGTGGTATGGTTATGTTATATTGAAGTACCTATGTTCTTGCTATGTTGGAGTCAGCTGTATTGAAGCTACGAAGGCTTTCAAAATTAAAATGGCATTGTGTTAATAAAAACACTCAAATAATTGTATTTACCACTTGCTTTAAACAACAAATCCTACAATGATGACACATAACCTCAAATATCACACAGTTACACACACAATATTATTATATATGAGTAAAAAGTTTGGATGTTTGTCCGTCATTCACACCGAAACTCATGAACGATTTTTTTATGAATTTTGGTATACAGACAGGGTATGAGCTGACTTGGATGATAAAATGTTTTATCCCTCGATAACGCGGTCGAAACCGCTGGCTGAATCTAGAAACAAATTAAAACCATTTAGGAGCCTAATGTACCTAATTTTACTCGTGTCTCGTACAAGACCTAAGTACCTAATATCCCGATTCCCAAGACATTCCCATTTATTTGTTAATGTTAGCAATTATGCCCTGAAAAGTCATGTGATAGTCTAATTAAATTTAACAATAACAATGTTGTAACCCTCTAGAAACATTACCGAAACACAGAGCCTGATATGAATCTACATACATACAATTATTATCCTTAATATAATGGGACAGGGTTCTCATTTCAACAGTTATATTTAAGATAATCAGCTTATGTTATGTGATACATTTTCGTTATGTAGTTTCCTGAAGGCGTATGTTGAAGTGTCGGTTATGGTATCATCTATGATGTAAGGAAACTTGCCAAAAATCTACAACAATTTAATTTAAAATATCTACTTATAACAAGATATAACGTTTAAAAAACCCGACTTCAACCACCTCTTTTGAAGTCGGTTAGGTTCATACACTAAAACTGGTCCTAAGTGTTACAAACACTTATTCTGAAAACCGCATCAAAATCGGTTTGGCCAATCTTGAGATGATCGCGCACAAACATACATACTTAGTTAAATACATACAGGTTGAAGAGAGGACTTCCTTCTTTATTGAAATCGGTTAAAAAAGTTTTGAAAAACAAACAAGGGTGAGGTTTGGATGCCGGTTTTGTCAGTTTTTTTCGACACTTTTTCATTCATCTATCATCGTGTTATGCGTAGGCAGTAAGAAAAAAAGGAAAAAGAAATGAACAACAACATTTTTAAATGGCAGAAATTAACATTTAAAATAAAAGAGATCTCGTACCAAGACGATTAATATAAGTCCAAGTACTTAGCACATAGCAACGATTCAATTAGGACGAACGGAAAAAAGCAAAAAAAGGTACCGCCATTGGAGTTCTAAAAGCGGAAATTAAAAGGGTCCTATTAAATGTAAGATATTTATTTCAAAGTATTAAGGGACTCTTGATGAGGTCAAACACGAAAATCCGGTGAAGAATCGCAGGTGTCTCCCTTTGAATGGGAGGTTTTTGTCTAATAGTGGTCGGAATCCGGCTCCGAATGATAAAATTTACACCAGAATCCGTTTTGAAGATTTTTTTCAAAGAAGAGTTTCTGGCTTGTGGATTTTTGATGTATTTGTTAGTGTGGCTCTTGATTTTTGTCATTAGTTTGCCATTGTTGTGTAGAAATTGCATTTTCGCCAATCTTATCTCTATTTACTGATAGAAAATTGTTTGAGTAATATCTCAAAACATTTTTATAGTAAAAAAGAAAGATTTTATGACAAAATTTCTTTGAAATCAACACTATTTATTAATCCGAGCGTAAAGCAAACTTTTCTTACGGAATTTCATAAAACCGAAAGTAATACCTAGCTACAATAATTTACGTTTTATAAGAAACCTTGACAACCGCTTAATACGGACTTACAATATACAACACAAGAAAAATCACTAAACATACATCCGAGGCTACTGATAAACATTCTATTCAAGCAGAGAGATATTCGCAGAGGAAAATATAATGAAACATTTTATATTTGAAGGGAAAAGGCAGGATTCTTTCTTGCAACAATTTCTTCCACTGAAATGGGGGGTGAATGTTCGTAATAAAAACATAATAAGCTTAGGAAAGGTCACGGCTCGCCATACGAGCTGACACACGATACGGGACGCATATTTCATACGGGCACCGATATATAACTCTTGTAAAGCGTTTGCGGGAAAACGGGATTGCCTTGTCAAAGGATAGTTAGGTATTGGTTTGATTTTTAACTTCCTTTATTCCGCTTTTCTGTTTTCTGTGTAGAATCTATATTGAATGATTTATTGCAATGATTAATTCATATAACTACAAAGACTTTTGAAACATGACAATAGAATAGGGATGATGACGGAGTATGACAATTAAAAAACTATTTAGTCCGTCAGTTAGGCAATGAAAAAATATTAGACATGTATTTTTTATTTTGTCGTATAACAAAAAAAAACTTAGATAAAACGAATCAAAGTGGAAGTAAATACGCCATTTCTACGCATAAAACGTACCTATCTTCAAAAGTATTGGTTTCCGTAAGAAAATGAAAAATACGTGTGTAATATTTAAAATAATCTACATGAGGGACATTAGTATAAAAATTAGTCATCTACTTGTTGTTTGTCAGTGCTATGTGTCCATTTTTAGAATATTTCTGTTGACTTTATGAGCATAAAGTTGCTCGTACTATGTAATGCTGGAGACTTTCTCTAACATTCCAACCTTTGGATGATGACAGTGACCCAAGCGAATGGCATCCAGTATTCTCCTATTGTAATCAATCACTAACGTAGCATGAAAATAACCTATCTCTACTTACATTGCAAGAAATTTCTAAGGTATTTGATATCAGATTTTACCTCTATTGCCATACATTCCAAACTTTGTGCTTACCGAGAATATCGAAATTGAAAATCAAATGGTAGGTACTTTGCTCGATCGTGGAACTTTCAGCTCAAAAGAACCGGTCGAGATTAGATTTTCATCTGATTACATTTAGGATTATTTTGTATAAAGTAAATGGTAAAATAATCGACGTTGACAATATTTGATAAGTAAATGACATACTTATAGAGGTTATTTCGTAAAGATGCAAATTAGTATTGCTACAGTTGCCATGGACAAATCGATCTGCCCTATACAAGTATACAAGATACAAGGAATACGAACGAATATACGAAACTATATATGAACTATACAAGTGCTGACTATGAGCCCCGGTAAGGCTAGAAACTTCTCGAGCGTTCTCGATTAGTTTACACGGGTAAGAGCCCCATATATTTTAATTTGTTTCTAAAGTCTACATAAGACAATTTAGCAACACATTTAGTAATGTTTTGTCACAAATTTCCCTGAAATGAAACTAATTATGATGAAACTAGGTAATGTTTCACATTAACCCCACTGCCTCGTGTGTTAACTGCAAACTGCATAATATCGTGTGACCAGTAACAAAGCTATTATTCTCTTTATGGCGACCAGGGGAGTGAAATTCTACGAACTAATTACCTGCAGAAAAGACTGGTTACATTTGTGTGCAATTTTATATTTTCATATTTAGTCCAGTTATTACATAATCTGGCTGAAATAGTAATATGTATCTGGATAGCAATAATTACTGCACAGTTGCTGCATTGACTGCACAGTCAGCAATCAGCTGCCGTATATCGTGTACCGGGTCCGCACGGAGCAACCCTTTGTGTGATTCACAAATTGTTGTTTCTGGTCTAAGTGTCATGTGTCTGGTCTAAGCGTCATAATATGTTTGTAAACGCACCCGACGACATATGTAGAAGAAAATCATTGTGTGGAGAACCGTTTAAAAAAACTTGTTAAAATATTTTCTTTAAAAAGACGTTGAACAACATTACCTACAGTATAATTTTATTTGTTAAAGATCATTGATTAATCAAAAACAACTTAAAACAGCCCATGACTGCTGTTTCACATTACAATTTATTTTGGCATAAAATTGCAATCTCCATAAACAGATCATTTTAAAATTAACTTAAGCAATCTCACGTCCCTTCCTTACATAATTACGATTGCAATTTTCCTTATACACATACTTTTAACGTGCGAGTAAAGTCAGGGCGTGTATTAAATAATGTAAGTGGCGTGCGTGTCGGACGGAGATATACTGCTAATCCCCGTGAAGTATTGCGGCGAAATGAGCCGAGATTGCAGATAGCTTCCACGTTTTATACTTAAAAAATGTAGGTGCCAAGTATGAGTTGTGTAGGTCTTTATATTAACTAGATTTTTATAATAACTATCGTGAGACATACTACATTGCACGCTACTATTTTACGTAAGATGTTAATTCGTAAAGTGTGTCTACACAGTCGTATTATACAGTTTTAAGTAATATAAAGGGGTTGGGCTCGCTGTCATCGCAGCGGTAAGTCCCCTCTTTGAGGAGTGGCTAGAGAGGCGCCACGGCGTCCTCACCTACCACCTGACGCAGGTGCTTACCGGACATGGGAGTTTCGGTAGGTTCCTGTTCATTATTGGGCGGGAGGAAACGCCCGGGTGTCATCACTGCGAGGACCGCCCGGAGGACACGGTAGAACATACGGTGGCGGTGTGCCCTGCGTGGGCTGAGCACCGCCAAGTCCTCAGGGATGTGGTCGGCGACGGCGACCTCTCGCGCCCGGCACTGGTGCAGGCCATGGTGCGGAGCGAGAGGGACTGGGATGCCATCTCCTTCTTCTGCGAAGCAGTCATGCTAGCTAAGGAGGAGGCGGGGCGCGTGAGAGAACAAACCTCCTCACGCCCCAGCCGTCGCGAGAGACACTCCGGGCGTCGGGGGTCGCGGGACGATCTCCGGCCACCGTAAGTGCGGGCCTGCGGGCGGCGAGTAAGGGTAGCTCACCGCACAAACAGAACCAGACCCGTGCGTACGGCGCGTAGCGTTCCGCGCGCGCCTCTAAGAGCCATCAGACCACCACAGATGGGGCCCAGTAGGGCTGATGCCTGATCCGGAGCTGCGGACTACCTAGCGGGTTTACCGGGGCTCCGGCTCGAAAAGCAGGAGAAGGAACGGGGTGGTTTTTAGTCAGTAAGAGTCTGACACTCGGACATGGGAGTTTCGGTAGGTTCCTGTTCCTTATTGGGCGGGAGGAAACGCCCGGGTGTCATCACTGTGAGGACCGCCCGGAGGACACGGTTGAACATACGGTGGTGGTGTGCCCTGCGTGGGCAGAGCACCGCCAAGTCCTCAGGGATGTGGTCGGCGACGGCGACCTCTCGCGCCCGGCACTGGTTCAGGCCATGGTGCGGAGCGAGAGGGACTGGGATGCCGTCTCCTCCTTCTGCGAAGCAGTTATGCTAGCTAAGGAGGAGGCGGGGCGCGTGAGAGAACAAACCTCCTCACGCCCCAGCCGTCGCGAGAGACACTCCGGGCGTAGGGGATCGCGAGACGATCTCCGGCCACCGTAAGTGCGGGCCTGCGGACGGCGAGCAAGGGTAGCTCGCCGCCCGACCAGATCCAGACCCGTGCGTGCGGCGCGTCGCGTTCCGCGCGCGCCTCAAAGAGCCATCAGACCACCACAGATGGGGCCCAGTAGGGCTGATGCCTGATCCGGAGCTGCGGACTACCTAGCGGGTTTACCGGGGCTTCGGGTCGAAAAGCAGGAGAAGGAACGGGGTGGTTTTTAGTCAGTAAGAGTCTGACACTCCCTTTCGCCTTGCCCAAGGCGGGAGAAGTCATTGGATGATTTTCCCCGCTCAAAAAAAAAAAAAAAAAGGGATGTGGTCGGCGACGGCGACCTCTCGCGCCCGGCACTGGTTCAGGCCATGGTGCGGAGCGAGAGGGACTGGAATGCCGTCTCCTCCTTCTGCGAAGCAGTCATGCTGAGAACAAACCTCCTCACGCCCCAGCCGTCGCGAGAGACACTCCGGGCGTCGGGGGTCGCGGGACGATCTCCGGCCACCGTAAGTGCGGGCCTGCGGACGGCGAGCAAGGGTAGCTCACCGCCCGAACAGAACCAGACCCGTGCGTGCGGCGCGTCGCGTTCCGCGCGCGCCTCAAAGAGCCATCAGACCACCACAGATGGGGCCCAGCAGGGCTGATGCCTGATCCGGAGCTGCGGACTACCTAGCGGGTTTACCGGGGCTCCGGCTCGAAAAGCAGGAGAAGGAACGGGGTGGTTTTTAGTCAGTAAGAGTCTGACACTCCCTCTCGTCTCGCCCAAGGCGAGAAAAGTCATTGGATGATTTTCCCCCCTCAAAAAAAAAAAAAGTAATATAAAGGGCATGTGGTACTTGGATTTTTTTTGAAGGGGTATATTCTTCAATGATTTCTCCTGGGCGAGGCGAGAGGGACTGTCACTCTTACTAACTAAAAACCACTCCGTTCATAAACCTTATTTTCGAGCCGGAGCCCCGGTAATCCCGCTAGGAGGAGCTACGATTTAACTGTTCAGTTCAACTATACAATTAAAATTGCACAGTTAAATCATAAAGGGTATAGTCTATATAAATTTAAATATCTACTGTAAACTTTCAATATATGTTATTGACGTAGAAAATATCATTACGATTTTAAGCACAACAGTCTTGTTAACTTCTCTTAATAAGGAAAAAAACAAGTAAAACTGGAGGATAGAATAGTATTACAAACTACGACTATAAATAGAGAAGGTGGGAGTAAATATCCTCGCGTCTACATGTCTAATGATTTATTCAAGAGACTACCACATGCATGCATATCATAAACTATGCAGAAAGAAAACATATTTTTAATTATTTAGATGCCATGCAAATGGATTCATTCTATCGTGCTTGCGTCACTGGTACTCTCATCATAATTATTTTCTCTATATAAAATAAAAGCTACTATGTATAAACTTTAAAATACTTTCAACTTTATACGCCTTGTAATAAAGTTGAAAATATAAGATGGGCCATAGTGTTTGTACTAGGAACACATAGGTCATAGGAAATAGATTCTCGTTAGCTCGGTGTAGTGTGATGATAGCTCTTGAACGTGGTGACGATACATCGCATCGGTTAATGAGATTGTTAGGCCGTCGCATATAACATACTATTACATTTAAGTGTGGGAGAGCCATGCTTCGGCACGAATGGGCTGGTTCGACCGGAGTGATACCATGGCCTCACAGAAAACCGACGTGAAACAACGCTTGCGTTGTGTTTTGTTGTGATAGTGAGGTTAACGGAGGCCTAATTATCCCCCCAAAATACCCTTCCCAATCCCCGATTCCTATCCCGATTCTTTGGTGTTTCGGGTGTACACTGGTTCAGAATAGTTGTTGCTTATTTATAAAGAAAACTGTTGTAGAATATAAGTTTTTAAACTGACATGGTCACTAACGCTAGTATTAGAACTTGAAACGGGATATTTACCATGTTTTTCTATTTCTATGTTGTAGAATACCTACGTAAAACGTAGTACAAAACAAATAAAAAACAATAAAGTAGGTAATTGTAATCGAGTGCAACGATTTGTAAGAATTGCTCGTGATTATTGCTTTCAACGAACGGACGGACGGTTAAATTGTTCCGTCTGATTGAACCACGGTCTTAAATTGTCGTTAGGTCGAACTAGTAAAGAAAGACAACACTGTAGAACTAACATCTAACGTCTAACTACGTTCAGTAGTAACTACGCTTAGTCTTTATCTAAAATCTAGTAATTGTAGACGTAGCAGTAGATCTCAGTTAAGATTAGGTAATGTATTATTGGATTTAGGGTGAAATATATAGACGAGCGATAACCTTATCATCATCAGTTGAAAAACATCCAATGCTGAACAAATGCGTCTTCCCTCATTAACTGATCGCATGGGGAACATGGTTACGTCATCAAAACTTTAAAGCATGCTGCTATTCGTCTCTCAATGGCTGGTTGTCGTGTGTATGTCTTGTAATAAGCCACCTATTTAATGGAAATTAAACCGTGTGTTGTGCGATGCGCGCTCGAGTACGGACGTGTTGCAGTTGTACGCAAAGGTCGCGGCGTAAGTCGCTGCCCGATATTTCGCAATGAGTTCACAACAACTTATCGCAAACGAGCTGTTGGCATTCATACAAAATGCTATCGACACCATGGACGAGGTCAGCATCATGCAGATTTGCAAGTCGAACTTCAAGGAAGACGAGATCAGCAAAGGCAAGATGCTGCTCTTCCAAACGACTGGGAAGCTGGACCAAATGCCATCGAGGAGGAGAGATGGTACGGATAAAAGCGTCCAAGACATCATCACCTTTATGAAGGCGACCGACCCTGACGACGTTCCGACTTTTGTAGCGAAGGAGCTACATAAGTTGCCGCCCGTCACTTTCGACCACGTAGATGTCACCAGGCTGCTGAAAGATATTACATCGTTGAAGTCAAGCCTGGCCCAGATGCAGTGCAAGTTGGAGTCGTCTGATGCTACCATCCAGGAACTGCGTGCCGAGATAGTGTTGTTACGCAATGCTGTTTCGGAAAGTAGGTCTCAAGACGAAGCCAACGTGAACACACGTCGCGGGGCGCAAAACGTTTCAGTCAGCAGTTTTGCATCGGCGAAACTGAACTCATCGCCTAGTGCAAATAATGAGGTCGATGCACCGTGCCCCGCCGCTCCTCGTGTCTCTCCACGTGCAGAGAACACGTCACGCGAAGCTACGTCGACCCCCAAAGTAGCTTACGCCGCAATTGCTGCCGCAAACACGACAGCTGCTACGCTACCTAAGCAGCCAAAAAGGGGTAAGCAGAACCGGCGCTGTGAATCCGTATCAAGGATTCCGGTACAGCGCTGTCCAGGAAAGCCTGAGTGTGATGAGGATGGCTTCATCAAAGTTCAAAAGAAGAAGAAGAAGCCTACTTCTCGCAATCAGTGCGGTACTGGACTGACCGGACCAAACATGCTGCTGCGTCCAGCTGTGCCTACGATGCTGCTGTATGTGTCCCGACTACACCACACCACGAAGGTTGAGGACATCGTGGAGTATGTGAAGGTGAAGACCAACTGGACCTTGAGGGTCGTAAGGTTGGAACCGCGTCAAAATACCAACTTCAAGTCGTTTGTGGTGCGAGTTCCAACTCAACATCTCGAGAAGTTCCTCAAGGCAGAATTTTGGCCGAAGGGTGTCATATACCGACGTTTTCGAGGCAGGCTACGTGACACCGAGCAGCGTAATACGACGCCACGCATCGTCACATCGTGTGACCTTAATAATTAATATCATAATTATGTATTTATAGTATTTTATGTTTTAGTATAGTATTATTGTATTAATATGGGCCTTCGTTGCCTGATGTAAATCAATAAATAAATAAATAAATAAAATAAACCTAAGCGTTCCCTAAAGTTTTACCAACTCTACTTTCACCCGCCTATTACAAAGATAATCAAACGGGTTGAAATTTATGTGAAGAAACCTTCGTTCCCCACTGAAAGTCAGGCCCTATCATTATCCACACACAACCTAATTACACATGAAGCCATATACAAGGATTTGGCCGACAAAGTCATCAAACGGGCGTCAAGTTACATAGTAAAACTAACACCTTTATTCCGTTGCAATAGGATTGTTTTTTGCAGTAGAAATGTTAGTACGTCAGCCGTCAGTCCCAAGTGATGTTCTCGCTAAACATACACGTTGTCGCCTGTCCCTAATTGGTTTAACTCGCCACTTGACGTGACGTCAGCTCACGTCAACAAATTACTATTCATGTTCATCAATTGGCTTGACGTGACGTCAACGTCTGGTTTTTTCAAGCAAAGCCTTTGCTGACGAGATTTTTTCTTCGATATTTGTTGTGGAAATTGAAGGAGATTGTTGTAATGATAAGTTATTGTGTAACAAGCGCTTATCCTCGGCTCAATTTAGAAAGAAATATGATGCTAGAGCTTGTTCGACATCGCATGAGAGGAATTTGGAAGTAAATAACTAGGTATAAGCTATATATAAGCAATTTTCTTACCTAACTCACCTTTTTGAAGGCAAAAGTCTAGATAAGAAAGATAAATAAAAAATGCTGTAGTTTTTAATAAAACATCGGCGTGATTAAACTTCTCTGTCTTTACATTTTTATTACAAAAGACAACAAATGATTGAAAAACCAAATAGTACGCAATAATACTTTTATTCGTATAATCCCTTATGTCAAGGAGCTTCATCCTAAACCCAGCTATAAGATAAAACATCTTGAAACTATAGATAGAGCATCCATTTATATTTAATTGAGTAATTTCGGACTGAATTACATCTTGATTCTGGATTTTACTGTCGAGCCGTTGAGCCGAGAACTTTGAGGAAAGTTTCGTCATTAGATCTTTTTAGTACGTCAAACGATAAAGCTACGTGAGCGTTGGGAACGAAGCCAAGCGAAGCCGAACGAGGCTAAGCGAATCCGAACGAAGCTAAGCGAATCCTAGCGAGGATGAGCGAACGCTAGCGAACTTTAGCAATGCTGACCGGACCGTCAGATAACACAACAGCAATTTAGGTAAATGGGATGAAAGGCCAATGTAGGAAGCGTGTCAATTATTTAGCCATTTTAATCAAGTAAATGTTCCGTTAAATTACTAGAAAAGCGAGAGCGACAAATAACACGATTGTTTGGCTAGTAACATAAAGGAATACCTTTTCATATAGAGCCGGTTAGCGCGGTGGCTGGGAGACCGGCTGCCGCGCAACGTGTAGCGGGTTCGATTCCCGCACGGAGCAACTCCTTGTGTGATCCACAACTTGTTGTTTCGGGTCTGGGTGTCATGTGTATGTGAACTTATATGTTTGTAAACGCACCTACGACACAGGATAAAATCCTAGTGTGGGGACGCGTTTTATTTAAAAGATAAAAAATAGAATCGTATGGTATCTAAAACAACAAACTAAAAAGTGTCTAAAACCCCTTACATGTGAACAGAACATTAAGATTCAGCCATAACCTTGCCATGTAAACTTTTGAAACACATTTTCAGTACACAATCTAGATTTTAGTTTTTCAATTTGAAAATATCACTCGGTACGTGTGGCACAGCCTTCGTTCAGCACTTCAGTACCACTGTGAGCCTGACACTGTTGGTACCGCCTGAAATAAGGCTATATTTCAGTCTGTGGCTACATTACAAAGCTACAAACTTTAGTACCTCTACTATGAGTTGTTAAAGTGTCGTTGATACTCGATACCGAAGACTTTGGTATGACATATGGCATTTTAGACATGGATTTTTTTTCTTTATGTAATAAAATTTGAGCAGACGGGTCACCTGATGTTAGCAACACCAGAGGAGTTGCGAGTTGCCTGCCTTTTGAGGGTTTTGAAGATTCTGGATTAAGGGTTTGATCCAATGATTGGAGTTCCATAACTATCTCATTCCATTTTCTTCTCCCCTAATAATATCTTCTGATTACTAATATACTTCGTTGCAGGATCCAAGACAGTCATTCATGTCCTGACGACTTTGCCGAAGTTCAGTGTTCCGATGTTTCCATGGTTGTCTCTACTGTCGATCCTGGCTTACAGGAGTTGCAGCGGTTTCGGAAGACTGTGGCGGGCTTGTCCCATGAAATAAACCATCCCATTTCATAATTGGCGTTGTAAAATTTGGTATATGAGACATTGATGTCATCACTATCGAGTATCGACAAATATTATAGCTTTAAACTCATGGTAGAGGTAGAGATTGGTAACAGGTGATTGGAATGGCTGTATTATACTCGTGTGATTTACAAGACACGCCACCAGTCGAGGTGAAACGAAAATCCAAATATAAGTTGTTATAAAATACCATTTCGCTTGAAATGTAGTGAATTTTCTTTTTTATTGTGTGTTGGGTTGGATTTCGTTTTTGCTGTAGACGTTTTAAAATAATGGGCATATTGTGTTATAAAGGTTGTTATGTTTTGGTTGAATGTGGAATAATGTCAGTATATTTTTTAAACACTCTGAAAGAATATTTCGTGGATTTATTTAAATGAGGTCACTCCTATACTACACTTGGTGCTAAAAGGAGTTACCTTTTAACTTATTAGAACATATCGATCAGTACTCATCATCCACTTATACAGTATTTATCCAATTGCAAAGACTTATTCCTGTTTGTGTGTTTTTATAATATCAGGTAGGTAAGTACCTCCTGGAGTAAAAAAATACAGAAAGTTGTATTTTCTATCGCTATAAAAAGTATAAAAACTAATAAAACCGCGGCACACAGCTGGTGTTAAAAATAATCCCCTCTTATCACAAACTTACAGACTTGACACACATTTTTCATAATTAAAATCCCAAGTTTCCATCTACTTCGGAATAAAATAATATCTTAAGCTAATACGTTCCAAGTAACATTTTCAATTAACACTTGATTAATATTTTAATTAAAGAAATCTTCACTTTATAACAGTCAGTTTACACCACGCTAATCCGTAAAAGTTTTATTTAACTGAGGTTAATTAGGGGCGTGTGAGGTTCAAATTTTAAACTCAATTAACGTGTTCAGGAGTTTATATGTATTTAAGACATAACTGCTTACACAATCTAGACTCGAAGTTTAAACTAAGTTCCCTAGGGCGATAGGTATTGGATTATAATTCTGATAGCTTCAAGGCCTTGTGGAGATGACATTATTACTCGTATGTCGTATGTAAATCTAAGTTTTGAGACATGATTGCGTCTACCTCGAGGTCCCTAAGTAATGTGTCTCAGACCCGCTTCTAATAGACTTCGTGTAAAGTGTAATGAACTATTCTAATAGACATTGGCCTTTAATTACATAACTTAAGATTATACATCTTATCCTTTAACTTTGACTGATCGGTTGGCGTGGTGGCTGCCGTGTAACGTGTAGTGGATATTCCTGCACCGAGCAACTCTTTGTGTGATCCACAAATTGATATTTCGTATCTGGGTGTCATGTGTATGTGAACTTGTATGTTTGTAAATGCATCCACGACACAAGAGAAAATCCTAGTGTGAGGCAACATTTTTTTTAAAGATAGGATAAAGAACTTATGCTAAAAGTATTAAGAGACTCATTATAAAAATTTTGGTATTAAAAACCTATATTATAAAAAACACGACATTACCGTACCGATTCAGATTTAAAATGGGACTTTGTAAATATTTATCCCGTTTCTTAAGAAATAAATAACACAATCAAATTATTTATGTATCTAAATTAAATACCAATAAATCTGATTTTTGTAGTCATGACGATAAGAAACATATTAATAGACGTTTGGGTGTATTATAAACAATACCCCCAGACGCCTTTATACCTTACCTAATACATAAAAGATAAGCCAACGAGTCGACGTGACAGAAAGATTACCTAATTTCATAAATAGGTCACAAACATAAGATTAAGCCTTCAAAAGGCAATCACGATTTAAAGGAGAAGGGGACTTCTCCATACATTTCTGGGCCCAGGTGTTATCTGAAATAAACTAGCCTTATTTGTAAGAGGATATAATAACAAGGCCTCACTGAAAATTTGGTGAAATTTGGCTATCCAGGAATCAAGTTATATGTACCTAATGTAGTAAAAGTGAGGTTATATTATAACATTGCAGTTTTTATGTGTTTTTTACGAAATACTTTTGAATAGTTTTGGTTGTGTTATGGTTTTAAGCAAGGAGCGTGTCTGTATCGCTACACACGTGCGTCAGGTGTGCAAAGGTCCACAGGCTGCGTCTAACTTGCGTGCGTATCGCGTCTGTATCGCTACAAACGCGCGTCGACGGCGCGTTTAAAAAACGTGGTGTGCATAGGCCCTTAGACGCAGTAGGCACTAATCTTTTAAAAACTAAAAAAGGGACAGGAGGATATATAAATAAAACACCAATATTAGTATAAAAAAATATGTATTATTCATCTTCAATAATTAGGAGAATGTCATCTAAGAATTGTGTAGGGGGCGGGGTACGTATATTTTCTTGGTATCTTTCCCAATTGAGATAATGGTAACCATATTATACAGGCTGAGATGCACGCCACTGACGAATAACTGATAAAATCGCCACTTCTTCCAAGACTCTTCTGCCAATAGAGTTACTGCGACCAGTCGCAATCGTACAATTTACACAGCGATCCATGTCGTCAATATCCGATTGATAGGCTTAAACAGTTGTCCAAAATAGAGAGTCAGGTAATTTAGAGATGCAAGATCCGTCAAAAGTACTTTATAAAGCCGAGGTGTGGGGTTTAACAATAAAACATGGAAAATACGTGCGCACTCAGAACGAAACACAACGAACGAGTGTCATCTGTCAATCGGTGACTGACTGATGTCAGACAGAAGTGTTTTAAGAAGTTTAAATCACAGAGTACGTTATACATACATTATTTTACAAACATTATTACACAACTTAATTTAAGTTTTCTCGCTTCCTAGATAGAAACAAGGTACCATATTTTGTGATTTCCCTTAGAAAAATATGACGGTTTTTTTAATATACATTTCAACTAGTTAACTGCTGGGCCCAAAAGTCCCCTTCTCCTTTCCTATCAAAGATGAATCGTGTAGGAAACGTGTTAAGCCTACATTAGCGTGACACGACTGACGCGTCACCCGAGCCGACGTGTAATCGTTACGGTTTACGTGACAACACATAATAGAATCACTTTTAACGTACTTATAACTGTCTACGTTGTCAAGTGTTTACGTTTACGTGATATTTCGTGTTTACGGTTTAAAATTGATTTTTTTTTCGTATTTGATTTTTTTTAATGTGGTGTATCAAATTTGTTTATTATGTAGTTTTTATTTGTATACTGTTGATGAAGCGAAAGAGTTATGTAAGAATCGTAGCAATTGGCGGTCTATTGTCTCTGCCTACCACCATGGGAGATAGGCGTGAAGTTATGTATGTATGTTTATTTGTAGATTTTCAGACTTCACAGAACTCAATAAGATTATTACTAACACGGGTATGAAAATGAGACCTCGTAATGCTTACTAGTCCCAAATACTGTTTCTAGTCAATTAGCAGCATTTGCAGCACAACCCTTAAATTCCTAACCCCCAAAAGCCCGCAACGCACTAGTTACGCTTCTGGTCATTCAGGTGACCATGGGCGTCGGCGACTGCTTACCATCTGGTAATCCGTCACTTCGTTTACCGGCTTATACCATAACAAAATGGACAGCAATCTCGAGATGCCGAAACGTTCTTAAAACTACAGGATTTCACACTTGAAAAAAAATAATACTCAGGACTCTCTATAAAAAAGGTATTTCGCCAATCTTAACACTTATCCTAGCAAAGTCTACTTGAGCTATAATCAGTTAGAGGCAGCGTCGCGCCGGTGTACAATTACCGGCTACTTTACATAATTCAGGCGATATTAACTGTAAGAATATTAATTGAGCTGCCGTCGACCGGAGTGCTTGACCTTCAAACAAGAACCTCCCGACTTTCCCTCCCTTACCTTGTTATTACAACTTACAAACTGACTAATAATGTAAACTTCATAGCTAATCCCTTCATCAGATTTCAAAAGGTTTAGATATTTAATTAAAGTCTTGTTTCGGAAAATAATTAATTAGAATCCGTCGATATTCATGATGCTGTTTATTTTCTATATGGTGTAAAGGGTGTTGCTAGACGGTAGCTGTTTTGCATAAGTATTGAAATCCAGATTAAACCAGTTTCGATTCAATGGTGACCCCAATATTGATGGGGTTAGGGTCAGGTGAAAGGATATTTAATTTGGTATTCTATAGTCCAATTTTAAATTAAAATACGTTATCACCTCCTTACTATCGCAAATGAAATTATTTGCATCAACACAATGATAATCATACATACATACATAACCACACGCCTGTCTCCCATGGGGGTAGACAGAGACAATGGAAAGCCAATTGCTATGAACCTTATTTTTTTATTAATTATTATAAAAGAGATAGAACATCTATCTAAAACAATCTTCTATAAAACCGGTTTAGCGGTTTGACGGTGGGGTGTTACTTACATACCTCTTTCGCTTCATCAACAACCATCAGTTTTTTATACATGCTCGTCGATTAAAGGTACTTTTAATTTGGCTCTTCTTTACTATATCGCCAATCTGGTCGCTATATGTCCTTTTAGGACGACTGAACAACGATAAATAATCAACAAATCAATTTGTTCACAATCTCGATATTGCAAACTCGATACTCGTGTACTCGATTGTAAAGGTATGCATTCACTGGCAGTATTTATTAAGAGCACGCATCGCTGGCTGCGGTGAAATCATCGCTCTGGTGGACGAAAGGTCAATACAGAGAGATATTGATACAGTGCACTGGTAAACAAGGTTGGTATTTAAATACATATTTACTCGGATGAAATCTGCCCATGAAAGGAACATTGGTAGATATAATATGAGTTTTCGAATTAATTTTCTGTAACTGATATACTGGATAAAGTGCCTTATTTGATTTTTATTTATTCATCGACCATTTTTTAAAGAATAATCAATGGAGTCTCTTTCTTGTTCTTCTCCATTCGAAGCCACAGTTTGGAACGAGCGTCTAACAGACTGACAGATTATTATTTCTTTATTTGTTTATATTTCAAAAGTCTTTTAGAATAAAACAAAATTCCATTTCATTTCATACCTATACCTAGATACGCAAATCCAACAAAGAGCCTTTATTATAAAAAAAATCTTTAAGTACAAGAGATACAAATAACACAATTAATATAAAACTGAACTCATTTTTTCCATCTCTATACAGACTAGTCTTAACGTCACAATAAATTAGACCAAACTAAAATTTAAATAATTCAATTTACGTCACAACAAATAGTGACCTATCCTCGCTTCGCCTAACATTAAATTTTTCAAAAGAAAATTTCCATTCCAGCGAACTTTTTACGAAGAAACTTTCTTTCATTTTGTGATAAGATTTGAAGGTAGAATTAATTTAACTGGTAAGATAACCAGGCTTGCGTCCATTTTGCTCGGAACTGACTTATCTACTTAGAGACATCTTTATGTAAATAAGGGGACATTACTCTTCACTTATCTATGTGTATATAATTTCTGGTGTCATACTGTTTTGCAATTACAATGTGGACTAAATTGTCATATAAATTCATTTACTTTAAAATATATTACACAACATTTTCAAACGTACCAAAAAAAAAGTAAAAAAAGGTCTTGCAAAAATTTTAAAATCACAAAAAGAGTAATCTGCTCCATCTAACCACTCTAACGTCCAGCCGCGCACGGCATCCGAACCGCGCGCGACTCGCAAGTTCGTCGTAACAAAAAACCTATATAGCTACTGAACCGTAATGCCTAGAATAAAGAAAAGAATACCAAAAAAAGATTGAAGAATACTGATCAATCTTAACGATTTTTTTAAATCTTTAGTTAATCTTTAAAATAACGGGTTAAACATGAAACACAGAAAAAAAAACAGAATTATTTCTACCTTTTTAGAATATACGGCACAACTATTGCATATTTTATCAATAAAATATTTTTACAACAAACTAGACTCATTACCCTTTCTTTTGATGTATATATGATTAAATCGAAAGAAAACACTACTCGTAATTTTACACATCAAAAAACCTGAGGAACACATTGACATTATTATGGAATCTTCAATGAATTTAGTATATTTCTCTTTGAAAAATGTATTATTTTGCTTATTACGAAATGTATTTCGATATTTTATATGCTATTGTAATGCAAAGTATGTAAAATATGTATAAACAAAACTAAAAGTGGCCAACACCAGACCGGCCATTTTTTTCGAAACAACAATCGTTAAAATTAGACTAGATTTATAAGCTAAAACTGTGATATTTGTACATATCGTAAAGCACAAATCTTCTAGTTTATTTTGATGTATCACTTGCAAGATAAATTAAACAAAACTGTAGTATTTACGACATAATTGTTGGAACTCACAAAAACACTTCAAAAACGAGTCAACTAACTTTAAAAATTTATATTTTGTTTGTCAAAGCATATTACAACGCCATGTCTTATTTTTTCGTCGAACAATTTATTCAGCTGTATAGATAATCAGTCAAAACTCACCAAACAAGACCGTATTTTAAACTAGAGGGAGTTAAACAGAGTCACTTTGGATACTATAGTATCCATGGACGCTAGAGTGTCTAAGGATCGAACTCAGTACCAATTCATCTGTTGAACAAGTAGGGTGAGTTATTCAGATTCCCCTTTCCATTGAAACATGCTGCCCTTGGACCTTATTACGTATTAATAAAGACCAAATTAGCACAAGTAAGAGCAGCGTCCTGTATCGCGGTATCGGAGTTTCCACCCCGAGTGAGCTACATACAAGTCGGCGTGGTGTCCGCTCGGGGAGTCCGCGGGTCTACACAGGCAGGCAGTGTCTGGGCAGGCTGCACTAATCTGCCCTACGTCGTCTAGTGTCGGGTACAAACCGACTGGTGGAACATCCTCGCCATACACACTGTGAGTTGTGATAGTCAGTGACTCACTGACCAAATGTCGCCTACAACCGAGAAACTTGCCCCCACTGAAGTAGAACATTTGACTCCCCTTTTTTGATAACATAAGAACTTCTAACTTTTTTAGTAGGAGGTTTCCATTGCAAAGTGTGTTAGATTAGTATTGATTAAATATTTAATTCGTAGGTAGTTATCAGCTTCAGGACAATGTTGATATTTTGGTAATTTACGAAGATCCAGCACAGAAGCAAGGGCTTAAATGTGAATTGTATTGATAAAGCTAAATAGAGGGATAACGTTTCTTTGTGTGGGATAGAAACAAAAGACTGAATGTGCACATATAAAAATGCTGTATTTTTATCTTTTTAGTGACTAATTGTTTGTCTAACCCAGATTAGACGATGATGATGAGAAAAACCTTGATCAAAAAACTTGATTCCACAAAAAGAAGCCCGCGTTTGACCGAGATTCGAACTCAACACCCTTTGTGCACCTGTACGAACTGGTCAGGATTGCCATTCAACCAGATCACAGTGTCCGCTCCCCTCTCGACCGAAACATGCTACACACTTGGACCTTATTACGTATTAATAAAAACCAAATTAGCACAAGTAAGAGCAGCGTCCTGTATCGCGGTATCGGAGTTTACACCCCGAGTGAGCTACATACAAGTCGGCGGCGTGTCCGCTCGGGGAGTCCGCGGGTCTACACAGGCAGGCAGTGTCTGGGCAGGCTGCGCTAATCTGCCCTACGTCGTCTAGTGTCGGGTACTAACCGACTGGTGGAACATCCTCGCCACACACTGTGAACTGTGATAAAATAATCAGAGATATGTCTGATCTAAACTCACTCACTTACTACTTAATAAACTTAGATTCTGAACCTCAACCCCACTGATGTAGAACATTTGACTTCCTTTTTGCATGAGTACGATTCAGCTTTTACACTTTTTATATATACAATAATATTTTTATAATGTAGGAAATTATGTATATAGGTGTAGGTATATCCGGAGCTGCGGACAACGTAAAAGGTTACCGGGGCTCCAGCTCAAAGCAGGAGATGGAACGGGGTGGTTTTTAGTCAGTAAGAGTCTGACACTCCCTCCCGCCTCACCCAAGGCGGGAGAAGTAATTGGATGATTTTCCCCCTCAAAAAAAAAAAAAAAAAGGTGTAGGTATATTGTACGCCAAATAAATTCAACAGGGATTTGCGAAATACGCAGAAGATATATTAACAAAATTGTATACGTAGATGCACTCCCTGTTCGTCCATACTGTGTTCTTGTAATGGTGTGATGGTAATCCGATATGACAAGGGAAAGGTTAGGGTTAGTCCGTTGGTCAAGTCCGTTGGTTGGACAGCTTAACTTTATTTAGGTTTTATAAATATTTATTCTTTGAAGAAAAACATATTAAGTTTTCAAAGTATACACTCTTAAACCATTTTTTTTTTAATTTGGGGTAAAAATTTTGTCTTCTCAAACGTATTTACCGGTGAAAATTAAATATCTTGCGAGAAAAACCATCACTAAAAATCTTGAATTCACAAAAAGAGCCAGTGATTGTCCGAGATTCGAATTCGGTACCCTTTTATACACCTGTGAAACTGGTCAGGATCGCCATTCAAACAGATCACACTGTTCGCTCCCCTCTCGATTGAAACATGCTACACACTTGGACCTTATTACGTATTAATAAAAACCAAATTAGCACAAGTAAGAGCAGCGTCCTGTATCGCGGTATCGGAGTTTACACCCCGAGTGAGCTACATACAAGTCGGCGTCGTGTCCGCTCGGGGAGTCCGCGGGTCTACACAGGCAGGCAGTGTCTGGGCAGGCTGCGCTAATCTGCCCTACGTCGTCTAGTGTCGGGTACAAACCGATTGGTGGAACATCCTCACCATACATACACATTGTGATAGTCAGTGACTCACTGACCAAATGTCGCCTACAACCGAGAAACTTGCCCCCACTGAAGTAGAACATTTGACTCCCTTTTTTGATAATATCAGAACTTCTAATTTTTTGAGTAGGAGGTTTCAATTGCAGGGTCTAAATTACCAGGCAGGCACCATCCGTCCGGACAACTCGGGGCTGCGCACGGTGGTGGTAAGCTGCCCCGTGACAGCGGCCAAAAAGATTAAGGAGGGCAGAAGGCTCCTGGTGGGGTGGGTCTCGGCGCAGGTCAAGCTGCTCGAGGCCCGGCCTCTGAGGTGCTACCGCTGCCACGTGGGCCACCACGTGAGCGTTAAATGCACCTCGGAGGTTGACCGCAGCGACCGCTGCTTCCGCTGCGGTCAGCCCGGTCATAGGGCCGGCTCGTGCACCGCCCCGCTGCACTGCGACGCATGTGCGGCGGCTGGCAAGCCGGCCAATCACCGGGCCGGGAGCAAGGCCTGCTCTCCGCCTACCAAACCCAGGGGTAAGGGTAGGCCCTCCGCCGCCCCCGTCGTTTCCGCCACCGCCGCCGCCGCAGTCGCCACTGCTGCCGCCGCCGCGGCCACCGCCAGCCGTAATGCCGCCAGGGAGGAGGTCGTGATGGATTGTCAGTAATGACTCCATTCCGCCTCCTCCAGGCGAATATCAACCACTGCGCCGCCGCTCAGGACCTTCTACTCCAGAGCATGGCGCAGTGGTCAATAAATGTCGCTGTGGTCTCCGAGCCGTATTTCGTCCCGCCCAGGGATCACTGGGTTGCGGACTTGGACGGCTCGGTGACCATCATCTCGTCGGCCGCCGCCGGTACCCCGACTCTCGAGAGCGCTCAGAGAGGCCGGGGTTGTGTCGCAGCACGGTTCGGAGAGATCGCTGTGGTGGGCGTGTATTTCTCTCCGAACCGAACTCTCGTCGAGTTCCACAACTCCCTGAGGGAGTTGGTTGACGTCGTCGTCGGGTTCCGTTCCCTCCCCGTGCTTGTCCTCGGGGACTTCAATGCCAAGAACTTGGCTTGGGGTTCCCGGTTGACCGACGTTCGGGGTAGGATGGTGGAAGACTGGGCTCTGGAGACAGGCCTAGTCGTCCTGAACCGGGGTTCTGTCCCCACGTGTGTGCGGATGCAGGGTGAATCGGTGGTGGACATCTCGTTCGCCAGCCCTGCTCTGTCACCGCGTGTCGTTGACTGGCGCGTTATGGAGGAGGTGGAGACGTTTTCTGACCACCGGTACATCCGGTTCAACGTCTCCGCCGAGTCCGCGGACCCGCCAGTCAGACAGGCCCCATGTGGCCCGCGTTGGGCGCTAAGACAGCTGGACCGGGAGCTTTTCCTGGAAGCCGCAATCGTGCAGGCCTGGGTGATACCACCAGACAGGCCTGCCGACGTCGATGAGGAAGCAAGATGGCTCCAGGACGCCATGTCCAAAATATGTGACGTGGCGATGCCCCGGGTCCGGCCAGGTCAGCGCAAGCGCCAGGTGTACTGGTGGTCGCAAGAGTTGGCTGCTCTACGCAGTACGTGCGTTACTGCGCGACGCCGGTACACCAGGCACCGCAGGCTCCGTATCCGCGCTCCAGACGCGGAGGTAAGAGAGGCGGAGTTGTACGAGGGGTACAAGGCGGCAAAGGCCGCCCTAAAAGCGGAGATTTGGCGGGCTAAAGAGGAAGCCCGCCGGGAGATGCTGGAGACTCTGAACAGAGATCCATGGGGGCGCCCCTATCGGATGGTGCGCGATAAGCTCCGCACCTGGGCTCCCCCGCTGACTCAGAGTCTCCGGCCAGAAATCGTGGAAGAGGTGGTCGGCGCCTTGTTCCCCCGACTACGGAGGGGCTTCACCCCTCCATCCATGACTCCGCCCCCTGCGGTGCCCAATGCGGGCCATAGCGACGACGACGACGACATCGTTCCGGAGGTGACCGAGGCAGAAATGAGAGCGGCGGTGCGCCGGATGGGCGCCAAGAACACCGCCCCAGGACCCGATGGCCTGCATGGCAAGGCGTGGGTCCTGGCCTCAGAGGCTCTCGGGCCTCGATTATTAGGTCTCTACAGCGCATGCTTGGAGAGGGGCCAGTTCCCACTTCAGTGGAAGACGGGAAAACTGGTCCTCGTGAAGAAGCCGGGGCGCCCTGCGGACTCTCCGTCCGCATACCGGCCCATTGTGCTGCTCGACGAGGTGGGAAAAGTCTTCGAAAGGATCATTTCAAACCGCCTCGTCGCGCACCTGTCTGGATTCGGGCCGGACCTCGCGGATGGACAGTTCGGCTTCCGCAGAGGGCGCTCCACGGTGGACGCCATCATGCGCGTAAGAGACCTCACGACGGGGAATGCAGTGTCCAGGGGTGGGGTCGTTGTGGCGGTGTCTCTGGACATCGCCAACGCTTTCAATTCCCTACCCTGGAGCTGCATACTGGAGGCACTCCGGTACCACCGGGTGCCTACCTATCTCCGTCGTGTTATCGAGGCCTACCTGACGGATAGGTTCGTCACCTACCCCGGTCACCAAGGTGTGTGGAACCGGCGAGAGATGTCGCGCGGTGTTCCACAGGGTTCGGTTTTGGGGCCGCTCCTGTGGAACATCGGTTACGACTGGGTGCTGCGCACCGACCTCCCGAACGGTGTCAGCGTAGTCTGCTACGCCGACGACACGCTGGTGCTAGCGCACGGGAGGTCGCACCAGGCGGCGGCCAATTTAATGGCGAGAGCGGTTGCGACGGTCGTTGCAAGGATCCGGCAATTGGGACTCGAGGTGGCGCTCCACAAGTCCGAGGCCATGTGTTTTCATGGCCGCGGAAACGCGCCACCTCCGGATGGGTCCCAAATAACGGCAGGAGGGGTTACCATCGGCGTCGAGACGACGATGAAGTACCTAGGACTCGTCCTCGACAGTCGATGGAACTTCGTGGAGCATTTCCGACGTTTGGCTCCTAAGTTGGAACGGACGGGGGCTGCGCTTAAGCGGCTCCTGCCTAACCTCGGGGGGCCAAATGCCTCCTGCCGGAGGTTGTACGCGGGTATCGTGCGATCCATGGCCCTCTACGGAGCCCCTGTGTGGGCGCCGAACCTGATGCGGCGGCCAGCTCGGGCGCTGCTCACGTCCCAGAGGGTCATGGCCATTCGAGTGATCCGCGGATATCGCACGATCTCCGGAGAGGCGGCCAACCTCCTTGCCGGACTCCCGCCGTGGGATTTGGAGGCGAAGGTGCTCGCGCGCGTCTTTAGTTTGCGCGCCGACGCGCGTCGCCGGGGCGAAACTCCACTGCCGCGCCAGATTAATGCGTGGCGGGATGAGCTCCGGCGCGATCTCATGGCGGAATGGCAGCAGCGACTGTCGCAACCAAGGGCTGGGCTCGCTGTCATTGCAGCGGTAAGTCCCCTCTTTGAGGAGTGGCTAGAGAGGCGCCACGGCGTCCTCACCTACCGCCTGACGCAGGTGCTTACCGGACATGGAAGCTTCGGTAGGTTCCTGTTTCTGATTGGGCGGGAGGAAACGCCCGGGTGTCATCACTGCGAAGACCGCCCGGAGGACACGGTGGAACATACGCTTGCGGTCTGCCCTGCGTGGGCTGAGCACCGCCGTGTCCTCAGGGATGTGGTCGGCGACGGCGCCCTCTCGCGTCCGGCACTGATACAAGCCATGGTGCGGAGCGAGGGGGACTGGGATGCCGTCTCCTCCTTCTGCGAAGCAGTCATGCTAGCTAAGGAGGAGGCGGGGCGCGTGAGAGAACGAACCTCCTCACGCCCCAGCCGTCGCGAGAGACACTCCGGGCGTCGGGGATCGCGCGACGATCTCCGGCCACCGTAAGTGCGGGTCTGCGGACGGTGAGCAAGGGTAGCTCGCCGCCCGACCAGAACCAGACCCGTGCGTGCGGCGCGTCGCGTTCTGCGCGCGCCTCAAAGAGCCATCAGACCACCACAGATGGGGCCCAGTAGGGCTGATGCCTAATCCGGAGCTGCGGACTACCTAGCGGGTTTACCGGGGCTCCGGCTCGACGGGCAGGAGTAGGAACGGGGTGGTTTTTAGTCAGTAAGAGTCTGACACTCCCTCTCGCCTCGCCCAAGGCGGGAGAAGTCATTGGATGATTTTCCACCCTCAAAAAAAAAAAAAAAAAAAAAAAAGGGTCTAAATTACTATTGATTGAATATTTACTTCTTAGGCAGTTATCAGCTTCAGGACAATGTTGATATTATGGTAATTTATGAGATCGAGCACAGAAACAACGGCTTAAATATGAATTTTATTGATAAAGATTAAGAGGGATACGGAATTATTTCTCTATGTGAGATGGAAACAAAAGACTGAATGTGCACATATAAAAATACTGTATTTTTATCTTTTTAGTGACTAATTTACTGTTCAACCCAGATTAGATGATGATGATGAGAAAAACCTTGATCAAAAAACTTGATTCCACAAAAAGAAGCCCGCGTTTATCCGAGATTCGAACTCAGCACCCTTTGTGTACAAGTACGAACTGGTCAGGATCGCCATTCAAACAGATCACACTGTCGACTCCCCTCTCGACCGAAACATGCCAGACACTTGGACCTTATTACGTATTAATAAAAACCAAATTAGCACAAGTAAGAGCAGCGTCCTGTATCGCGGTATCGGAGTTTACACCCCGAGTGAGCTACATACAAGTCGGCGGCGTGTCCGCTCGGGGAGTCCGCGGGTCTACACAGGCAGGCAGTGTCTGGGCAGGCTGCGCTAATCTGCCCTACGTCGTCTAGTGTCGGGTACAACCGACAGGTGATATATCTACTTTAAGTAAGGACCAAACCGTGGCCAAGCCACAAACGTGCCAAATAATTAGTTAGTAACCACAGTGAAGCATGACTATTAGTTGTACATTCTTTCGTCACTGATGTAGAAGTCTTGACTCTCCTTTTTACTTGATTCACTTAATAACTAGGTGCTACCATCACTTTTGGTCGCGTGTATAAGACAAAAAGCAACCTATGATGTTAAACGGTTTTATTTCGCTTAAACTATTAGTCAGTTTATTTGTTTTGGTCGAATTTAGTAATTGCAATTTCTCCCCCTTCCTGACGACAGATCAATCTGATTTTGCGTACACACTCTTATTCTTGATGACCATACAATTATAACCACACAAATAATAGTTTATTATAAAATCTATTTTTATGTATTACTTGTTCCAATTCTAACTTACTCTTTCACATAAACAACTGAATGGTTTACCATTCTACAGTAAGAGTAAGAAAAGGTTCAAAAAATTTTGGTTTTAAGATAGGACTGTATAAGACTACATATTTGTTGATTATTTAAAGATATAACCACAACCCAGCAAAATTACGAACTAAAGCAAGTTTATACATAAATCAAGATAGAGAACACAACAAACATGATAAATTAGGTATTTGGCCAGTAAACAATAGAACAGTAGATGTTACGAAGCTGGGCAGGTTGACAGGTGGACACACCGGGTGAGCAGCGAGCACACCGCGACACGGCCGCACAGTTTAACGCCCAGGTAAAATGGACTTTAACCCTCGTTAATCTAGGATTAAAATGAATTGTCGTTCATTTCGTGATGGCCTGACATTTTGTGTTTTTGCACAAGGTTTCACAATGTCAGAGATTATGAATTGTGATGAATTGTAATGAATATTAGGCGACGATTGAGTGTGATTAGCATAATAAATATGATTGCCTCGTGTTTACTTCGTTTATAAATATATTTTTTCGTAATTGAACACTTTGACTGCACGGTTGGTGCGGTGGCTGAGCAATCGGTTGCCGCATAACGTGTTGGTTCGATTCCCAAACAGGGCAACTCTCTGTGTGTCACAAATTGTTGTTTTGACTCTAGATGTCATGTGTATGTGAAATTGTATGTTTGTAAATGCACCTACGACACAGGAGAAAATATTAGAGAGGGGCAACGTTTAAAAAAAAACTCTTATATTATCTCTCCGAATAATAAAAACTTAACCGAATATAAACCGATCGTATTTATGTATCGTACATTAAAGTAGTAACCGTTTTGTAAACAATTTACAAATTCGTAACTGTCCGTTTCCACGTTGACCCTACTCCATTTTTTCCGAAAAGTTCTTCAGCCTTCAGTTGAATTAGAATTATTATTGTTTCCGAAGGTGAAATGAAAAAAAAAGATAAGTACGTACTAAAAGAAAGGATGGAACATAAAATTGAACCTCTAAGCTAAACGATAGTGAAGCTACATTATCTTTATTTGTTCTCATTATGTTTTAGTAGGCTTTTTCTTATGTTGTTTAGTGGTTGTTAGTCTTAGGTAGGTAAATGGTCTTGGAATCAGCTTTGAAATGGTATCCTTTTATTTAATTGCTAATTGAAACTACCAGTAGAAGAATCACCAATTAAAAGATAATTGGTGAAATTAGCAAAGACTCTCTATTTATGGATTTTTTTTATGTTTAAAGTATTTATAGTTTTATTATAATTTAGTTTATTTTTTGTTTTGTAAACCAAATGAATTTACTTTGTTATAAGGTATGATGGGGTTGAGATACCTTACTGGATAAAAATTATGATTAAAAGAAGGTAATTCTGACCTATTTTTCTTTAAGTTTTTAGGTGTGTCTGACTTACCTTTTCTTCCCTCTCTTTTTCTAAATTTCTGTGTAAATAACCAACTAACATATTGTGTACTTTAAAAACATGCGGTTGGTACATCTCTAGTCCCAGTGAATGTTAAAAGTTAGGTACGGAATCGAGAGTAAACTGCCGACCATTTATTAATATTGGGAAAAGGTTTTAGAACATAAACGTTGGCTAGTGCGTATAAAACCTGAAATATATTTGGCTTTCAATACATAAAACATATATTGGTTTCGACAAAAAATTGATTTCTATGTGTACCAATTTCTAAACGTATCTCTTATAACTATTATGCCTATAATAGCAATTTGTTGGATAGATATAAAATATGGCCAATGAAAACAAAACAAAAAACACTCTTGTACATGTTATTAGTTTCAAAGTAATATGTGACTTATCATTTACTGATTTGCCCAACCTGGGAATTAAACCCAAGATCTATTGGTTGGCAGCAGTCTTGTGGTTACTTCACTACATATGTGCATACATACATGACCTTACGCCTGTCTTCCATAGAGATTAGCAGAGATTATGGAACGCCAATTGTTACGAATCTTACATACCTCTTTAAAGGTACCTTTAATTCGTCTTAATTTAATATATCGCCAATCTGGTCGATGTAGACCACAGGCCGACTAGAACGGACACTACAGACGGTCCCATACATATGCGCCCTGTATATTACAATTGCATGGCCCAATATAATTCGATTCAAAGATAAAATTGAAAATATTTACCATTAAATCCAAGTTAAAACTTCGGACCAAAAAATGCACATAAATCACAGACTCTAATAAAAATACACCTCTGACATAACTAAAGAAACTAAACTTTACAAAATCCTGTATCATACATAAACTTAAAGAAAGCGTGAGATTCCTCTCGCTCCGAATAAGCAGCGAGACGGTAATATACAAGATGCAATTCAATTCTACACCTGAATACTTCGTTCGGGACACATTTACATTTTCTAAGAAAATACAAGTCAACCAAAAGCGTAGTAAATAAATTGCTAGTTGGTCGAGAAACTTGATTTAGGAAATTGAGTCTTAGTGTTTAAAGTATAAGAAGGATACTTCAGTGTAACATAGTGAATAAAGTTTTTATATAAGTAAGTTGGTAGCCATAGTTATATGGTAATCATAAGAACTTTCATAACAATAGTTGACAACGGTAAAATTAGGTACCGTATATTGGTTCTTCTTCTTTCCTTCCTTTACAAAAATATTAATCCAGTCGAGGATATGGCAATAGGCTCACCCCCTATTATGTGGGACTTAAAGCACAAATGGTTAAAAATTGGTGTATATTGTATAGCGGCTTTACATGCCGTAATGTGCACCTCTGCCTACCCCTTCGGGGATAAAAAGGCGTGACGTTATGTATGTATGTAAAAATATTAATTAAAAATAATAGTTTGTTGGTTTGGATGTTTGTCCGTCAATCACGCTGAAACTACTGAACGGATTTCGATGAAATTTGGAATACGGACAGGGTATGAGCTGATTTGGGTGAACTGAATTTTTATCCCACGGAAACGCGGTAAACTATAAAGTTTTTGAGAATACACGAATGAATGGTTTACTCGGTAAATTCGTAGCAGAAACTATATATATAGTAATTTAAACATAAATGTAGGTAGTGGATAAAACATAGCAGTTATGTTATATGTTACTTTCCACGTATAAGGGAAACAGTAACTATTAAAGCGTACTCGACCGTACAAAGATCAAACAGTTATATTCCTAGAAGTGACAGCTAGAGGCAAGTGAACGCACTCGTATTAAACACACTCATATTACATGTTTTACGAAGTAAATCACGGGAGCTCTTTGATAACTTTACCTTGTAAAATATATATTTTAGAATTTTAAATGTTCTCTCTCCTTCAAAGTAAATATTTTGTTATTTAACCCGAGTTTAATGTTATAATTTCGTAAAGAATTGAATATTAACATGTTTTTTAAGTTTTTTGGTTAGTAGTTTAAAATGAAAGTTAACTTTATTTTAAAAAAAAAATATTAATTAAGTGACAGCAAGTTTTTAATTTTTCACAATAAAAGTTCTTGCATAAGTTTTTAAAAATATATACTTAAACTAATTATATATAAATTGTAAAGTTTTTGTGAATTTTTCCTAGGTGCGCTGTAAATTATAAATCTATTGACCTAGTTTTCGAGTGCATTCAATCGCATCGTCGTACGTCATTTCCAGTGATAAATATTGTAACTTTCGAAAATAATTTCCACAACAACGAACACTTAAGAACACACTTTTACTCCATTTATTTCAAAGTGAAACTTTCCCATAGAAAGCCTGCGGCTACAATTTGTGTAAAATGGCCCCATAAACTGAACCTCCGACTTTATAACTTAAGGTTAACATCAAAGTTATCAAAACCAAACTTCCTAAAAACTTCGATTGTGACGTTAGCCTTGTACTCGTATAATTTAAATTGTGTTTTTTTACAAACACGGAACAAATAACTTTAAAAAGAGAACAGTAATTGTGAGTCAGGCTAGCAAATAAAGTATCCTGTACCACGTAACGTCACGTCTTTTATCCCCGAAGGTGTAGGCAGAAGGTGTGCACATTACGCCTGATGCCACTATACAATGCACACCCACTTTTCACCATTTATGTTATATATAAGACCCATGTAATACATAGGTACCTGTACCACTTCCCGGAAAAAGGCAAAAATTATTGTTTGTATGTGATTACCCGTACTAATTAGTCTTGGTATAAGAAGTAGAGTTTTCACCATAGTATTTTTCAGACTTAGGAAAAGCTTTTAGGGATATTACCTAGCTTAAAAATATTGGGCCGGTCAAAAAATAGAAGGCGGCTCCCATTATAAAAGTTATTTTTAAAAGTTTCTTTTCTACCTATTGTTATATAACTGGTCATGAGACATACAGCCTTCTACTAGTCAAACATACTGTGAAATAACAGAGTCCATTTGAACCCTTATGGAACAAAGAATATGGAACTTCAAAAAAATAGTCCATAATAAATCCAGCATAAAGCGCTTTGCAGCGCTGTCGGATATCGGGGAAAGCCACTTACTAGGGCTTACATAACTGAGTGCATTTGGCGAGGCTCGCTGCGAGATCGGGATGCGGTTTAATAGGGTTGCCACACAATATTGAAACAGAAAATTCCCTGGATCCTCTCTCGAAATTCATGCATGTTGAACATGTTTCAAGAAAGATGTCTGGGAATACTGTCCCGTGTATGAATAAAATCTGCTTACATTGAATAAAACTATTTTGAAAAGATTTTTCATGAAAATGCTTCTAGGTGTGTGAATGAAACTTTTTAAGATTCATGTATTTATTTAAACTTGTTAGCATTTTAAGAGTTCCGAGTATGTTATTTAATTTGAATACTCTGTCTTTTTTGTAAGTTTAAATATAAATAGTAGTATAATGTAAGTATAAGTAGTATAATGTTCAACATTAGGTTTGATTACTTATTTAGCTGAAATTAATTTGAAACAACACAAATACAATAACCCTCTTTTTAGATTTATTTCGTTAATCACAGGTAAAATTCCTCAAAAAATTGCGAAACGATAAAAAAAGTATTATTGAGTATCGCCAACCCTATTCACCTCGGCCGGCGTGTAGGGTTGGCACCGCGCTGCAATTAACATAATACTTTAATGGTATCAGTCTCGGCAATTAACTGACACACCTATACACCACGCGTTACATTTACTCAAACATGTGTAATCCCACTTAATTTTGACACAATATTAACACTGAACTCATAACATAACTTACACTGACATAACTCATTACCACCTCCCTGAAAGCCGAGTCTGAAATCTACGTTAGCTTACAATGTTGCATGTCTGGAGTGTGACACAGTAAGCGTGATATGTATCACTGTTTTTGCATCAACCCGATTCGAACCCAACACCTGCGCAAGCGTTGACAAACAAGTCTTACATGCCAACAGTGTCGCGTGTGCCGTTGTCACCGGCGGAGAAAAAATAAGTGCGCGTGATTCTAGGCAGAGAGCGCGATGGGCGCGTAACTCCAGTTACCGACGTAATTTTTTTTTCGCCAATCAACTAAGTCCCCTTTAGGGTGAGCCTATTATCACACATTAAGTACAAAATTTACAGTGTATGGGATTGTCCCATACACTATCAATTTTCGAAACCGAAAATCTAAATATAACCATCGAAGTTTTGACTTTCAGTCATTATGAGTCTATTAAGTTAATCTTTCTAGGAAAACAACAACGTCAAGTTTATTTTAAGACAGAAAAGTACCAAAAATATACCTAAAAGAAAGAATTGTTTGTCCCTCATTGACGCAAGAGCGAGCAGATTGGAAGTGACGTGATTTTTGCATAGATAAATTTATGGCTCGGAAACTGACATAGGTCTAATTTGATGCGGAGCTGCGGACTACCTAGCGGGTATACCGGGGTTCCGGCTCGAAAAGCAGGAGTAGGAATGGGGTGGATTTTAGTCAGTAAGAGTTTGACACTGCCTCACCCAAGGTGGGAGAAGTCATTAGAGGATTTCACCCTGAAAAAAGGGTTTATATTTGATACAGGAAAGTGATCGTCTCCATAGAATAATATATTATTAGAAAAAAATTGAGGTCCTTTAGATTTGCATATTGTTTTCTTTTAAATACGACTATGTTAACCCTTTGAAGGATGAAATTATAAAATCATAGTACAGATGAAGACTTAAGGTTATTGACCTCAACTGTTTCATAGATGGGTGCGCTGAATACAACAGTTGGTTCTGTCACTTCTGTCAAGAGCAAGAAAATTATACTGTGGACTATTTAAGTGTTACTGACATCCAAAGAAACTTGAGTAAGAGGGATCTGAGTAAAAGGAGAAATGAAGTTTAAAGCAAAATTAACCTAATGAACTTACTTTAAATTATCTATTTACTTAAATTTTGTTTATTGGTACTAGCTTCAGCCAGCGGCTTCGCCCGCGTTCCTGTTGCATAATAAGTAGCCTATGTGTTATTCCAAACCATAATCTACCCCTGTTCCAAATTTCATCCCAATATCTTCAGCAGTTTTGACGTGATTGAGTAACAAACATACTTACAAACTCACGAACTTTCGCATTTATAATATTAGTAAGATATCTCTTGCGTAATGTTTAATAATAATATGCACTATAGATCACGCCTACCTATAAGCAATATATTAAAAAATAAACTGCCGATTTTATCAAAAAAATTTTCTACAACGAAAACTATCTTCATTCTAGAGACACGGCAAATCAACCGTGAATCGAAAATCAATCATATATTATGTATTGCTGTTACGTTAGATATGTTCATGATTATATAGCACTCGATACGTCTCTAGTGCACACGTTTACAAATTCAATATAAAATCAATTTGTATACAAATCGAAATGTGGAGAGCAAATATGTTTCTCTTCGTACAACTATAAACATATTCTGATGTCTAGATGTAACAGTTTACGTTCATTTCATAAACTTTTTTATTGAATCTTAGTGTGTTATAAAATGTCAACATTCATTTGACTTTTTTGAGGAGGGAATATCATTCAATAACTTCTACCGCCTTGGGCGAGGCAAGAGGAGTGTCAGACTCTTACTGACTAAAAACCACCCCGTTCTTAATCCTGTTTTTCGAGCCGGAGCCCCGGTAAAGCCACTAGGTAGTCCGCAGCTCCGGATCAGCCATCAGTCCTACTGGGTTCCATTTGCACGGGTCTGGTGGCTTTTTGAAATTTGACTTTGTCTAAGATCAAATATTGAAATCAGGTTTAATTAGTACATACTATAAAATGTGCACAACGGGGGTGTTAATAGGTTTCCGAGTATCTAGTGAAAACTAGATAATTCTATTTTTACAGACTATTTTTCTGACTTAAAATGTAAAACAAATATTTTAAAATGATTTCATGAATTCAAAGACCTTTAGCCTCATTTTATCCAACATGCTTTTAGAACACATTTTCCCAATTTAGACTTATTTAAACAAACATATAACGATGGATTGTTACAAAATGTTTACCATTTCATTCGTCATTTCTTCCATGATTCGCAACAAGCCTCCCACCGAGGGTTGTATCAAAAAAGTCGATTATACGTATGTTTGTGTAGGAAAACAAAATGTTCTACTTAAGTTGAGAAAATTGGGTTAGACTCGTTAAAGCGGCCATGACGCGCGGCTTGCACACACAATGACTTTGCTCAGGAGATTAACTTGTTTTCGTATTTTTTGTGAACAAACATATGTATTTACCTCTAAATAATATATTTCAGAATACCCGTTGTTTGGCTGAAGGGTAGCTACGTGGTGTTTCTACTTTTAAAACAGGAATCTTTTGAATAATCATATTTTAAGTCCAATTTAAAAAAGAGTGAATCTATTTAAAAAGTACTAACGGACAGACTGACGAACAATTCAATTTGACGTTTCAAATGTGTCTAATTGAGGATAATATGAAATAAATGCTTTGATTTTGACTTTTTCTGTGTCTATTACCAAATATTCTAAGATAATTTGAAATTAAAAATCCATTCATAATTTCTACAAACAAAGTAACGAATTTAGTCAAAATGCATACATAAAACTGTTTATTTTTAACACATTAAAATACGCATAAAATCGAGCAAACATACATCAGAGTCATACATATGAAATGGAATATAATACCTAAGTCCCAACTCCACCATCCTTGAAGCTTCGACTTAGCATGTTACGAGTTTATATGTCACGAGTGTTTTACTCGATTTTCTTTCGTCGAGTCCCACCTGCCAGTGTTGCCTGTGTTGTCAGTATTGTCAGTGTTGCCTGTATCCTACTGAATTATGAATACCTCCCCTTGTTAGGGCTTTTGGTTTTATAACGAGATTTGTTCCGTGCTGGATCTCGACTAAATATACTGTGTTTTGATAATAATATTCATGTTTTAATGTTCTACATGTTGTGAGCGTTGTTGTCATTGTGTGTTTTAATGTTTGCAATTTGAATAAGTGAATTTTTTATTTTAGTTTTTGGTGCTAGCTAAGCTAATTATTTAAAAAAACGTTACCCCACACTAGGAATTTCTCCTCTATCGTGGGTGCGTTTACAAACATACAAGTTCACATACACATGACACCCAGACCCGGAACAACAATTCGTGGATTACATAAAAAGTTGCTTCGTGCGGGAATCAAAGATGCTACACGTTACTCGGCAGTCGGTTGCCACTATTATATGTTGTAGTTACTAAATAGCTCTCAAATAAGTTATGAGTGATCTAAAGAGGTTTAAAATACTTTAATGCGATTAAGCATAAACAATGGCTCTTCCTATCTAAAAGAAGCGGCAGAAATACTTTATCAATATTACTCCAACGTTCGTTCACGGTAGTTACCGGAGCATTTTACGAGAGTTTCAATAGAGCGCGATAAATAAATGTTTATGTAACAAACACCTTTGTCTTACGCTTCAGGGAGTAGAGCCCAAGTATTACGACCGCCATATATCTGAGATATTTCCTTTACTGGCAGATCCATCGATTCTCTACGGAGCATCATTATAGGTTACTGGTAATACTCGCGTCTCAGTCAGTTTTAGGTTTTACTAATTGATTTCGGGACTTTACTAAGACGTAGTAGTTATTTGAGCAGATATGATGAGATTCTGACTTAAATTCATAGTTTGGGACATAGTATAGATTTAACTAAAGATGCTCTCGGTAGAAAAAAAACTTCTTTTTATATAAGAATAAGCCGGTAAACGTGCTGACGGATCACCTGATGATAAGCAATCGCCGTCGCCGATGGCTCTCTAAAGTCCATACTTTACCCAAGAGGTAATAGAAGTGTAGGAGAGCCATCTCTCCTACACTTCTATTACCTCTTGGGTTTGTATGTCTATACGTCCTTGATTTGAGTAGGGGTGAAGGGAACTGGTCAAAATTTGACTAAAAATAAAATTACCTCACCATACAGCAAAGTAGAATATAACCAAAATCAAAACTGATCTAACCAAAAACACAACACAAAATTACAAACAAACTTGTAAACTTGTAAACTTTTCGTTAAAAAACCAAAAAACAAAACCAAATTACACACAATAAACTTGTAAACATTTCGTTAGAAAAAAAAACACTACAATTTTATTTCACTAGAAAATTCTTAAACCGTAGTCGTAGGAATGTTGGAGCTTCGCACAAAAGATACTGGTACATAGATACACATCGGCCGCACTTGAGAGCAACCTCGTGTTTGCAAGATGCTCACATTTACTCGAGTGTTTAGTTACAAGTCAAGTGGACCGCTCCCCGTATCAACTTTCCAGACTCCACTTATTTACGTCTAAGGGTCTTATGAAGAAAATGTTTTTCTTTTGTTGCTATTATAAACTTATTCGATATTGAATTATATAAGTATTGTGTGTATTTTGTAATGTATTATGAGTTTTGGGATGTGTAGTTTGTTTAGTTTTGATATGGTATTTTGTTTGTATTGAAAAGCATTATAACCAGACCAGACTTCAATGATTAAAAATATGTCAATGATTAAAGTAATTATTGCTATAATCATTCGGAGAATAAACGACTTGTCACGGGTTTAATCCCTTCACGAAACAATTCTTTGTGTGGACACAAAATACTTTATGTAAAAAATATGTAACGTTAAAGTCCCACGCTCCAAAAATGTTTACACTTCTTAAGTTATAATTATTCTGGGTCTGAAAGAGACAAAACGAAAACACCCTTTCTACCCTTTCTAAAATTCAAACTAAAATATTATAGACTTTAGTCAATGTGTACTTAAACCCTAGTACTTACATTTACAAGCGAACCACTAAGCTAGCATCTGCCTGGCAAAGTTATAAGCTATGTAAATAAATCAAACGTACACCGGAGTTTTACAAACATTAATTTTAAAAGTTTCTCTGAAATGCCAACTTTGCGGTTAGTGGGGTTCACCAAACCATTTCATCATTGTAGTTTACCAATGACAGTTAAAAGTATTTTATCTCTTTAACTTAATAATTTATTGAAATTAAGTTGTCTGTTTTGAAATAGTTGTTGAATTAATTTAAGCATATTCTAAGCATGCATGAAAGGGTTGATAAATGTAGATGAAGCGAAAGGGGTTTTCAGAATCGTGGCATTTGGCATTCTATTGTCTCTGCCTACCTCAATGGAAGATATGTGTGAATCTGAACCAGTCATGGAGAGGGGGCAACAGCTTTTGACGTAGAGTATTTTCTTTGATAAGATAAAGGCACAAATCATTCTACAATGAATACCAAAAACCTCACATTAGATAACATTTACCCAATACTAAAAATATAATATTTACATTAAAAAACTTTGAATAAAAAATTGCTTCATCTATCTTTCCATTCCCATACACTTTGACAATATAATTATCCAAAGCCGAGAGTTCAGTTTAACGCCATCTATCATTGAAAATAAAAAACTAATGGCAAAATGGCGCCCTGGGAGATAGGGTAATGACGTCTAAAGTTTGAAGTTTGTCTTGTTTGAGCAAGCACAAGAGCAGCTTGATTGATGTTCGTGGAACCAGGAAGCAATAAGGTGTAGTGTTTACGTCCTATGTGCTGATGAAATAATGAAGTTACCTATGTAAAGTAATCTATACATATAATAAAATCGTAGAAAAGTGCTGTCTGTACATTGAAAATAAAAATAAAAAAAATAGCAGGGGTTATTGTTATGTCGATGTCGAACCCAAAAATGTAATTAACTTTTTTTTTGTCTGTTTGTCTGTTTGTCTGTTTGTCTGTTCGTCTGTGCGCGCTAATCTCAGAAACGGCTGATCCGAGTTGGATGCGGTTTTCACGAATATATTGTGGGATGCTTAAATTTACATTTAGTGTTTGTTTCATGTCAATCGGTTCATAAATAAAAAAGTTATGTCAAATTAAAGAATCACGTCGAACATTCTATGCTTATACCATTAATCTCCGCAACTATTTGACGGATTTGGTTGAAATTTGGTACAGATATAGTTTAGAACCTTAGAAAGGACATAGATATATTTTTATTTCAAAAATCAAAAAATAAAAATAAGAAATAAATTATTTATAAATAATTCTATGTCGATCGTTACACGACTTCGGTTCATGTTATTGTTTTAATTCATCGAAAAAAAGTAAATAAATAGTAAAAAGGTATGAAAAAAATAATATCAATATAATAAAACATTTAGTACAATGAAAATGCTCTAACGGAGTATAGATAATTCTATGTCGATCGTTACACGACTTCGGTTCATGTTATTGTTTTAATTCATCGGAAAAAAGTAAATAAATAGTAAAAAGGTATGAAAAAAATAATATAATATCAATATAATTAAACTTTTAGTACAAAGAAAATGCCCGAACGGAGTATAAATAAATAATCCAAGTTGTCTTTATCCTCGATAGATGGCGTTGGGATCGAAATAGATCGCGCTATGGTTTCGTTACATTCATTTGGTTGGGTATCGGCCGAGCGCTTCGGTACTATCGTAGAAAAAGTGTATTATCAGTCGTATGATTATTTGTCTGTAGTGGTCCTGCTGTTTCGTATATTCTAAATTGGTTTCGTTGTATTTGTCAATTAATAAGTTTATTTGTTGGGTTTTCCTGGTTTTTTGGTTAAACTATTTAACGTAGGTTTAGTTTGATATCGATTATTAGTAGTTACTGTAGTTAGTTTTTTTAATAAAATTGTAAGTCTAATTTATAAATTAATTAGATTAGATTTAAGTCGTTTCTTTTAAATTATTTAGTTTAAGCTTGGTTATTATAGCATAGAGGATAGGTTGTAATATAGTTTCTTTTTTAATTGTTATAAATTCGTAATTCGTAGCTTTCTTTAGTTTTAAGTTAGTTTAAGTCCGTTTTTAAACTATTTTTTCAATGCCCTAAGTGAGTATACATCTATTAAATTCAAACGCAGAGCTCATTATGTTGATTTTTGAAGAGTTCCCTAGAATATCTTCCACATCTCATTTTTGAAGAGATCCCGCGAGATCGGGAACTATGTGGTTAAAACCAAAAATTTGCCGGAAGTCACTATTCCACGCGAACGAAGTCGCGGGCAAAAGCTATTTGTTTAATATAACTAATGGGTGTTAATATGGAATATTCTAGAAATTGCAATGTTGTAATTATTCATTTTGATTATTAAAGTTTATATATTTTGTTGTTACAAATATTTTACACATCTCTTTGGTTTCCTCAATGTTTCTACGTTTAGTCACTTCTTGGAAAAGGTTTATGCAAAGTACTTTTCCTCGTGGATCTTTACCAAGATGTCCTTAAAAATAATCTATAAATATGTTTTTCTGAAAATGTTATTTTTATCACGATCATATGCTATTCCTATCGTTTATTAGGTACTATATAAATATATATATCAACATGAATTAAAGAGAAATAAAAGTAAAAGTAAAAGAAAATTAATGGAGAAAGCTAGTTTCGAGCTAAACAGCTCTTCGAGTCACAGAGAAACTTTTCGTCATGAGGAGCATGCTCAGATGCGGCGACGTTAGGTAGCCTACGAAACTAGTAGACTTTTTCTCCATTAATTTACGTGAGCCAACCGTGATTTTTAGTTAATTTATGTCACAATAGTTAGATATAGATATAGAAATTTCAATATGGAACTTTCATATTCCCGTTAATAAACATAATTTCATTAGTAAATAACCCAAGAAATAATAAACCTCATAATTAATGCCCAATCATTAAAATTAAACCCAATACCGTTGTTTATTCATAGAATCTATTGTTCTGCAGACCTGGCGAGTAGGAAGCAGTTCGTTTTAATAATTCGTTTGTAGTGCAACAACAACGTGTAATTAATTGCTTTATGCATTATTCATTGGTTGGTTCAAGTTGAATGTTTGCCAAAACAGCGATCGTGGACTGCGATATTATACCTGTTTACCTTACGCCTGAATGCAAAGTACACACGGACGGAAAACACGCTGAAAACTTTACGAACTAAATTATGTGCTTAGTACAAATGGTATTTTTCAATACGTTTGTTATTTACCCTTGTTTTTATAGAACTATGGGTAAACGAACAGACGTGTCACCAGATGGTAAGCGATCAGCCCCGCCCGCAACACCGGAGGAGCCATAACCACGTTAAAAAGGTATACGCTCTTTTCTTCAAGGCTTGAAGGTCGTAGTTAGTTGAAAGGTTTTTGTTTTATGGTATATAGTTGTTTCTTTGTTTTTGTAAAATTACGTTAATAATTCAGCGTCTTTCCAGTACACGCACGACGTATTATTACACACATACTTAATTCTTATTATTTAAGTTCTTATTTCATGTATCTGTTCTGTTTTTATATCTACAAAAACAAAATTTTAGTATTCTTTATTTCTTAATTTAATAAAAAAAATAACTATGTATATAAAACTTTACTTGATCCTGACTTGTAGACCAGCAGCTCATTCGAATAAATCAATTAATGGGTAAATAGTCAAATACAAGCATAAAGTACAGGGCTTAATAGAAACACTATATTTTTTAAACTTTTCCTATTTTGACTAAGTTAGTTTTTATTTCTAAAAAACTTATCTAAATTCCATTTACTTAAGAACATTATAATTGTAATCTAAGCTCTTCTAAACTATATCCTAAGTAACTACGAAAAGGTGGTCCTTCTTATTTTTATATCCCTTATAGTAGGAGTATCTATTTTTACTCGGGAATGACGCGACTAAAATGTAATCAGTTTTTAAAGGAGCTTGCAGGGAGAGCTCATAAATTGTTACTTAGTAAAATCCTTTGAATAATGCGGTCTTTTACCTTGAAGATTGTCATTTCTATCTAGTTAGTTTTTCATAGTTTTAGGTGGTTTTGGTAAGTAAATAAACTGTAAAGCAACTTACAAAAATAAGTTTATAAATTAATTTAAAATTGTCTTTTTCAAAAGCTTTCCTTTGATTCCACGATCCAAAAATAAATAATAATATTCAAAGATGAGGCCCAGAATAAAATATCCAGAAGAATCTAGTCGTGTTGTCTTCTACTTTAAATAAATAGTAGGCCAACTTGTTGATCTACGACGTAACAGTAAAAAACGAATTGTCAACGTTGATAGCTGTTGCAGGTTTTCCTGATACTCCGTTACAATAGGTATTTGAGGTTTATAGAAAGTGGGGTGTCAAACTTTTACTGACTAAAACCCACTCCGTTCCTACTCCTGCTTTTCGAGCCGGAGCCCCGTAACTCGCTAGGCAGTCCGCAACAAAACGTGAAACCTTGAACTGATCATTCCTGTAGCCTGACTCCTAACATTTGGGCAATTTACATAATTGGACAGAGTTATTAGAATAATGATTAAATATCGGAGTAGAAGTTAAAATATGTACTACAATGAACAGACAACTTCACACGGCAAGGACGCGACGATTTTTCAAATAGCCCATCCAAGTATACATCAATTTGTTGAAAAATTAATTTTAACACTTAAAAGCAAGCAAAAGAGAGCTTTATCCAACAAAAAATTGAGTTCATACTTCAAGCGACAGTTCCTAACCGGATTGAGATCATAAAAGACTTTTTTCATCAAAATGACAAAGAATACGGCCAGTTAATGCCTATACAAAAATTGTTTCGAACAACGTCGGGGTGTTTAGCTGTATTCAACTTTAATGTGTCGTGATAGGGTCGGAATCGCTTTGTCATGTAGTGGGGCATGTATTTTTAATGTGACATTATAATAAATTGTTTATTTGTTGTCTGTGTCGGGAAACACGTTACAATGGGACAGCGTGACGTCATAGTGTCTCCTAATATTCAGGCCATTAGCTTACGTAAATGTTATGAGTGTGCAGTTTTTGGAAGAGGGTTTGCCAAGGGTCGTTGTTATTTTGTCACTGTGTTCCTTATTGCTATACATATAAAGTCGACATTCCTTTAACGTTGAGAAAGATGATGAATGATAAAAAATAGACAATAACACTTACTATAAAAACACACCCAAAAGAAAAAACAGCTTTCAAAGCCATTCACAATTTAAAACAAAAACAGTTTGCGTATAAAACAAAGGCTGTACGTTTCGTTAGCCACAACTAACGCTTAGGCATAAAGTGGTGGCAACACAAACACGTAGAGTACCGCTCTACCGCGCTACCACTACTCTACCACTCTACATAGAGACTGTCCCGAGAGCTCGTTAGCTAGTGCACCTGTTCCAATGTAGAGCTTATGGAGTTGTAGAGTCACATCAAGTACTGGATGTGGATTATGTTCGGTGTTGATATTGCTATTGAAATGTGTGTGTATGTGTGTTTGTTTGTCCTGTTTTTAACTTATTATAAACTCTTTTGTTGATTGTAAGCGTAGTGTTATTTATTAGGGTTTGAACAAATGTGAAGTATTTTCAGTGATGTAATTTTGTTTTCTGATAATAGAATACAGTATATTATAACTGGTCTAGTATATGTATAAGTGACTACAAAATAAATAATCAGATCTTTTTTCTTAATACGTGTATCGAAAAATGTATACTCAATTAGCTGACCCGGTAAACTTTCTACTGTCTCAAACATTTTTTTCTCACGTTTTAAGCTTGCCCAGGACTTCCAAAAATTGTGCAAGGGCAAAATTAGCTAGATCGGTCCAGCCGTTCTCGTAGCGAGACTAACGAACAGCAATTGTTTTTTATATACCTTTATACAGAGCAATCAAAATGAAAACACAAAAGTGTCAATCTAAAATATAAATATAACAAAATAGAAATCAACCGTTTATTTCAGCACCAAACCGAAAATAACTAAACAATTGATTTATCAAGTTTCACACACAATGAAAAGATAATGTATCTTTAAAAAGATATCGTCTCTCGCACGATTCCGAGCGCACGCGGGAATTAAATAACAACAATTCAATTTAGTACCGCGGAAACGTTCGGGAAATGCGAGAAACTCGGAAATTGCGAGAAACACGAGAAATGCGAGAAATACGAGTAACCCGATCTATTTCGCACGTGCGGCTCTCCACGACGCGACGTATCAAAGGAAATGCGATCGAATCGAATCAATCGCTTTTTATGAAGACCTGAGAATTAAGAAAAGTAAATTATGTGACTTTTGACTTTGTGAATATGTGCGTGGTAACAGATGTGTGACTTGCGCTCTGGTAAAAGAAAGTTAGAATTTGCTATTCGAATGAGAAAGTATAATATGAACTGTGCTTCTTATGTACCCAATCACCTCTTTCACATTATTATTTAAATCAAATCACTTTAATTCATCTACAGGACCTCTTATAAACAGGAGGCAGAAAATCAAGTTTAGGACAAAATTATCAACTAAAACACGATTACAATTAAATAAAAATGATTTAGTTTGAATACTTTGATAATGTTCAATAACAAATCTTGTAACGAAACGTCTAAAAAGAATAGACAAAAATGTTTCAACGTCTTTAGAAGGCTGTCTCCGACGCTTTAATATCGGTAGACGTGAAATGATTAGTTCGAAATGTTCGAAAATACTCCAAATACTTTCCGAAGCTTACAACAGACAATTTGTTCTTCCTTACAATTAGTTAGAGCCAGTATTCCCAAAAGAATGTGCCAAAGTACCGAGTAATCACTCAATCTTGTGACGTCAACCATTGATTGCCTCTAATCTTCGTGAAAGTCAAAATAATAGCTATTTTTAAACAGACTTCAAAAAGATTTAGAATATTGTGGAAATGTTCCATTAGCGTCAACATAACATTATGTTTTTTTCTGAGAAATTCTAAGTAAATGGAAATATGTTCACCATTTCGTTATGTGTGTTAGTAGGTAATTGTGGGCGGGACTTATTTTTTACACAGGCCACGTGTCTGTGAATTTAGTACTATTTCAATATTCTAATTTTATTTTTCATAAAACAAATAGTCCTAAACCTCGTAAAAAAAAAACTAAAAATTTTCCTAAGTGACATTAATTTATTGAAACTCACGTGTTTTAATGTTGTTCTCATAATCATTTTCTTGGAAAATTATACAAAACTTATATTAAACAAGAAAATATAGAGTTTCTTGGAATACAAACTCGTTTACTAAATAACTGTCTAAAGGAAAATTCATTATATTACGTTTTTCATATAATTCCCTGTTTATAAACATTATTTCTGTACTTGTAAATGTCACTCAACTCTTCCTAATTGAATGGGAGGAATTTTGTACATTAAAACTAGAAATTACTTTATATTACAATAACAATAAGCTCGCGTACATACCTAAGTAATTATACTTCTGTCTGCTCATCTATCATATTATACATTCATTTTAATTATAAACAGTATTTGACTGCATGGTTGGTGTGGTAGCTGGGCAACCGACAGCCGTGCAAAGTGTAGCGGTTTCGATTTCCGCAAGGAGCAACTCTTTGTGTGATCCAAAACCACAAATTATTGTTTCGAGTCTGCGTATCACATGACACGTGAAATTGTATATTCTAAACGCACCCACGATACAGGAGAAAATCCTAGTGTGGGGCAACGTTCTTTTTAAATAAAGAATAAAAAAAAGAAAATACCTCAAAAGTAAACTAACTTGATTATTTTATCTTGGTAACATTTTTCATTGTACGAGAGGAAAAGATATCAAGAAGAAATGGAAAGAAAGTAAGAGAATACACGTGCCGTTGCAGTCCTTTATAAATAGGTAACGTACCTCGCCTCGTGTTCAAATAGAAGCTTGAAGGAAGGATCACACAGCCAATTACGTTCGTCTCACAAATTACTGTCTATCTGGTAAAAGAAATCTGTTTGTAGTACAGTATGTATTTTTTTAGATATGTAACAACAGTTAATAACGACATCAAATTGAATTGTGACGTAAACCAAAACCTTCCTTATATAATACTAGCAATTTCCTCGCGGTTTCACCCGCTTTGCTCGGCTCTTATTAGCCATAGCGTGATGTTTTATAGCCGATAAACTTCCTCAATAAATGCATTATCTAACACAAAAATAATTATTTAAATCGGACCAATAGTTCCGAAGATTAGCGCGTGCAAACAAACTCTCAGCTTTATTATATTAGTATAGATTTTTTCACCAGGGAACAAAGCTTTGCCCAGGAAAGGGACAATTATTACAGAATGGAACTAGCAATAGATAAATAAATAATTCGCGATCATTATAATCTTGAGTAAAGTTTATAAAGTTCGTCCAATTCTCGTCGGTTGAATAACGCTCAATATTCATCTAGATTCATTTCCGATGCTAAGAAATTCTAAACAGAATCTGAATAATTGGCGAACAATTCAACGGACTATGAAATTAAATGGAGATTAGTGAACGATTGATTATGAGGACGAAAACTTTCTAACTACAGCCTGTATTTATAAAGCTTCGATAATAATTAATGGTTGATGACTATTTATAAGAGATGGTTCAGGTAAAGTATTGTCATCTTTTCAGTGTCGGTAGATGAAGTGACGGTACTAGAGCTGACGCCAATGGCCATCATAAGACGGTACGCAGTCAGCTCCATTGGACTCTTCAGTGGATAACAGTGGAAGCATTTTGTCTTTTCATTCATCATTTAATGTATCTGAGTACGGCAACATTATCTTAGTGACATTAATAATTGTTATAATTTTGACAGACATATGTGTATCTATAGACTAGTGGGTATGGTATGTATGTATTTATGTATGAGTCGCAACAAGTCAAAATTATTTATTTCAAATAGACCGAGAAGGCACTATTAAACGTCAACGCATTTGCATTGAAATTACAATATTAAAAAAAAACAAAATGTCTGTCTGTCAGTCAGTCCTCTAGTGAAGCTATCTCAACAAGCTCCCACAACAAGCAATTGTTCGGAAAATAACTCGATCAAACTGTTTTCACGTGAAAATATTTTCGTTGCGATTCTTTTTGGCACTGAAATAGTAAGTCTTTGGTTATTCCATGTTAGTTTATTAATATGGTATGGTAAGCATTATTGTCTATAATATTTTTCAACTACACTCGAATCACACATTTTAAACAATAATTTAATTGACCAAAGCTTTTGTTGACAGTTGAACCTGAAACTTTATATTCTAACCATTGAAACATTAGTATCACGACATATTTTAAAATATACTGAATTTGTAATGTTTCTATTTTCATTAATAAACTAATACAAATACAAAATGCTAATTTGAGAATCTGTTTGAGGCTTAGTTCCGGGTAATTACACGAGTCAACAGCAGCTCAAATACATAATTGCTATCATTACGTTCGCATTGTTTAGCGTTTTGGTTCAAAATTGGTTCATATTTTAGCGTTGCATGAAATTAAAATGAAATAATTTTGCCATTCCATAATTCCCAGGTTTTAAGTTTATTAGGTTCGGTTTTTAATGGTATGTCGTATACTTAGACAAAGATATAATTATATGTAGGTTTACTAAAAGACACGTAAAAAATATCTTTCCTTAATAAAACAATGCAAAGTAAAAAAGTCATTAGCAAATATATGTTGTAATTAGTAACTAAGTTTATATTTAACTTACTTCATTTTACTTATATTCTTCTCAAATAACGCACACAATCTTTACTACATTAAACCTCACTCGTAGTCATTACACTTGCTACGCGTGCTACGAGCTACGGCGTAGCGCTACGTGCCTACGTATTCATTTCTTTGAAGCAATAATAAAAATAACCTTGTGAGTTAAATTAAAGTAATTCGATTCTGTAACGCGCATAATAAGATTATTTTGTGTCCAATTTGCACAAATTAATATGCGTAGCTTTCATAGTTTAGGGCCCACAATATTAAATCTAGTTATAAGTTTACCATCTAAGTTTCGACATGTAAGTGTCACATTGTTATCATTTTATTTATAACATCTAACATTAAAATAGCAGCACAACACAACGATTACGTGTAGGTTATAAGTTGGAACCTGAAAGCCTGAAACTACACTTTTTTTCAGCACTGACCTTGACACATGGCGTGCCGACAGCGTAAGTAATGGCGCGGATTACGCGCACCGACTGATTAATCAGCCTGTTTGTTTGTTTCTACTCGCTTATATTCAAATTTATTATTGTTTATATTTATTACAGTGAGTAAGTCAAGCTACATTATATACATATATGAAAAAAGTAAGTAATTTATGTTGAATTTTATCCTCTTAAGGGTGATTCCGTAGCTTCACTAGTTTCGTTATAAATCCCCTTTGAAAAGGAGTTTAAAGTAAATAATAAAAGTGTTATTTATTTAAATTTACTTACGCCCAAATACGTGCTGTTACTAAGAAGCCCTTGTGATCATTTGATCGATAAGACAACTTTTTTGACGCGGTAGTTTTATAGTTCAAAGTGTTTCCTGGTACACTGTAGCTATAAAATAGCTATAAATGTTACACTACTTCTGGATACTCATTTCAAAGACTACACGCAACATTATTAATGCGAACATTTATCAACAGGACATGCAATGGCATGGTTCTGCTACGAGTACTACGAGACGCTACGATGCTACGAAGCTACAATGCAACGTCTATTGCGTCGTAGCAATATGTAACCGATACCCTTTTTTTTTTGAGGGGGAAAATCATCCAGTGACTTCTCCCGCCTTGGGCGAGGCGAGAGGGAGTGTCAGACTCTTACGGACTAAAAACCACCCCGTTCCTACTCCTGCTTTTCGAGCCGGAGCCCCGGTAAACCAGCTACGTATTCTGCAGCTCTGAATCAGTAACCGATACCCTACATTTTTTATTCTACATCTAAAGTAATACGTCATGTACCAAATTAGATTCTTCATTTAATCTGAATGTAAGTAAAAACCTATAAATAGAAAAGGATATAAGAAGCCTTGTAACGTCCTAAGTATACACAATTGTCTGAGAAAGATGGAGTAATTCAAACATTTGAAAAGGTCATAGAAGTAGGCTTCCACTTCATTTCAATATGGATATAGATCAAGTAAATTAAAAGTATTTATACCTGCTCCGTGACGCATTTCAATGGCATTTCTTCGTGGCGTTTTTATGTGACCTTACCTGGAAAAAGAAAGTCATACATTACGTTTATATTAATTTAAAACCTTAGGACTATACTTTATGGCCTAAGAGCTACTAAAGTAGTGCTTCGTGTTTGTATGCCGAGAAATTTAAAACTCTAGCATTTAATATCGATCACAAATGGCTAAAGCATAGCTGAAGGCTAAAGATGCCTGGTCTTAATAGCACCAAAAAAAATGTGAATTTATACGTGCTCGTAGTTGCTATATAGGTAAGTCGCTACTAGTACTACATAACGATGCAATGTATCAAGAATTTGATGTACGTATGTGAATTCTGTGTTTGCATAAATAATAGAAAAAATAATGTTGTACCAAGATCAGATCTGCGTGGAGATGAAACTAAAAATTGTTCGTTGTTGTTGTTTGCACCTCTCTCAGATTTTCTTCTGTACAGAGGCCACGTTTAGTATAACATAAAAATATCCCAATTCGACGAATATAGTTTATATTGTTATACAAACAATTCCCTCGGTCTATCAATATATTCTATAATCTTCTCATCGTCGTCAGAATACAATTCCCACAAATCCATCTTACAAACTTCCTACCGACCTCTTTACAATCTTTTATAAAATAATAGTAAAATGTCTATAACCTACATAAATATGATGACGCGCGATTGGTACTAAACGTATTTAGCGAAGCTAAATAGCCATCTTTGGGTATTTAACTTTGACAGTTCGTTAAACGTGATTAGTGCCTAAATTTTTGTTGTGCAAGACGCTAAATGTAATTAGTAGACTAAATGCGTTTACGTCGCTCTTAAACTGTATTTAGCGACGATGCGCAAGCCGCCCTTAAACTAAATAATTTAAAAGAAACGACTTAAATCTAATCTAATTAAAAAAAAAATAGACTTACAATTTTATTAAAAAAACTAACTACAGTAACTACTAATAATCGATATCAAACTAAACCTACGTTAAATAGTTTAACCAAAAAACCAGGAAAACCCAACAAATAAACTTATTAATTGACAAATACAACGAAACCAATTTAGAATATACGAAACAGCAGGACCACTACAGACAAATAATCATACGACTGATAATACACTTTTTCTACGATAGTACCGAAGCGCTCGGCCGATACCCAACCAAATGAATGTAACGAAACCATAGCGCGATCAATTTCTATTTTTATTTTTTGATTTTTGAAATAAAACTATCCTATGTCCTTTCTGAGATTCTAAACTATATCTGTACCCAATTTCAACCAAATCCGTCAAATAGTGGCGGAGATTAATGGTATAAGCATAGAATAGTGTTCGACGTGATTCTTTAATCTGACATAACTTTTTTATTTATGAACCGATTGACATGAAACAAACACTAAATGTAAATTGAAGCATACCACAATATATTCGTGAAAACCGCATCCAACTCGGATCAGCCGTTTCTGAGATTAGCGCGCATAGACACACTGACAAACAGATAAACAGACAAACAGACAAACAGACAAACAGACAAACAGACAAAAAAAAAGTTAATTACATTTTTGGGTTCGACATCGACATAACAATAAGCCCTGCTATTTTTTTTATTTTTATTTTCAATGTACAGACAGCACTTTTCTACGATTTTATTATATGTATAGATTATTTTTTGTATTCTATTTAATAATTGTGTACAATAAAGATTATTCTATCTATCTTTGTATCCTATAATAACCTATAAACACTATATTTATCTACTAGTATATATGTATGTACGGTACTTCTTTACTTCTAATACCTTTCTTTTTGATATCAATTTATAAAGGAGTTCCGATATTTTTATCCTCCTAAATAAAGTGAGGTCGGTCGACAAAATTGTTTCGGAGTCTTTGGAAATATTGTTAAGCGTCAATCAAGTTATATCACTTCTTCGATATTTGTTCGCAATAAACGGGAAAGGTCAACTAAAATATATATAAGATGACATAATATAAAAGTTGTAAAATAACTTGGTTTTACATAGTGTTTGTATGAACGACAAAGTTATATTTGCGGTTTTTGAAAATGTTTTATTTCTAAAAAACTAATAATGATATCTCGTTCAAACCAATTTTCGTTGTTAGTTTCTATTGAAATCTACAGCATATATTTTTTTCAGTTTTCTCACTCTCTTATATCAAGTTACAGTGGGGGGGACACTCATTTTTCCACTTTGGAAGCGTCTAACTTTTAAACGATTGATTTTGACGAAAAGTGGTTTTAAGAACCTTAATGTCTTTTTTAAAGACCTATCTATAGACACCCATCACGGATATGTTAGATGAAAAAAAATTTTTTTTTAATCAGTTCCATGTATGGAGTGCCCCCCTTTAATTTTTAAATTTATTCATTTTTATTCAAAATTCAAATAGCGGTTATTGAAATACACCATCCTACAAAGTTTCAACTATGTAGGCCCAACAGTTTCGGAAATAAACGGCTGTGACATACGGACGGACGGACGGACAGACAGACATGACGAATCTATAAGGGTTCCGTTTTTTTGCCATTTGGCTACGGAACCCTAAAACCAGGAAAACCCAACAAATAAACTTATTAATTGACAAATACAACGAAACCAATTTAGAATATACGAAACAGCAGGACCACTACAGACAAATAATCATACGACTGATAATACACCTTTTCTACGATAGTACCGAAGCGCTCGGCCGATACCCAACCAAATGAATGTAACGAAACCATAGCGCGATCTATTTCGATCCCAACGCCATCTATCGAGGATAAAGACAACTTGGATTATTTATTTATACTCCGTTCGGGCATTTTCTTTGTACTAAAAGTTTAATTATATTGATATTATTTTTTTCATACCTTTTTACTATTTATTTACTTTTTTTCGATGAATTAAAACAATAACATGAACCGAAGTCGTGTAACGATCGACATAGAATTATCTATACTCCGTTAGAGCATTTTCTTTGTACTAAATGTTTTATTATATTGATATTATTTTTTTCATACCTTTTTACTATTTATTTACTTTTTTTCGATGAATTAAAACAATAACATGAACCGAAGTCGTGTAACGATCGACATAGAATTATTTATAAATAATTTATTTCTTATTTTTTGATTTTTGAAATAAAAATATATCTATGTCCTTTCTAAGGTTCTAAACTATATCTGTACCAAATTTCAACCAAATCCGTCAAATAGTTGCGGAGATTAATGGTATAAGCATAGAATGTTCGACGTGATTCTTTAATTTGACATAACTTTTTTATTTATGAACCGATTGACATGAAACAAACACTAAATGTAAATTTAAGCATCCCACAATATATTCGTGAAAACCGCATCCAACTCGGATCAGCCGTTTCTGAGATTAGCGCGCACAGACGAACAGACAAACAGACAAACAGACAAAAAAAAAGTTAATTACATTTTTGGGTTCGACATCGACATAACAATAACCCCTGCTATTTTTTTTATTTTTATTTTCAATGTACAGACAGCACTTTTCTACGATTTTATTATATATTGTTATTGTTATGTTATATTTCTTATAACGGATGCTAAACCAAAAATATATACATAAAGCACTTTATACAGTCCCATCTGCCATATTGTATTTATGACGGGAGGAAATTCGAAATAAATCTTTTAGACCCTCAATAAAAATATCCTGCGGACATAAAATGCTGCGCACTGACCTTTTTACGGTCAATCTGGTAGGGACGTCTGTTTTCTATAGGGATTAATGCAAGAATGAATTTTAATAGAAAATGAATTTTATTTTGTGTAATAGAAGATCTTATTTAGCATGGGGTTTTGTGAAATGTGAGTTTTGGTCGAATGTGATTCTAAATTAAAAATCTATTCGAAGTATTTTTATTAACACGCTTTTTAGGTTGTCGTGTATGTCCGTAAGTCGGTAACTATGTAATGGATTCTAAGGTATCGAATTTAACCATCTTCCAAGAATTGTAGCGTTATAAAAATTGGAAGTTATATGTAGTTTTTGGCAGTTCTGATGACAATACAATAATATGGTTCTGCTCCTCTAATGTTGCAGAAGACCATTAGGTGGCAGCGGCGCTGATTGCTTACAATCAGGTGATGCATCCTTTCGTTTGTCCCTTCTTCCATAGAAAAATCAGATCTAAACTAAACGTCCCGAAACTTTACCAGACAACTCTTATTCAACTTTCAGTTTTCAATATAATCGTCGCAAATTTTTTTTTCAATTGTTTTCAAGAACGTCTTTCAAGGAATCGTTCAACAATAAAATGTCTAATTACATGCTATTTGGGGATCGTTTAAATGTCTTCAGGTTCATGCAAATTGAAATACTCCAGACTATATTGGATGCCTATAATTTCTGCTCTTGGAATTAAATGGAGAAAAATTTTCGTATTATTGAACTACTTATTTTTAAAAGACCAGACAATTACATTTTTAATTAAATTCATTCTAAGATACAATTACTAATCGATGGTAGATGTTTTTTTTTTTTAAATGTTTATTTACATTTGTTCTCCACGGACTCTTGGTCCGTGCCCTTGTCATACAATTTGTTTTTCTTTTTACACTAAATTTTATCAATATGGTATCTACCTTACACACTACAATTAACCACAACTATTCAATTATAACTACAAAAATACTTACGATTAACATATTTGTTTGTTTTTTTTTCCACTAAATTAAATTTACCGGCGGCTCTGCCAAGTCAGTCCACCGGCGCGCTGGGAGAGCCGACCTGTCCCAGCAGAAGGCACTCGTTCACGAGTATGACGTGTGTGTCAGCAATTGATCCGGTCAACCATTTTGTTGGGAACGGAACAACCCAACACACAGCGCCACCGACTGTAGGACATTTATGTGTGCATGACGCCTCAAACCCTGTCGGGTGGGCTGACTTCAACAGAGCTTACAGAAGTCAAGGAGTTAACAATTATATAATTATGTATATAGCAGTTATGTACTTATTTACGCTTTCCGCATACACATTACCCCCGCCATATAAATTTTTATTTTAGTCCAAGGAACATTTCTCACCCAAAAGCGCCCCCACAACTGCCGCGTCTCTGTGTTTGATGGCCATTTTCTGGTAGATGTTTTGATGGTAGATGTTACACTAGATACGCATAATATGAAATTGCTGTAATTACATCTTGGGTTTGTAGGACTATCTATGTAAATATTAGTTTAGTCCATGTCTCTACCTAAACAAATAAACACATAATTATATCACTGGTATCAATATAGTATCAGTCTGTTTTATATCCGTTATTGGTATCAAATAGCAATAAACTCGTCCTTTAATAAACTGCCGATATATAAACGATATATGTCTGTGAAGATGTGGATTTGCCTTCCACTTTGATCGTATAAAAATGTTCACTTAATATAAAAAGATCTTTTGGAGAGTTTCCTTTTAAAACGAGTGATCAATCAACTCAAGTAAGTTGGGAAATATTTACTGATGTAAGTGTACGGTCATGTAAACTCGATTCCTAGTCTATTTACTTATGTTAAAAAGAAGTATTTATGTAAAATGTCTAGAGTGACAGTGCTTACGTTAATGACCTTGAAAACACGATACATTGTTTTTCTTATAGAACAGATCGGTGAATGAGCAAACGGATCTCCTGATGGCAAATAACACTGCTGCTCATGGACACCCGCAACACTAGACCAGTTACAACTACGTTGTTGGCCTTCTGGGATTGGGGATTGGATTATAGGGATAACTTGTCCTCTAGTAATCTCATAAATAACCCAAACTTTATTTCTATTACAACATGCATTGGCATTCTTAGGTACATAGTCCCTATGGACTATGTACTATAAACCTGATTGAAAAATAGTAACCTATGGAGTTTCTTGCTCGTCCTTCTCCATAGGAATCTACACTTTGGAATAAGCAAATAGCTTCAATTAATTTGCTTTGTTTTGATGTTCAAAAGTGCCGCCCTTTTCTAATTGAAATAAATTATTTTGACTTTGAATTATGGTGTCATTCTAGTCAAACCGACCTACTTACATCGAAGCCAGGCTCTCCTATTTTAACATTTTACATTACACTGAAATAGATACGATAAAATATTCTGATCATCGGCGAATACTAATAGCATATCGATTAAATAATTAATAAAGAGCGAGATGATACAAATAGTAGAACAAGTATTTCTATTTATAATGGAAACAGCAGCGAGTCCATGATTGTGAATAATTACTATCCTATTAATGTTAACGTATTCAAAGTCTCTGAATAACATTTACATACTTTTCAACATTTTTACATAATGTTTTGTCATTTACTCTTTGTAGTTCCAACACAAAACTTCACTCTTACTGCCTTTTTTTTTCAAGGCGGGAAAATCATTCAGACACTTCTCCCGCCTTGGGCGAGGCGAGAGGGAGTGGCAGGTTACTGACTAAAAATAGTTACAGCTAATTACATGTGTTTTCAGACACAGTGATTTACTATTTTCAGTTCCTACCCTTCCAACTGGTTGATCTGGAAGTCATCGGGGGAAGCAAATTCTTTTCTAAAATCATATTTAAAATGACCTGAATAACATAACTGTCTGCATTCGTTAGTAGTTAATATTTCTCATCCGACTGCTCAAAGAGAAAAAGCAGAATAAACTCACCTTTTGTTCACATTGGTCATAGTCGCAATAGACTACTCCAGGTAAAATAAAAAACTTCAGTACTCTGAAATTCATGAATATAGTTTTTAAAAATGCAACGCAAAAGTTTAATTAAAAGTATGATTCCAATTTTGCCTTAATTACTTTTTCAGTAGTAATAATGAAACTAAAAAAGTTATTAGTACTTCAGTTTCGTATTGCTATTAAAAATTTGCGTTGAAAAGTAGTAAAGTTACCATCAGCAACGTAACATTTTGGTATGGTAAATAAAATGTAAAGTGAGCTTGTTCCCTACCTACAATTATGACAAAAATCCTGTTTTTTCTTCAAAAAGAGATAAAGAATTAATGGTGTTACTTATTTCGCTCTATCTTATTTCTTACAGTATTTTCTCAATACCGGTTTCAGGATTACAGTAATATTTCTAAGTAATGACAGCGTGCAAGTAAATCTCCTTAGCTGAAGCTGCAAGCTCTGCTACTGAGAATAACTGCAATATTTTTCAAGTAAAAGATTTATAAAGTATTCACCGTTTCGCCAACGACAGGATGCTGACTCCAAAGCTTATATATCGACCAATATCTTAGCAAGCTCTTTCAAATATTAAAAATTGGTATTTAACCAGCTTTCCATTGATAAAAATAAATGTTGTACTATATCATGCCAGATTATTATATAATCCCAGAATATTATAAAGCCCAGAGATTACACAGAATAAATAATTTAAAAATATTCTGAATCCAGTTATTAGGCAAAACAACAACAACTGATTATTTATGTTCTGTTACGTCAAAGAAGAAAAAACAAAAGAACCTAAAAAAATACTTACGTCAATGTCAAATAAACATCAGAACTATCCCAATTTAAACAGAATATGTTACGTAACAAGTTATAACAATAATAATAATATGGTGGGTCTGGGTATTGGAAAATAACGAACCCGTATGTAACCGGATCACATCGCATCCTTATCTCGAACGGCCGACATAACATGGAGATATATTATCAGTAGCTACTGGCTCTGCAACTTGCTTCGGCACGAAGCGAACATATTAAGAAATCTAGACGTACAACCGACTAACATTCTTATGTACAGGTAGCTAAGTTGTAATTTGTAAGAGTATTGAACAAGAATTTTATAAGTCTGTGGAAGTCTTACTATGTTTTAATTCGTTCTTTTTTAATAGGCATATAGAGTTTAGTGTGCAATTTCTTTTGCTGATTTATTGAAAATGAAATTATATTGGCTTTTTGTAATTCAAGGTAGCGTATACACTAGCATTAATGAAATTATAATTAGTAAACAGACATTTGCTACATGGTACCTCCATTTACCAAAACCTAACAAAAGTAACAATAGGAAAAATTCACAAAATTTATGATTTAAACTGTTAATAAAGTAAAATATTCGCACAATTTTATTGAATACTGGGTTTACATGAAAAAGTCTTTTTAGGCTATCCAACCACCAAACACTTTGTTCGATTGTACAATGTCATGGCCATGACCTTGGGGCGAAACGTGTTACCATTATATTTGGTGGAAGGTAAAATGTAGAGGATTTGTTGATACTAATTAAATGTATGTATATTGTATGTAGACCCTAATTTGGCTTTGTTCCCGTCTCTCTTTGTGCTTGTAATTGCTGTCTGGTTCGATGTGGGGCTTGGTGACGGGCAGTCGGTGTTACCTACTGACATATGAATACATGAATGTCTGTCATGTTTCACGGAAAATCTCGTGTTTCCTATTCTAAAGTGAATTTTGAATACTTACTTAAACTCATATCTTTGTTCTATGGAGGTAAGCAGAAGTTGAAAAACTGTTCAATCTTACATACTCCCTTAGTATGAGTTTCATTTAAGTTTAAAGTAATCGAAATGAGAGAGACTGATTGGTTGGTCGAGCCGGCCAACGCCGAACGCGCTCTCGTTTCGTTTTTGTTTAACGTAAAGCAAACTCGTACTAAGGGTACTAATCTCATCTATTATCTCCCAGAGATACATGTTGTACGTAGTTTAAAAAAAGACAAAACTTTTCATAAATTATATTATTACCTCCATTATAATAATCAGCGAGCAACTTTCTCCAGACCCCATGAATTTATTTAAAACAATATCGGTGCGAAGTGGGACATCACCGAGTTAGGAAAACATGTCAAGATTGAAAGATGGAGGAGGCTTCTCATGTTGGCTGAGCAAACTTAAGGGAAGTGCAGCGTGTTTTCATTTCATTTCAGATCGATGAGGTTCACATCGAGGGTAAGCATATAAACCATGAGATCATATACCGTATCCATTTTTTTACGTTGAAGATTTACATTGTAAGTTGACCTTGAGCTCAATATAAGTCGTTCTATAGAGAGAAGAATCATCAAACACGTTACGGAGCTAACTGCCACACTCAGAGTCATTACAAAATCCTTAGTAAGGAAATCGATGGTAAGCAATCGCCGCCGCCCATGTACACCCGAAATACCAGAAGCGTTACAAGTGCGAGAAGATTGGGAAGGAGGGTAATTGGGCCTCCATAAAAATTAATCAATAAATATCTCGGAGTACGGCAGTTACTGGTTAAAACAGTTGTTTTCTAAGATAGATAATATAAACTGTATCTCTACTTTAAAAAAGTATAACAGCCCACGATCAAAATGAGCCATAAAAATATAAGTACAATAAGGTCTTTCCGAAATACTTCAGTGGTCGTCAAGCTAAGATCCACAAGCCTCGTGTGGCCTATATAGCCTAAATAACAGTTTAGTCTAGTGTGTATCTGTTTATCTTCGCAGATAAAGGATTGATGTTAATTATTACTTGATACAAGTGTAATTGCTTACTAAGTGAGTTACATCGACTCATTCTTTATCATCAAATCTGGAAACATAACAATACTTTGTCCGACCAATAATTGTCTCCTAAATCTTTGACTTTATGTATATTCGACAGACGAGTCGTACAAAAATACTTTGCTTTCGGACTGGTACAGGGACTATAGCATAACTATAGGTTTAATTTTCGCACGAATATTTTTTTATTATAACTTTCATGAGACGTTACCTACACGCACGTTAGACAGGCGTGTGATTTCAGGCAGAGGGCGCGATGGGCGCGAAACTCGAATCGCCAGTAGCAGCACGACAATCGCCGCGTCGTCGTGTATCGCAGGATGCTGCTCATGAATATGAACCTCTATTGTCTCTAGTTCCTCGTCAAACATTTACACGAGTAAGTAATCGAATATTTTTTGAGCATAGCGGAATTAAACAAGTTTGACAATCACTGTTCAAAGTCAATCCTGGTTGAGACAAAGCTTTAAAATATGACATGAAACGCACAAGTGAGCAGTAAAGGGCTCAAGTATCAAAGTAACTGCTTTGTTTTAGTGTCGACACGTGTGTTACATCTCGTATTACTTTCGAATTGGGCTGACAGTAATGGCGGCTTTAGAGGGACATTATTGGTATGATATTGAGATGTTATGAGTGATGTCCTAGTAAGCGAATTGATATAATTGAGAGAGATATGAAAAATAATGAAAGGTATTCTTTAAAAGTTGTTGTTTAGAACGATTCGAATTTCGAAAATGAAACACCATGTAGAGTTGCAAAAATCCTTTTATGCAAATGATCACGATCACTATTTGATATTTCTCCTGGTGCGTTTACAAACATAAAAATTAACACACACAAAAACATAACATCCAGACCCAAACAACAATTTGTTGATCACCCAAAGAGATGCTTCGTGCGGGAATCGAACCCGCTACACGTTACGTGGCAGCTGATAACCCAGCCACCGTACAGTCAAATTAAATAATGTAGTTTAATTCTCAGTTTTGACTCCAATATGGAATAGAGAATATTTCAATAGAGTCACAATTCATATATTATTTTTACATGCCATAAGACAAAACACTCACTTCTCGGTAGGAAACAAAAAATGAAAATATAAAACCCGAAGACCACGGCATAACACTTGACTCTAATACAAAGTATTACAGTAGCATTTCGATCGTGCCTGTACATCAAATTACCCGCTCCGTGCCGACACATAATTACTTACACATTATTCTGCGCAAATACTATCAATGCCACCTTTAATCTACAAATAATACTTTAAATTCTCCTTTAATATCTATATGTATACAGTAATAATATGGGATCCTAATAAAACAGTAAATAAATGTGTCTGTACCTTTAATATTTTGGTAAAAAAATTGCGTGACTAAGAAATCAATACTGCAGCACAAATGTATTTAAAAAAATCTGTTTGTCTTTGCTTTACACTAGTATTTTCTCCTGTGTCGTGGGTGCGTTTACAAACACACAAGTTCATATACACATGACACCCAGACCCGAAACAACAATTTATGGATCACACAAAAAGTTGCTCCGTGCGGGAATAGAACCCACTATACGTTGCGCGACAATCCGGCCTCCGCTCCAACCGTGCAATCTTTCCAACAGACGAATTAGAATGAAAACCATTTTGTACAAAAAATACCTAAGTAAATATTCTACACAGACGAAGTTGCGGGCAAAAGCTAGTTATTATACAATATAAAGATTATAATTACATTATATAACTAGAATGCCGAAGCTATTTCAAACAAACAAAATATATTTTATAATTTTAAATGTTAAATATTAGCCCTCAGGTATGTATGTTGTTTGAAGTCGTAACGTAAATAATGATTAAGTTGCTTTGTGTTGGACCAAAATTATTATGTTTTTAATTTAAATTAGATATACACTGACATTTATGCGAATGGTACGCTCGTAATTTTAATTATCTTCGTAATATTAAAATTCTGTAAAATGCGATATTATTAACTTTATTTAGGTGCTCTTGGCACTTCAAATAATACATCGTAGCGTAATGGTTTATAGCCTATAACCATCCTCGATAAATTGACTATCTAGCACAAAAAGAATTATTAAAATCGGTACAGTAGTTTCGGTGGTTAACACGTTCAAACAAACAAACTCTTCAGAGTTTCTATCAGTGTTAATTGGCAAACAAATGTAGGTGCTATTTATTAGTAACTAGCTACTTTCGCGCGGTTTCACCCGCTCTACTCGGCTGCTATCATAGCGTGATGTTTTATAGATTTTAGTCTTTCTCGATAATTGCACCTATCTGACACAAAAATAATTATTCAAATCGGTATAGTAGTTCTGAAGATAGTAGGCTTGTCAAATAAACAAACTCTTCAGCTTTATATAGCAGAATAAATTTGCACAAAATTGCCTTAGAGTATATCAAGTTAAAAAAATTTAAAATTCATAGTACAACCTTATTTCCAAAATATACTAATGTACACAGCGTTGACCTTTTTCAAATTTCAACAATTACGCAATTTAGTAATAAGTATAAGCTTGATTAGAAATTAGGAAAAGCAATACGAAACGTCTACAAATAATTGATCTTTCATTTATTTCGTTTTCGTTACACAATTATTCCGTTTTGTTCCGCAGATTGATTTAAAGAGCCTTTAATGCCATAAATTAATAGCGTTGAGTGGTTTTTCAAATTGGAAAAGGTCTTAACATTGATTGGTTCCGACTGTCTTTCTTGTGTACCTTAGGTTAATTGAAATAAATAATTGATTTCTGCAGATTGCGTAAAGAAATTAATTTTTGTCGTCATCTACTCGTGTATATAGAAATAACATAACTTCAAGCTTTTTAATTACCTAAAATATCAACAGAACTTATACAATCCGAAATCTTCATTTCACCAGTTATCTAATGACTTTCTAGTAACAACATGTGAACCGACTGATATTTTTGAAAAGAGTAATGAATGGAGTTTCTTTTTCGTTCTTCTCCATTCGAAAGTACACTTTGGTACGAGCACCTAGCTCCACTGACGGACAGACTGACAGACTATATTGTTTATATCTTTCTTTGTTGATGTTTGAAAACTATGTAAGTATATGGATTAATTGGAATAAATGATTACTTACTTAACTTGACTTTCACTATATCAATACGAAAAACAGAAAAACCTCACTTTGCCCTACCCGATAATCTAACCTAAGAAACTTGCAATCACTCCACCAAAATACGATAAAAAAGTAATCAACCCATAAATCGTCGATAAAACGCTTTTAATCAGTAAAAGAGACATCCATTGGTCTGGAATACTGGGCGAGATAAGGGTTTAACACAAAAACCTAGGAAAAGGTTCAATTAGAGACCTCACACAGTTGCGGTCACTTGAAATGGGTACTAACGGGCCTTAACCGATATATGAGGACATTTATATCTGAGAACCACGAAATAAATAGGAATCAAATATTGCGTTTTATTGCTTAACACCACACACAACACATTTTATGTGTATTAGGTGTTACGTCATGCGTGCTATATAATAGGCGAAAAGAGAAAAAAATATATATTAAAAAGTTTTTATAAATTATAACACAAGAATTTGATACATAAAGACTAATCGTAACATAACATAATAACATTCGACGTTTACCGCATTCGACGCTCTGATTGGTTGGTTCAAAGGGAGCCGGCCAATTAAACGTTTCGATCTCATTAAACGTAAAACAAACTCGTAATAAGGCCTCTGGTTCATCTCTCGTCCTCTAAACACAGTTAGAACATACACGCAGTTACATATGTAGTATTTATAGAAAATATTAAAGAAAAAGTACAATAACATATACGTCATCTCGGTCTTTTGTATACAATACACAAACATACAAACACAACAAAGAAATCCCTGGTTACTCAAACAAGTAATGAGTACTCAAAAAGCCGTTCATTTTCCTTAGTTACAAGTTAACTATTTCCTCAAATAAAATTACCTACATTCGTCTCTGCTTGTGTTCCCAGCAAACTAGATTGGTTGATCTTGCGGAAACAAGATCAAAGCGCACTATTGACCAGGGCATATAACAGTAAAACACAGAAGGCATAACCAATACTTTTATTACAAAACGAAATAAATGTAGTGAATTTTTGTTATAGGAAAAAAAGTTTAGTAGATACTTATTTTTTACGTTCTATGGTTGTTTATTGCTTGAGCAAATATGAGAAAAATAACTCTTACATTGTACACATGAAATTAAATGATAAACCACAGTTATATGAGTTTAATTTTATCCCAGAGCGCTGCTTCGTGGTCTCTAATAAATGTGTAGTCTCTTAGGACACCCATGACAAGAGTAGGCGTTGAAATTAATGTACTCCAAACTGTCGTCACCTTAGGTATTTAAATGTGTATAAAAATAGCCCAACGGCATAACAAAAGCTGTAAAAACATAACACTAGTTAAAAGTGTGGAGTGCCTATGCATCGGCATAAAGACCAGTTCGACCGGAGTGATACCACTGTCTTACAGAAAACCGACATGAAACAAAGCTTGCGTTGTGTTTCGTTGTGTAAGTGAGGTTATTGAAGGCCCAATTATCCCCCTACCCTTAAATTCCTAACCCCCAAAAGGGCGGCAACGCACTTGTAACTCCTCTGGTAAATCGGTTTTCCATGGGCGGCAGCGATTGCTTATCATCAGGTGATTCGTATAGATACTTATTTAGCGGCAAATATAATAAAAAAGTAAAACTTCTGCATCTATTCTATTCAATGTGGGAACTCTTGAGGTAATCCTATGGCTCAGTCCAGCCGTATTGTCTTTGCGATAAATTTACTGAAGCTCACCATTCCAGACCACAAATGTATTTGGTTCCACTTCAGCTCTGAAGGGTTAGGTTAAGTGGCTTCGACCTACATTCAGATTATCGGACTCAATTTGTTTCCTTCAAACGTTGGAATCATCTGAGCCTTTAAATAAAAGTGAACATCTTTTATTGAGTGGTAATAAATACGTCATATTAACTGTTATGTACGTTCCTATTCAGAATGACATAAATAGTAGAATATGAAAACGAATAAATGGGATTGATATTGTATTGATGTATGACGAATTAAGTAAAAGCTTATGTCAATTCCATAAATTGACATTTCTGTTCCATTCATGCCTTTTATCTAGCAGGACTGGAATGACCCTAATCGGGATCAGACACAGGAATCAAACATAACTGAATGGATATAATACCATATAATACCCCTATTTAGGGACCCTATGTACGATATCAATCATGAGCCATCCCTGAACTTAGGGCCTGTTTCACAATGTCTGGATAGCCACTATGTCCCAAATAGATTTGAATTAAGAACGCTATTTGTATGAACTATCTGTCATATTTAAGTTTATCAAGTAATTATATGGAGTTGGTAAAACGGGCGCTTAAAATAGCTCCTTTAAATAAACACACTAGTACATCTATACTTGTTTGATTGTTTGTTTGAAAGCGCTAATCTCCGGAACTACTGCTCCGAATTGAATAATTCTTTTTGTGTTGGATAGTGTATTTATAGAGGAAGGCTATAGGCCATAAATTATCACGCTATGACCAATAGGAGCCGAGCAGAGCGGGTGAAACCGCGCGGAAGTAGCTAATATAAAAATAAAATACTATTTCACTTTTAGTACTTAAGTCCTGACAAAAATTCGACACTTTATTTTAACACTTAATAAAAAATAACATTGGTGTGGGTGTCGTCTAAATAATAGCGTGACACAGCCTAAGTAACTACAGAGTACTAAACCAGGAGTATGTCCACCTGCGGCCCCCGTTATATTTTAGGCTATAACAATTTCAAAGTTACAAACTGTGAAGTAATAACTTTGTGTTACAACCGTTGTGTAGGAATAAAAATAGAACGGATAAACTATTTTTTTTAAAACGGTTCCATTTAAAACATCCTGTTGCTATTTAAAAAAAGACTGACTAACATTAAAGCAGATTCAATGTGAATAAATGTATTAAATGGGGTTTACAAATTAATGGGCAAGTATTAGGTACCGTACTAAATTTCTTTTCGCTTTTTCGAAAATTTTCAATAGTAGTACGGACTCTAGAATTGTGCTCATTATATGGCAATAAACTCACCCCTATTACATGGAACTTATAACACAAATGGTGAAAAGTGCCACTATTTGCCGTAATGTGGCCCTCTGCCTTTGCCGCGTGACAATACAAATTATGAAATTGTGCCCGAATTACCTATTGAAGTAATAAATAACCTTTATGTTAAATTACCTAATAAAGAAGCTCTATCGTTGAATTAGTGTTAAATATCATACAAAACGAATAATGTACCTACACCAACAACAAAACAAAAAGCCCAACACCGCACAAACTTCCAAAATACACATTCTTACTCATAATTTAAATGAAAAGCCAGTTCGACGGCTGTCGGTGTGAGAGTACGTAATATATTAAGCATTGCGGTTTCTATTAGGACGAAACTCGCACGTACTGCACAAGTTATGAATATATTTTCTACCTGCTAGTCAAAGGTAAATTGTACACCTCATTACTTCGAAACACCTCCGCCTTGTTAGGCTGGAAATTCTTTGGCTCATGAATAGGCTGTTTCTTTTTCATAAACCTCGCTACTAGTTTGGTGCTTGAAAATATGCGACGTGTGAAGTGTGTTTTCTTTACAAATATATACATGCAATTGACCGAGTTTCTTTATTCTATATTTTAATTAAATTTTGCTCATGACACATTCATTAACGTTTGAAGGTGATATTTTAAACTAATTGTAAAAAAAAAGTTTTAAAATATCATCGTTATTATAAAGGATGATTGGCGTTTTTGAAACTAAGATCAAATATTTAAAATATTATATGGAGATGCGATCATTTGTCACATTGAGACGTGTTGTTTTAAGTTAATATAAAGCCCTAGAATAATCTATTTTAAGCTGGATTCACGATTATTTTAAAGTGTTTTGCTTAGATAACGGACTATAATTACAAGTGATGACATTTATAAAGTAATCCACGTTTATTAGTATTTAAAGAAGGCTTTCACAATCTGCATCAGTAGGCTGCGCGACGTCGTCTGCGCTCACTGCTTATGATGAAGAGTCCCTCTGTGACTCGAAACTAGTAGAGCTTTTCTCCATTAATTTACGTTAGTAAACTGTGATTTTTAGTTAACGCCATCAAAACTTAATTTTGGCTTAAGTTGACCAAATCAATGGATGTTGGAAATATGTGACCAAAAGCAAATTAAACGCCCACAAACCCACATAAGATCATTATTTAAGACAAGAATAAAGTAGATACACATAATTGTAATGCAAAATTACTGTGCAGTTGCTTAGAAAACAGTATGGAAATATAGTTTTAATATTCGATATCGAAACCTCACAATTCATTTGAACTCACGAATAATACAAGTGGCGTCTTCCTTTGCACGCTCGACGCGTAAAACAACGCCGATCTTTATTTGAAACGAACTGCGGGACTCTCGTTATCGTGAAGCGTTCCTCCCTTTATAGCCGGGTAATACCGGAGCCGGGAAATCTTATCCGGGCTTGAGGTCTGTCAAGTGTCGAAGGGAATTTATACCCGGATGTAATTGCGATTTAAATGCTCTGCGTCTTATGGTGTTTCAGAAGGTCCATAAGATCTTTTGGTGCTTAGCAGAAGATTGAGTAACGATTTGGGGAGATTTTCGCTGAGTACACGTTGGTAGGAAACCCATAAAAATGGTTTGAAGATACCTAAGTAAGGAAGTCACTAAATGTGATAGTAAAACGTTTGGGCTAATCAATGTTATATCCGTTTATCTATCCAAAATGGTTTTCCAATAATTTACCTAATGTAATATTTATTATACATAGCCTAGTTTAATCGATATTTTGTTGGGACCTATAGTAAAGGTTTGTTTTAGTTAACGACATTTAAATATGTAATTATTGAATGTCTCATTAATTATAAAAGAACAAAAGGTATATTGCTATCAACAGTAATATTAGTATTTACCACCTATAATCATTTCGTCACATAAATAAAATATTTCTCATAACATATTTCAAATTTATTTCTACATTTTCATCATTACTCAGCACGAATTCTTTGCTTAAGACGCTTAGGTACTATCTGGAGCTGCGGTCTACCTAGCGGGTATACCCGGGCTCCAGCTCGAAAATTAAGACTAGGAACGGAATGGTTTTTAGTCAGTAAGAGTCTGACACTCTCTCTCGCCTCGCCCAAGGCGGGAGAAGAAATTGGATAATTTTCCCCACTTAAAAAAAATATAGACTCTTAGGTACGACTGTTAAGTCGTACTCAGACTCAATTAATGGTTACTTAACCCAGTCCTTAGCATTTAATTTCGGAACAAATTCGTTACTAGGGAATAGTTTAAGTAATCATCAACTGTCACTAAGTACGGCAGTAAGTATAAAAATCCCAACTAAGACACATTCATTCGAAAATAAGTACGGTACTATCTATTTTAGTATTCAAAGCATTAACACAGTCGGCATCTTAATAAGAGTTCTACCAATTCCTGATAACTTCAAACTTTACATTATATTAAGGAGGAAAAATATATTCCCTTTATACTATGAACTGGATCAATGACTATGTTCTATAGAATGGATTTCAATCGTACCTTCGTTCAGTCGCACCTGACGCGCCAATTTCCACCGTAGTTATTATAGTCTTAGAATATGCTACTATTTATAGAAATGTTATCTGTTTGAACAAGATTATGTTGCCAAGTATAACTTTGTTAATTACTGGATATGAGTTCATAGACTGAAAGTCTCTTATGTCTATTTAGAGACTGTGAGAGTAGGTCTACAAGTAAATACTGGTATACATTTTTTTTATGAAATAGGAGGCAAACGAGGGTTTTTTTTTGAGGGGGGAAAATCATCCAATGACTTCTCCGGCCTTGGGCGAGGCGAGAGGGAGTGTCAGACTCTTACTGACTAAAAACCACCCCGTTCCTTCTCCTGCTTTTCGAGCCGGAGCCCCGGTAAACCCGCTAGGTAGTCCGCAGCACGCAAACGAGGGTACGGATCACCTGATTGTAAGCAATCAGCACCGTCCAAGGACACCCGGAATACTAGAGGAGTCACTGATGCGTTGTCGGCCTTTTAAAAAGGAATATGCTCTTTTCTTGAATGTTTACAATTTGCCCTAAATGCTCTTCGAGTTATAATCTTGGTAGTACAGACCATTTGCGCTCCTGTGCCAAAGATTTGCTCGTCTAAAATAGAACTGTGCGTCTATAATAATAAACCACGTAGGATATTAAGATAAAACGAATTAACTACCGAGTATCTAAGTGACGCATGATGTTAACAAATAAAATAAAATACAAACTAAAACTTGGTAGAGTAAAATATTCTAAATTTATTTTCAGACTACACACAGTTTGAGCGTGAAACTCAGCACTTGATGCTTCAGAATCGTATATAGGGACCATTAGACCAAAGAGTCGGGTAGACAAGCAGAAAAAAAATAGGAAAAGGGTTTCTATTTTTACAAAGGGCCTTTAACCGTGGCAGGCGTGTTGAATTTTCAACAGGTCGCGTTAGTGATGAACCCCGGGACAAAGGGTTGTTCCACAAGTCCCGTGGGATCCGCCATATGGTCATATGTTCTTATTGTCATACATATCGTATGCTTGGAACATTACATTGTTGGTCACTATAGTCAGAAATGAAGGTGTTAACTTAGACGATGCGACAAATATTTTTTTTATGTTACAAGCCGGTATTGGGGCATACGTATCACCTGATGGTAAGCAATCGCCGCAGCCCATGCGTTACAAGTGCGTTGCCTTTTGGGGGTTAGGAATTTAAGAATTGTTGGGGAATCGGGGTTTGGGAAGATTGGGAAAGGGGTAAATTGGGCCTCCGGTAACCTCACTCACACAACGAAACACAACGCAATCGATCAGGTGATCCATCTGCTCATTTACCGGCCTTTTACATAAAAAAATAGAGCCATAGAAAAACAGAGCATATATCGATTCTAGACTTACCTCGATTAGACATATTATACTTAAATTAAACTATTTAAGTAAAGTTATGAATGTTTTTATTTTAACCTTAAATCTGGTTATAAAGTGTACGGGACCAAGGTCGTCGATACCTGCGGACGATAGAGGTTCGAGCGACGAATTCCCATGGCGATGGCGTGGCGCGTGTCGACCCGAATCGGGCCGACGGTATCTCATCGTAATATGCATAATATATTATGTTTGTATGGATGTATAGACTTAATCAAAATCCTTGCTACATTATAAGCATGTGTTTGTTGCAATACTAGACTTTAAAAAGAGTACGTTTAAAACTGATATATTTCATAGGCACATGTTTTGTAGTTTTATGCCTTTCTTAACTTATCATGTTTGTCTTTGTATGAGTGAAAAATTACCTCCCTTTCTAATCTTCTCAATCCCCGATTCCCCATCAGCCCATAAATTCCTAAGCCCTAAAAGACAACACATTTGTAACGCGTCTGGTGTTTCGGGTGTCCATAGGCGATGATGATTGCTTACCATCAGGTGATCCGTTTACTCATTTAATGCAGTTAATTATGATATAACGGCTTATATCATAATAAAAAAAACTTAATTAACGTTTCGAAACAAAATATGAAAACAAAAAAAAACAAGATACCACTTCTAAAACTAACTACAGGAGGTTTCCGCCCTTACTTGCACCGACAGGTTGAACAAAAAGTTAATATTATTACGGCACTCAGCGAACTGAACAGTTTTAAAAGAAAATCTTTCTTTTTATTCAAACAATACAACGTACCAAATTCACGGCATAACTTACCTAACGTACTCGTAACTCCACAGAACCAGACGCGAGTTAGTTTAAATAACAAAACTTTGACTAAGGATAACACCTGATTCTGCATAAATTATTCCATGATTTGCAAGTCGAATTACAGGAAGGCTTGACCCCTCGAACCATAGATTATACTAAGATGGTACTTTACCTTCTATTTACATAGCCGTTGCAAAGGATTTCTGGAAACATCTTGAGAAGTAGGGTCGGCACTCGGATGCAGAAAGTAGGTTTGTAGGAGAATACTCCAAATTTGAGCAATGTTATACAAATATTTACATTTTTTCTTCAGTTTTTGCTACAAAAACAATTTAAAGTTCCCTAGTTTAATAAAAAATAAATAATTTATACTATTTAACTAGCAAAAACCTTTCTTGTTTCTTTCACCAACCACCTCTAAATCATGGTTTAACTAAAAATTATTTAGCGTAACGTAGCACCTAAACTAACCCCTTACTTGTACTGTTACGTGACTTATAGACTTACAGATTGCTGAAAAGCAAAATCTTGGCTTAAAATTTAAGAGATGTAGGTGGAAAGGAACATTATGGTCGTTAGTGAAATCAAATATGTACGTGATTCTGAATACAATATCCGGAGTCGAGCAGAGTGTTATTAGGTATAAAAGTGTGTATTTTACTTCATTGTACATTTCAACGAAATTTATCACAATTGCCAAAACTACTTTAGCAGCGTACATAGTACCAAAAGAGTAACAACCCTGAAAGCTTAGCAACACTTTAAAAAAACAACTTTAATCCCGTAGCACACGGGCACCTGTGTAGTTGTATAAAGAATAAAGGAACAGTAAAACTATCACAAAATAGAAAAAGTGTTGAGGGATTTGAAACACGTCGCCGGCGCCGTGTGGAGATATAGCCGCGCTAAGTAGGCGGAGCACGGCATTGTTCGCACGATGTGAAATCTACCTTCCGTTAGAAATCAGGAGGTGTGGGCTCAGTGATCGCGGGTGTAGTTTAGGGTATACTCCGAATTATAAAATTAGTCTTAAAAAGAGTAACCGCTCTAGCTTTTGGTTTAGGATTGAAAAAGTTATTTAGTTAGTAAATACTCTAGGTATTAACTAGTATGAAATCGCTATATATGGAAATTCTACAACTTCTTTATATTCCCTGAAATGAGGCATTAACTAATATAGTAATGGTTATTAATGGTTTCTTAGATTTGCCAAAATAATTGATATCTAAACAACTGTCCGAGAATTAAGCGCCATGGGAGACATCGGTGACGAGTCTTAGAGGAGGAATTGCCTTAAACAGATTTTTGTTGGCAGTCAAAGTCGTAAGTGATTCTTTTAACTAATAAACCATTTAAAATAACTAGTTATACAACTTTCAACCTAATTGCTATGCATGATAAAACCATCCGCTATAAGTGACACCACACCTTTACCTACCCTAGCGAGGTTACAACGTAATCTGTTCGCAACCCGTCCATCGATAAAGGCTAGTTGATTTACGTGCGAGGGTCTGAGGGACGTGTTCCCTCGGGAGGACTCCGGACCTCCAGCGTTTGGTACACAATGCAATTATGTGTGAAATTACATGGCGTTTTTATGGCAAACAAACTCGAACCTTTCGACTTGAAATACGTCACATGTCATGTAGTTTCCACAGGTTCTTGTTTAAATTTTATGACTTAGTTTCTTATTACGTGTGTTTGAACTACAAATGCTATCACGTGGAAGAGCCATGCTTCGGTACGAATGAGCCGTTTCGACTGGAGTAATACAACGGTCTTACAGAAAACTGGCGTGAAATAACGCTGGCACCTTGTGAATAAAGTTAGTAAACAATTGGGGAAGACCTACGTTCGTTCGAAGCAGACGTTTTGTGACTGATATAATGGCTGATGAATAAATCTATTCCCATAGACCAGAAATTCCTTGAAACTAAATACATATTTTGTAATACGTGATTTATGGTGGCCCATCTCACAAGGTTTACAATTTCACATACAGGCTTATAGTTTGAAGGTATCGCCCGTTCTACAGAGGAACATAATACCAGTGTGCACGTATAAGGTATCTTTGTTAGCAGAACTTCGGTTCAAGCGTGAACGGTTCAAGTTCTTCAACTATTAACTTTAATAGCGGTAAGATAGCGGCGTAAACTTCCATATTTCTTGTTTATATACTTTGATAGAGTATGTATTAGTAGTTATATGTTGATCTATGTCTTATTTGTAAGTGTAAAGGTATTTTATAGTTAAACTAGCGACCCGCCCCAGCTTCGCATGCGATGGTGATATATATATTATGCATGTATTGTACATATGAACTCCTCTCTTGAATCACTCTATCTATTAAAAAACCGCATCAAAATCCGTTGCGTTGTCTTAAATATTTAAGTATACAAAGGGACATAGAGACAGAGAAAGCTACTTTGTTTTATATTATGTACCGTAGTGATGATTGGAAGATATTAAGTTTTATCAATGGTTCACAAGGATGAAGAACGTAATTAACTATGAATGAGTGGTCGCAAGTCTACCTGCCGACTTAGGAGTCTTAAGGTCGCAATTTAGTCGATCATAGGGTTATATTTTGTTGCTTCGAAATTACAAAATATAAATTTTAAAATATTTAAAATTCAATCTGTAACTTAACCCCATCCCATGTTACAATTTCTGAAATGGTTACTAATGCAAATTTAATACACATTTCGTGTTAAAACCCCTCGCCTATCTTACGTTACCTCAATATTAAAGTGAACATTAGTTTCGTCGAACTGCGAGTACATACGAAACTAGATTGCGGTCGCAAGCCGAGTTGTGTTAGTTCTTAGTAAATATACGAACATCAACTGTTGCTATGACTCTCACTCCATGTAAGTTTGTGTTTTGATTTTCAGTAGCATAAGCAGAAACTTCACTTTAATAACATTTTAAACCAAACTTGTATTTCCTTCATACGTCATCACTAAACTAATAGTACAGTGAACTGTGGTTTCTTTAAAAACAAACATTTTCGTTTTTAACCACAAAAAAATCAAATAAGACAAAATCGACACCAGCAATTTACACTACGCTAACTCGAAAAAGCGTACTTTACAGTAGAGGCGTTTAAAGGGAAAAACGTGATAACTTTTACATTAATTAAAATACTTTTTTGAAATTTGGTGTGCTTAATATTTAATATATTCATTGTAATATCTCATATTTATATTTTCTTAATTATTTCTATTTTTTGATTTAGCGCAAGTTAGCCGTATATAAACGTAATTCATCAAAAAAATGTTACATCTTATACACGTCTAACTAATGCTAGCGTAGTGTAGTACGGGAGGTCGTAGTGCATGATCAATCATCTGATGCATATTTCAATATTTTTATAAAGAACATGTACTTACTTACAAAAAGAATAGTCAACGTATCATTAATAAACTTGTGGCGACACTCTGACAAGTGACAGATGACAGTAGTCGCACATAGACTATCGACGAGCAAATCAACGGATGACGTCACAAATATCCTGCATCGCACATACGAAGTTTACATGCGAATTAACACGGATAGAAAATTCCAACGAACAACAGTCGGGCAGAAAGCCCGCCAGGCTGATCACCTCGCCTGGTCGGAGGATCCTCCTTTTCTTAGGGAACTTTACTCTCTGTTTCCTAAAAGTGGTGACCCCCGCCGTGATTGAAACCAACCTTCACGGAGCAGATCAGCACCGATATCCTCGTCGCCATCTCCCTCACTCCTTACTTCTCCGCTGAGCGGTAATCAAGTCGCAGCCAACCAGCATCCTCAGCCTCATCAGGGACCACCACACGCTACATCGAGGATATGCAGCCTGGTTCTTCTCTACGGCCTCATCAGCGTCTAGGCACAGCACTCTGCACACGGTCTGAGGACGTCTTCCTCCCGTCAACGCAGACGCCAGCCACTACGCACCTACCCTCGCAGCATCAATTCCCCGACTCACCGTGGGACACTGCGAGCTTCACTACTCCGACTCACTGGAGTATCACCCTGCACCGCGCACCCGACTCACTGGGCATTTAGCGGCACAGTTCCGACTCACTGGAACTAGGGAATTTCTACACTGGCTCTGGCACCGCTCATCTCAAGCATCGACAGCCGTCTCAACAGGATCGACCTCCGGTCTTGGGGGGGAGTGATGTGGCGACACTCTGACAAGTGACAGATGACAGTAGTCGCACATAGACTATCGACGAGCAAATCAACGGATGACGTCACAAATATCCTGCATCGCACATACGAAGTTTACATGCGAATTAACACGGATAGAAAATCCCAACGAACAACAGTAGGGTAGAAAGTCCGCCAGGCATGATCACTGGTGGGAGGATTCTCCTTTTCTTAGGGAACTTTACTCTCTGTTTCCTAAAAACTAATTAATACGTTAACACATAAGTATTTACTATGTAAAAGTCGCTAAGTCGTTCATTTTACAAACGAACAAGTATACACACGCACTAAACTACGCTAACTATGAGTTAGCGCAGTGTTGCACAGATTTTGACCAAAGTGATACCCGCGCACACTCCGCTAATAATAGTTGGCGTAATATAAATCGAGTGATTTCAAAAAGTACCTTTACTTAGCGTTTTATAAGATTTGTAACTTTCTTATTTTTGCATATTTCTTCTCAATTTTTTTATGACGTATGTAAAAACACATTTTAAGCAACTTGGCGTAAAAAAACGTTTTTACCAAATTTCGAGTTAGCGTAGTATAAATTGCTGGTGTCGAAATATTTGGTAGACTACACACTATGCTACGCCGTAGCAAAACCGTACTACGGCGTAGCAAGTTCGTAGCTTACTCTTTGATCGCCAAAAATATTTACTCAATCCCAATCTCTATTTAACTTACTTCAATATCGTCTACGAGACGTCTAACAAAAGATTAATAAAGAAGATATTTCTATCCGAAAAACGATAAAAAGAAATCCATTAGAATTTCAAAAGGACGGTTCTCACACCTTATCTACGAAGGCGTGAAAAGGTACCTAGGACATTTAGCTGACCTTTTAAAAGTCCTAACTTTTTCTTTTGACTTCACGGCGACTGTAGCCGCAATTTGCGGATACCTTTGTCACCTGTAAGGGACAACTTTCGCTTTGAACGAGAGAATTTATCAGAACTTCTGAACAACATTCTTTTAGAATTTAACGAATCACCGTTTTGTCCTTTTATGTGAAGTTTTTCTTACAACTCACTTATTTCATTGTCAGCTGTTTTGTAACAATGGTTTGTAATTTATTAGTTAATTACATTATAGCGAATGTCTAGAAATAAAAAGGAAGACATTCGTCTTACTGTCACAATCACGCCCACTGTGTTCAGAGAACAAAACTTTGTACAATAAGTTATTTACGTATCGTAGATAAAAATAAACTAATCATTTTCTTAGAAACTAGTTCATTGCCCGCTACATTTTTTGTCAGTCACCACCACCTCCTTACAACCTTAAATCCAGAATCAAGACACGTGTATCGTTAGATAATTCCTTGAAAACTATTCCCAGTAAACTGGAAAGATCTAGAAAAACGTGCAACCTTCATAAAAGGCATTTACGCAACGCGGTACCTGTCCTATCATGTTTATTATCCGACGGAGCCTCCCAGCCACTGCTTTGATATTAACCGTCCGACTTTGATGTTTGTTTGTTGAAATAAAATACCTTCGGCTTACAGCCAGACGCTAATATAACGCCTGATCGAGATTGCTTTCAACCTCCAAGTTTTTCAGTAAATCTATTAAACATATACGTAGATAGACGTTGAGGTTTATTTAAGTTACTCAACTGAAAATATAGATAAAATGCCAATAGCTACGATGTCATGTGAATTTATATTCTCACATAAACATTATGATTTTCCTTGAAGAAGTATACTGAGAATATATGAGGAGGAAATGTTGGTAATATTACCTTCCAATAGTTATCTTAGTGGGAAGTGCAATGGGGTAAAAGTGATAGATACGTCTACCTATTTCCTTAACGGGTATAGGAGTGAAATAAGACCAAAATCCTTCTACACATTTGTAAATGATAAAATAACTAAACACTAAAATATTTTACAATCTTACAAACTGTTCATTCTTACACGCGCACTTCATTTTCGTTAAAAGCAAGTTATATTCATAATGTCTGACTGCGAACATTAGCATACAAATGAATCGGTTCAAATAAATGTTCTTGCCAGCCGCGCTGCTTCCCACGAGGAAAGAAAGCGGGAAGAAGGAAGGGGACTTTAAACAAACAAATTATCTGAAGAATTGTGCATAAAGATGGGGGTCGTAGGTGTGTCAGTGGGTTGGCTTGATTGACTTGAATTATGTGGGAGGTAAGGAAAATTAGAACTGAACCTGATAAGAACGTTGATATAGTTCACTTTTGTACTACAGGGTAAGCAGAGGTTGTGTTCTAGATTTCTATGTTTAAAAAAACGAACCAAATGAGTCGAAATTACGAAACAATGCTAGGTATTTTAGACTTTCTAGACTCAACTTCAAACACAACATAATTACCAACAAAACAATCGAAGCTATGAAAATGTCAGCCGCTTGAATGAAACTAATCACAAACTGACATACACAAACATGACTCAACAGTTAGGTTCACGTTCTTACTACAAGTACTTAGTTTAACAATAAGGTCAGAAACTCTCAGAAACTCGACTTAATACAGAAAACCCTCAACGAGATATACCGTCACAGTACAGAGCATTTAATTAGCGAACTTCGAGCCAAACAGTTTGCTGTGTTACTCCCCCCGCTACTTGTGCTATAGAGCGGCGCACGTTCATTGGCTGACCTCCTCTATCTCTTAATTACCACGTTTCATTGGACTTTATTGGGTTGATCGATGATACTAAGGAGGGTTCTGCTGTTGTTTAAAATCAATCAATTAATTAGTATATTGAAGTTGTTGGATTGAGATGTTTTAAAGTTATAGTTTACTCTAGCTAGAGCTAGTTAAAGGGGTTGCTGTAGTAGTATTTCAATGTGGATATCGAGTATAATCCAAAACGTTTATTTTTCTTTTTAAGAGAGAGAGAGAGAGAGAGCCATGGTTCGGCTTGGGTTTCGTTGTGTGAATGAGGTTACTGGAGGCCCAATTATACCCCTTCCTATTCTCCGATTCCCCAACAACAACTGTTAAATTCCTAACCCCCAAAAGGCCAGCAATGCTCTGGCAATTGGTCTCTGATGTGTCGGCGGCGGTGATTGCTTACCATCAGGTGATCCGTCGGGTTCATTTGCAGCTTACACCATAAAAAATTAAACCCCTAAAATAAAACGCTAATTTCTACATTTGTGCAAAACTTTTTTTTATATTTAAATACCATCTTTCTTAACAGCAAAAAAATTCAAAAAAACCTTGAACACATCCAAAAAGGAAAAAGAACCGCTCGTCATAAATTTTTAACATTAATTTTACATTTGAAGTACATTAAAGAAGTTTGTCTTTATTTAAGTTTAAACAGGGATTCGTTGAGTGTACAAACACGGGCGTTCGTTCACAAGTATTTGCAACTGTCTAATTCAATAAAGTAATTTCTGAGTTTAAATTGAAGCTTGTTAGAGACTCTTCAGCATCTGAAGCGAACTTAACTCCGAAATATATTTAGTCGGTTATTAAAAAGGATTTTCTTGTGATTCTACTCATATTTTACGGTCTCTGATTCTAAATGTATTTGGATTATAATACTTTAGTTGGTGGAAAATTTGTTTTGCTTTTATCTGGCTGGTAGTTTCTTAATTTTTTTTTTTTTTTTTATTTATTCATTTATTTCAGGCTTCATAGGCCCATATCAAATACTATAAACTAATACATTAAAATTTATAAATACTATACATACATTACAAACAATATTACAATAATTAGTTGTGCTTAATAACTAGGTCACACGAAGAGACGGCGTCGTGTGTCGCGCAGTGTCCGGTAGCCGACCTCGGAACCGTCGGTAGACTACCCCTCGCGGCCAAAACTCCTCCTTCATGAAGGTCGACAGATGTTCAGTCGGCACCCTGACCACAAAGGACTTGAAGTCCACTCTGTGTTGAGAGTGCAGCTGCTCGACCTTCAGATGAAGTTTTGCCTTGATCTTGATAAACTCCACAATCTCCTCCACCTTTGTGGAGTCATGCAGACGGGACACGTAGAGCAGCGTCGCTGGTACAGCAGGACGCAGCAGATGGTTATGTCCTGTCAATGCGGTACCGCACTGATTGCGGCAAGTAGGCTTCCTCTTCTTCCTTCTTTCGACTAAAGTGAAGCCTTCCTTGTGTGTTAAAAAAGATAGACTATTGTTTGGCTTTCTCCTCAATCTAATCTCTCGTTCTGTAGTCGTCTATTACCTTGAAATCGTCATGTTACAAATACATTGAAAAGAAACTACTGAGAATTTTGAACTTAAACATATTTCTCAGTAGTCAGTTTAAGATGAAATTAATGATCAAAAAGGATCATTTTATAAAACGATGTATTTTAGTTTGTTACCCTCAGAATGTGATATGCTACTAGAAATTTTGTCTAAATAGTGATACACAAATAAAAAGACTAAAGACCCCTTTCATGATATCTGAATAGCCAATGTTTTCTTTCTTTATTTAAAGACCCACACAAGGATTATCCCCTGTGTCGTGGGTGTGTTTGGAAACATACAAGAGAGAGTAAAATGCGCAGCTCGAGTATATATCGATAGTAGGGAGGCCATCGCACGCATCTTTCCACATAAAACATAGTTTAGCTGAGTGCGATTCTACTAGTGTTAAGCTACCAATGGTACACATTACCATTGGTACACATTGGTACCGTTGTTGGTACACATAGCTTTATAACTTAGAATATGATTAGTGGAAGCCAAACGCATCCACAGCAACGTAGCATAGCACATTTCTGTAATATCACCCCTGTACGAAGATGGTAAAACAGGCAGTAAATAATATTAATATTCGAAATCACACAAGATAAAAAGAGCTTTAGCGCTTAGCACTAGGGAGTAATTTTCCACAAATTAATTAGAAAATCTAGACTCAATTATTATATGAATTAAAACCTAAAATAACACTTTCTGTTCTATGTAAAGTAAACACGAACCGTCTGGCCAGTGTAATAAAACTTGAGAATATCAGCCCCCAGTAACTAGATCGAAGGATTTCATATAATTCTATTTGAGTTTGTGAATAATTTAATATTCTGAATAATTCCGATTACTGTTTTAAAAGGGGAGTGTTGGGATTATACTCGTACTCCTAGCACATTATTTTAAACCGTTATAATGCTATATTGTAATAGGATTATGACGAGTTTCCAGTGTCTCGCCTCCAGGTTACACGTCGGATCGCATAAGCTTATTAGTTTTACATAAATCATAGTTAGACTTATTGATTAAGTTATCGCTAATGCCACTACTGAGTGAGGGATCTCGGGCGCGAGTCCGGTATAATAAGTGAATTTTTCGATATAATATCACTTCTGATATTTTAAATTGGCAATAAATGTAATAAAAAAGGGGTGTATCTAAGATTTCCTCCAGTGATGATTCCACATATTTGTTTGTATGTTTGTTCGTCAATCACGCTGAAACTACTGAACAGATTTTGAAGAAATTTGGTATATAGGCAGGGTATGAGCTGACTTAGGTGATATGATACTGTTATCCCACGGAAACATGAGCGAAACCGCTGACAGAAGCTAGTATTAATTAATACATAGTACCCTTATCAAAACTTGGTTAATATTATTATGTTGCTGAATATAGACAGGCAAAATGTAATCTGTATTTTACAATAATAGTAATAACGAAGTAATTTGAGCTACTCATTAGTGCTGGCGCTTTAGTTTCAATCATTAAAGCCGTATAATAGAACATCGCCGTTATATACTTAAGATATTACTAAATTAAATTTAATTATTTATTACATTTTGAGTCAAGGTTTATTTTAACTGTTGGTTTCAGTGGACTTAGCTGCGACTCGCTGACGGATACACTGATAGACTATTATTTATTTCTATTTATAGTTTAATTGGAATAAATAATTATTGCCAATATTAACTTTGGTTTTATCGGTTAAATTTTTTCAAGGAACATATTTTGGTCTATAAATAAATTAAATATGTATATATTTAAATATTTTTCAAGTAAAGACATATTGTGTGACACTCAAATTATGTTCACTGTGGCACTTAAGTTCCGAAACGTATATGCATGGTTTCTCAAGTGGCATCACAAATAACAAAACGCTAAGCCTTTCTCATAAATATAAAACAACAAAATAACCATAAATTAACGTTACGGTACTTAAAAACTCACAAATTCATAAGAGTCTGACTGGTACAATATTAATTACAATTGGAACAATGGCTGAAGTCCTTAAGATTCAAAAGTCATTCGAGAGTATTGTTCAGGACGAGAAACCAAATTATTTCATAATAGAGACGTGGCGAAATTAAATAAGATAAAACGAGCCACAGGGGCCCCTCCAATTATATGATAACAGGGTTTTTTCCAAAGATTTCTTTATAGGCGTCGGCAAAATTATTAGGTCAATTTTTTTTGCTTTCTTAAGTTATAACGTAAATAATCTTGAGTAATACAGTAAAAATGGTTTTGTATGTGTGTCTTACTTTTACTTTTAATTGTTGGACGTTAAGTATAGTACCTATCTAGGTTTCATTTTAACTCAAATGCTCTGAAAATTCGGATGTGAGAGGCATCATTTCTAGTCAGTAGTTTCATGAAAGCGTCTCAATTTTTATAAATAAGACTACTATACCACCATCAGGAATTTTAGCCATTCCACAAATAAAACCAGTACACCGAAGTACAAGAACATCTTAAGTGAGAGAAAAAAGAAAAAAATCGTATCGTATTCACAAGTTTTCCTAACTTACAAACAGTTTTGTTCTAGTGATATGTAGAGATCTGTTCATCTCACGAACTAAGCTTGTTTCAAACACCGCCTTTAGGCTAGATAGGGGCTCGAGTAGACTGGATACGAATGCTGAGACGTAATGGTAGACGTACAACATATACCTACGTCTAAATGTAGAAGCGCAATGGTTCAGCACAAAAGAGACGGGAAGACCGGCGTGAAGCCACGGCCTCACAGAAAACCAACGTGAAACAACGCTTGTGTTGTATTTCGCCGTGTGAGTGAGGTTACTGGAGGCCCCATCCTCGTCCATCATCACCAATCCTCAAGCTTCTGACTCCCTGGTATTGTTGCGGGTGTCTACCTATTGCTTACCATCAAGTGATCCATCAACTTATTGTACCATAAAAACCCACTAATTTGTAATGTATAGAACTGTACGTCGACCCCATGCGGTGTGTCCTGTCTGATACAATGTCTACTCGAGCCTTAAATGTGCACCGACCCTAAATAATCCCTAACATCAAAAGTATTGACTATTGAACAAGTTTTACACAAAGCGTTAGTTCCCCTTATGTAAGTTTCATTCCTCTTGTAAATAGACTTGAACTAAATTATGTTTCGCTATTCTGTTCAAGTACCGTACCTTTTTTTTCGTGAATTTTCACGTAAGCGTCGAAACATGTATTGAACATACAAGTTTTTTTCGGTACTTAACTGACAAATAGGTTACATTACTCTTACCGCCGTACTCAGACGCGTTTAATGGTCACTTAACCCAGTCCTTAGCTTAGTTTTCGGAACAAAATCGTGACTAAGGAATAGTTTGAGTAATCATTCAATGTCTCTGAGTACGGTAGTAAAAGTTATGATTTTACTCTAATTGTTTTTATTCGACTTCGTAATTTAATCTGATAAAGATTTAATTTTACGCATTATTTACAACTTAAAAATACCTAAAAAGGAATAAAAACTAAAATAAAGAAAAAAAATTAATTAAACACCCAACATCAAACTCAAATCAAGTAAGAAATCATAACTTAATCTTCTTACAAATAAAAATATCAACTGGAAAGAATATCTTAGAAAAACTGTTCAACCTAACCCGCCTAATGAGATAAAGATATACTTAGCAACACTCTTCTAACAGCTTACGGTCTATAATCACGTGATAGGCCGCCCCAAGCTATCGACTGAACATCTAACACCCATCTGCCTTAATCTACGTCTATAAAACTGTAACGTGACTGATTTACTAACGCACAAACAATACGTAGGGTCGAGAAAACTCATGACTAAATTAATTCTCTGAACATCCGTAAAAGAATATATTCTAGACTAGCTACTTCCGCGCAGTTTCACCCGCTCTGCTTGGCTCCTAATGGTCATAGCGTGATGTTTTATAGCCTATAGCCTTCCTCGATAAATGCACTATTCAACACAAAAAGAATTATTCAAATCGGACCAGTAGTTCCGGAGATTAGCGCGTTCAAACAAACAAACCAACTCTTCAGCTTTATAATATCACAAGTATAGATTTCACTTCAAAACAATATGTGTGTGTGACAGAGACGAAGGTATATCTATCCGAAACGAGCAGATTATCTCTTTCTAAAGCACGATGTATGCTAAAAACTGTAGCAACAATTGTTTTGAATCCCGGCCCCCAAGGCCCGGGTTTCACGAGTGACCGCTTCCTGACCGATGTCTCGAAGAGATTTAGAGCCTGTCCACTTTGCATAAAGAATCCCCTATTCAGATTGCTGAGTGAATCCAATAATAGGGTTAACCCAACTGGGCTTTACTATTCAAAATCGATTTTCTACTTAAATATGGTGACTATCACAAACACGAGTAGCTAACCTGCCAAAGTCACCTCTAAAGCTATTACTTTTATATTTCAATTTCTTTTCTATGTGCTATTAAAACAAATTGCTCGAACAAACCTGTCCATAACAACAATTTCGCCGCACAATATCCAATAAGCGACAACATTTTATTAGCGGGACATAACAAGACAATAGATACGTCAACACGTCTACCACCGAGGGACTTAACGGCACAAATTAATGACGGAAAACCGTAATTAACAAGAAAATAAATCAAATAGCCGGTACATGACCCTCCTCCGACAATACCTTTGGATCGATCGATACGCAATTTGGGGCTAAAATCATTTAGTGGAGACCCCATGGGAAGGACACTCGCTCAGCGGCCCGTGATATGGAAAATAAACAACCCCTCGACGGTTCTGCGAAAGGAAAATATGCTGGGAGTGTGTAGTCAATTGTTTCTTACTTATTCACCGGCCTGACGGATGATTCTGCTCTTTTGAGTACGTGGAAAGGTAAATGGATAGCTGTGTTAATAATATGTAACAAATAAGTTTCTTAAACTATTAATACGACATGACATATTCAATATATAAAGGATAAAATACAAGAATTTCTGTCTAATTTTTTGGTCACAAAAACAATCCCCACGTACGCGTATTAAAAGGGCATCAAGTTCTGACGTTGATAACCTTAGCCTCAGTTGGAATTGTACTTAGTTGATCCCCATTGAACAATAAATCTCGGTTAGCGACCACAAGCAGTTGTTTTACGACCGTTTATCAACAGTTGTACCTAATGGCTCCAATATACGTACAATAATGTTGTTTCAAATGCCAAAACAAGGGCTTAAATTTTATTTCCATTCAAGGAGATTTATAGAAAATTAGACCTGTTTTCCCCTAAAGAGGAAGGTAGAATTACTTCCATTTTCTATCTGTGATATTATTAATCCATATGTATGTAGGTTTAACTCTTTACTCCGAAATTCCAAATTAAAAAACCCCAATATATTGCCTAAATTGTCTAACCGACAAGCTCAAAATTTCACTCACTTAATTGCGATTAATGTTCTACATAAATACTTTTACTTTTAAAAAGGTGGTTAATGTTGATCAAGTAACTCAGCAGACACAATTACTCACTAACAAGGACATTGATAAGGGAAAACATTTCATTTATCAAAAGTCTCTCGAAACCTAATTTCGTGTCGTATTTTGACGTAACAGTTTCGGCCTCGGCTTACTCTATTACATTTCGTACAATGAACTGAAAACAAACTTTAGTACACACTTCATTATTATTTGTTTGAGAAAATAATATTTGTTATTTATGATTGAATGTTGTTTCTAATCTTGAGGTTTTTGATATAAAAATCAATTGGGATTTATAAACAAAGTTTTGTACAGAATGATTTATTGGCCTAGCTTTTGTTACTAGGTACATTTTCTATTGAAATTTACATAACAAGATAACATAATTTGCTACTTTTTTACAATTAATATTAACTATGCAGAGCTACTTACTAGTATTACACACAATTCAATCAAATACAGTTCTCAAGTTATGGTTTCGGTCTCAGCACAGTTTCGGCCTAAGGGAAATTCTAACAACCCTACTCTAGATAAATTAGGTTGGTAGACGGCGTGGCATGGCTAACCCCTGTTGTCTCAATGTAGACAAGGGTCACATTATTGCAAGGCACTGAATACCAGCCTCACATATAGACATGTTCAAATGGAGCACTCAACTTGATACATGTTTAGGTTTAATACAAATGAAACTGTATTTGTACTGTTCAGCTTCTTAAACTAGATGGGAGTAAATTAACTTAAGACTAATTGTCGCCTTAGTAAAGTTTGTGAATTGTCTTAGCGTAATTTTAAGGCAGAGGTGCCCAATAGAACTCCTTAGAATTAAAACTATAAAACAAAATTATTAGGTGCAAAACCTAATATCAGAATCGAACAGGAAACTTATGATGAGCTGCTATGTGACTATTATACTCACAGTTATAACTTGTATGTATTGTATTGTAATACACATCAACACATCAACAGCCTATTAGTGGCCACTGCTAAGCTGAGAAGGATTAAGCATTAATCATCACGTTTGCTCGATGCGGGTTGGCGATTTCAATCTTATAATAAATTAGAAATTATAAGCCCAGGTTGTAACACAGTATTGTAATATACAAATGTTAATTCTAACTTTTTATTTCATGTGGAACTTTTCCAACAAATGTCTCCTTGAAAAATCTATCAGACAAACGTCCAGAGCAGATTGAAGAAACGTTTGAACCCTGGGACTCACTAATTCAATTGAAGTCGTGAAACTTTTCATACACTTCTAGTTTTATTTCTATCAGTTTACGTGACACGACTCCGATCAAGGACTAGTAAGGTGGGGATACCTAGGGTAGATCTATCAAGCTAGGACTTACCCCACGACTTTATCTGTTTGCGAGAACATTTTATATAGCGTCCACTATAATTTCACTCACCTAAATTCACCTTAATTTTATTGTAACTTTCGTGAGACATACTAAATTAATTATTATGTTATCGGCTTACTCACGTAATTGTTTGACGAGGAACTCGACTAGTTTCAAGCCATATTAGAGGCTCATATTCATGAGCAGCATTCCGCGACACGGTAATTGTCGCGTTGCTACTCCAGTAGCAGCGCGACAATTACCGCGTCGTGTGGGTCTGCGCATTATACAAAAAAAAATGTTCTAAATAATTCACACACAATAAAAAATTCCGCAAAATATAAATAAATAGAACTTTCAAACACACATACACACGCACAAACAAACTTGTTCTATTAGTACGTAAATAAATAAAGAATAGCTTTTACAAAATTCCACGTTAGTCGCGACCTTACAATAAAGAAACACGTGACGCAGACAGCGCCTTGACCGTGTGATTCCTTTGTACATTCCGAAGCACCTGCCTCATACGTAATCGTACGTAGTCACTTGGGGAACATACATGAATCCCTCATCTTTTATTTTCAAAGTAAAATGTTCTATGTAGGTGTAGGTTTAAAGTTTAAGTTTGGATAACAATGAAATGTTCTTACCTATGTATGGAAGTACGTCATGCAAATTTTCTTACCTGAAAAAGAAATCATTTGTCAGTAAAATGATCGTGATTATATAAGTATTTTAATAACCGATATAAGAGCATAATCTTACTGGAGACACACGGTTATATTTTAGGAGTTTGTTTTATGGCTAATCTCTCAAAGCTCTCATGGAATGCTCACATTGATCATATAAAGTCCAAGCTCTCAGCCCTTGCTGGATCATTGCGTAATATAGCTCGTTGTATCCCACCAAAACTGCGGCATACTATCTATAATTCCCTAATAAAACCGCATCTACTATATTTAATCGAAATTTGGGGTAGTGCAGGAAAAACAAAATTGTCGGAACTACAAGTAGTCCAAAATAAACTCATTAAAATACTGTTCAACTACCCATACCTAACACCAACCCTCAAAATTTATAAAGACACAAAAATAATGAATATAAATCAACTATATATTTACAACACATGTATCTTCATAAAAAAAATTCTTAACAAAAGTACCCATACAAACATAATTCTCACACAACATAAACACATAAGTCAACGCAGCACACGACGAGCTAGCTTACTAGTCTTACCGAAAATTAGAACCAATTATGGCAAAAAAACCTGACTTTTGAAGGAGCACAACTTTACAATAAGATACCGTCATGTATAAGAAAACTAAACTCTTTTAATGCATTCAAAACCCAACTTAGCAAGTACATTATTGCAAATCAATCACTTATAGGGAAATGATTGCATTGGATGGGTGAATTTGTTTGTTTATATAGTCTGTACCCGATTGATGATGATGAACTGCATGTAAAATTTATTTTCTTAGTATTGTTCTCAAGTAAGTGACATTGTATGTTTTTATTGAGAATAAAGTTTCTTTAAACCTAATAAGTTTATGTAATACAATAATAGAATCCTAATGACCAGATGGTACATCTGGTCAGTCTAAAAAGTCTTTATTATATTACTATCTACGTTTAAGGCACGTTCAGTAAATTAGGAAAAATAGAGCGGCGGAAAATAAAAAAGATATAAAATTCATTTTAAATAATATTGAACCAATATTAAAAACACCAACTCACAATTTTACCAAATCTTTTATGACTTAAAAAACAAATACTGAAGCTCAACCACCTACAAACTTTACATTCCGTAATTTAAACATTAGGAATTTAATCTATCTTAAAAATATTTTACGCAGCCGAGAGGTATTTAGCCGGAGGAATCTTTCCTTTAGCCTCCTCCCACTGACATTTAAAGCCTGGCTTGCATTGCCTCACTATCGTTAAGAGCATTTATGAGAGGCGTGGGTTTTTATACAGACTTTCAAGTTCTTACAAAACTAATTCTAATTAAACTTTTTTTAATATCATAGTGCTGTAAGAGGTCGGCTGATGGGCCTGGGAGTTAGGTGTAACGGGCGGGATGAGCCCTCCCACAAACGGACCCAAATAATGAGAACATCATACGTTAGTTGAAAACATTTCCGGAAAATAGTTGACAAAGACGGAGAAACAATTTAGTTTTCATACAAACATAAAACTATGCCTAACTGCTTGTTTGAAGGATATTTCGAAAATATGTTCAACTAACTATTTTATTTACCTTTATATTGGATATGAGCACCAAATCGTGGGAGAGCCATCTAAGTGTGGGAGAGCCATGCTTCGGCACAAATGGGCCAACCAAGTCTCATTAAAAATAGCTTAAGTATTAGCAGTTTACATGAATAAGAACTTAAGCGTTCGTTTGAAAAGCCGCCCGAACCCCCTTGAACGCTCTTGAAGCGTGCCTAAGAAGTGATTATATGTATGAAAATGTTGGCAACCCCGACACAAATTATGTGCATATTTGATATAGACCCGCTAACAGTGACGCTTTGTGGTCAGAGAACAATGTAAGGGATGGGATTATCTTGTAAATTTACTTATTTGTGTAATGCCAGTTAAGATAACACATCGGATAAACTAGTGGGTAAAGCAGAGTTGTGTATTTCTGCTAGAAATGTGATAAGGCACATACTATATCATATTGTTTCGATACTGTAGAATCGACATTGAAATCATAATAACAAAGTAGAGTTTAGGATCTCAAATAAAGCAGTCTTGTATCTTCTAACCTTGGTTTATCTACGCCGAACTAACTCACACTAAGCATTAGTCAAAAGTGTCTATTTAGAAATAGATCCCTAAATCATTGACATGAATTCACCATCCTCTTTAATCTCCAATGGAACGGGCAGAGATGGACAATACATTTACAATGCAATACCCACATTCAGTAATGAAAGACCTGTAATACTGATGTGATTTTACTAGTCTAAGTAATCATCACTATGAAAACTGGGTACACAACAGCCTTCACTTACGAACAGCAAGTTTAATCTGCAGAGCAAACACGGCAGAGTTAGCAGTAATCGAATAACATGGCCCAGACAATATAATTCAGTTTAATCTTGTTACGCGTCCGTCGCTCGCCGATATTTATCACAATTACAACTTCATATTGTTACAACGTGTACTGGACAATAGGCTCATCACATAGATATGTTTCTTTTTCCTTTAGGACAAAAATATCTTTATCTGTACCTTCAATTTGTATATAAAAAACTCACTCGTTACTAAGTGACTGACTAACTGAAAGACAGACAATGCACAGCCAAAACTACTGGACTTAGGAAGCTGAAACTTGCGTACATGTTCCTTACTGCCTAATGGGTTAGCGGGGCAAAGCAAGAGTAGAAGCGGGGTGGTTTTTAAACAGTAAGACTCTGACACTCCCTCTCAGCTCGCCAAATACGAGAGAAGTTTTTGGTTGATTTTGCCCCCTCAAAAATAATGAGAAGCGGGAAATGTATGTTACAAATTATATTCTACTCGGCAAACACATGTCACAACCAATTTATTGACATATGCAAGGGGAATACTAGTTTATAGCATACGGCCAGCAAACGAGCAGACGTATCAACTGGTGGTAAGAAATAGGCGCCGCCCATATACGACCGGGGTGTCCATGACCAGAAGATATCCGTTACCCGACTTAGGAATCAGGGATTTGTTGATACCTACACAACAAATCCTATTGTCTAAAAGTATTGTTCCAAGTAGAACTTCTACACAATTCCCGCCTAAAGAATAAACACTCAAGAGTTGTGTTCGAACGAAAAACGGTCGGGAGATCGTCCAAACTTTCCTTTGTCTAGCAACATGGTTCGCGGCGAGATATTCCACTGGATTAAAGTTTAATTTCCTACTTAAGTTAATGGGTGTTATGAGGAAAGTTCTCAGCAAACCGTCCGTTGTTCTGTGTCCAGCTGCACGAACTCCGCAAGTACGCAATCATTTGTTTGGTTGTTCATCAATTCTTTTGAATAAGTATCAAAGTTGTGGGTGAAGTTAGTAACTTGTTCGTGGTAATCGAAATTGAATCTTATTTTGTGTGTATTGGGGTATAGTTTTGACTGTGAAGGAAGTTACGAAATGTTAGTAAAACAAATCGTTGTATTAGTATTATTCAGTAAGTAAGTATGTACATACATAGGTGTATAGTAACGCTTATGTGTGCCCATGTCGATAAGGATATTTTATGAGTACAGATATTGAAATTCTTCCATCCAAGTATAACTGCTCGATTAAGTAACAAATATTGAACAATAACGCAGAAGCGCTGTGCAATATCACTCATACATCACAAATTGCACGACCACTATTCAGTCATTGCACTTCATTCCAAACTAAACTACACTCATAATAAAATACCAGGAGTTAGTGGAGTCGAGGCAGACAGACACACACACACACATACTCGACCAAACTCATCTGGAATAGTCTGCCGTTAGTGTGGACGCAATTACCGAAAATTCCGGGAAAATCTATTTAATTACACGGAAGGCGACCGCCCATGGCCCATCGCCCGGATTCCCTACTCTGTTTGTAATTAACCGCCGACGCGCTGGCTCACTTGCATAAAATTTGATAGTAGGTATGTAAGAGGATCTTAAGAATATGTTGAAATAATTTATAGTATAGTATAAACGATTGCAAGTTACAGATATTTATGAAACTGTTTTAATTTACTGAAAATAATCTACCTACTTTGGAAAGACCTGGTCTGAAAGACCAGTTAGTTATCAATAGATTTCAATAAATATCATAAGCATCCACCCATTCATTGCAAATCCATCGCATTCACGGAAGCAAAAAGCAAACTGCGAAACGAGCGCCGTAATACGTTTCCAACACTTGTTCATAATGAGATAACTTATTTCGAAGTCAAGAAGCAAATTAGCGGATTTTTTACTGAGAAATTTTGTAAGTCAACTCTTAAAAAATGTGCTTGAGAAGACTCGGGATCACACAATTTCCGAAAACATTTCTAAACAAGACTTTGGAAGTCGTTAGCCGCAATTTTTCCTTTGAATATCTTCAGACGGTTCCTCCGACGTATTTTATTCATCTGTCTCATGAATCCGTAATGATTCACTCTATAAATGTTTGGCGAACGTTTATTTTTTAACGTTTACCTTTTCCTGTTAATCCCTTTAAATTGAAACGAGTGGAAAGACGCGCCAATAGTTTGGAGTGGGAATCAAACTGTTTACTAATTATAAATTTGTACTGAAAATTTAAATGAAAGTATTTGTATATCAAATATAGGGTGTATCTGTATACAACAAATTGTTTTAATAATTGACGTACACAGCAATACAGCAAGTCTATCTACATATGTTTAGCGTCGAAGCGTACTGTCTTTTTTAAGGTATAAGCCGGTAATCGAGCAGACGGATCACCTTATGCCGCCGCCCCTGGACATCTGAAACACCTTTTGAGGGTTAGAAATTTAAGGGTTGTTGGGGAATCGGGGATGGGTTAGTTTGGGAAGTGGGATAATTGGGCCTCCAGTAACCTCACTCACACAACGAATCACAATGCAAGCGTTATTTCACGCCAATTTTCTACAACGTGTAACAAAATACCCATATACATCAAGAAGCCCTGATGAATACAGGTTGAATAGAATCTCTACACAAAGTTTCAGCTTAAAATACGTTTAAAAATTTTTTTGTACCAAATACTTGGTATTGGATGGTTCTTGATTTTAAATCATACAAACATGTCACAACACTACAGGGGTCACTCGCTAATTTTACGAAACATTTCTTCTGTAAATCTGATCGCCTAGTACCTGTCTACCTAATTTTGAATCACACGGCGGCGCGATTTGAAAAATTCATAACTTAGTACCATGAAAACATGAGTTGGAAAAACCTTACCGCATCGTTTGTTATGTTGTCTAGAAGCCGTGCAATTGATATGTATACCCCCTTTTTGTTACACGTTGTATAAAGGCATGGTATTACTCCAGTCGAGTCGGCCCATTCGTGGCGAAGTGTGGCTCTCCCACACTTGCGTTACTGAGTACTGAGTAAACTTCAATAAGTAAGTAAATAAATCTTTCGACAGAATCAGACAACAAGAACAAAAGATCAATCTCATTTGTTTTGGAAATTAATTAGAGAGTACATACAACATTCAGAGAATTCAATCCAATTATTTAGCAGTACATTGTAGCTCATTGGTGTACAGATATAATATAACTAGCTTCAATAATGGCTGCTTTACAATCAGTCTCGATGTCTCTCCGGCCTTTGTTTCAATTCTCATTTATAAATTATTTCACAGAACGGTAGATGACAAAGCCACAGTAATGTTGTGTTGTTGGTTTGTTCTTTCGATTGTGGTAAAAATAAGTGGACGGATTTTGATAAGATACGTAGTTTTTTTTAAGGGGTAATCATTTAATGACTTCTCTCGTATAGTATCTAATGTATATCAAAATAAGGACACGAGATACAAACCGCGATCATTCGAATATAATTAAATTCATGAATTTTGGATATTGATGTTTTGTCAATGAAAAATAACATTCACATTAATTTAATAAAAAAAAACACTCTTTATATTTATATCTAACTTTGTTCACAAAACTAATCAAATTAGCTCTGATCTAATAATACATTTTAATTAAAAATACCGAGTAGGTACCTACTCTTATTTCTTGACTTTTAATTCTAGAAGTCATTTATGTCACTGTGACAACCTGACCCTTTGTTTTTCTTATTGAAAAGACAATATTGGTACGCCCGCTAATCATAGCAGATCTTAATCAAAAATTTAAAAAAACAGAGGAATTATCGATGCATTTAATTAAAAGTTGAGAAAGTTGACAACCAAACAATATAAAAAACATTTGCAATAGATAAGACCTGCATGAAGAAAATGCCATAAAAATCCACCAGACATGTGGCCGAGTATGGCTGATGCCCGTTCCGGAGCTGCGACTACCTAACGAGTTACGGCTCAAAGCAGGAGAAGGAACGGGGTGGTTTTTAGTCAGTAAGAATCTGAAACTCTCTGTAGCCTCACCCAAGACGGGAGAAGTATCTAATTGGATGATATACCCCCCTCAAAATAAGTCCTTAAAACCAACATTGGATGTAATAGCATAAAAACATCAAATAAGATCATCAATGAATCATGTTTCGGTGTTAAACATTAAACACAAATGGAGACATGTGACACATGTCCTGACACACAGTATAACACACACAGAACATTGCTGGAAGCTACAAACATGAGTCAGCTGTCCCAAACTGTAACTCCAACCTTACATACAAAGTACTCAAGGACTTTTAGGTTTAAAGGCAGGACAGTTGAGCAGGACATGCCTGGGGGACACTTGAGCACAGTCCAAGAAATATATAGCGTACAATGTAGCTTTATTGCCCCTACTCGTAGAGTTACAAGCTAACAAGACTAACTTACGACGGTTATGTACTTCTACATAGTTTGCGAAACAGTTGTAAATGTTACGGGGTCAATGACTTTCTAGTTCAGTAAGTAAGGGGAACTAGTCAGTTTCACGTACGAAATAAAGTCTTTATAATTATGTCTTAATTTAGATTAGGTCCAATGTTAATTTTTTTTATTAAGAAACCTCTGAACGCGGAAAGAGTAAATAGATTGTTAACATACATACATATTTAAAAATACCAGATTGGCGATATATTAAAGAAGGGCCAATTTAAAAGTACCCTTAACCGACAAGCATGCATGAAAAGACTGATGAAGCGAAAGAGGTAGGTATGTAAGATTCGTAGCAATTGGCGGTCCATTGTCCCTGCCAACCGCATGAAGTTATGTATGTATAATTAAAAATTAATCAATTAAAAAAGACAAGGGTCTTGTGAAGTAGATACAAAAAGAGCTTTCACTTTTTATAACGCATAAATAAACCATATTCATATTATTAAACCCTTTGCCTAATCCATATGACAAGGGATAAGCCATGGCTTGCATGCAAGACACAAACGTATTATAGAACCAATCTCAAGATTACATGGAGTGACACGGGCTACTAAACATGTCAATTTTTACCATCAGCTGGGCAGAAACTGTAAATAGAAATCTATGCAACGTCACACCTTTTATCCCCGAAGGCGTAGGCAGAAGTCCGTGCCGCTGTGCATATTATTCGTGAGTCATTAATCAACTCTTCTTCTAATACTGCAGAGCGAGCTTATAAGCTCTGGGAGAGTGGGAATCAGGTTTGTGGCTTCAGGCGCTCCCGTCACTCTACATAGGAACTATGTTGGATGACAAAGTCCCAAATAGGGGTGAGCCTATTGCCATATACTGGGCGCATTCCAGACTCCGTGTTACTACTGAGAAATTTTCGAAACCGCTATACTTTGCCCGACCCAGAAATCGAACCTGAGACCCCTTGTCCGGTAGTCACCCTTGCGACCACTCGACCAACGAAAAAATCAAGAGAAATCTCGTTTCTAATATATGCATGCTACATAAAATATACATAGACGTGTATCGGCACTACTGTATAAAATATGGCAAATGGCCTTGAATTCAGATTTCATCTTATTTTGAGAATATTTATCACTCCCCTAAGTGTAACCTCTCATCTTACATGACCTCTCTATCGAATACCTAACACACTACATACGTAATATCATAGACAGCAAAAGAGCACTTTGCCATAGATACTAGAGCACAAAAAATCCCGCCTAAAATGTCCAATGCAAAAAGGTTTTATACACAAGGGGCTCTATGGTTTTCACTTTTTTATGAGAATACTAGGTTTATCCCACAGGAAATGTGCTCTTGTCTTTTCGGGTTGAAAGCTACCTACGTCACTTGCCGACCAATTACCTACCTCTATGCAAAAGTCACTCCAATCTCTTGCCAGATTGCTGTGAAAGAAAATATCCAGCGCAATTTTATCCTTGTACCAGGTACCAGGAACGATTAAACAACGATCTTGTTAATTGAAAATTTAAAAATTTTTCATCATTTCAAATACACACGTTAAACATCGCTCCCAAAATATCATCTACAGAGTCATATTTTTTTGTATTTAAACGTAAGATTTTTTCCTGTATCGTGGGTGCGTTCACAAACATACATTTCTACACATCACACCCAGACCCGAAACAACAATTTGCGGATTACACAAAGAGTTGCTCCGTGCGGGAATCAAATCCGCTATCCGATGCGCAGAAGTCGGTTGCCCAGCCCCACATCAATTGTGCAGTCACCAACTTAATTATAAAGGATCATAGAATAAGAACTCGCAATAGTCCATTCCCGCCTAACAGCGCCATCTAGTGTGCAAGTGAAGACAACTCAAAAGGGCCCGCTACGCTAAGTCCTTGGGCCTTTGAACACAGGAGAATTGTGTCAGTTGGACATGTTTTTATCGTTTTATCAATGAAACCCATCAGTCAGAACAAGTTGCCCGGTTAATTCGGGTCGTCTTCACAATTTATATGAAAAAGATTATCTTTATAAATCCGACAACTGTATGGCGATGAAATATTGGAAATTATATCGTATGAGGAGTCCCAAATGTCTCTCAGGGATTATTCAGATTGTCTGTAAAATGTACGGTTCAGCATCTTTGTTGGATTGTAGGAATAATTGGTAAATATCGAATAGGCAAATATTGAGATTACTAGGACGTTTACAATAAATTTCGAACGTACGTATGTGCAGAAAAAAGCATTGTCGGGTTTATAATATTAACGCACGTATTATAAACTTACTACTCTCTACTATGCCCAACCAATTTGTGTCCTTACATTCATATTATGTACTACAACTTCTTTCAAGCAAGTTACAAACATATGACTGCTTCCATTTTAAAATTTCAATTAAATACTTAACCTAAAAACAAACCAATTAAATTAAAATCCAGTGCTCTAAATATTTCCCCATTTACGCCTTTACTTACAGAATCATTACCCATTTCTGGGACCATTAAAAGAAATTAAAGGAGATGTAATAAGGACTGCTTTCAAATGAACGTGTAAACGCGTTTTATATGGAAAGTTGTAAAAGCAAGGCTCAAAGTTGTAAGGCAAAGCAGTCATTAGAGGATTTTCGAATGCAGATTTTAATTCAAAGGCACACTCAACTCAAAAAGGAATTTCCTAACTGTAAATTAGAAATGGGATCTGTTTATTTGCTCTAGCTACGCTTAATTTAACAACCATTTCTATATACCGTTTGCTCTTAGTTTAAGCTTAGTAAATACTAACTTATCTAATAACTTAATCTCCTGACTTAGCGCCTCAGAAACCGCATAAAGCTATCAATCACTGTTATCTCTCAAGTAGGTCCTATGACACTATGACAATAGTCACTCGATTCAGAGACCACCTTCTGCTAAATAAACTAAAATATAAGCATCTTCTTAATGTCCAATGAAAGTAAGATTAGAATGAAAGTAATACTACATAGTAATGCTTTGGTAATGCAACCTTAGTGCAAGAGTATAGTACATTTTAAACCGCACATTCAAAGAGCCATCAGACCAACACAGATGGAGCTGATGCCCGTGTAGCAGACTAACTAGCGGGTTTACCGGGGTTCGGTTCGAAAAGCAGTAGGAACTGGGTGTTCAGTTAGTAAGAATCTGACACTCCCTCACACAAGGCGAGAGAACTCATTTGATGTCAAGAGAGGTTGAATGATTTTCCCCCTTAAAAAAAATAGTACATTAGGTGTAAAGTTTAAATATGTAACAGCCAGAAAATGGTCCACATAATATCACTCGTGAAAAGGATGTATGTCTATAAGAGCTTTTATATTTCTCTAGGAGGTAGCGTTAAGTGCAAATATTTTATGTTATACAGTACCTTTCGTCAGTTATGTTATGAACCCCATATAACAGGAGGCTAATCTATTGCTACACTTTGGGGAGAAAGTATGGCTGTGCTACGAACATATTCCACACTTCTCAAAGAACGCAGCTTCACTCGCGTGGATTACAGACTTTGTAAAATAAAAGTAACCTAAGTTACACCTTAGTACATCAGCTACCTGCCAATAAAAGCCCCGTCAAAATCGGCCCAGACTCCAGAGATAAACCGGAACAAACAGACAGAGAGACAAAAATTGCTATTTTGGTAAAAGTATCGTTTGTAAGTATATTCATATGCTTGTAAAAAATTGTTAAGTATATCAATATTACAAACAGCTACTCTAATTTTATTAGACTAGAATGAAGAAAATTTTGACTTTAAAGAAGTATTAGTTACTAATATTGATGCTTTTTCTTTCGTAACTACTACATAATAATGTATAAGAAATAGATCCCTTATTCTATGAAAATGGTCAGCGGTTAGTTTACATACAAATACATAGATATGTGCTGCAGATACGACACAACTCCGGCTAGCATCGATTTCGTTTATCGTCCCGAGAAAGATAAGGCGATAGATAATGGGGATGAGATATCTATCAGACATTTATATTGTATAGTAAATTAGATACTTTTATCTAACTAATTAAACACAAATAATTTAAATACATTTGATACTCTGTGTGTGAAGGTAAATTCAGTTTTTTCTATTATCTCTGTATGAGTGGGAGAGCCATGCTTCGGCGCAAATATGCTGGCTCGACCGGAGTAATACCAAAGCCTCACAATAATTCCGACTTTAAACAACGCTTAAGTTGGGTTTCGTTGCATGCGTTAGGTTACCTGAGGCCCCATGACCTCCTTCCCAATCCCCCAACAACACTTAAATTCCTAACCCCTAAAAGGCAACGCACTTGTAACGTCTCTGATGTTTCGGGTAACCATGGGCGATGACGACTGCTTACCATCAGGTGATCCGTCTGCTCGTTTACCGGCTTATACCATAAAAAATGAGTACGAAGAAGTGTAGAATATGTCTGCGTCATAAAAAGTAGTTACTAGTTATATTAGTGTGACTCAAAGCAGGAGGAAGAACGGGGTGGTTTTTAGTCAATAAGAGTCTGACACACCACCTCACCCTTGAGGCCGAATAAGTCGTTAGTTGATGTTCCGAATTGAAAAAAAAGGTATACGATTACGAGTGTGAATGTTTGTAGCACCAAATATATCGTACGTGAACTGTCGACCTATATAAAAGTTCTATTAAAATAAAATCAAAAACATATTTCTCTTACCTCAATCCTCTGACGAAAGTGGGCGTAGTACGTTACCCTCGACCTACTCTGGCATAAAGAGTAAATTTTAACATTAGATACGTCAACACAGTCTGAAAGACTATTGAAATGAAAACACTAAAAAACTTTGCCCCAAGTCCCAGCTCGGTGCTATATTGAAATTATAGAAGTTCAAGCAACCACTTAGCCTAAACTGTTCACGAGTTCCAATATAATTTCACTCCAAACAGTTCCCAATAACTTTCGCTTACTAAGGCCGAATAACATTTCGAAATATTGGAGAACCAACGCGAATTTCTAAAAGACATCTTGTCCCAATATTAGATGGAGTGAAAAATGAATGTGTATTTTTGTATTTGTTGACGTTCACTGTGAAAATATGCGGCGAACTGTGGAAGGACATGTTTTTTAATAGTTTTGTTTTTCTGTTTATTTTTTTTTATGGTATAAGCCGGTAAACGAGCAGACGGATCACCTGATGTTAAGCAATCGCCGCCGCCCATGGACATACGAAAACGAGAGGTGTTACAAGTGCGTTGCCGGTATTTTGAGGGTTAGGAATTTAAAGGATATTGAGCAATCGGGGATTGGGGAAGGGGGTAGTCGGGCCTCCGGTAACCTCACACAACGAAACACAACGCAAGCGTTGTTTCACGTCGGTTTTCTGTGAGGCTGTGGTATCATTCCAGTCGAGCCGGCCCATTTGTGCCGAAGCTCTCCCACACTTTATTTCCAAAAGAATCAATACAAGGTATATTTTTTAGTATTTCAGTATATAGGCTGTGGAAATGATCAACCTCGAAATCAAATCTAGTAAGCGTTAGGTACTCGCTGTGCAAATAGAGTTTGGCCACTGTACCATATTCAATTCCATGAAACGTTGGAAATAAATCGAATTGAACGATGAATTTTATAAAATTCGTGAAATAAAATGAAAATAAAATTTTATATTTTTGATATCTCTCTCTAGCTTCAAACTGTTTTAAATATTATTATTCGTAGGTCTGTGTTCTGTAGAGAAAACTATCATTGGTAGCACCTAGCCTAAGGTAATTTTTGGCCCTTCAGATATGTACATATTCCATAAGAGACATGATATTCTTTGTGCGTATATTTATATATTATGTCTAGTCTCAAGCTTCAAAAGCAATTGTCGACAGCGCCGATTGCTTACCATCAAGAGATGCATCTACTTGTTTACCGACTAATCTCATACAAAAAGTCATCTAAACAATTACGTCATCTATCCAAACTAGGCTACAATTTATTCAACCGTTTAATTTAACACTTAGAACAAGAACAAGAGTAACCACTTCCTCTGAACTTTCCCTATTCAAACCTCCGTGGAGGCGAGTGGCCAGCCAAGTTGCTGGCTTCACAACTATCTCGCAAGTTCTTACTAGAGTAGCAAGTAAGCTTGCAAACAATTCATTAATAGTTTCGAGGTATTTAACTGTGATCATTATTCTGCTGAATAGCAGGTACCTAATTATGGAACAGGGATTATGAGATATTCATATTGAAGGGTATCATTATTTCAGTACATGGTGTTTTGAGTTAAATATTAACAAGTCGTTATTCTAGGCAAAGGCTTGATTACAGACCACAAGTAAAAATTCAAGATGAAAATTCTATTTAAAATGAGATTTAATTTTCCGTTTTACTTCTTTATAGTAATACGACATTTTTTTTTTTTTTTTTTTACATTTAATGGGTCGACGTTTGACCGCTATCTCACCTGATGGTAAGTGATGATGCGGCCTACGGTGGAGCACGTCTGCCCATAAGCAACCTATTCACTCGGGCCTTGAAGACACCCAGGTTATACCCATCAGGAAACACAGACTCCGGCAAGGAGTTCCACTCCCTAGCAGTTCGCACAAGGAAGCTTGAAGCGAAGCGCTTCGTGCGAGTTGGTGGGATATCTACCATGAAGCGGTGACGCCTCGCCGATTGTCTTGTGGTTCGATGATGAAAAGGACTAGGGGGAATCAAGTTGTGCAATTCCCCCGCACACTCTCCGAAATGTATCCGGTAAAAAACGGAAAGGCTTGCGACCTTGCGCCTGTGTTCAAGGCTTTGAAGCCGGGCCTCCACAAGCGCATCATCGTTGATGAGCTTCTTGGCACGCCTTTCAATGTGTTCGAGCGCATCTAGCTGGCATTTAGCCGAGCCGTCCCAAAGGTGAGAACAGTACTCCATACATGACCGAACCTGCGCTTGGTACAGGCTCAGCAGTTGTTTCGGTGTGAAGTACCGTCTCACCTTCGAGAGGATACCCAACTTCCTACCAGCCAGATGCGCCTTCGACTCTATATAAGAGCCGAAGTTTAGCGTTGGCGATAGAGTTACGCCAAGAAGCTCTAGATGATCCGATATTGGAACGGATACATTTCGGAAAGTAGGAGCCAGCGGAAATTGACTCCGTTTGGCAGAGAATAGACACGCCTGGGTTTTGGTAGCGTTGAACTTGACCAAGTTGGCGTCACCCCAATCGGAGACCGCCTTCAAGGACGAGTTCAACCGTTCGACCATGGATTCTCTTAGAGACTGGATCTGTGTTCCGCTAGTCCGCGCATCGGACACATACCTTTCAACAACTGTGCTGTCATCTGCATACCCAAAGATACCGGGCTTAAGCAGGTCGTTGATGTGCAGCAAAAAGAGCGTTGCTGAAAGTACTGACCCCTGAGGGACTCCGGCGTTGATACCAAATTGGTCAGACGAGCAGCCATCGATGACTACTCGAATTGACCGATCCCTCAGGAAGTCTGCAATCCATCTGCACAGATCAGCGGGAAGTCCATATGCAGGAAGCTTGCCGATAAGGCTGTCGTGCCAAACCCTGTCAAAGGCCTTCGATATATCGAGAGAGACCGCTATTGCCTCCCCGTGCTTCTCGATGGCCTCGCTCCAAATGTGGGTGGCATACGCAAGAAGGTCCCCAGTGGATCGGTTGCGGCGAAACCCATACTGCTGATCGCTGAGGAGGTCGTTACCTTCAAGGTATGCCAGGAGCCTGTTGTTGAGTACACGTTCCATACTCTTACAGAGTATGGACGTGACCGAGATTGGTCGGTAATTGTTAGGGTCGGCACGACTACCTTTTTTGGGCACAGGCTGCACGTTGGCCAGCTTCCATGCAACCGGCACTTGACCAGTCTCCAAGGAAAGTCGAAACAGGCGTGTCAGGATTGGAGACAACTCAGGCGCACAGGTTTTTAAAACCACGGCCGGGATTCCGTCGGGGCCACTGGCCTTGTTCACGTCGAGATTACGCAACGTCTTATACACCTCCTTCTGTCGGATGCGAATTTTCGACATTTTCGTCTCGCATACGTTATTTAGAGAAGGAGGTATAGCGCCACCAGTATCAAGACGTGAAGATTCCGCAAATAGAGAAGCAAACAGGTTTGCCTTCTCTACCGCGGTGTGTGCCAGCGTCCCGTTAGGCCACAGGAGAGGTGGGAGTGAAGGGCGGCAGAAGTTCGATTCAACCGCCTTGGCCAGGGACCAGAATGCTTTACTACCCGCTGGGTAAGAAGCCAGTTTGTTCCCTATTCGGCCAATGTGGTTGAACCGGGCCATCCGTAATGCCTTTTTGCATGACTTGGCAGCCCTGTTATAGGCTCTCTTCCTCTGAAGAGTGTCGTCAGCCTTACGACGCCTGGCATCCGCCCATGCCAAGTATGCCGCATGCTTTCGCGCTTCAGCACGTCTGCAGTCGGCATCGAACCATGGACGAGTCCCACCGAAAGATGTCGCGTCAGAGAATGGAATGTAGTATTCCATGCCCTGACGCAACACCCCTGTTATGGCATCCGCACAAGCTGACGGGTCTTCAGTAGAGAAGCAGACAGGCCGCCAAGGATAGGATGCAAAAAAGGATCGCATCCCATCCCAATCTGCTGACTTGTACCGCCACATCCGCCGAGATCCTCTGGGACAAGGATCCGGTGGGGAGTACGTGGATACGGATTTCACCAGACAGTGGTCAGAGCTACCCAAGGGTGAAGATACTGACACCGAGTAGCTGTCTGGATCAGTTGTCAGCAGAAGGTCTAGGCAGTTGGCAGTGTGCGAGTCGACATCGGGCACCCTTGTGGCCTCCTGGACCAGCTGGGTCAGGCCAAGCGTTAGCGCAAGCTTACGCATTTCCCTCCCAGCATGGTCAGTGCACTGGTATGGGAACAGCCACTCCTGGTGATGAGCGTTAAAGTCCCCCAGTAACACCAACTGGGCCGAAGGGTACCTCTGCCGAGCCGCATCCGCCGTCTCCACAAGGTGTTGAGCTAATCTGGTCGTCTCCAAATCTCCGCTGTGCGACCGGTAGACACAGGCATAGAGGATTTTCTCTATGCCTGTGTCCACCAGTATCCACAAGGTTGAAAAACTGGGGTCCTCAAAGTTTCGGAGACGCCGGTAACAGACGCCGTCTTGGACGTATAGGCATACGCCTGCACGGGGAACGAAGTTGTGCTCCAGAGAAAAGCCTGGGTAATTCAGGTATGATACGTCCGACGGACATCTGATCTGGGTCTCCGAGAGAAACAAGAGCGTTGGGTTCTCGGTCTCCAGATGGTGATGGACCGCAATGAGATTTGAGTGCAAGCCTCGGATGTTGGAGAGGTGCACTTTGAGGGAGAGGAGTGCAGCCGCTGTTGAACCCTTTTCATAGCTCTCGTTTTCATAGTCGTAAATAAGTTGCTGAGAGGATGGCAGTGAAATGTTCCTCCTCACAGGCGACCCCAGACGCGCACTGCAGTTAGCCACATCAATGGGAGGCCAGCCTGGAGACTGCGGGGACGCCCGAGCCCCCCCACGTAAATCCATCGGGCCCTCTCTTCCGGTCGCCAACCGGCACGATGGCGTATACGTGGGATTTTTCGCTAGATGGCGGGGCAGCCTTTCACGTGTGGCTAGCACGCTAATTGGGCCCCCAACTATCTGCGGTCGGCCAGCGGTGCACCGTGCCTCGGATCCCGCTACCCTCCGCGACTGGCCACCCGATGCAGCCACACCAGCGCGCGCCAGATCGGTCTACCTATAGTGGAACAAACATTTCGACCCATCCTCTCGTACGGCGTCACCGAGCATCGTGGCGGAACACGGCTAGGCCGCTTGGCGACACGGTTTTGCTCGGTGGGTGGTTATACTGCCGTCGGCCGTAACCTACCACCTGAGTGTCACCTGTTTAGCACCACCCAGAGGCCACGTGTAGGGGTTCAGTTTTTTAAGGGTGCTCTCCTACGGACGAGGGTGACTCAGCCTCCAAAAATAAGACATTTTTATTACTAAGGTTTTTTTATTTGGAATATGATGCAAACGAGCAGACGGATCACCTGATGGTAAGCGAACAGCCACAAAACACAGGTGCGTTGCCGGCCTTTTTTGAAAGGCCTGATAATATGCATTATTCTGTATTCAATTAAAATACTCAACTTTATTTTTTGCTGCAAAAATCATCAGAGAAAATTACCAAAATATTATTCACATTTAAATGGTATTGTTAGAAAAAATATCTAGCAACCAGCTGTATAGCAGTTACCTATAGCTTTCAACAAACAGTATTTTACATTTAAATTTGAACTGTGAAGTATTTCTAACCACCATTTTGATTTTGTTATGCAAAACCGGCGGCGTGGTGCTATGCTCGAGTATTTTCAACAAAAATATTTACTTCATAATTTCCATACCGCGATAGCCAGACGTTATGGGGCACATTGTTGTATAAACTTTTATATATACAGTATTTTTCTTCTATGCTAAAGAAATTTTGTTTTGACCACTTACTAAAAGGCAGCATCATTCTCTATTTTTTCGATGATCTAACAACGGTCGTCTCGCTGAGAGCCAGAATGAGTGTTATGACAAACTCTTCCTTGATTAATGAATTCGTTCCTACTGATACTTATTTACAGCTAATCGTTTTGAATTGGATATATTTAAACTGTAAGTAGGTCCCTTCTATCCAGAGTCCTACACAACGCAACATGTGTATATATTATTTTCATTCGTGAAACATTCCCCCAATGAATGGTTATGGGCTTCCCCCTATTACTTACATGACGTAAATCTTTTTCTTTATTCACGACGATCATAAATGAGTATAAAAATATACCTTTTAAGGAAAAAAATAAGGTCTACTATCTGTATGCAGAGCGTCGCGTAAAAACGATTACCCTGGATTCATAGCTACCCTTTTGCGATAAAACTCATTCATAATTCAAGCGACATATGCTGTTGTAGAAATATAAAGAAATATAAAGTAGCGAATGTTATGTGACAACCACCTGGGGACGTATTTCTGGAGCAAGGGGCACTGGTTAGAATCACGAGCATCTTTTTCCATCTATTCCAATCTATTTCTCATGTTACTGAAAATTGGTAAAAAAAATAATTAATTGGGTAATAAGTAAACGCACTGACCAGGAACTATTTCTGTAACCATGAAGCTTATAACGCTGCCGAAATAGCGAAAAGTCAGAAAAAATGACTCTACTTTTTCTTTTCTTACGGAAACAAATACTTTCTAAGATACATCGATTTGAAATATCGCATATCCAAAACTTTGATTCGTTTTATTTAACTATTGTTTTCTTATATGACAAAACAAAAATAAACGTGTCTAATATTTTTTCATTACCTTCATTACTGACGGACGAGGAGATTTTAATGTTCATAGCAATTATTTAAAAATGCTCAATAAGATAACGCCGTAGGGTAAGTAGGTAATACCTACATGAATATAAAATGTATTTTAAAGCTGATCAAAGCTGTGAACATATTACACAAACCAGGAACAGATTTCGTTGGCATTTACTTGGAAACTTTACCTCATACAACATTAAGGCAATTTATTTGATCTCGACTAATAGAATGTACTTGAGTGATCATAAAAATTCTGTTACTAAGGATAAATTCAAATTTCAGGGAAGCAAATGGGAAGAGAGTATTTTTTTAGGAAATTAAATGCTATAACATCACGCTATAATATTTTGTCAAGGAAATTACTAAACATCACGACAAGCAGTTGATACTACGAAGGGGTAGGTAGCAGAGAAGTTATTATGTCTATTATACTGTCAATGAAATTTAAAAAGTACTTTAAGTAAGGTTTTTTATAATGTTTTTGTTGCTAGCTTCTGCCAGCGGCTTCACCTGTTCCCGTGGGGTATTAAAGTATCCTATCACCCAAGTCAGCTCATGCTCTGTCTGTATACCAAATTTCACCAAGATGCGTTCAGTAGTTTCAGCGTGGTTGGCGTACAAACATCCAAACAAACAAACGTTCACGTTTATAATTTTAGTGTGATAAGTACCTAATCAAATAAATTCAAATTATAATACTTCGAGTTAACTGAAATCACACAATAGGATTTTGGACTTCCTTGACCCTAGGGGGTAACTTTGACCCAAAATCTAGAAAGCAATAGGAATCCAGAAAAATCCAGCATATAATAACACAAACCTGATATTATGCTACCTATTTCCTTGTTTATCTTCATGCTAATTCATTAAATAATTCCCATTGTTATGTAGAATACATTAAAATAATACAAAGAGCATCGTACATTGTTAGTTCCACAAATAATCCAGCATGAAGGCTTAATTAGAAAATCCTAATGAGAAAAACAATTAAGGAAATGTGAATAACAACCACAACCGGCTTTATAGCAGCTGCCATAAAAAATGCCTTGTGTGTGTTAATTACGGCCCTTTCGAGTATTCTGTGTGATGAAATACAGAGATACTTAGTAATTCGTACATATATGTATTTTTAAAGAAATATTAAAAATAGGAAATATTTACATCTGCAATTCTGGGGGTGCTTTTCCAACAGAGATGTGCTGTGCTACGTTGCTGTGGATGCGTTTGACTTCCACCAATTATATTTATTGGTACATAGCTTAGCGCTGATGGAAACGGATTCCAATAAGATATGTTTTTTATATGGAAAGATGCGTGCTATGAATGGCTTCCTTACTATCGATACATTGCATACTCGAGCTGCGCATCTTCCTCGCACAGCTACTTTGCGGCGGCGCATCTTTATAGCACATCTTACTCGCACAGCTACATAGCTTAGTATCGTTGGAAACGGTCACATAGTTTCACAGCTTAGCTATAACATCTTCGTAGCTTAGGTACATGGCACATCTCTGCTGGAAAAGCACCTTTACTCTTGAATCCAATTCCAATCAATCGACATTGACATTGTGAAATTGTCTTCAGTTGCAACACTAGCGCCCGTTGCATTCGTATTGTGTGGATATTGAATGAACTAAATGGTATTGAGTTTGAATTTATATTCCGTACTCCGAATGCTATTTTAACAGCTACGGTTGGGGTTGTGTAGTTTTGACATTGAATAATTATTGAGATTATATTGGATTGAAATTGCTTTGACATTAAGACTGGTATCAAGAGACTGTGTACCTATGTACTAGGTCTTAAACCTGAGAAATTCTCGTTTGTTATCATTAGTGATTTCACGGCAGAAATTGTATGTTCATAAGTAAACCTATTTATTATAATACCCAAAAGCATTTGAAAAGGCAATTTAAAACATTCCGATATTATTTTCTACAAAAAATGAGCTCGAAATTAAAACTCCGTAATACGTTTTTTAAGTCGATTAAAAAGGCAACCTTCTAAAATAACAAGGATACAATTAAATGCTTTAGCACCGAATCAATAAAGGTTATTATTGCATGCAAAAGAGCGTAAGGAAATAATTCAAAGAAAAGTTATTGAAATGTGCGGATTCCTGCTTTTATATGCAAATTCTCTTTGTGAGCTTTTTATGTGCCGTGATCGGGGGCTTTGTTTGAGAAAAGTCGCGGTTAAATGGAAAATATTGGTGTGAAGTCGTAGTATGACTTTAGCCAAAATATTAAGCCTTTGTACAATATTATAAGCCTCTTGCTTAGACTAATAATACAATAGATTTTTAGTTTTCATTCCGCTTATAGATATAATTGTAACTTCAGCATGCGATGTATGGTACCACCCTCCCGCTCTCTATCAAATGCTTAAAAACACACACACGACATGCAATATACCACTCGACATATGTTTCGCTCCTCCACGGAGCATCTTCAGGAGGCATTGACTTGGCGGCTCCCGTTATTAAAATCTGCGAGAGTTGTTAAAATCTATTGTATCATTAGTGTAGCGTGGATTTTCGCAAAGTAACGCCTGAGTCTATTCTCTTGCTTAGAACTAAACTCTGCCAATGTAAGTCGTGTTCCGTCACGTTTCGTTTTCAGGTCTAGTAAAGTATTCGGGAAGACGTGAATATCAGGTAATCATTGAAATTCTCTGTAGTAGTACTAACTAAACTGTGAAGTGAGTGTCTCGCGAAACTTTCTGCCTCGCACTGCAAAACTGTGGAATGATACGACCTTCAAACCTTCAAGAACAGAGCATACTCCTTTTTTAAAGAAAAGCAACGCACCTGTGACTCCTCGGGTGTTGGTGACTCGTTTGCCACCTATTCCATAAAAAAACAAAAACCTCACCACTCACTCTCCCTCCGACTTTACAGGATACCTATTTAAAACAAACTTGCGCCCATTTCAATAATATTTAATCAGTAGTCTTATCTTGTCGACTGTAGCATTTTGTAAAGTTGGACTCTCGAATCGAACGAACCTTTAGAGAGGTGCGGCGTCAGCGCTCCGAGAGCATCACTCAGCGATGGAACCACCCTCGAGTTGAACGACCACCCTCAACTCCCCACAGAGGGTGCTGGCATCGAAAATGGCAATTGTTAACATCGCCTTAACAATGCACAAAATTATGGATTTGGATTTTTTTCACATCAATTTTAACACAATAGGCACGCCCTGTATAAAAATGTGTAAGAACCAATGTGACTTTTTCCGAGTTATACGTACGTTCTAAGATTATTTAGACACCACTGACAAACGATGGAGGAAAACATCGTGAGGAAACCTGGGTTTATAATTTCTAATTTATAAGTTTGAAATCGCCAACCCGCATTGAGCAAGCGTAGTGATTAATGCTCAAACCTTCTCCATATGAGAAGAGGCCTTTGGTCAGCAGTGGCCACTTATAGACTGATAATATGATGATGATGTATAAAAAACGGGACTAATAAACAAGGCTGGCACGAGGTGTTATAGATGAGGCTCTTATGGCGATTGGAACTAACAAAAATGTTAGTTAAAAGAGAAAATGTATAAGAGAGTCCTCTATCTTTGACGCACAACAACTTCTTTAAGGAATAACGAATGACGTGATATAACATGTCATGTATACTGTAATCCATATCATCATCAACCTATTTCCAGCCACTGCTGAAAATAGGGCTCTCTAATAGCCACTGAACTCGATCTTTCGCTCTTCAACGTTTGCCAGCTACTTTGCGGATATCGTCATTCCAATTATTTACTATGTGTGTATTCTGGTATAGTATTAGTATATGATATATCACGTTAAACATAGTGGAATCCCCGAAAGGGTAGACAGAGGTGCACACAATATAACACCTCCTTTTCACCAGTTATGTTATAACTCCTATGTGAGAAGTCAATCGATTCCCATATATCGGTAGCAATTCGAAATCCGTGGTATAAGTAGCTGAAAAATTTTCAAAAATCCCAAAAAAAAAGGTAAAACTTTTTTGACACGGGTACCTCACCGCGCTTGCGTTCATTTGACCAGTAGGTAAAAGCAGACAAAGCATTAGTTAACATCAATTCAAATTGTTACCAATTTTCATTTAAAAAAAAAAAAAATGGTTTACTATAAAGCAAGTATAAAAACCATATTTTCCACCACAATACTTTTGTAAAATAAAATCTGTTAGATCAAAAATCTTTAGACACTTACTCCTACTTTTGTTTTCGTTGAAATTTGAAGTCGGTGAATAAAAAGAGCTCCTTAAGGACTCATAATCGGAAGATTACTGTTCGATTTGGCAGGAAGCGAACCGTTGAGCCTGAGAGCAATCTCCGGGGAATGTGAATGTTTTATAGCTGCTCTTTAGAGCACCATTGAAAATTTCCATTTTGAATAATGCCTTAGATCGTATAATACATAATACCTACTTTACTTGTCTTACTTCTGGTCGTGATGAGGTTTAAAAAAGTCGTAAAAACGGAGAATGGAAACAGCATAAAGTAGTGGTAAAAAAAATTTATGTTAATTACCAACGTACAACCACAAGACGTTAACTTAAATCGTACACTTTAGCTTCGCTTAGTGACATCTAGTTCGATCTATTCGGAAAACCTAATATCGTTCTAAATTCAGACTATTAGTGATATACAATCAAACGTCTGAATATACGGACTGATTTAACTCCAGTCCATAATCTACAATAGAATTAAATACATTTGTTCAAGTAACACTTGAGTAAATAAGTAGAGAAATGCGAGTTAAGCAATCATACATACAACCATTGTAACAATAAACTTTAAAATTAAAGTTTTTAAATTAAATCTCGATTGCCGTAACTTAACTGGCGTCGGTACTTTAAATTGTGACTGTGGGAAGTTAAGTATACATACATATTATACTTTCTGTTAAACTGACTACAACTTGTGTAAGACGGGATCTATAGCAGAAGCTAAACCAGAAAGTAAAGAGATGATATGATGATAAAGAGATGTAGAATCGAACAGTATAAGGAATATAGAACAATCAGCTCCCCCTCTGTTTACAACACACTGAAAAGGAATTGCATCCTTTGAAACTGAAAGGACTAGCGGAAAAGATAGTTTAATAATAGTAATAGTACTCTTCACTTATGAATAGTTATTGTGTGCTATATCATTGATATTATGTCCAGACTTCCTACTCGTATTATTGTCCATTCGAAGTTAATCCATTTGTTCCCCATCAAACAAATAGTGCATGTAGTTATAGTGCATGCACAAATAAAATTCTTCTAGCTGTATTTTCATAATAACTGTCATAAGACAAATTGACTGAAAATAACGGTTTACTCATGTAAACATAATTAGTATAGAGAAAAGCTCTACTAGTTTTGAGTCACAGAGTCCTCATGAAGATAAGTCTCTCTGAAAATATACTTTTTGCCCTGATTTTAAATATCGTTAGCAGTCCTTGGTATTTTCTTTCTTACTTGCATCTAAATGATTAAACCTTAGTGACCAATAATTGAAAATTAAGATTAATTATCTATCATAATTCAGACTCCGTCGTTATTACGAAAGTGTCTCTTTTTTATACCACGACGATGGCAAGAAATTACACGACACACGTGATGGAAAGTGATAACCGTAGCCTATGAACGCTTGCAGTCACACTTGGAGCATTACATAGCTTTGCCGAAATTTTTTAAGTGGGATTTAAATTATCGTTAACAGTGACTTCTTGGGCGAGGCGAGAAGGAGTATCAACTGATTAGTGACCTAAAACCAATTCCTACTCCTAATTTTTCGAACCAAGAAACCTATTTTCCTTTCTTGAAGTGTCTCGATATTGTAGCCTAGGGAAGGAGCTATTATAAAATAGCAATGGTAAAACGGCGATCGATTATTTTACTACAAGCGACTCGGGCGCGGTTTCACCCGCTCTGCTCGGCTCCTAGTAATCATAGCGTGATGTTTTATAGCCTCGATATATGGACTATCCAGCATCAAATCGAATCAATAGTTTACCAGATATTAGAGCGGTTAAACAAATAAACAAACAAACTTTTCAGCTTTATATAGTAGATAGTGTAAGATGATGATGAATGATAAAGATAAATTAGGTATAGTCTGATGTTTTGGATGTCTTGATCAGAAACTCTTCCATACAGCCTTTTCTTATTCTTCTAAATCTAAACTATTCAAAAGTTACATTTCAAATGGACTGCACGGTCAGTGCGGTAGCTGGGCAACCGGGTTCGATTCCCGCACAGAGCAACTCTTTGTGTGATCCACAAATTGTTGTTTCGGGTCTGGATGCCATGTGTATGTAAACTTGTATGTTTGTAAACGCACCCACGACACAGGAAAAAATCCGAGTGTGGGGCAACGTTTTAAATAAAATAAATAATCTCTACGATAAACACAAACAGCACCCGTGCAATGATTCTGATTTGTTAATTCTTCCAAATCTCCTTTTTATTCAAAATTAAAAATCCCATATCATTAATTAATCCAACCTCATACAAAAGTAGTAAGATGGAATTATTAGACACATAAGCACGTACCTGTTTTAACATTATTGTTGTTATTGGTCCCTGTGGCTTGGCTGAACAGGGAAGCTCCGGTGAGCCGAGCCCGACGCAGGATCCACCACATTTTCTCCAACTTGCAATTTAAACAACTTGTAAACAATCAAATATATTCCAAATCTCCACTTTTTAAACCGCAACGGATTTTTAAACCGCAGAAAAAGGATTTCTAAGCTTTTTTTTACTTTACGATAAAAGTTATGCACTAGTTTCTGTTATGAATGTTTTTGTCGTTATCGTGAGTGCGCGTGTCGAGACTACCGTGCGAGAGACGAGCGTCCTTGCCGCGTCACTAGTGGCACGGTACTGGCCGCGTCCTGGCGTGACATTTCCAAACACTGGCATGCGCAGTACTCGCGCGCCTCTAGTACCTACGTCTAACAGGTGAATCAGTAACACCTTTGAATTTCGAACTACATATTCTTGATTTTTTTTTTTTTTTTTGTAAACTTTTGATTAACGCGATCGTGCTGTTACAATTTACAATCACTACATAATATAAAACATAGTCGTTTTCTGTCCCTACCGAATCCAAAAACTGCAAGTTGTGGGAAATGAGCCAGAAAGTTCAGAAAATAATAGTATTAAATACATTTTGGAGGACTAAGGGGAGGCGGTTGTTTGTTCAGCAGTAGATGTCTCTCGGCTGATGATAATGATGATGATGATGATAAATACATTTTAGTATATCTCTTCCGTATTCCATGTCATACATGATTTTTACTAGCGCCAGTTTATGATAAAATGAAATATTACAGAAAATTTGAGTTAAGTCACTTACATTATAAGGATGCGAATAATATTTACAAAACTGTTAACATTACTCTTGTACATCTAAGATAGGTAATGATTTATTAAGAAGAAATGAGGAAATGGCTTTATATTATTTTTTCAAACAAAAGTAGGTTCTTAATTGAAAAAAAAAAACAATCTTTTTACACAAAATTTATTACAAATCGTATTAAAATTACATAAATAAATATAAGAGCTATGTAACTTAATTAGGCATCCAACTTTTGTAAGATCTATTGCAAAAAAAAATGTCATGTCATACAAATTTAATGTCAATTAGTTAATTTGTACAAAAAATTATAAATTTGAAACATCATTATTTAAGAAGTCGGTTATTACAAAAATGCAATTCTAAAGAAACATAAACTCAACACGTTGCTAATCGAAACAGTCTTTACATTTTAGATATAATTTCTCGAAGTAAAACGTAAGTCTATTGCAGTTAGCCAGATGTACCGGCCTTTATGGCAGCGATCTCCTTCAACCTCGCGTTTTCCGCCACCAACGCTTGTACCCTCTGTTCGTATTTCTCTTGTGGGAGAGTCATGCTTCGGTACGAATGGGCCGGCTCGACCGGATTACTACGGCCTCACCGAAAACCGAAGTGAAACAACGCTTGCGTTGTGTGAGTAAAGTTACCGGAGGCCCAATTACCCTCCTTTCCAATCTTCCCAATCCCCGATTCCCCAACAACCCTTAAATTTCTAACTCCCAAAAGGCCGGCAACGCACTTGTAACGCCCCTGGTGTTTCAAGTGTCCATGAGCGGCGGCGATTGCTTTCCATCAGGTGATACGTCAGCTCGTATTAAAAAAAATACTTTCCTTTTTCAGTACTTTAATTAAAATGTTTTGCGTGTGGGTGTAGGTAAAAATATGAGTTTTTTAACATTGAGATAGACCTAGGTTTAACTCAATGGCATGGCATTTTAAACACACCCACGCTACTGAAGAGAATCCTAGTGGAGTAATGATTTTTCATTTAAATGGTCAGTTTTGCTTTTCACTATACCCTATGCGCCGTAACAAGGTGCGGCTGACAGATGCCAGTATGACGTTGACGTCTCTCTTTAGGGATGGACATTAGAAAAATCTTTTTTTATCGCTATCGATACTCGCAGCATACATTTAATTCTCTTTAATTTTTTTATTAAATTTGTGTGTTATTTAGTTGTGCAGTGTAACTACGTGTATATACTTGTCAAAATAAATATTTTATGACCGAGCCCTGATGTGTTTCAGAGTTTCAGTTTTACAGAACCGTGAAGAATATAAGTGTATATTAGTTTGTATATGTTACTAAAGCAATAACGATCTTTCAGATTAAGTACCACCACGCATTATCAAAGGCGCTGGAAAAGTCTACTACATATTTGTGCTCAGATAAAGTCACTGTGGTTCTGGCAGAGAGAGCCGTGTCTACAGTAGATTTACCCACATAATCAAAGGTTTTTTAAGAGTGATAATTGAACGACGCACAATTTTCGTTTTTTATTCTAAAAAAACATCGACTACCTATCCATCCTAGCAGTACATCCCATCACTAAACACGACTATGGATTTACGTTATACGCATAACACTTTACTTTATTTTTCATTTCATTAGATTTTATTTAAAGACTAGAACATTCCGGTTGGTTTTAATTTAATTAACTACACTTCCGAATGATTTAACATAATACGAATGTGATACAGCTAATATAATAAGGCATAATTTTTAAATCGCAGCAACTTTCAAGAGTGATACGAAACGTTACTGAATCTGTCAGCCGCACCTTGTTACAGCGCAAAAGGTATAGTTTACATTTTTTAAGACAATTAAAGGTTTGTCGAAACAGACAATACACATACTTAAATGTTTTATATTACTCGCGGTTTAATATAAAATTGTGCGCAGAACCCTTAGTATAAGTTTGCTTTACGTTTAAAATAATAGAAGCGCTCTGATTGGTTGGTTTATTGGAGCCGGCCAATCAGAGCGCCGAACGCGTTCTCGTTTCGTTTTCGTTGAACGTAAAGCAAACTCATACTAAGGGTATGGTTACATAAAAGCCGGAAAACTCAGCCTCCACGCGCATCCTTTCGACCGTAATTATAAGTATCCATTTCCCATAGAGGTCAACCACAATGGGGATCTCGGACATAATACTTATAACTTCTGTCCATCGTTGGTCGAGTGCTCGCAAGTGCGGCTGCCGAACAAGGGGTCTCGGGTTCTATTCCCGAGTCGGGCAAAGTATTAGTGGCCTTTTTTTTAATTTCTCAGTAGTAGAACGGAGTCTGGAATTGTGCCAAGTATAAGGCAATAGTCTCACCCCCTATTACATGGAACTTATGACACAAAGGGTGAATAGTGTACATTGTGTAGCGGTATTACATGCCGTAATGTGCACCTCCGCCCCCCACCCCTTCGGGGATAAAAGGCGTGACGTTAATGAAAGATGAATGAAGAACTATCTGTCCAAACTTACCTCCATAGCTTTGACTTCAGAGTTCCTTATTTCCAACAGGTCCTTTGTAATGACGTTGATGTCCTTGAGAGACTGCACTTGTGTCGTCAGAGCCTCAATCTGTAGTTCCTGGTTCTTCACCATCTTCGTCTTGTCGAAGATCATGCCACGCGCTTTGTTCAGCAACTGGAATTAAATAACATTCATTCAAAGTCAAAGTCAAAATTTCAAGTAGACCGAGAAGGCACTTTTGAACGTCAAAGCAAATAAGACAATATTTAAAAAAAGTACCTATATTTACAATATGACAAAAAAAAAACAATATGTCTGTTTGTCGGTCAGTCCTCTAGTGAAGACTAGACAGACATTTTGTTTTATTCTATCTGTCTATTAGCTCGTTCCAAAGTGAAGATTCCTATCCCTATATTTTACCAACCCTACCCTATCATATCTAAATCTCATGTGTTAACAAATACTTGCGTAAACTATACATGTCACTAATCTATTTAGCGTGTGGAATAAATGTTTTTTCTTTCTTTACTTTCTATTATTCTATGAAATACTCATTAATATTTTCTGTAGTTCCTTTGCCTTGTCGGGCGAATACCGAGCGAAAGGTCTTGGATTCGACTCCTAAGTTACGAAAAGGTATTATTGAGCTTTGTTCGTTTAAAGATGCTTTCGAACATTCCCAACAGTAGCACTGATTTTATAAAACATTTCAAAACGTGCTTATGTATGTGTTAGGTTAGGTTATTAGGTGTTTTGTGCAATAAAAACATTATATGATATTAAAGTATGTCATGGTTTCTTACAAAGCTCTACAAAAAGATGAGTTGACGGAGGGTAGGGAGGCATTTGTCCTGCAGTGCGACGACAATGGCTGAAAATAAATAAATAATAATGGTTCCTTAAATAACACAAACCTCTTCGTGTTGCTGTTTGATGTTTTCAATCATCTCATGATTCTTGCCGCTGGGTTTCGACAGAGCCGCTTGTAGCTCCGTCTCCAAATTCCGAACTCTTGCTTTCAGGAGATCGATCTCTTCTTCACGGACCTAGAAACGTAATAAATAAGTAAATGATATTTATTTTGCAAATAGGTTACAATGTAACTCTTTTACACAATCTCTTAAATAACTAGATGAGGCCGGCATGTCCTATCGGACTACTCTGAGAAGAAATGCCGAAACAAACTCAGAGGTCATAGTCTCTTCAGTAGGACAAGTATCTAAGTTAAAGTAATAATATACATGATCAAAATGGAAATAAGTATTGATGGTGAATTAATGAATGAGCTGTGATCTCTAATAGGATTTATGGAATGGATATTAATGATAATATCCTCATGAGATATTTGCCTACTAACCTCATTGGAGGGATCCTGAAAAAGGGTCAGGTACTGAACAGTACGTCTAGTAAGAGTTCACCTTACTTTGAACGAAAATGAAACGAGAGCGCGTTCGGCGCTCTGTACCATTAGTATGAGTTTACTTTACGTTTTAAAGTAATCCAAACGAGATCGCGTTGTTGTGATTGGTTGATTTATTCGAGCCGACCAATCAGAGCGCCGAACGCGCTCTAGTTTCTACGTAAAGCAAAATAGTTCTTAGGGTTCAGACTTAAGTGGTGTATTTGTATAGCAACATAATATACCTACTGTAAACCTAGTAATGTATAGATCGTTACAATGCTGGTTTTTACATCTAACACGATGCGATTTTTAATGTAATGATTAGTTACACTTTGCTTCGGTTACATTTTTTAAGAGGGGACATAATTTAAACCTTTGACAAAATGATTTCATGTGTCTTTCAGTATCCTTAGCATGAGTTTGATCTGATTGGCTGGCTCGAATAAACCAACCTATGACAGTGCCGAATGCGCCGTCGTTTCGATTACTTTAAACGTAAAGCAAACTCGTACTAATGCTACAGAAAATTGTTCGCCAAGGGCCAATGGACTAATAAAAAATGTAAGAAGTAATGGAATGACTAGGAAATCGCGTTCATCGTACTTATTAGATCATGCAGATTAGTTACTAACATGGGAACATGGCCTAGTTTCTACTCAAGTCGTGTTTAAGTCCTTACCTTGAGTTCTAGTTTCATTCCATCCTCGGTCCTCTCGCTCTTAATCTTCTCCAACTCTTCAATCTTCTTGAGGAGTTCCTGTTCTCTTTGCTGCCAGTCCAGCTGCAGAAATGTTACATAATAAATATATTGAAGACCTAAATATACTTATTTTTATTTACCTATCATACTAATTAAACTATGTTGCATTATCATTAAAAATAAATTGCTGTTCGACAGTCTCGCTAAAACTCTAGAATGGCTGGACCGATTGGGCTAATTTTGGTCTTGAATTACATATTTATGGAATCCACGGAAGGTATAAAAGGTGAGAAAAAAATTATTGAAGCGCTACGAAGTTTGCTGGGCCAGCTAGTTAATCATAGAGTATTAATAAAAGCTAGTTTTACTAGGAGCTACTGCTGATCTATTATGTAATTAGGATTAGAAAAACACAAATACAATTACAAACTCACATTTTCCTTAGCATTATTGGGAACTTCTTTGGCCTCAGTAGTTTCAGCAGTTTGTTCGACTGGCTTGGTCTCTGCTACTTCCTGTGGTGCCTCCTTTATTTCCTCTGGTTTGCTATCTGGCTGGGCGTTCGACTCGACAGCCTGTGAACATTGATAAATTATTGTTTAAATGCGACTGACTCGGGCTTCGTATTTCAATTCATACAGTATTTTTTTAGTTGTGTCGTTCGTTCGATTGGTAAACGTTGTATGAACAAAATATCCATTTTTATAATAACTATCGTGAGATATATTAAATTATCTATTAATCACCGTTTTGCTCACGTACATCAATGGAGTGGCTCTACCAGTTTTGAGTCACCATTAATGTACGTGAGTAAACCGTGATTTTTTGTTCAAAAATTATCCATGGATGCAGGTGGCGTCGTTCTACGTGGAGGACTAAGGGGGAGGCCTATCTGTTCAGCAGTAGACGTCTCTCGGCTGATGATGATGGTGAAAGTATTACTTTTTTATGGGACAGATTGGACAACTTAATGGACAATATAAACTTTCTATGAATAACTTACAGGTTTATCAACTTGTTGTTCAGGGGCCGGAGGCTGTGGCGCGGGGACTGCCTCTCCTGCTCCGGTCTCTCCAGCCTCCGGGCACTGGGGTTGCACTTGATCTGCCTGAAAAAATATAATTAAACATCAGTACAAATAGAGGGTGTGTTACCAGTGCGTTGCCGGCCTTTTGGAATTAGACATTTAAGGGTTGTTGGGGAATCGGGGATTGGGAAGATCGGGAAGGGGGCTAATTGGGCCTCCGGTAACCTTACTCACACAACGAAACACAACGCAAGCGTTGTTTCACGTCGGTTTTCGGTGAGGCCGTGGTATCACTTCGGTCGAGCCGGTCCATTCGTGCCGAGGCATGGCTCTCCCAAACTTATCATCGCATATACGATACAAGAACCGTTAAAAGTTGCCAAACTGGAATTTGAGATTGGGAATTGGAGACACCTTCCCATAACATACTTACTTCCTCTAGTTTTTTTTTTAATTGATCAGATAAGACAGTAGGATTGCTTATTGAAGAAAATTCACTTACTGTTTTATTACGCAAGATTTACGAGATCAAGACAATCGCAATACAAAGTCGATTACCATCCAATATTGAAATGAAAATTTCAATTGAACTAGAAAGAGGGAATTGAAGTGCATTGAAGGATGCCTTATTGCTTGTCTTGGCGTTTTTTATTCAATAAAAATGTAGACGTAGATAGATGGGTCAGGCAAATGTTGGTTACCTAAAGCTTAAGCTTGTAGCGTTTGCATACTAATGAGAGTAGATGTTTATGAGTAGGTAGACGAATCAAACTTATAGTGATAATGATATGTCTCGTATAAATCTACAGATAAATTATTATTTTGTGAAAATAATAATAAATATTAGGTCAAAGTCAATTATTTTAACTAAATCATTATCAGGTACTTTTGAAACGTCAACGAATAAATAGTCTGTCAGTCTCTGTCACTGAAGCTATTTATTAATTAAATTAAGCTAGGTGCTCGTTCCACATTGAAACTTCGAATGAAGAAGAAATAAAGAAAGTCAATTCGTATGTTACAAAAACAAAATAACAGAAAAACCACACGCACCCGACATAGGCACAGATCTCTTTGTACCTATGTAACCTAAAACATGTACAAACGTAGGTACATAGACCTTCAGAATGGAAACGTTGTAATAGGTAAACGTGACAAAATAAACAAAGAGCAGTGCCCTCCCGGAGCGACCCTAAAAAATCTCTAACACGATCGTATTAAAGATCTCAAGCCGCCCGAGATGAATACTAATCATCTGGTGTTCGGGTGTTCAGAATAAAATCGTTCAAGTGAAATATCGTCAGCGATGTCATCTACCTATCATAGTAGGTAGGTAGGTGCTAAGATGTAAATTGATCGAGATATTGGCACTTCAGGATGATAGAGTCGAAAGATTATTATTTTAGGGAACAGAGAGTAAAGTTCCCTAAGAAAAGGAGGATCCTCCGACCAGGCGAGGTGATCAGCCTGGCGGGCTTTCTGCCCAACTGTTGTTCGTTGGGATTTTCTATCCGTGTTATTTCGCATGTAAACTTCGTATGTGCGATGCAGGATATTTGTGACGTCATCCATTGATTTTACTCGTCGATAGTTTGTGTGCGACTTCTGTCATCTGTCACTTGTTACTTGTCAATGTGTCGCCACATCACTCCCCCCCAAGACCGGAGGTCGATCCTGTTGAGACGGCTGTCGATGCTTGAGGTGAGCGGTGCCAGAGCCAGTGTAGAATGTCCCTAGTTCCAGTGAGTCGGAACTGTGCCGCTGAATACCCAGTGAGTCGGGTGAGCGGTGCAGGGTGATACTCCAGTGAGTCGGAGTAGTGAAGCTCGCAGTGTCCCACGGTGAGTCGGGGAATTGATGCTGCGAGGGTAGGTGCGTAGTGGCTGGCGTCTGCGTTGACGGGAGGAAGACGTCCTCAGACCGTGTGCAGAGTGCTGTGCCTAGACGCTGATGAGGCCGTAGGGAAGAACCAGGCTGCATATCTTCGATGTAGCGTGTGGTGGTCCCTGATGAGGCCGCGGATGCTGGTTGGCTGCGACTTGATTACCGCTCAGCGGAGAAGTGATGGGTGAGGGAGATGGCGATAAGGATGACGGTGCTAATCTGCTCCGTGAAGGTTGGTTTCAATCACGTCGGGGTCACCACTTTAGGGAACAGAGAGTTAAGTTCCCTAAGAAAAGGAGGATCCTCCGACCAGGCGAGGTGATCATGCCTGGCGGGCTTTCTGCCCAACTGTTGTTCGTTGGGATTTTCTATCCGTGTTATTTCGCATGTAAACTTCGTATGTGCGATGCAGGATATTTGTGACGTCATCCATTGATTTTACTCGTCGATAGTTTGTGTGCGACTTCTGTCATCTGTCACTTGTTACTTGTCAATGTGTCGCCACATTATCTTTTGTTTCAAGAAGCTTATTTTCTTAGATTATTAATTATCTACATTCTATATCTATATGATTTATAAAGCTAAAGAGTTTGTTTGCTTATTTGAACGCGCTAATATCCGGAACTATTGGTTCGGTTTAAATAATTCTTTTATAATAACTATCGTGAGACATACTAAATTAACTAAAAATCACGGTTTAATCACGTATATTAATAGAGAAAAGCTCTACTAGTTTCGAGTCACAGAGGGACTCTTCATCATGAGCAGTGTGTGCAGACTGCGCGACGCCGACGTCGCCGCGTGTCGAAACTAATAAAGCTTTTCTGCATTAATATACGTGAGTAAACCGTGATTTTTAGTTAATAATTATTTTTTAGGAGGAACGTTATAGGATATGAAACATCACGCTACGGTCAATAGAAGCCGAGCAGACCGGGTGAAACTGCGCGGAAGTAGCTCGTAATAATTAGTGACATTAAAGTTTGTTATCAGAGTAAAATAAAAATAAGATCGTCATTCCGCAGTGGATGGATATAGGTAAAGTAAGCACATATAAAACATATCAAAAACAACGTTTCTTATTTATTCTAATGGACATGCAGCAACTGACGTAGCGCTTATACTACGCATTAACCGAATAGAAAATAACTGCATAAATTCATAAAGTGCAACGTCATTCCATAGCTCAGTATTTGCGCAGTATAAAAAAAACGAGGTATTTATTTATTTATCTTTGAAGAATACAATACAATAAAGTAGTGGAACATAAGGCTAAGTTACAACGTATCTATCTTTGTCAGTCCCACTGTAAAGTAACTACCTCGCTAAACAATCAAAGATTACTGGAGAAATATCGAATTTCTACTCTCGACACTTCATCGTTATTATGTAGGTTAGAAAACCTAACCCATTTTTACAAATACGACCGTTTTGCTACAAAACAATTATTTATTCAGCAATCTTTTCTATTTATCTATTACCTATCCACCTTAGTTTACATCAAAGCAAATGACTAACCATTTCCTGCTAAACTAAGCACATAAAGGAAGGTAAAATGTAACACATACTGGAATGAATAGGAATATTAATGCATTTTATTATAAGTAGTTACTAGAAAAATTACCCTCCTTGCTTCCTCGTATTCGTGACCACGAACCCTTGTCCAAATAGATCTCATCTCATATTAAGATCTTAGCAACAATCTCATAGTAACAATTTTAGTTATTCTACTACTAATTATCGTATAATTGTCCGCCGCAATTTTATAAACACCAAAGCGTGGTAGACTTTTGACAAAGACGAATTCAACTGACAACAATCGTCAATAAAGCCATCAATTTCAACAAAAAGTTTCACTTACCATTTTATTGAATTGTAATATTTGTTCTGACAATCTCACAAGTAAGGATCACGTTCAAAAGCCGAGAGAATGAACATTATACTATGTTCAAAACTTGAACGTCTATTTTTGGGACTTGAGACGCACTGATACAAAAATAGAAAATACAGAGCGTCGTGAAATTCGTAAACTTTCCCGCGCTAGTTTCAATTGCGTCTAAGTAGGTGTCTATAGTATTCGTATGATTGCATGATGTTCGAAAATAAATTATACATTTATGAAATGCACTTCCGTTTGTGTTTTGAAATAATACTTACCTAAGAAAGGAAGTTAGTACTTATTTATTTACCCATGATAGTAATGAGAGCCAAATTTCCTTCTCTTTAGTTATTGATAAATAATGGCAAATATTGTACTGCAATTAAAAAAAAACGCAACATTTACATCACTACGTGGAAAAAAGTTGTTCCTAGAATGTTGAAAAATAATCTTTTTGTCAACGTCCTTGAACGTGGGTAGGTAATAAGTAAAGGCAGTTACCTACTTGTGCACTTTATCTAATGTTTATCGTGTATGTTTTACAGAGTTCGTTAAGGTTTTATACATCTGCAGTATACCATCCAAGACAATAGAAAATAAACATAATTAAGTCGTAATAGCAAATTGAATTATCTTTTATGACGGAATAGGACAATTTCAAAACATGCATAACCTTGAACGTAAAACCAGCAAGTTAATATGTAAATGTCTTTATTAAAACTACAACTTTTTGTTATTTTAATCTAATTCGCCAATTTTTTAATAATTTCTCAGTTATTTCAAAGGAACTTGAGGAATAACAAAATGAAACAGATGATACCATAGACTAGTTCCGTGAATTGTCTATGAATCGATCATTTGACATTTTGAAATTTGACATAGGTAATGACATTGACAATAGATTTTAATAAACAGAAAACGGGCGCATAGTCAAAAGATAACGTTTTGATTTATGTGAAATTTAAAGTTATTGTGTATAACGGAAACCAAAACTTACTGCCTACATAGAAGTAATCAAAGCTGCACAGTTACAAGAACATAGTCTACTATCAACCACGGTAAACATTTGAAATCTAAACAAGCGAGAATTCTATTGAGTTTTCAAGCATTTTAATGTTATGTTTACGGTTTTAGGGTGCCACAATGACATCAGAAAAGAATGCCCAGGTGGGGCAGGCTCGCGAAGCTTTCCAATTGATGTATCAGATATCACAACTCCTGTGCACTGGATTAGATGCAGATACTCTTTCCATCTGTATAAGGCTGTGTGAGCTAGGCGTTGATCCAGAAGTACTGGCCCATGTTATTAAAGAAATCAGAAAAATGGGAGACAATGCGGCCCAAAGCAAACCTGTTAATTTACATTCATAGAACTTAAGGCGTCCACATTTCTTCATTCAAACAATTGCCCCAATCTCCAATGCTTTAATATGGATATATTTTCATAAAACTAATGTTAACCATCTTCATATTTTTTAACAATGTATTGTATCGAAAGATTTTAACAAATGCACATATTATAAAATGTAGTTCTACCAAACTTCCACCCATTGTAGTCTATAAAAAGTGTATGTAATTGTTAATGTTAATTTTAACAAGTGATTGTAATTTAAAACACTGATAAAAGTTGTTGTATGTATACATATTCTCATCATCACAATAATGGAAATTATTGATTCCTTATTTATATGTTATAATGAAAGTCATTCATTTTGAAGTAATAATGATAAAATATCTTGCCCCAAAATATTTATATGTAGTGATTTTGCTATTTTAGACATTGTGTTGTATGTATTTGTCTTCTTTATGTAGATTGCTAATTGCAATGTAAATGTAGTGATATGATCTGTTGTATTCAGTAAAAGTTTGTTGATGCAATATCTGCCCCAAAACCCTGGAGTGTGTATGAGTCCAAGTTAACATAAGGTCATACATGTAAATAATTAACATATTATTAGGGTATAAAAAAGCATGATGAATAAATAAAAACATTAATTACTAAAAAAATCTTTATTGTTTAAATAAATTCTATTTCAGGAAACATTTCAAGGAACATTACATACTCAATTCATGACAATTTTTACAGCTAATTTGAAGATGGAACAAATAATCTTCATCATCAGCCAGTAACAAACTGACATAAAGGGCCCTCTTACTTTATGGGAACAAATAATTAAGTAGAGGGAGAGGAAAGGAGTATCTAATATTCTTTAAAATTACAATTTTATGATAAATTAGTGTTGCATTGTGCTTTGCATGAACAAAATTATTGAAACCTAATACCAAATGGGTACAAACCATATTGAGTGAAATTATAAACAATCAGTACAGGACTGAAAATATCACAGATGCAAATAATTCACTCGCAACAAACTAAAAGTGATTCTAAAGTTTGGTTATAATGATACAGTGCCACATTGGCAAGAGATTTGTTTACAATTTCGATTGTGACTGTACAGTCTTGTCTTGATGACTTGATTATTGTGCAATGAAATTGCATATTTCATCAGATAAATTTATGGACTTTGAACTTTACATTACATACTGATACAATGCAAGACAAAAGTACAAGTATTTTAAATAAGTAAGGATTTAAAATTAAGAAGTACCTAATAGCAAATGTGTGTTGAACAAGGCTGTACAATCGCAACAGTTTTAATCTTAAGACCTAAACTATTGGAACGATTGACTCTGAGCTTGTCCTTGGTTACCTAGCACTGATGGATCCTCGAATATGGGTTGCTGTGGTTTGAACTGTTCTGCTGTTAGCCTGGAGAACATTATACCTATACCTTCTATTAAAGCCAAAAGTATGCCACCAACTAATGCACTGCCAGCCATGGCTGGGACACCTGAAAACATAATACAAATACTCAATTATTACTCAATATTTTAAACTAAAACATGTGCTGTATGAAAATTTAATATGAATATTAGTTAGTATACTGCATTGTGGTAGTTACTGCTATTACAAAACAAAAATGTTATAGTAACTAACATTTATATTGTTTACTAAACAACACTAGTGGTTTGTTTTGTTATTTTTCAACTAACCTATTGTTACTGAGTTGGGATTCATAGGTGTGTGATTATATGGATACCAAATAATTACCATTTCTAGCTGCAAGTATCCCGCCAGTGAGAGCCCCACTCATGATAGAGTTCCAGGGGTCCTCCTTCTGCCGCATGTACACTAAGGAGCAGTCGATGGTGGAGAACATTCCTCCCCACACTGCAAAGTTACCACCGACGATAGGAGAGCGTTCTTTCAACGCCGCCATACTTCCCAGCTGCAAATCACGAACCAATTAGAATAAAACAGAATACTAACACAATTCAAATGTTTTCATTCATAAATATACAAAGTACGTACCATTTTTCTACTGAACCCTACAGGTGCATTCCTAAAGCCCTTTATTGAATGGAAAATGCCTCCGCCGATAGCTCCCATAATAAAAGCACCTCCAGAATCATCCAAGATACGCCACGGGCAAGGTTCTCTTGTATATTCATCCATGTTTGATGTTTATTGATTTTGTACCGTCCTGGAATCATGTATTAGGTAAGAATGATAACCTCAAAATGTTAATCCCAAAAGTCCAAGAATAAATCTTTGATACAAAATAATATTACCTAAATTTTATATTGACACTTGAATTCACAATTTCAGCAACAGGTTTGAGTTTGTAATATTGATTTATATGGAGAATTTATCACAAATATTCTACCATGGTTCCCCACTCATGTTCAATCGTTGTCAAAAGGGTTTTTCAATGACAGTTTTCTTTAGCTCTTGACTATTCTTAGGATTAAAACTGTCGATAGTCTATGGAAGGGCTGCCCCAATTCAGCCCAAAAATAGGCAAAATTAATCTAGCCACATAGTAAACTTAACTAATATTGATCTAAAAAGAAATATATGTGCCTTAGAAATAGTTTATTGAACTCACAAATTGACTCCTATTTTTCAGTTTTTTCCTAATAACAATGGCATTTGGCCATATTATGATCATAGAGAATATTTCTTATGTAGTATCAAAGACAAATGTTATCAGTTTGACAACTGCAATAAAAAAAATAGAGTTTGACAACTAAACAATTTTGTGATTACGAGTGAAGACTTGATTTTATTCCAATTTATAAATAAAAGGCGCAGAAACCAACTATGACTATTTATAATTTATATATATTCGATCGATATGGCACACTACTTTACTATGGAGAATGGAATAGATCTAAACAATCAGGAATGTCGCGAGAGGAGGTCAGTTGTTGTTCTTTTACGTATTGTATCAAAAATTTATTCCTAGATCGTAAAGAATCTTGATTTTCTTGCTTCTGTGATCATTATTCTGTACTTAGAGTTACTATACAATTGTATTGTGATAACTCTTGCCATAGAAATTAATGATACGTGCAATAGGGAGTTCCAACCTCCCCTTTTAGTAATTCCTTTAACGAGTTAGTATTAACCCGTTGTCTATCGGAACGCAGATCTACGCGAGACACAATGTGTTTTCTATTGTGTCTTATATACCGACAGACAAGTGGTTAATACATTCAGTTAAACATTTTTTAGTTCTAAGCTTACCTACAGCTAGCTTACTTACAGTACCTACTTGATTAATGATTCAAGAAATCTTAAACCAAACCAATAATTTTAAATCATTTAAGTAAAGTTATAATGTTAATTACATTGAATGTAATGAGAAAAAATTGTTTCTTGTTCATGTTCGGTAAAAACCTCTTCATTATTTTTTGCTCTATGTTTCAGGAGGGAAAATTAATGTATGGTATGCTGTTCTCAATCAAATCGTTTGTTGCCAAGATATCTCCACTGGACCCGAAAGAAGGTTTTATGCATTACAAAACTTCCAAGTACACTTTACACTGTCTTGAAACCCCCTCTGGATTAAAGTTTGTCATGAATACTGATAATCAAGCTCAAGGTGTCAGAGACTTATTAAAAAAGATCTATGGAGAAATATATGTTAAGTATGCTATAAGGAATCCCATGTGTGGCATCGGTGAACCTATTACTAGTGAATTATTTAAGAATAAATTAGATGCTTTTATCAAACAATCACCTATACAATACGCCAGAGCTTCCTGATAATTTATTTATAATTTTGTGGATTGAATGAAATCTCCAGAGATTATCAGAGTGTAATAATATTATGGTAACTTATGTTTATGAAGCATGCTAAGTAATTAATTTGTATTTATATTTTTAGTATGAGATGAGATAAGAAATAAATGTATATTATGGCTTACTTTGTTGTACATTTCATTTTAATTTAAATTGATTTAAGTTCTTATGTGAAAATTACCGAATATGTAACCCAATATGGGAGAATGAACTCAGCTAAGAAATAAAACCTTATATGAATTAATTTATACCAAGATAAGCAACCATTGATTGGTTTATTAGTCCTGTTTACTTATTGTTTACTGATGTTATGACGCATAATATTTTAATCATAATACATCTTATTACAAAATATAAAAAAGTAATATCCGTGGGTTAGTACTTAACTCTCCAAACTATTTCAATAAATCACCAATAGACGGACAATAAACATTTTAGATACTAACCAAAATACTGTATACTGTGTATCTAAACGCAGTTTATTTTTAAATTTTGACAGATGACAGTCTATGGTCTGTGGATAACATGACAGCGTCAAAGTTAAAAAAGACAAACAAAACAAACGCAAACGGTCGAGCGTGTGATTCTGGATTTTGTTATAAATATTAACGGCTCAAATAAATTGAAACATTATTCTAAATAAGACCCATTACTTTCGTAAATTATATGATGGCCAGTGACTTTTCAAAGGAGAAACGTTTCAGTCATTGTGATGAGTGAGACAGACGATACGGATGTTCTCTTACTAATACCACCAAATTTCTTTTTAGTACAGAGTTCTGAATCAGAAGATTCTTTTCTGGAATCTTCTAGAACTGTTGTCCATAAACCTAAGTCCTGCACTGCACAAGTATTAGGTAAATTAGTGGATCAAGTTCATACATTGGAATCTAGGTTAGAAAGTTTAGAGTTCAACAGTGATACGTCTAGTTTCGGCACAGTAAAGAGACCCAAAACGTGGGACACCTCGGATAGTATCGACAGCCAAAGCTTAGATCGCAAGTGTTTTACATTTCCTCGCAGGCGTAGAAGGAAAACTACAAAAAAGTCAAAACGATTTGATTTGTCCCTCAGTGGTTTAGATTCAGCTAGTACAGGTAGGAAATCCATCCCACCGTTAAAATTAGATGTTGATTTTGATCAGTTGAACTCCAAACCCAAAGAAATTATCAATGATATTCAAAGTATGGATGCTGATTTAAGCAGTATAGTTTCAACACCTACTAAAAAGAATGACAAGTTGCTGTTACATGAAATAGATGAATTCCTTACTAAAGTTGAAAGTTATGAGACTCCTGACACTAAATATAAGGACCATGAGCCATCGCTTAGTCCTGAAAATGTGATAAAGGCTACTGGAGACTACATATCACAAAAACTAGACTCGAAGAGCAATGAAGAAGAAGTAAAATTGCCAAGTGGCAGGGTGGTGTCAAGCAGTGTACTTGATAAGTATATTTATTTAGTCAAAAGTAATTCAGGAACAGCTAGATCTGACAAACCCACTACTTCAGAGAATTATAAGAGTAACAATGAGGAGACTGGTGGTACTCACCCTGAGAGCACATCCAAGGATGCAGCAGGAACATGTAGTAGAGAGCCTAGAACGCCATCTATGAGAAAACTTAATTTCTCAGACAAAGATGTGCAGCCAACATCCACTCCAAAGAGACCACAATCAAGTTACTTGGACACATTCAGACCTTCATCGAACAAAATATATGATAGGGCTTCAAGAGTCTTAGAGCAGTACAAGTCTCAGAGTCACAGCAGGAATCAAGGTTCTGGCAATGATAGCTACTTGTCACCTAAGAAGGAAGAGTTCAAGATGCCGCAAATGAGACCTTATTGCTATAACAATAAGGAAACAAAGCTGAGCTCCATGCAGAATAGGTATATGGAGTCAATAGACACTGACTTGTTGAGCTTGAGTGAGTTGTGGGGGGATAGAGGAGATAGACCAGAGAGAATAGACAGTGTTAAGCTGGAAGAGGAGAGACTTAAAAGAGAGGTCAGTTGTTTTTAAGTATTTTTTAGTATAATATACTATAATAACTGTACTCTGATTGATAAATCTTCATGTTATCAATTTATATTATATTTCCACAGCACTGTGAATCAATGATACAACAACTGCAGAAAAAGATCTTAGAACAACAAGAGAAGTTGGCCGTAGCTGTGAAAGTGGACCGAGCTAAAGATGCAGCCATTGGGAAGCTGAGAGAAGCCTGGTTGAAGCTCACTGGCAGCTTGGACAAAGCTGAAGAGAGACACAGAGCAGCACTTGAGAAGATGGATAGAGAAGTTGAGAATTTTAGGATGATTGCTGATGATGCACAGAAGGTAACATTTTTATTGTAATAATTTTAACTTAGATTTCAGCCATGTTGTGAACCCTCACACCTTCCAATCCATGCTTAAAGCTTTTTGTGGTCAATCCTTAATTTTAACTGTAATCTTTACAAATTACAGAGAGTTAACAAGAAATTGATACCTTAGCTATCTCTTATCAAATGACATAGCTAAACTACATTTTAAATGTGTGAACTACGTCATTTAATCATGGTGAGGTGAGCTCTAAACAAACATACATACAGACACAAAAAATTAATCTTTGTTTTATTCATTTTAGAAAACCAGTCACTTTGAAGCAGAATTGTACAAAGCTTTGGACTTGGCTCATGATTACCAAGAGAAATGTAAGCAGCTCACTACAGAGAAGAAAGAAATTGATGACAGAATACAAAAGATCATACAGGATAGAGATGAAATGGTTGCCATGAAGGAGAAGGAAGTGGAAGCATTGAAGGAAAATTGCCAAACTATTATGAGACTCAATAAACAGTCTTCTGATTGTATTAAAAATTTAGAGGAATCATTAGAAAAGGTATGTATTTAATAGAGAGCAGAGGTCTCTTTTTTTCAGTGAAGGGGGAAAATCATTTAAAGTCTTCTCCCGCCTTGGGCGAGAGGAGTGTCGGACTCTTACTGACTAAAATCCATCCCATTCCTACTCGCTCATCCTATTCCGAGCCGCTGTAAGCCCGCTAGGTACTTCGCAGCTAGAAACAGAGCTACAGATTATATTGGATACCACCACATTTGTCAGTAAAGTTCTCCTTAAGAGTGTTCTTAGTGCAGATATTTTCACATATTCAACCTGTTTTGGGAAATGCTTCAAAACAATATTTTGTTTTGGATCCCCATACCTTCCACACAATAGTCGTACACTAACACAAAAAGTATTACATCACCTGTTAAATGAAAATGATTTTTTTTATAGGAAAAAGCTGATCATCACGAGACGAAATGTAAAATAAAAGAGTTAGGAAACAAGATTCAGTCTCTGGAAGACACGAATTCACTTATAACGCAAGAACGAGACTTGCTGAAAGAGAAAGTGAATGAGGAACGATCTCGAAACAATCTCTTGGAGAAACAGATAGGAGACCAACAGAACCACACTGCTGAAGTGATGAGGAAATGTGTAAGTATCATGCAACAATAATCACTACCTTCCAACTAGAGATACAACATAAACACTCTTTTTTATGGTATAAGCCGGTAAACGCAGACGGATCACCTGATGGTAAGCAATCGCCGCCGCCCATGGACAGCTGAAACGCCAGACGCATTATAACTGCATTGCCGACCTTTTGGGGGTTAGGAATTTAAGGGTTGTTGGGGAATCGGATTCTGGGTGGTAATTGGGCCGTAGTATCACTCACAGTCGAGCCTTCGTTATTCGTCGATTTTCTGAAGCAAGGCTCTCCTACACTTAATGCCTAATATGTATGTTAATCACTATTATTTAATTTTCTTATTTATCAAAAGATGTGAAGGTTTGTCATAACAAACCTTGCCTTTGAAAACTACCCTTCAGTTTTCAGCTTACTCAATTTTAAAATGGAAATTTTAAAATTGAGTCAAGCGTCGTCATTAAGGCCTTGGATTTCAATTCTCTCAAACTAAAAAGAATGTCATACTGAGAGCGCCTATTAAATTAAACCCACCAAATTACAGGACAACTTAGAAACCGAAGTGAAGACTCTTCGCAAACACCTGGAGCTTCAGAAGACGGAGTTGAAGTGCCACTACCAGAAGCAGCTGGAGGACGCCGTGCTGTCCAAGCTGCAGGAGTTCCAGCACCAGCTCGACGCGGCCGAGCGGGACATGGAGGCCGACGCACGCGCCAAGGAGAACGCGCTCGTCGATACTTACAATAAGCAGATATCTAGGATTGAGGAGCAGTGAGTTTTGTTATAAACTAGCTGCTTCCGCGCGGTTTCACCCGCCCTGCTTGGCTCCCATTGGTCATAGCGTGATGTTTTATAGCCTATTACCTTCCTCGATAAACAGACTATTCAACACAATAAGGATTATTCAAATTGGATCAGTAGTTTCTGAGAATATCGCGTTCAAACGAAAAACAAACTAACTCTTTAGCTTTATATTATATCAGTATAGATACGTAATTGTAACTAAAATGCTGATAGACTTGCGTACGAACGTAATTTGCTGATATATCCCAGTGGATTGGCCATCTGTAACGATAGTGGTGGGGCAAAAAGAATAAAATATTTTATGTGATAAAGAACTATAACATGTGTCTTTATTCATATTATGTATATAGATTAGATCAATATAGAAAATGACTGGTGATTTACGCAAAAAATTTAACACATTAACCGCCATGGGGGGCAACTCTCGTTTACAATAGGATTGTGATAGCTTTTTATGGGATAAGTCATGCAATTCAGTAAGAACTTTTGTTAGCTTGAAATGAATAGGGTTGTCAGACAGTATCCGGAGCTATGGACTGCCTAGCGAATACCAGGGTTTCGGTTTGAACAGTAGGAGTAGGAACGAGGTGGTTTTTAGTCATTAAGAGTCGTGACACTCCCTCTAGCCTCGCTCAAGGCGGGAGAGGTCATTGGACGATGTTCAATATATACATGTAACGATGATATTTATATTTTTCAGACACAAACTAGAAGTAAATGTAATGGAAGAGAAACAGAGAGAAGAAATTAAGTTATACAGGTTGCAACTAGCGCAGGCTGGTGAGAAGATAGGACTACTCGAGGTATGTCGGAACTTTGCATATTGTACGTAATAATCGTTTACTGTGCATGCTTCGTGTAATATTACGTGTAAACAATTGTTGGTTAAACCTTAAATAAATGATTTAACTTCATAAAAGGTGCAACCTCTAAAACTCTTTCTTTGTGTGAATATGTATTACGAAACTTGATAATAATTCGATAGCAAACATAAATAACTGACTGTCGGACTCAGAGACATTTAATGATTACAATTGAAAAAAATTTAATTGTTTAACTATTATATATTACTAATGCAATTACTTAAAATACAATTAATTTTATAGTTATATATTATAGTTTAACTATTAGTAACAGTTTTGTTCCGAAAACAATTGCTGAGGACTGGGTTAAGTAACCATTAAATGACTGAGTACAACAGTAAAACATCATAATGTTTATCGTTACCTATAATAATAAATGGTGTTAAATAAGTATGTAATGCACAGAGTAAGTTGGAGTCGTTCCGTCGCCGACGCGGTGCACTGGCGGGCCAGTTGCACGCCGTCATGCAGGCGCAGTGCCGCGCCGCCATACGACTGCTCACGCACGGAGACTCCAGGGGCTCGCATAGTAAGTCTATATTATTTACTGTAGATAGTTGAACACATTTTGAATTCTATAACCATAAAGTTATGCGTTAATTATTATGTTATCGGCTTACTCACATAACTCTTTGACGAAGAACTCGACTAGTTTCAAGCCATGCAAGAGGCTCATATTCATGAGCAACATTCCGCCACACACCAGTCTAGTCGAGTATCATAACTTTCATCGAATCAGTCGAGTTCCTCGACTAGTTGGCTAGAAAGTTATAATATAATAAAGTTATGCATTTATTCTCTGAAAAGTTATCTTTGTGTTATAGAGCAAGCCAATTTCTATATAAATTGTTAAATTGTTGCTATACAAAAGATCTGTTTGTCAAGCAATCGCAATCTTAGTCAAACGGACAATCGAGGCTATATCCTTCAATGTTTTTGTTGCACCTTAATTTCTAAGTTATCAACTTTGTAGTGTCTACTCCAGTGTCCGAGTACACAAAGATCCCGCCGCTAACACTACCGGACCGGGGGCTCGTGCGATCGGACGCCCGGTGCGATGTCCGATCCGACAATCGGACGGACAACAACTCCGACGAACGGACGGACGGCCGGTCGGACGAGCGACACGACAAACTAAACTTCGAAGGCCTCACAGACACCGAGCTACAACAGTATGTTAAACTGGTAATATATACTTTTTTTTGTTTTGTTTTACTATATGAGAAGGGATATAAAACTTGAGATTATGGTCGCTAAAATCAGTAGCAACTGATGCATAAGGCTTTCTAATTTAGACTGCAAAATAATATAGACGAATGATCCAATCTGAACATTCTAATGTTATTAAGAACAATATCTAAGTTTTTAAACTGACATAGTCACTAACAATATCATTTGAACTATTTACCATGATTATACATTTTTATGAGTTTATTGGCAACAGTGTCGAAATATCGGAAACTCATAAAAATGAATAAACATGGTAAATATCCCAGTTTTAAATTCTACGAACAATATCGCTGCATACACTTTCAAACTATTAATTAATTTCTAATGAGATTAGTATACATAATATGCTAAATATTCTTATTCTAGCTGTTAACAAAAGCACCGAACTTGGACGGCAGTGGCGACATGTTGGAGTTACATCGTGAGCTCAGCGAGGAACCGACGAGCGACCGACCTGACAGATCCGACACCGCTGAGCGGCCTGAACAACCAGAGCGAAGGGACAAGCGTCGCCTCAGTAAACCACCCTGGAAAGCCTAGATATAATCACTGCCTAATTTTAAAAGCATAATCGCATTACAAACTGTGAACTATCGTTATCTATATAAGGTCCAATATTCCATAACTTTTGATCTGTCTATAAAAGCCATAATAAATGCCCTAACAAGTTGCCATGGAAGACATAAATACAAGAAGGTGAATCTCTATGTATTGTCAAATCTGTAAAGAAACCTTTATCCTATTACAATCTCGACTATTCACAATAATCTATCTCTCGGCAGATTTAAATAAGTACTGAAGGTAGATATTTGACACTTCATACAAAATTGTGTCCAAATTCGGTGTCTCTCTCTCTCTCTCTTATTATCTGTCAACTACAGGTGAGAATGGCTGCGTCCTCTATAATTTAATGTAGTGTGATAAAATTCTAGTACAAAGACGTAAATGGCAAACTTAATTATTATTATTACTTTCTACAAAAGTTTATATGTAATGTTTCGTTTAATGTAATTAAATAGATTTGGCAATGGAATCTATACTGATAAATTATAATATATATCCGAATTAAAAGTTTGTACAAGTTTTATAGTAAAGTACCTTTTTGATCCAATTTTCTAAAGTTATTGCTGATTATTGTTGTTCCCACCGTTTATTTCCAATTTCTTATGTCCCAATGCTCATAGTTCATAATAAGAATTTATTTCTAGTTTTTTAAGGTGATTTTTGTAGCTAGGATTAATATGTTGTATTTGTAAAGAACATGTTTTTATATAAAGTTGTAAAATAAGACGTACCGTTTGTATTCAATATTGTTATGATATTAGAACATTCCAGATTGCACTCCATATTTTTTTATGTTTATAAATAAATTATATTTGTAAAGAACATTCGGTTGTTTATATTTTTTATTCCCTATCATGGAGCAATCGCCGCCGCCCATGGACACCCGAAACAGGTGTTACAAGTGCATTAGCGGCTTTTGGGGGTTAGGAATTTAAGGGTCGTTGGGAAATCGGGAAATCGAGGATTGGGAAGGGAGTAATTGGGCCTCCGGTAACTTCACTCACACAACGCAAGCGTTGTTTCACTGCGGTTTTCTGTGAGGCCGTGGTATCACTACGGCCGAGCCGACCCATTTCGTACCGAAGCATGGCTGACTCCTACTGGTTATGTAAATATTATGTATGTATGTAGATGTAGGTTCAATAAAACAATAAATTATGTAACGATTATTTATTTATGAAGGTAAATGCGATTTAAAAATATATTCCAATCTAATTATGATGGCATCATGATCTTTATACAACACTAAATGTACACTTATTACATAAAAAACAATATCTCATTCATAGGGCAAGAGCTTAAAGAGAATAATTTTGTTTCAATTAAAAATAAAGAGAAACACAGCCTAAAATATAAATATAATATACATTTATATCTATACTAGTTACAATAAATATTTTCATCGTGATAGGTGCACGATACATATATTTATCCATCAATTAATGATCAAAAATATAAAAAAATATGTTTGCATTGTTAAACGAAAATTTATCTGAGAAAATTTTCCTCTTTTATAAGATGAAGAAAGAAAATTACGTTTGAAAGAAAAAAAAAAGAATAAAGAAAAATATAAGAAAGGGTGAGAAACGCAAGCAGAAAAAGATTTGAAGAAAGAGGTATATAGTTTTAATATAGTTTTTCTAATAACTGGCATGTTTATCGATTATAAAGAGATGAACACTAGAGACAGGGCCGCTGCCGACAGGAAAACATCGATGAAAAGATGAACTAATATTTAAAAAAGATTTATACAACTCAAGTGACACTGTTTTTGATTGTTCGGCTAAAATTTTGATACAAGTAATTACTCTTCATGAAATATGTATAGACGACAAGATGAAAGGACGATAAAAAAATCTGGTGTTACCATTGTAAATATTCTAAATTACACAAGGCTGAAAATGATTTAACAATGTATAGGACAGAATCTAGTAATTTCATTAATATAATTTTTTCAACTTACAACAAACGAATCGTATTCCGTCGTGTTCAAATTGCATTATTATAAAGTAACATAAAACACCAATCAAAATCATCAAATCCAAGTCCTTAATATCATTTTGGCTACAAACAAATCAAATCACTAGTCCGATAAATATAGAGCTGATATTACCATAAAATTAATTGCACAAAAATTTATAAAGTTACAACTAATTAATATAAACTAAAGACGAATGTATTCTATTCTTACGGTTTATTTCAAAATAGGTATTAGCTACACTTTAGTAAAAATAATTACGTAAATTTTAATATATGCACTTAAAAATTTTTGTTAACCATGTAATATCAGAATTTATAATAAGTTTTATAATACACAAATAACCATAATCATAGTAAATATCCCGCGGCTAATTACACTCCCTCCTTCCTTTCATTTTCCTTCAATAATCACATTTCTCCCTAACTACATTCATTTACAATTTCAACATTCAAAACAATATAATTTTAGTAGAAAAAAATTGTTCAAAATATTTTATTGATCATATTTTCGAGTTGAGATATTAAATATCAATTTTGTATAATAACTTTCGTGTGACATGCTTGATTTAATTAATGATTACTTGTTACGTCGATAGCCATACCCGTAGCTCACGATTATGAGCCCCAATGTGCCTCAAAACTAGTCGAGCTTCCTCGAAAGTAATAATTAATTAAATGAATAACAATTTTCTATATATCTGTGGTATCACGTCACTGTATGATTACGATTATAATAACATCTATCACAATATTTTTAAAATATACTTTAATGTGATGTCCTAGTATTAGGTATCTTATGTATTTTAATTTGGCCTAATATGCCTCTTTTGTGTTAAAACATGCATTAGGTAGGTTTGGCAACATTGCATGACTGATTGCATTGTATATCATATTAATTCAGTACATGACACTATATTTTTTTAGTTTTCTTTTTGAGAAGAAACTATTTAACAACATTGCTAGAATTTAGTGTCTATTTTTTTTAAATACTGTTCTATTTTTTATTAGATAATCGAGCTGCAATCATGCGAGTAGTTCTGGACTATCTTAGTTAGGTATCGTTACACTGTCGCTATTTGTCTTGTGATAATTGCATCTATAGGTGTATACATGTAACTTTTATGTTTGAATAAGATTTTATGTCAAAATTACAGCAACCAGAATGAATGGTTGCTGTTTCTATCACTATAACAAAAATTTACACTTTTTTTACGACTTTTAACAAACATGTGAATGCCAATAATATGTTTTTAAAGCATTAACTGCCGAAAGAAAACTGATGAAGGCAAATCCTCCGCTAAGCGTCGGTCACCAATCCAACGTGGCGGTTAACGTGTTAAGCATAATTTACAGTTTCAATTAATCCTTTAATAGATGCATTTGGAAACAGAAAACAGTCAACTGCGTTTACAAAATAAATAGGCAACAAATGTTCCATTGATAACGTAGATGCAATTGGCCAGCTTTATTAAAGGCACGATACTTATCTGTCGCGAATCCAGATAAAGTCCACGATAGTCTGCTATGGCCTCAGGCCAGTGCAGAGGCTGGAAGTGAGCTGTGCTTGGGCTTAGCCTTGTGCACAAACACTTTGATGCATCCATTGAAGTCGGCGCTCACTAAAACGTGGCCTGTCTGCGAAGATGCTACCATACCGCCTTCTGCGCCCTTCTGCGAATAGAAAATGACATTGAATGACTTATTAATATAATACGTTAAAAGTGTTATAATTATTATTGATTTAGTTTGTGATTGTTTAAGAGAAGGACTTAAAGAAGTCTTTGTGCGTTTGCACGCGTAAGACGAAGCAAGATAACCACGTAGAAGTCGAGCATGCAACGACAGTCAAAGGACGATATAATGACATGACATGACATGGCTAGATTGCAAATCTAAGAGCAGTTAAGTCCGGAGCTGCAGATTGCCTAGGAGGTTACCAGGGCTCCGGCTCGAAAAGCAAGAGTAGGAATGGGGTGGTATTTTTTTACAAATTTTTAAGACACATTACTAAAGCATAATATATTCAAAGCTACATACCACTTCCTCGTTATCAGCGGATTCATCAGCCAACTTCGCCTCCTGTTCCCTCTCACTAATCATACGGATCATATGATCAGGGTTTGGCGCGAACACGGCACAAGTGACCAAAGCATTATGAGCCTTAATGCCTTCCCAGAAATCGTTTCGATCTCGACGCACCGACGTGAATTTTGAATAGTCATGGTACGTTTTCCAAATGTAGATGCACTGGTTTTCTGAACCGCTTACAATGTACTTTCCATCGTGGGAGAATGAGGCTTTGATTTGGCTGGAGACGTTGACATAGCCTTTGTATTTGCAGGATAAGTTTAGGTCTCGTAAGTCATAGAGGCGGATTCTGCTGTCATTGGACGTGACGAGGATTTTGTCGTCATTCGGCATAGGTTCTATACCGCTGATCTTCCTTCCCGTGGAATTCTTCCCTCGCGTGGACCGCACGTCTATCTGTGTGTGGTACTTGAGTTGGTCTGTCGTGTAGAAGATGCAGCGTCCGTCGTATGTCCCTACTACCGCGAATTTTCCGTTCTGACAGAAGTTAGCTGCTGTTATTAGCTTCGTTTTGCCGTCCACTTCGTTCCATACTGCGACCTGTGATAAAATAATTGTATTAATAAACGTGTAATGTGATTAGTATGTTTTGTTACACAATAATAAAAGGTTAACATAAAATAATATTAGAATATAGAATATTTACTGCTTTTTTTACATTTCAAAACTTTATTCGCTTATTAAAAAAATTATGCCTGTGATTTAAGAAATCAATCAGCAATTTTTGCATTTGATGGTTCGAAATGTTAATCATATAACACCAACAAAAGCACGTACCTTCTTATCAGGAATATTCCACAGCCGCAGCTTGCCATCGAGACTACCAGACAAGAAGTACCGATCGTCTCTCGGATGGAAGACGATGGCCGTCACGAAGTCAATATGTTGGAAGCAACACAGACACTCTCCGCGCGAGATGTGCCATAGTCGGACCGTCTTGTCCATGGAACTCGACAGTAGGAAGTAGTTCTTGGACCATGACACGTCTAGCAAGTCGGACGAGTGGCCTGCGTACACGCAGAAGGGGGCCGAGCAGAAGGGGGCTGAAGGGGGTGGAGGGGGGGACGGGGCTCCCCCTGATAGGGACGCGAGGGACTCCTGGGACGGGGTCGGAGATGATTTCTGTTCGAGGTTGTATTTCGTGCGCATGTCCTGTAAACAAATGTCGTTGATTACTTAAATATACTATGACTATATATGAATATTATAGTATATTTTTGAGTACGTGAATGTTTTAAGGATAATCACTTTATTTTTGAAGAGCTTAGCAGTTTACGTTACCACATACTATATGGTAAATGGGAATTCATTGCCAAAAATGAAGTATAATTTCACTCAGTGCACAGACAGATTTGAAATCACAAAATTAACTTCATTATCACATTGCCTACTAACTCACATGACACAAAGTAGTATCAGTAGCGCTAGTAAATAAGTAATAGATAGACCAAGTCGTACCTGGAACATGTGGTAAGCGTCCCTGGTGACCCAGACGCGCAGCAGTTTGTCCTGTCCGGCCGTGGCCAGCAGTCGGCCGCACACGCTGAACTTGCAGCACCACACGGCGCCGCAGTGGCCTGAACCCATCTCCTGCGACACCGACATACACGTTATAAGCTTATACTTTCATATCATTGAACTTCGACAGTCTATTGCTGGAATTTAAACCTCCTCAATAGTGACCTCAGTACGAATTTGCTTTACGATTAAAATAATCGAAACGGAAGCGCGTTCGGCGCTCTGATTGGTTGGTTAATTCGATTCATTAAATCAGAGCACCATCAGGGGCTTGCCATAAACCCTACGATTGTTAGTTGGGTTAGAGACCACAGTCGAACTACTAATAAGTTTAGTTTATCAGCGAACTCTACTGCCCGCTGTTTGTTAATGTGCAGTCCAATAATAATTGGCTCTTGACAACCGCGAGAATATTACAAGTATTAATTATATTTATATTAGTTCTCCAAGGACTCTTGGTCCCTGCCCTTGTCTTACTAAAATTGGACTTTGAGACATAAAGCGTTTTATTGCGAGCCAAGCCAGCAATGATTTTTGAGATCAAGTTTAAAACAACAACTATAGCTAATCGGAACAATTCCACAAACCTGCACATGTCGAACACAGCCATCGAAGTCATAAGGTCCTTTATGTGAGTTGGAAGCCTTCAGCTTGATATTATGTTCCCCGCGCACGTCGTCCGCAATGTCCGCCACGTCCTCCTTGTGACGGGCCTGCGACACTTCCTGGGCGAGCGACTTCGCCGCGTCCACTGTCTTCTTCACTGTGCTACCGAAGAAACGCTTCAATCTAGAAGAGTAAATGTGTATTGTTTTATTAATTTGTAATGTTAAACCCTAATATGCTGCGGCGCCTCAAAGAGCCATCAGATTACCACAGATGGGACCCAGTAGGGTTGATGCCTGATCCGGAGCTGCGGACTAACTAGCGGGTTTACCGGGGATCCGGCTCGAAGGGCAGAAGTAGGAACGGGGTGGTTTTTAGTCAGTAAGAGTCTGATACTCTCTCTCGCTTCGCCCAAGGCGGGAGAAGTCTTAAGGTGATTTTTCCCTCTCAAAAAAAAAGGATGGACTAGAAACTAAGTAAGACATTAACGTTTAGATTCAATCGTGTCACTTGACACAAAAGCATAAAACAATCAAAACTGATTAGAATTAGTAGAACTCTCGTCAAACTGTGTTATTTCTTCAACGTCATTTAGTTGCACTTTAAAACCAAGCATTAACTGACACGCTTGTATTATTTTACACTGAAATAATAGTCTACAGATTTTTATAACAGCTATCGTGAGACATACTAAATTAACTAAAAATCACGGTGTACTCACGTAAATTAATGGAGAAAAGCTCTACTAGTATTAAGTCACTTGAGGAATGCGTGTGCAGATGCGACGACATCGCGTTACTTACTGTTATAACGAACAGTCCAGCTGTGACTCGAAACTAGTAAAGCTTCTTTTCATTTACTTACGTGAATAAACCGTGATTTTTAATTAATTTAATCTACAGATTTTCAAAACTCGACGATTAGAAACGAAATAGAACTTGTTGCTATTCCACTAAACATGATGTATAATTCAATATTCAATCCGATAGTGAGGAGGCAGTATCGAGTATCGATACATCGATATCTTGCCACAATCGCGATGTTAGTTGCCACACGGTCACCTGTTCATATCTGAGTGTCTGAGTCTCTTGTTAATGTTGTCCTGCGAATGGCTTTTAACCAGTGTCGCTGTGATCCTAGAGTAAATACATCAGTTGCATTTAAAATGATATTTACACGTTTATCGCAGATAACTTTTATCCTAATGACTTTCATACATATTTATTTCATTCTTCATTAGATACATAATGAAATGAAAATGTAGCTTTTATCATTTTATCGGTAAGATTGTAAAACTTTTTTTTTTTTTGAAAAGAGAATTGAGTTACTTTCTTGTTCTTCTCTATTTGAAGCTACAATTTGGAGTGAGCACCTAGCTTTACTGACAGATAGACTGACAGACAATTCAATTTGACGTTTCTAAAGTGCCTAATTAAGGATTAATTGAAATAAATGCTTTGACTTTGACTTTAACAACATGGGAAAAAAAATTTGGACTTCCATTTTGGTAAACCATTTCTCTTCCCAAAACCTGTAAAACTCTATTAGAATTTTGATCAATTTTTCTCAAAACCTGTATATTATGTATCATCAAAATTAATTTCTGCTTCCTACAAAAAGTACTTACTTTTCAGTCTTCCTCTTGATGCCAGTAGTCTGTCTGTCAGTGGACTCTCTCTTCATCTCCTTCGCTTCGTCCTCGGCGCCGCCCGCGCACACACTCTCACTCTCTTCGTCCGTCTCCCTGTAATGACAATATACATTAAATACTGTTGTTTTTAATGTGTCAAACTTAGAAGGCAAGAAGCACAAATATTTGTATCCTTTTTAGCCTTTTTAAAATTGATTATATTTAGCTGAAACGGCTCAACACATACAGAATTGCAATATATTAAAAAAAAATAGTTATTTTTTCATCTTCAGCATTTTATTGACTACAAGCTTCTCAAGCCTAGTCAAATCCTATAGGCTTACATTGATGATTAAAACCATTATTTAAATCAGTGGTTCCTAATAGGTGGTCCGTGGGCCATAAAATATGTGGTGATCCGTGGAAGACAAAATACGGTCCGCGAAATGAAAGAAAGATTGTACAAGACAACACTTCTGTCCAATAAATACCACGAATAAATCTAAATCCAAAAGTGAAACCGAATCCCATGACTAGAGAAAATCTTAATAATAACAAAATATAGTAATAGTGGTCCCTAGGTAAACAAGAATGATACAAAAGTACGATAGTAGTGGTCCGTGACCACTACTTACCGACCATGAAAAGGTTGGGAACCCCTGATTTAAATGGACTCTTTTCTTATGTAACAACTTTTTGGGCAAAATAACAAACACAGCCTTTTTAAGCATAATAACATAATACATACTGAATAAAAATATCTTATTATAGCATTAGACAAGCTTTTTCATTTCAAACATTTAATATTAGTACTTCATTCTTTTCGATCAGTTAGTTCATCTGTGATACAAAAATCATCCTTATAGCTGTGGAATTAAGGGAGCATTTGCTATGAAATAAAGTTGTTGTCAAAAACACTTTGTTTTTTTATAGTATTTTAGTATTATACTTTAAAATTCAAACGCAAATTATGACTGTATAAGCTGTCAACTCTCAAAGCAGGATTGCCAGACGTGAAAATAATAATTATGAACAAAAAATATCGGAAAAATAAAGAAAATTGATCCAATTTGTGCCTTTTGCGTGTAGTGGTTGAATAGCTATTATTGTGTAATAACATAACTAGAACTCATGTGCCAATCACTTTAAAAATATAATTGGTAGTGGGTAAACATATTTACTTGTAGAAGTAGTATTTGGCCAACGACTTTGTGAAAGTAAAATGAATGTGCCAATCCGCTTGAAAACGTATGTGGACAGTGAAACTAGAAAAATATTTTGCACAATATTGTGTCACTTTAATAAGAGTGGATAACTATTGTACTCGGAAACATTTGATGATTACTTAAACTATTCCTTAGTAACGATTTTGTTTGAAAAACAATAGGGATGATCACGGGGTATATTAAAAATCTATTTAGTCCATCTGTTAGGTAATGAAAAATATTAAATACGTTTTATTCTGTCATTCTAGACAACAATACTTAGATAAAACTAATCAAAGTTTAAGAGTGGGAGCAAATACGTCATTTCTACGTATAAAACGTATCTAGAAGTAACGTCACGCGATATTTCAAATCGATATATCTTCGAAAGTATTTGTTATCGTAAGAAAATATAAAAAATCGTGTCTAATATTTTAAACTCATCTACAAGATGGACATTAAAATAAAAATCAGTCATCTAACCTATTGTTAAGGATTGGTTTAAGTAACTATTTAACGAGTCTGAGTACGGTAGTAAAATTTATTGCAAAAGTCTGGCAATCCGTAGCCGCAAGGCAATGTGAAGCAGAGACAGTAGTATAGAACAAGGACCTAGTCTCGAGACTGAGGTTGGACGAGTGGTCGGACCGCCAGGCGAGGTTCAGCGACGACATGTTCAGTCGCCGCCGCCATGACAGTCGCCGCTTCACCTCAAATCTGGAAACGTTATCGCTGTTTTCCATTGCAATTTTAATTTAGATTGTTTTCAACCCAGCTTTTTCTTTTATCTTTTATTTATTCACGTAACGTTTATACTACATATTAAGACTGTTTTCTGCGGTGAGATTTGATTTACAAACATAATTATTTACATTTGTAACAACCAGATCTTTAGATACAAATAAAGATTCTAATAAGTGAAAAATGTTAACAAATGTTTAAAGTGAGAAATGTTCGAAATTCATTAGGAAGTAATATCGAAAAACACATTGAAGATTGACGATTATAAATCTAAAATTGATGTCCAGAGGGCTTAGTATGAGTTTATTTTACGTTTAATGAGATTGAAACGTTACCGCGTTTGGCGCTCTGATTGGTTGTTACATTGGACTAATCACAACACCGAACACGGTAATGTTTCAATGTCGTTAAACGGAAAACTAACACTTATTAAGTCTTTTGCAGATCGATTCGGCTGTAAATCTAGTTAAGCAGTAGATTCAATAAATAAAAAAACAAGAGCGTAGTATACCTGGCGTTGTCGGTGTCGTGGTTCCGTCCGATGTACTCGGAGGTGAGGCGCATGATGTGCAGACTGAGCGGGTTCATGCACTGCGGCAACTTGTGCTCCGCCACGCTCAGCGGGACGCGCTCGCCTGCGGACCATGCATGGTCTACGTATTATAATCATTTAAAGAGTTGACACTTAATTTAGCGTTATGTTTCTTCATGTAATAATATTCCCTCAAAGACCAACAAAGTATTATAAACACCACTAGTATTAAGATTGTATAGTGTCAATGGACGATGCCAATTGCTTATATTTTTTTTTACGTTTAGAAGTCTGCGTTTGGCCTCCAACCCGTTTATTGTCAGGACTACGGGGCAAAGATGTGGTCGAGGTTGAAGCACACTAACTTAGAATTTACCTATTCATTCTGACCTTGAAAAGACTTGGGTTGTATTTCTCAGGAAAAATAGAAACCGACAGATTGTTCTTTACTATCAGGTGATCTGTCTGTACGGTTCCATTGTCGACCATCCCAAAAATATAAAAAACTGCACTTTAGTACACAAAATTAAGTACAATATATGGCATACCAGTGTCGAGGTTGAGCACGGTGACCTGCTCGAGTATCTCGATGTCGGTGAGCTGGTGGCCCGACACGGTGCGCGTGCGCAGCGCGGCCAGCCCCAGCGCCGCCTCGTCCCCGGCCGACCGCCGCCGCGCGCCGCCCAGCGACTCCGAGTTACTGCGTCTGGGGGACGTACATATTCTTACTCCATATTAGTAGACATTATATTAGTAGTCTTACGGTCAGGTACTCAAACGTCATTCAATTTTAAGACACTCTCAAGAATAGTTCTGTCTCAACATTTTTTTTTATAAAAGACAGAGATGTAGCGTTTCAGATTCTCAACCTTTTACATTATATTTTTTTTACTTTCTCGGTTCGCATTTGGACATTAAGACATTTCTTACAGGTCAAGCTTCAACATAACTACATAACAATGTTGGTTCATTTTCTTTTTATTACATATCTAAAGATATATCTATTGTATTACTTTTTAATAAAACATGAGTATATATGTTACCTGGCGGCCGCAGGTCTGGAAGAGGGAGGCGCCGTACGACCTTCGCTGTGTGTTCGCACATTGCGGTCTTCCGAACGGGCCGTAGCTTCATCTGCGACAAGTCAATTAATTGAACGGCTTTCAATATAAATAGAAATGAAGTTTGAATTGGTTTTTGGTATAACAAAATGTTCATGTGGATAAGTCAGAACACAAACTAATAAGTTAACAAAAACCTCTATCAATAACACCGTGCCGATGGAAAATAACGTATCAATGGCAAGAACCATTGGTCTTTTCGAAACTTATTATTTTACTTAATACATACATATATTACAAGTTAGTAAATATGTGGTAAGCATAACAGTGTGTGATATCTACCTCTGAGCGGAGTGTCAGTGGGCGGTCGCGGGGTGCGAGTGTCCCGTGTGTCCCGCTCGCTGGGCCGCGACTCGTGCAGGGACAGCGACCCGCGGGAGCTGCCTAAGGGGGGAATACCTTGGTTACATCTTCTAATGACTTCACTGTCACTCTTACTGACTAAAAACCACCTCGTTTCTACTCCCCCTTTGAACTGCAGCCCCGGTAACGCGTTAGATAGTTCACTTTTTTCTCAGCCCAGAAATAATATGACCCTTTTTCTTTAGGTCCAGAAACTGGTATTCTAAATTTAGCAGTTTTGCCATCGGTAAAGCTATTATCAGTGTCACTCAGCTTAAATTTCTTATCTTTGATGGGTTCCCCTAGATAGAAAACTGTACCAGAATGAGCTTGCAATTCTTTTAAAGCATATAGTAGTCATAACCTCTCACCCTATCAATAATACGGTTTTGTAAGTAATATCCGGTATCGCTAACGATTAATCCACCCCAAGCAGCAATTTGAACCAATGTCCTAGTTGATATAGTCATGATTTATGTTAATTCTGTCAAGATTTGTCTGAAGTATATACCTTATTCCTTCTAATTTGCAAATTCGGGAATTCCGCGTTGTTCTCTTGTTGTTACCAAATTATAATCATCTAATGAATTGAAAGAGTGAGTCTTTAAATCACTTTTCAAGTAACCATCCTGTTTGAGGCTCCACTGCTTCAGCACACACCGGCCGAGTCGGACTACCTAACGCGTTTAATACAGTTTGGACTTACCATATTTAGAACTAGATAGTTCGAGTGAGTCTTGGAACTCCCTGGTGAGAGATTCTATCGTACTGGCGGGACTCGGTAACGCCATTGACTGGTTTACTGCACTGGGAGGCGGTGGCTGTGAACATAATATTTGAAATTCATTAAATAATAACCATAAATCACTTATTCATAACAAAGACATTTACAGGTATCGTAAATTACGACTGTTGCCAAATGCGCAGTGTACACACGTGTTATCTTGATATCTAAAGTTTGAGCTCATTGACTTGTATTGAGTACTAATGAACTAAACTAATGTAGAGTTAAGGATTAAAGAGATCAATAGTTTAGCTTAAACTTTTACACCTACTGTTGTCTCTCTGCATCACCTTAAAGTTGTTAGCCACTCTAACGTCCATGGATAGCACGGTATCCAAAAAAAGGAGCGTCATACGTCCATGGATACTATAGTATCCAAAGCGACTAGTTCTGTTTAACTCCCTCTAGTTTAAAATACGGTCTTGTTTGGTGAGTTTTGACTGATTATCTATACAGCTGAATAAATTGTTCGACGAAAAAATAAGACATGGCGTTGTAATATGCTTTGACAAACAAAATATAATTTTTTAAAGTTAGTTGACTCGTTTTTGAAGTGTTTTTGTGAGTTCCAACAATTATGTCGTAAATACTACAGTTTTGTTTAATTTATCTTGCAAGTGTTATACATCAAAATAAACTAGAAGATTTGTGCTTTACGATGATGTATAAATATCACAGTTTTAGCTGATAAATCTAGTCTAATTTTAACTTCAAACGATTGTTTCGAAAAAAATGGCCGGTCGTATGGTGTTGGCCACTTTTAGTTTTGTTTATACATATTTTACATACTTTGCATTACAATAGTATATAAAATATCGAAATACATTTCGTAATAAGCAAAATAATACATTTTTCAAAGAGAAATATACTAAATTCATGGAAGATTCCATAATAATGTCAATGTGTTCCTCAGGTTTGTTGATGTGTAAAATTACGAGTAGTGTTTTCTTTCGATTTAATTACAATACTTAGAGTTAACCGAATATAATCATATATACATCAAAAGAAAGGGTAATGAGTCTAGTTTGTTGTAAAAATATTTTATTGATAAAATATGCAATAGTTGTGCCGTATATTCTAAAAAGGTAGAAATAATTCTGTTTTTTTTTCTGTGTTTCATGTTTAACCCGTTTTATTGTATTTTAAAGATTAACTAAAGTTTAAAAAAAATCGTTAAGATTGTAGAGTATTTTTCTATCTTTTTTTTGGTATTCTTTTTTTATTCTAGGCATTACGGTTCAGTGGCTATATAGGTTTTTTGTTACGACGAACTTGCGAGTCGCGCGCGGTTCGGATGCCGTGCGCGGCTGGACGTTAGAGAGATAAACGGTCGCGCGGGCCGGACGTTAGAGTGGTTAGAGAACGCAAAATTGGCATTAAGTCCGCCATTGTATCAATTTACATACAGTATAAAATGAATAAATAAATAAATAAAGAGTATTGAAATAATGTTGTATATAGGTATGCGCAAATAATTTGCGCAAAATAGTCACTGATTGGTAATTATTTTTGCGCAAACATTTTCTCACATGCGCAACTGTTCCTGAACTTACTCAAGACAAGTATTAGTTATTATTATATCAAATCTTCATACATACCTCAACAATTAAAGAGTCAAGCTGTGGTTTGTCCGGCCTTCGCGCGATGTACCGATATTCATCCGTGTCAGTAGTACATACGCTCAGGTTGTCCCCATCCGTTGTTGAAAGGGATTGAGATCCGTGCAACTTGTCTACAAGTGATACGACATAAATACGTGTTAATACAGGAAATATATCTTATCTTATGTTGAGGAAAATGTACGTTTCGGTGGACAGGCGAGATTGTTATTTTATAGTTGGTAATTTAATTGGCAACAAAATGATTCTGTTAAAACATATTTGTATCTATTGTATAATTAATACGTTTGAATTCTGTTTGTTTAGCCTTCTCGGTATTTACTATACAATAGACGTATATTTGTAATAATTACTTTATTACATTTTTTTTAGATAGATTAACCCGTAGTATGCTGAGAACGCAGATCTACGCGAGACATAATGTGTTTTCTATTATGTCTCATATACTGACATACAAGAGGTTTACGATTAAGACGAATTCACTAAAATTGTTTGTTTCTAAGAAACTTAAGTATCTATCTTGTTTGAAAATTATGATTCCAGCCATGAAATGATGGTATTTAGCTGGTAAGTGAATGGTGTATGGTATAAGGTACTGACTGCGTTTCTTCCTGCGCGGCGGCGCTACGGGCTGCGCGCGCGGCTCCGTGGACCCGCTGACGGCGACGATGGCGCCGCCGCCGCGGCTGTGTTTCAAACTGTTCGCCTTCGTACTCGCGATCACGTCCGGCTCCGCCATCGCTAGCACTGGGGACCAACACCATTGTCAACTCATTTCACATCTAACTACATGTCAATAAAGGTTATTTTGGCATAAATCCTACTATTCATCTACATGTGAATAAAGGTTATTTTGGCATAAATCGTATTATTAATTTAAACAGATCAGATAATGAAGGTTGTAGCTTTTAGCCAAACAAAACTCAGTACTTGTTAACGAAAGACTTGTAGAAGGATCCACCATCAGAAACTTTACTATTCTAAAAGGTAAGCGTCCACAGGCCCGCATCGTACGCATCGCACGCATCGTACGCATTCCATATGACGTCATCAGTACGCATCGCATGTAGGCATTGCTGATGATGCGGATCAGTGGACGCAGTTGTATGAGTTTCTATACGAGACAAACTAAAATCCGTTGCGTGCGATGCGTACGATGCGGGCCTGTGGACGCGTACCTAAACACAACACCGCTTTTCTTTTGTTCACTAGCGGTTGTCTGATTACTAATGATGCTATGATACTCACCATTCTGAGTTCTATTCTCTGAAGTGAGTTGTTCGTCGGATATGGTGGAGGGCTCCCTCGATGACACCGATGGTACCGGCGCGGTATCACGGATGTTCGCTGCGATAAACATACTTACATTATTATTATTACTAAATGTGTTACTAAGGAACTGAAGAAACTAAATAGTTTGACTTTCATACTAAAATTTACGCCTGCAAAGAACTTGAATTTTAGACATCACTCGGAAATCGGTCCCTCGACTAACGAAACAGTGATTAAAACTTTCTTACTGTCGTATCCAGAAACATTCAATGGTTATTTAACCCTTAGCGATTGTTTTTGGAACAAAATCCTTACTAAGGAATAGTTTACTAATTAATCATTAAATGACTCTGAGTACAGCAGTTAGAACAATTAGATGTAATGTTTATTTAAAATAATTATTACTCTATTATTACATAAAACAAGTTTCCATCCAAACTATGGCTTCCTTCGGTGATAAAAATAAATGTAAGTGACGTGCTTTACATGTCAGAGATCAGCAGCTAATTATATTTAAGAAGTCTGTTCTTGAAGGCTGAGTCAGAGGCAGGCATGATTCACAACATACTCAGTAGCAAACATAATAAGTGTTAAACAATACACTTTGTTACTTTTGTAAGACTGTGATACTGTTGATTCTGAGCACTAATCTCTGAACTTATGTTGATGGAGACTTCAGTTTTGCTTTGGGAATACTTAACTGTTTGTATATTTGGTGCATCATACATATTTCAAAGCTTATTTAGTACTTAGATACTGCATTATAGTGACTTTATTATGTACAATAATGAAGAAAGATAGAGATTTATCTTCACTTTACTTCACATGTGAGACGAAAAAGTGAACAGAAAGGTACTTACAGTGGGATTCCGAAGCTCCACTGAGTATTCTGCCGATCCTGCCGAGTGACGTCATGCTCTGCAGGCTCATTGTGTCGTGTGCTATGATTCTGTAAAGCAAAAACAAACAAATTATTAAGTTGTAACAATAATTACAGCAATACATTGAAAGAAAAGATTTAACCTTGAGCTAATTGTACAATTTTAAAGTGTTAATGAGAACTCTGCTCTCTTATTAGTTTTATTGTTGTTGACTTAAACATAAAACATGTATTAAAAAAAGCTCTTGACACATGTAAAATTTCAATATTTTGTGGCATAGTCATAGGCGCACATCCTCAGGGAAGTGGGATTGATGATGGTTGCTCATATTCATGATAATCTAATTATGAATTAACACAGATACTATAGACCTATAGCCTACCCAGAATATGTTCATAGATCATAATTAATTCAGTTACACTGCCACCTATTAATTGGATCCAAGACAGTTATTCATGTCCCTGGGACGCACCGGATTTCAGTGTTCCGGTGCTTTCATAATCCTGGCTTACAGGAGTTGCAGGGGTATGGGAGGTTGAGGCAGGCTTGTCCCACCAAAAAAAAATGCCACCTATTAACATATTTATTGAACAAGCAACAACACAATACTTAAAATGTAACTACTCACTTGAATGGATGCTCAGATGTGAAAGTCTGCTGGTCTACAGAGCCGGTGGCATCAGGCACACCCTCGTCCTCCTCCTCAGTCTGCATGCAAAGACGTAACTCATGGAATCTTCTCCGACCTTGCACCAACTGGAAAAAGAGTAGTTATTGAGGTAAAATAATCTGATTAGTCACTTATGATTTTTTTTATTTTATTTATTTATAAAACCTAACAATATTGTCATATTTATGTCAACTTACAGCTAATTTCAATACAATGCCATATCATCTTACTGTAGTAATGTAAATAGACATAGTTTAAAATATTAAATATTATAATGATACAAAATCAGTTAGTCAATATTATTAAATTGAAATGTATTATGTTATGTACATGATTTACTTGTCTTTTTTGTTCTACACAAGTTTAAATGATACTCACACTATTTACTGTGGTCCGGTCATCTTCAACAGGAGCTGTTTCAGTAGCCACAGAGTTAGTACTTCGAGGAGCTGGTGCTGCCTGAACAGCATCTGTCTTCAAAGCTGGAGCCTTTTCCTTCTCTGGAGCATCTCCACTCTCTGTCACACTTATATTCTTGCATAGTGATGACCTTCTGGGAACAATTTTGCATATAAAATATCTTTTTTTTTTACTTTTATGTATTAAGGGCCTGTTTCACAATGTCATATTAAGTTGTTGTTAGTTCAACTGATACTATATTTTGACATTTCTTATTGGAAATAGGTGAACTTATCTTCTATTAAGACTAATAGAATCTTAGTTACAATGTCATGAAACAATCCCAATAATTAGTCTCAATTTAGCTCTATTACACACCATTCATAGCCATGGTAAATGAATTAATAAATCTTACATCTAACAATGTAATAAAAAAAGGATGTTTTCATAATAGTGTAACAACATGCACACATATTCACACAGCTAACATCAATAGGCGAGTGAAAACATTGTCAATAGCTAATGCTTAAGTGGGACAACTTCACAATTAATATGTAAACCATCAAGTTATTGGCTAATCACGATATGGTCTATTAACTCATTGTTCTAGCCAAATAAGCCAGTCTCGCATCGATGGATGACTGTTTTTTATTTGCTTTAACTTGTCGCTAGCGCCAAGGACGCATATCAATAGCGTTCGAAACATCTGTTCGTTTCATACAACACCTGATTCAAAATAGAATAGTTCTTTATTTATACCCATACAATCATCGAAGATACGCCGGTTTTATGCACAGTAATGTTCGTAATTTAATAAATCATACTTGAACAGGCTATGTGTTAAGTGCACAATAATAAAACAGCAAAATTGTTAACGTTTTCGCTACTTACTTGGAACCTTTAATGGGTGTGAACTCTTCAGCGTCGTAAAACTCCTCAGAATCGCTGCTATCGCCCATTTTGAACTGGAAAACGTGTAGCAGCACACACAAACCACAATTTTAAAGAAAAATATTTACATTATCAATAACTGAAACGTTGTTTTTTAGAATAAATGAAAGTTAGAACCCAAATCGTTCCTCAACTCATTTGACACTTGACATTTGGCTTGACTTATCCCAACTGTGACAACAAAAACGTCTAAAAATTTGACAGCGGTTGATTGACAGGTTAAATTGCATTCTTAAATACCTGGCTTTTTGTCTGGGCAACATCATTATTGCTCTAACTCATATTTGAATAAATATCCAAGTTAATGTCTACAATATACCTTAGGGCAAAAACCATACAAAACTAATTTTACAAACTAAAAAATATTTAAAACATATTGTTAACTTCCTACATTTTGAATTCTAATTTTGAGTTGGGACGTTCTGAGTGTAGACGGTGCAAACTAATAAATAAAGCTAGATATTTACATTTGATTGGCACCAAATTAATAAAGCATTTCACGGCTACGCTAGATATTAGGCAATTAATTATTTTTTGACATTGTTTCCAAATCACAGACATTGATCCAGGTTTTTAGTCAGTAAGAGTTTGACACTCCCTCTCGTCTTGCCCAAGGCGAGAGAAGTCAAAGAATGATTTTCCCCTCTCAAAAAAAAAAAAAAAAGGTAGGCGCCTACAATATTAGATAACGCAAGTAGAGGTAGATACACAACTTATGTATGTTTTCTTTCTAAGTAAAGTCTGTATACTAGACAATACCTAAAATGCACACTACGTAAATTCGCACTTTCGTCTTTCTTAACAAATTAGACAGAATCTATAAATAAAGCGTCACTTTTGCCGATTTACAAATACAAGCCCTATGAGATCCGACATAAAATAGCGATCATACTGCCTTTGGATACGTCATCATCATCATCATCATCGGGATATAAAAATTAAAAATCTATTTAGTCCGTCAGTTAGATAGAAAAATATTAGACACGTATTTTTTTATTTTGTCCTATAAGGAAGATTGCTTCATTACACGTCATTTCTACGTATAAAATTTACCTATAATCTTCCAAAGTATTTATTTCCGTAAGAAAATAAAAAATATGTCTCTAATGTTTAAAAATTATCTACAAGACGGACCTTAATATAAAAATTAGTCACCTACCCTATTGCTAAAGCAGGTAAGTTTATGAGTATCAGTAGCAACTGCCTGAAGTAGGGATTTAGGACACACGTAATACGCAATTGTTACGCTTACGAGCAGAAGACCTAGACACAAAATACAACCGGTAACCTGTACTGCAGACTGGCTGTCGCTAGAAACTATACTTACGTAGGTAGGTAGTTAACTACATTAATTCAAAGTTAAAAACATAAGGGTGGGAGCCATGCTTCGGCACGAATGGGCCGGCTCGACGAGAGTGACACAGATAACCGACGTGAAACAACGCTTGCGTTGTATTTCGTTGTGTGAGTAAGGTTACCGGAGGCCCAATTATCCCCTTCCCAATCCCCGATTCCCCAACAATCCTTAAATTCCTAAGCCCCATAAGGCAGGCAACTTGTAACGCCTCTGGTGTTTCAAGTATCCATGGACGGCGACGATTGCTTACCATCAGGTGGCTTATTCCATAAAAAAAGGAAATAAACCTACATTTATAGTCACATTAAATAAATGTTCCAAAGCTTACTAATGGAAAGCTGATGCACTTTGAGATGTTTCTCTTACCATTAAAAAACGGATTTCCCCAAAGATATTATGGTCATATAGTGACACATCACACGCATATACATACATAATGACGTCACATTTGGCGATTTTCTTAGCTGTAGACACATTCATTTAAATTATGGCAGATCAAGGTCGAAATTGTTAGTAGGTAGGTATTGGTTTCATTCAAAACCAAATAATACCTGCTAAGGACAAAGATTGATCCTTTCTCCTTACCCAAACTCTAGATTAGCTTAGTCACTATTAAAGCCTTGAGTTGAAGGTACCTAAATTAAATAATGAATTTTTTTTTTAAACGTTGCCCCACACTAGGATTTTCTCCTGTGTCGTGGGTGCGTTTACAAACATACAAGTTCACATGCACATGACACCCAGACCCGAAACAACAATTTGTGGATCACACAAAGAGTTGCTCCGTGCGGGAATCGAACCCGCTACCCGTTGCACGGCAGCCAGTTGCCCAGCCACCGCGCCAACCGTGCAGTCATATATTTATGAATAAATAAATTAATATATTTATTTATTTAATACTTTATTGCACACATACATTAAAAAAATTATGTTGTAAAATAAAGGATTTCAACGAAGAAAAAATGCGGTCATCAACCGTAATTTTCCTGTCCTTTAAAATATTACAAACCATTCATTCACACTTTGGGAATTTCCGCGCTAACGAAGCTGTAGTGTAGGCGGAGTACTACTTTTCAACTAATTATAATAGACAACAAAAATCATTTGACACCTTTTTTGAAAGACCTTCCTTTTTTTGAATTCCCGTTTAGATACGTATTGTTCCCGTTACGGTGGTCGCATTCGCTACCAACCTGAACATGAATGACCGGCCTCTCCATCCTTGCTGCTGAGGTCGACTGTCACCTGAGATCCTGAAGGCATTGGCCTAACGGGAAGGTCGTCCTTGCAACTTACAATATTCTTTTGCATTGTTAAAGAAAAATATCTGAGGAATAATTTAGATAATGTTTTTCTGGGGTTGCAGTTTCATTGATTAAGTTTCAGTTTATAACAATATAGGAAGCTTCCCTTACCATTTTATGGGAGAACTAAGTACCTACCTAATATCTACGTTTTTACTAAGTTTAACTTTGATGGTTGGTCTTGGAAGAAATAACATCAACACATACCTACTTACCAAAGAACAAGTACATAGGTAGCCAACACGAAGTTATGTCCAATTATTATCTGGAGGCCCAATTACCCCCCTTCCCGATCCCCAATTCCACAACAACATATAGAACCCTTATATTCTTAACCCTCAAAAGGCCGACCTTGTAACGCTTTTATAGTGTTTCAAGTGTCCATGGGCGGCGGCGATTGCTAATCAAGTGATACGTAAGCTAGTATACCGCCTTATTCCATAAAAAAATTAAGCCAGTAGGTAAACAATGCCTTCAATATTATATTTCAATAATAGAAATTCACCCTGCCTTGTTAGCCGAGTGGTTGCAAGTGCGACTGCCGGGCAAGGGGTCTCGGGTTCGATTCCCGGGTCAGGCGAAGTATTACTGGGCTTTTTTCGGTTTTTCGAAAATTTCTCAGTGGTAGCACGGAGTCTGGAAATATGCCCGGTATATGGCAATAGGCTCACCACCTATTACATGGGACTTACAACATAAATTGTGAAAGTGGGTGTACACAGTGGCATTACGTGCCATAATGTGCACCTCTGCCTATCCCTTCGGGGATTAAAGGCGTGACGTTATGTATGTATGAATTCACCCTTTCAGGAAATAAAAGTGAAGTTATTTTCCCTTTTTCGTCGACTGCGGAAACGATTAGAATATCGAATAAGTTTTTATAAGCCTTTTGTGGATTGTAGGAGTAATTAGTTTTTTATTTGTAACTCCAAGCTCCAAGGCCTGTTAGATTCCGGTATTTGGCCAAAAATCAATGACTATTTGTTTTGATTGATACACTAAAAACCTAGATTCTGTATTCCGTGCTAAAAACTGTTATATGTTTACAAATTAAATTCATACGGGAAACTGTACACAAATCATAATTTTGTCTATTAGGCACGAGAGTACCATATCTTGAGAATTGAACCCGAGACCACATAAGCAGTGCAACCACTTTACTAACATGACATTTTTGTTGAAAAATATGTATAAGCTGAAAAAGTTTGCTGAAAAATATGTATAAGCTGAAAAAGTTTTTTAAATTGGAAATCAACCCGAGCGATTGCTGCGTTTATGCAAACATTTTCAGCGTCATTATTTTATTACTTTATCTTTGGAATATTTCAGTATTTATCTTACCCCACCTGTTTTCTTATCATCACTGAAGAAAAACTGTAGCATCATTCAGTTGTAGCAGTTTTACTACTTCAATACATACGTGGGCAGCATTTTAGATATACCATCCAACACATACATGACTTCGCTGTTTATATATGTAGTAAAGGAATTAGAAAAATCCAGATTAAAATCTGAATCACTTTTTTTCTGCCAAGTCATTGTGTTGTAAAACTGTGGTCAATTTGAAATGATATAATATCCCATTGGTTGGAGGGAGATCTGGGTGTTTTGTCCTCGACATGCGTCATGCATTCGAAGCTGCTATATAACAGTTGACCTCCCTCCTCTCGCAGTTATTCACTCCCATACTCCCGTACCGGCTGCACGCGCTGTGTTTCTTGTCAAAATCATAGTTTAAAAAAAAACGTAAGTGTTTTTTTTTGTTACTCTATTATTTTTGTGTTGTGGCGGATATTTGAAATTATACGGCAGACATCTTTAATTTAGTCAGGCTATGACTAGCCGTAGGGTAATTGTATTGAAACAATTATGTAGAATTATTTTAAGTTTTAACCAATTAACTAAATAAAAAGATGTTCCATGTTTTTTTTTAATTTTGTTGCAAGTAACATTCGTGCGATAAATCTATTAAAAGCATTTGAAACTTATTCTAATTTTGAATGCACGCAATAAAACAATTACAAATTTCTTTTTTTAAATTAATTTTTTACAAAATATTTTCATGCCGCTTACGGCCTACACGCAAACAGCAGTTATTGGGACTATGTATTGCTTAAATGCAGTGAAAGGCAAAAAGTAAACTAGTTCAATTAGTTTAAACGACTTCCCACGTTATTTTACTTATGGTAAACAAGTGTAGTATTGAGAAAGTGCTTTTAAATCGTGATAAATGAAAGCATTCTAGTTGCTATGCTAACGATACACGTACCTATGTTGGTACCTGGTATCTATCTACTATTTGTTTAGAATTTTAATCGTGTAGAATTTATTTAAACTGCACTTAACTTTGTGCTATCTGTAGATATAAAGTAATTTATTTTCTTTTTTGAAATAAATACCTTGGTTTGTTTTACCACTGGGGGATATTTAATGGTTTTGTTTGCTTTGCCTTTAATTTCTTAAAGGGGTAGACAGACTCCTCTGTCTATAGGTACGTAACTTAGTATTCTATGTAGTAGGTACCTACGATTTACCTTATTCAATATTTCTATAGTAGGTACCTATCTCTTTTAGGTACCTACCACATAGATACCTACGATTTAACATTTTAATTATAGTACGAATCAAAGTTATTAACATAACTTGAAGTTGTCATTCAATTTAATTTAACGAAACCCCGTACTATTTCTGTTATGTTCAAGGGTATTACATACCTACTTATGTAGGTAACTAGGTAGTAGGTACCAAGCGTTATTTTTTTATACACCTCAAAGCAAATTCCATACTTTTTTGTTTCCTACGCGCTTTTTACATGACCAATATGATGTAACTTTACTTATGGGTTTTCCCGATCGGTTTCGATTTTGTTTTAAAATTGTGCCGGTTTGAAGTTGAGTAGTGGTTCAATAATAAAGAAATATACCTAATTAGGTATGTTCATAATAGTAAAAATTTAGTCAGTAAGTCAACAAGTTTTTGTAGAAAAGTTAAATGTTTGATATGCATCTGAATTTATAAGCATGTTTTTGTTAATGCGATAATTCTTTCAAATTAGCATTTAAATTCTTAATACTTAAACAACTAAAAGTATAAGAAGAATGTATAAATTAATTATTTATAAGAATTAGAAGAATAATTAGTTAGCACAGACATAATATTTTAAGATTCCTGTGTTAGTTTCGTTAGGTACCTACATAAATATCTACCATATTTTAGTTAGGCACGGCAACGATGGAATTATAGTATTTTTCACAACAACAATTGTCGGGTCATACTGTTCTGAATAGGTGTCTCCATGTTTTGTATTGCATTAAGCCTTTAACCGCCCAGTTAAATATCAATTACTGTGCTTCTAGCGCATAAAACATGCATAACATGTTCTATGTCGCAGCAATACAACATGAGCGGCAGGGACACGGAAATATGTGTCTCATATATGCCACACAGACGGTTAAAGGGATTTGATTACAAAATTCATATATTAAAACATTATCAACTAGGTAGGTACCTACCTAACTTGCTTGATGAAGAAGTGATCTCATCTGAACAGTCGTCTGCGTTTATCTTAGCCACATATTATGTAAACGATTATTTTTTGCTGTGTAATACTACGTTGAAGTTATTTGCGTAAAACAACATAAACATTGTTAAGACTGAATTAATAAAAAACGTTGAATCATTATCTACTTAGTAACCTACGATTGATCCGGAGCTGCGGATTGCCTAGCGAGTTACCGGGGCTCCGGCTCGAAAAGCAGGTGTAGGAACGGGTTGGTTTTTAGTCAGTAAGATTCTGACACTCCCTTTGACCTCGCCCAAGGTGAGGGAAGTCATTAGATATCCAAAAATGTTCCCCCCCCCCCAATAGCTACCTTAATATAACTGATGTTTTTTTTTCTATACCAAAAATACATTTTTAATATGTCATCCAGAATTAGGACTTTAGGTTTAGGCTGTTTCTGATAAGAAACAGTTAACGTAGTGTGAAGTACCTAGGTACAAATTCGAGAAGCTGATTTGGTAACCTAGGTACTCAGACAGCTGCGGACAACGTAAAAGGTTACCGGGGCTCCGGCTCAAAGCAGGAGAAGGAACGGGGTGGTTTTTAGTCAGTAAGAGTCTGACACTCCCTCTCGCCTCACCCAAGGCGGGAGAAGTCATTGGATGATTTTCCCCCTCAAAAAAAAAAAGGTACTCAGACTCACCTAAGTTAGTGTTAACTATCGAATTCAATTAACTTTCAACGAATTAATCATGATACTTTGTTTATACACTGATTGTAAGTTTCCATTAAGTAGGTAGCTCATTAAGCACAACTTGACTGGCTATGCAAGGTCATAGAGTTAGCTAGTTGTGGCCAACTTGCCGACTGTCGGAGTCAGAGGGCGTTTTTTATTCAACTCCACTATGGAAAAAACCGGTTAATAACTTAAGTACATAATATACATCCTGCATAGTTATGGAACTTATTTAACAAAGATAAAATTGGGTTAAGCAGAAGTGTTAAGATTAGTCATTTAAACATACATACATACATACATACATAACTTCATCTTCATTCCTATCTCCCATGGGGGTGATAGGAATGAATGAATGGGGTATATAAACATAATATGTCCATAAAAAGTATGTCTTAGTATCGTACACGACGTATGTAGGTACTAATTTGCCCACTGAAACTGAAAACAATGGCAAATAAATAATATCGATACTAAGTTGTACGTACATACATGTAATTATTTAACTCATTAGCCTAGCGGCTAGGCCCTAGCCAGTATCCAATCAGGTAAAAATACGTAGATTCTTATCTACAGTTGTGCAGTAATACAAGGCTATTTGGTTCAGTTTTCAGGCATATACATTAAAAGGTTATATACCTAGGTATTACCTAATTATACTTATATCGTGCTGCTAGGCAGTTTCTGTGGTACCTAAATGGCGAAAGAAAGTTGTTGAAGTACGAAATTGTGATTAACAGTAAACTTAAACATTTATTTCATTACTTAGTTCTATTTATAACTCTCGTGAGACATACTAAATTAATTATTATGTTATCGGCTTACTCATGTATACCTACTGTTTGACAAGGAACTCGACTAGTTTCAAGCCATGCTAGAGGCATATTCATGAGCAACATTCCGCGACAATCGCCGCGTCGTGTATATAAGCTACATAGTAATTAATTTAGTTCAATTAATTTAAACTGTGAATGAGTCACACCCTAAAAACCGAAACTAAATAATGGTTTGTTTATTTTTTTACAACTTAATCTTTTAACCAATTTTCCGTTTGACCTTAAAAGCTTTTTTCAATTAATACATTGCATAGGTAACAGTCATTCCTCATCGAGTGACCTTCCCTTTTGTCGCACCAGTCAATTATACGCAGTGTGACCATTGTTTGGCTATCCATTCTCTGTGTCTGTTACTTTCATTTAATTGTTAATGGTTGTAGTATTTGTCATTGGGTGCTACGTGACTTCGTGGTTACGTGCTACAGAAGCTAGGAAGAATTTTGAAGATAAATGCTACAAGGCATGGAATCATGAAAATCAGGCCTGCCGTTCTTGAGTTTTAATGAAAAAAGAAGCTATATTTGACTTCAGGTTCTTAAACATAGTTTCTAATTGAGTCTAGCTAAAGTCAAAGCCAAAGTCAAAATTATTTATTTCAAATAGACCGGGAAGGCACTTTTGAACGTCTAAGCAAATATTGCTACAGGTATGTACTTTACCTACTGAAAAGTTAGGTAAGTACCGGTTCACACTGTAGTTCTAAATCTGACAAATAGGAGAAGAAAAGTAACTAACAATATAATAATAAAAATAGCAATATGACATCAGGTAGATACAATGTAATTTACACTTCATATCGTGCGTCTGAACTTAACCACATACCCAATATTGGTAGATTTAATCAAATATATCTACACACTCACACACTCTCAAGTACGAAGTACCTACCTATGTTTATGTATCAATCTATATGGTGCTCTCCACATAATCAATATACCAACAGATAAGGCACCTATCTGTTTCTTAATATTTATTATTTGATATGCATGCATCACTAGGTACCTATAGACATGTGGAAAACACTCGTCTTTAATTAAAAAAAGGATTATTATGACAATATTTTATCCATCAATCTAAAGACGTGGATTAACGTCCTTGCTCATCAATCTGTTATTTTTTTCGGTTTCATAATTTTTGATAAAAGCAAGTTGAATGTTTACATGTTACTAAAATAAATGTTTTTTATTATTGCTCTTACGTGTTCCTACTCAAGGACGTTGAAAAAGAAATTGACCATTATTCAACGTCCTTGGGTTTTTAGCCGACGTTTTTTACCGTTAAGTTCTTAAAATAAACGGAAGACCCTAAAACCAATAGTCAGAGAAAAAAAAATAGCCATAATATTTGGCATATCAAGTAATAACAGTTCAGAGTCTGCTAGAAAAAAGGCAAGAAAATTGATGAATATCTATAATAACTTTGGAACTTTTAGAATCAGAATATGCGGAGACTATCAGAAAACGACGTCGACGTTGTAAGCAGCTTGTTAGAACTGTTCCTACTGTTGTTAGAACCTAGGAATGAAAGGTACTGTTTCGATATTTTATCTCCATGAGTAGGCTCGCCCTAAAGATCGTAACTGCGACTGCGGAACAAAGGTCAAAGGGTCTCGATTTCCGAGTCAGGCAAATTATCGCAGAGTTCAAAATACACAGAGGCTGGAACTATGCCGTATTACCAACAACAGACTAGCCTCTGTGTTTGCGCACGCACTTGTGCACTTCACTATCTCTGTCTTTGGCTGTAGGTACCTGATTAGCTGATCTCTATTGAAATTATCCGCTGTAACACAAATCGTTTTGGAGACCATTATTGTCCATATACATACATACATAACCTTACGTCTGTCGCCCATGGGGGTAGGCAGAGACAATGGAACGCCTTCTTACACACTTCTTTCGCTTCATCAACAGTCATCAGTCTTGAAACGGGATTATGTTTATGCTATGCGTTTCCGATATTTCGGCACTGTTACAAGCGCCATGATCACGGATGATATCCCGTTTCAAGTTCTAATACTAGTGTTAGTGACTAACTTATATTAACACATTGAACGCGTCGGGTCACCGGTGACCGACGTTAGCGGAGGATTTGCCTTCAACAGTTTTCTATTGGCAGTCAAAAACTTATATTAACCGAATATTCTCCTTCCGCAGCACAATGCCCATCGATCTATACTACGTGCCTGGCTCCGCTCCCTGCCGCGCCGTGCTCCTCACCGCCAAGGCCCTCAACCTGAACCTGAACCTTAAACTAGTGGATCTGCACCATGGAGAACACCTCAAGCCAGAATATATCAAGGTAGTGTAAGAAGAACATTTGTGGGAGAAAGGGAACCGATGACAGCAGGGATTCTTCTGAAGTGGCGACTATGATTTAAAAAGTAGTGTTGATGGTGATCGATAAAAAGTTTGCTCCTGTATCTTTACAAAAATAACATAGGTTTGTCTTAGAACCGATGTCTGTCAGCCTTGTCAGTGTAGACGTATGTAGGTATATTTTTGAGTAGAGATGACGTCTAGGTAAACATGGTGTAGGGCAGAATAAAGGCACCCTCTACTTAGATGGAATGACGATATCCGAAAAGTAGTTGAATTCTTTGCTTAAATTTGAGCTCAGTCGCATGTTGTTTTCTGACTTTAGTTTCAATACCACATATAATAACTTCATGGCCTGATCACGGTTGATGACGATTCTAATCATTAAAACATTATTGTGTTGGTAATTGGTGTGTATGAGCCATGAGGTTATGAACCTACCTACAGCGGCTATTTGTTTACCTACATACAATAATAATTAGTAGTAACTGTTATGACACTGTTGTTTATTCAATCTTTAATGCCGTTACGATATCGTCCAGGAAAACCTGACACGTTAATTGACCAAGTAACAAATACTCAGAACAATTACAAGTATTTTCCTTTTTCCTTAAATATTTACTAATTGACAATTAGGTGGCGGTTAAGATGTTTGTTTTAATTAAATAAAAAACGTAACCTTCCTTTTTTGCCGTAGTCGGGTAATAAGACAGACTGTACTGGCTGAACAAAAGTCAAATCATTTATTCCAATTAAACCGTAATACTTTTGAAACGTCAGCAAAGAAAGAAGTGGCATGTGTATGTGAACTTGTATGTTTGTAAACGCACCCACGACACAGGAGAAAGTCATAACGTGGGGCAACGTTTTTTAAAAAATAAATTAAAAAAAAAACAATAGTCTGTCAGTCTGTCCGTCAGTGAAGCTAGATGTGTGACTGTTCTGAGTACGGCGTGGTACGGCTGTTAAACATAACGTCACAGGTTCAGGTCAGCTTTATTCTAAAAGTAGGCTGCACGTCAAAAGTCTAGAGTGTCTTAAGTCTAGTGAGTACGAGTACAAAGTAACGATTTCAAATTCTCATTCACTCGCCGTCACTAGTTTCCCAATCCAATACAGAATGCTAGGAACCCATGGCACTTGGCCAGCATTTCCTATCGAAGTACAAATCTAACATAGCCATAACAAATAATTTTCAACTCTAAATCCTGAACACTAGGGTGGATAATACCTTATGAGCAGTTGAAGGTCGAACTAGACAGTTCGTGATGTAATATTACTGTAGGAATTTGAGGTCTTTGAACTTTTATGAGGACGGCGTTTGTTTCCACTAGGCGATTCGTAATGGGCTTATGATGAATATTGTATTAGGTATTATGTTTTAGTTTTGGCTATTTGTATTTGTTTTTGTCATTTTTTTCCGGACTATACATAAGGATCTGTATTTGGAGCAAATAAAAGAATTGACAATGGTTTATCAATCCAGCAAGAATAAACTGTAGCTAGTCTTGCTTTGGGTTTAAAAATTATACAGGTAAAGATGTCATTAAAAACAGATAAGTAGATGGCATCTTTGAATATCGTAAAACTGACACAGCTTAATTAATAATTTAAAACCCACGTATCTAAAAATCGTCTGAATAGATATAGGTAGAGATACAATAAAGCAGATATTAAATAATATCTCGCGAAACCGCGATCACCTGCCACTCGCGCAGGTACCTTGTTCGACGAAATGAAACCGGTTTCAGTCGAAACGTTCCTAATGACGATGTTGAAACAGGAATGCGCACTGATTGAGACTACCTACTATAGTTAGTTATAATTCTAAGCCGGTTAGCCAGACAAGTTTTTGAGAAAAAGTTACAAAATACTATAAAAGAAACAGGTAAATTATCTCCAAATTGGAGATTCTATTTCGGGGAAATTACAGATAATAATGACTGCTTTTTAAGCACTGGGGAAATATATGATGCGGCGGTTTTATATAAATTAATCATTTAAAAATGCCTGCATATGTGTGAGGTCTTTTTTAACGTAAATTTGAGTGCGTTTGACCTCAATCAAGGTTACCAGAGGACGCGATTCTCAAATCCCGAAGTACGTTGCTGGCAACGTAGGTAGTATACCTGTTTGTAATGCCTCTGGTGTTCAGTGTTCAAGGGCGACGCCGATTGCTTACCATTAGGTTATCCGTCTACTATACTCGTTTACCGCCCTCTAATTCAATAAAAAACCTAAATTGACGGTTAATGAAATAAAATACTTTTTGTCTCCACAGCTCAACCCTCAACACACAGTGCCCACCCTGGTGGACGATGGCTTCTCAATCTGGGAGTCGCGCGCCATCATCACATACTTGGTGAACAAATACGGCAAGGGCAGCAGCCTGTACCCTGAGGAACCCAAAGCCAGGGCCCTGGTCGACCAGCGCCTGTACTTCGACATCGGCACTCTGTACCAGAGATTTGCTGATTACTTCGTAAGTATAATCTGGCTTTTTTAAGAAGGGAAAATCGTCTAATGACTTCTCTCGCCTTAAGCGAGGTGAAAGGAAGTGTCAGACTCTTAATGTCTTAAAAATCACCTCGTTCTTACTCTTGTTTTTTGAGCCGGATCTCCTAGTAAACCCGCTAGGTATAGCCCGCTATATATGACTAGTTTACTAAATAACGTTATAGTAAGTATTAAATTCATTTTATACAACATTCTTTCCTATATCTATTAATAGCAAGCTTTTACGAATTATTAATCGAAAGGTTGCAAACGTGACCATTAAGCTAACGATCGTGGGTTACATTTCCGGATCAAGTAAAGAAATTCTTTATCTCGGCACGGATCTCAGAACTGTAAATGGTTTATGCAAATAGACTCGCCCACTGTAATACGGAACTGAAAATAGAACTGGCAAAAATTGCGTGTTACGTTTATCTTATGCACAAAAAATCATGTGTAACATAGTTTATTCCTCAAAGAAGTCAATATTTAGTGACTTCTAGACTATAATTTTTAACGAAGTTAAATCAATCTATACAAGGACTTACAAAATACTAATTTTCGTGAAACTAATTCAATCTCTTTTCCGCAGTACCCACAAGTGTTCGGTGGCGCCCCCGCTGACAAAGACAAGCTGGCCAAGATCGAAGACGCTCTGCAGCTCCTGAACACATTCCTCGAAGGACAGAAGTTCTGTGCTGGTCCCACCCTGACCCTCGCTGACCTCAGTCTCGTCGCCAGCGTGTCTAGCTTCGAAGCTTCCGATGTAGACTTCAAGAAATACCCTAACATTAAGAGGTAAAGACTAAAACTATTTCCAAAGAAACACTTTCACAGTTCAGGAATCTGTTTCGAAGGATTTTAAGGAGTCAGAACATCTGTTAATAAACTTTTTCACATTTACAGATGGTATGAAACAGTGAAGACCTCAGCGCCCGGCTACTTGGAGGCTAACGAGAAAGGCCTGGATGCCTTCAAGGGTCTCGTCAACAGCATGATGAAGAAGTAACTGGAGTTTACACAAGAAGTTCACTCCATTCCTTTATGCAGATGACAATAATGGACGAAGGTGCAATAAGTGCTCAATTGGAAAATAAACTGGGCCCTTATTGGGCCTTCGTTCATCCAGAAAAAGAACACCAAATTAAAAAATGTTTGCACTCTATTTGGCTTCCATTGTCCAATCTTGCCATGGATTTGGAATATTTGCGTCCAATTTTTGGATAAATGAATGGAGCTCTCCTATTTCTCTACACAGCACAAATGCTGTCACTTTCACAAAATGTTGTTTTTTCAAGTTACACCGTTTTACATTCTGATTTATTTAAGTTTAGGTTATAAGGCACAAATAAAAGTTTAAAATATATTTTTCTGTGTTTTATTTTGAGTACAATACAATAGTATTATAACAGTTTCAGTCGCTTTATGTAAAATATTCGTAGGCGCTTAGAATGAAATCGATGCTGAAACTATAATGTTTTGTAAAAATGTATAAAAAAACAAGCAGTATTACATTTTTTATAAATAAATGCAAAGTTTACTTATTATTATTGAGAAACTTACAACTCAGTTTTTGCTTTGAATGAAGCTAGAAGAGCTTTGAATTCATCGATACCAGCCTGGTTGGCCTTTTCATATCCAGGTGCCGTTGTTTTTACCAGTTCGAACCACCTGCAGAGAGAAAAAAATAATAATAAAAGTAAGACCAAAAATCGTAAATGAACTTAGTTACTTGGTTGCAAGGACGATGATAGAGGAAGTTGTTATTAGAGGTTAAAGTAAACAAGTGGGTGGTTATAGTTACTTATCACATGGTAGACCATGCTTCAGCACAAAAGGGCCAACTCGATCCGAGGAGAAACTACGCTTGAGTTGTGCTTAGCAGAGTTGCTGCTGTACTTAGAGACATTTAATGATTACTTAAACGATTATGTTCCGAAAACAATTACTAAGGACTTGGTGACTCTGATTACGGCAGTTAGTAAGGTTACCGGACCAGAGACCCAATTTCCCCAAAAGGTTGCAATGCACTTGTAACCCCTGGGGCTAGTGTGGTGGGTGACTGGGCGTTTGCTGCCTTACCTCATAGAAAGGTACAGTCAATAACTTACTTCTGAACATTAGGGTATTTATCCAAGCTGACGATTTCGGTGGCGTCAATCGTGGACACTGTAGCCACAAGACTGAGGTCAGCCAAGGTCAACTTGTCCCCAACAGCGTATGTGTGGCCCTCTAGGAAAGTGTTCAGGAACACTAGAGCTTCCTCCAATTTCTTCAGAAGAGCAGCATCAGGTTTCGCCCCACCGAAGATTTGTGGATACTGTAGAAATGTCGAAATTTTAGTTATTAACTAGGTAGATAGCCACATTCAGCTATTCTTTTGGGTTTTTGATGTTTCATTGACAAACAATGGAACGGATATAGGCACATTACCCAATATTTTAAGCAGTGTGAATAATTATGACTCTCTGGTAATGGTCTGGTAGGAAGGTTCTTCATATTAAGGTCGAAAATATATGCCAGAAGCCCAAAAGAGCCTCGGGGCACCTTACCAAAGGACAAGGAATTAGGCATGATGCATATTTTTTTGTAATTTTGGCTTAATTCCTAGACAGATACCTATGTACTCTTTCATACTAGAAAATAGATACTCACGAAATATCCTCCAAATCTTGGATACAAGGTGCCCAAATCGAAGTCCAACCTCTGATCAACTACAGCCCTCGTCTGAGGATCGCTCGGGTACAGGCTGTTGTTGTCTTTGCCGTATTTGGAGATCAAGTATCTGCTGATGGCACGAGACTCCCAGAGTGAGAAGTCGCCATCAACGAGGGTTGGCACAGTGTGTTGAGGGTTCAGCTGTAAAACAAAGAAACATAGGTTTTATTATTTTTAAATCGCGGCCCCTTCATTTTCCCTGGATTCATAAGAACATTATTTGTAGATCACACAGAGAATAGTTCCGTGCGGCAGTTGAACTCGCAACACGTTACGCAGCAGCCAGTTGCCCAGCCACTCAACACTAAAAGTGAAGTCAATTAGAGCCTAGTTGACTTAGTACAATGATAGTTTTATACGATCAATTTTGATCATGTGGTGAGCAGACCGCTCACCTTTTACTTGTGGTCTAACTAGACTAGCCCACTAGGTACGTAGGAGATACTAGGTGTATGTAATAAAAATACTACCTTCAAAAAGTTCGGATTAAATTGCTCTCCTGCTCTCAAGTCGACGGGGTTCAAGTCTAGCTGGATGTTGAGGGCTGCAGCGACCAGCAGGACCAGTCGGCACGGGGCGGAGCCAGCAGTGTAGTATAGAGCTAAAGCCATTTTATATCTGTGGAAGAAAAATACGTTTTTAACTAACGTATTTAGAGACATTTCAATTCTTAGGTACATTTATTTCTTTTTATCTGGGGTAAAATTATCCAATTACTTCTCTCAGACTCTTACTCACTAGAAAAAAACCACCCCGTTCCTTCTCCTGCTTTGAGCCGGAGCCCCGGTAACCTGTTACGTCGTCCGTAGCTCCGGATACTTAAACTATTCTTTAGTATAGATTTTCTTTCAAAAACAATTGCTAAGAACTGGGTTAAGTAATCATTAATTTAAGAAATATCTTAGCTTTTGGAATTTAGTTCCACCAACACTAATAATACAATACATTTTTAATTGCGCGCGGTAGGGTAGTGCTGCAGACTGCTTGCTGAAAATACATTTAGGTACAAGCGGAATAAAACCTAAAAAAATATTGTATTGTTAGTGTAGCATGGATTTCTGCAAAGTAACGCCTGACTCTATTCTATATAATTAGTTCCACCTTTTATTTAAGCACTTACTTAAGTAACTGATTGAGGACCTTGAAGGTAAGTAACTAGCGTTATTAGTCATGTAAGTGTATATAAAATGAATAGATATTTATTTTGAATATGTGTAGGAGTACCTAATGTTTGTCAGAAATCTCATTATGACATTGTATTTTGTGAAGTTATCTTATCATCAACAGTAAGCTTGTAGCAAATACACAACGCTGATGTTTTGGTTTGAGAGACTATTTTATTAATTGATTTATTAACAAGTTTCGATTTTTAACCAGGACAGTAGAATTTGTTAAAGTTAAGCTGTACCATCAAACTAAGTACACTACAGGTACTCACTTAGTACCACTAAAACTTAACTAAATGTATAAATTGGTTCAATTATAGGTACTTAATTAAATATTCAATTCTCAATTTTTATAGTTAAGTAAGTACCTAGTTACTTAGTGGGCGTAGTTTTAAACACCTACCTACACAAGTCGATACTGTTATTATGGCGCCGGCGTCGGCTTACCGGCATTGAATCAGTCATACATAATCTAAAGTTAACAACAAAAACTAAACAAACAACTAGCCTGTAGTTCGTTACCGGTAGTTATTTTAACTTATTAATTTATAAATGTATCTGTAAATAAGTTTATCTCTTACCAATCGTGCTCTCCGTGTTCAATGTAGATAATAACTGCGGCACTGTCGATGACAAATAAATAGGAAAACCGGCTAGCCTTGACTCAATGTTATTAGCCTTTATACCCGACCAAATTCAAAAGCCACTTGATAACGTCAAATTGAGCGGGAACAAAACACAATTTGACAGTCATTGTGACTTTTTAATTTGGTCGAGTGTGCAGCTTTATGCAATAAAGTACATTTCGGTGTAATTTTTGAACACGACATAAGTATTGTTGTATACGTAATCTAAGATTTTGTTAGATAATAATAATACCTGCTGCCATGCTGTGAAGATAGGCGTGAGAGCCCAATTATTCGGATGACGAAATTCGGTAGACAGGAAGGTAAATGGTTTACTTGTGATGAGATTTTTAAATGTTGTTCTCATAACAAATTAAAGGATCTTTTTAGACTTGAACGATTTTTCTTTCTTACTTTTAATTTCCAAGCGTCGTTCGGTATTACCCTTTATAATATCACATTATTAACTTAATACAATATTATCCATTCTTATTCTGGAAACCAACTAACTCCATAAATACAGTAAATATTCTTACTGTACTAAATTACTTATACGAATAAACAAAACAGACTTTGGACATTACTATTAAAACGCAGATCGCTTGTAGCGTCCCAACACGAGATACGTCTGCTTATTAGAGATCACTCCTTATAAGAAAATACCGCTTTCATATCGGTTTAGAATTAGGAGCAAAAGTGAGACAAATAGACGATGACACACCTAGCATCGAAAGGTGTAAACACCTTCAACTTATTAAAAAATTGCTGTAAAACATCAACCATGGTTTAAAATCTGCGAGTAAGCAAAGAAAACGCAAAGAAATTTACATTATATTTTATTATCTTTGTCTTTAATAAAGTAATTACAGGTAGGCACTAAAAAAATAATCATGCATATTGAAGACCATAATACAATAACATATTTCTTAGATACAACAAACACCGCATCCTCTCTTGAGAAATAAACAGCCAGAGGCTTTAGTGCCGATGTTTAGACATTCGCTGACCAACTAGTAATGGCACGGGGCCGGGAACACAGTGACTGAGTATCGTGTTCCTAGAGCGAATCGAGGGCAGTTAGTAACAATAATATATCCCAATGAGATAGCGAACATCAAGCGTGCTTACAGACTAGTGGCGGGCAGTGCGGGCACCCATCTCCAACAGTGAACCGGTAGGCCGCGCCCCGCGACCAGCCCGAAACAATAACTTCAACATGACGCAAAAATAAACAATAAAAGCTTCAATAAAATGTACATGTCACGCCGTTTCCATAGAAGGCACGTATTCGTAAAAGAAAAAAGGATTCCCTTTTTAAAAAAGCTATCTCGTTACTTAGTAAAAACTACCAGCTAGTGTATTACAAAACAATTAGACGTACTTTAAATTATGAAGCTATGATTTGTGTGCTATTAAACAGTGAACTTTACGCGAATTCAGTTTACCCGCCCAATTATTGCTCATTTTCATAGGAATTTTCGCCTAATACTATGGAAAAAATATATAAATTATAACGGTTTTAGTAACTTTTCATCATTTTATTTATTTTACTAAATAAATAGCATATAACATGAATTATCTACTAACGAAAAATATGGTTTACCCCTAAATAAAAAAGATAAATTCAGGTATAAATTACACAGGTATAGTGTGTCTAGCGCCAAAATTAATAAACTCGGGTGCTTTCTATATAGAAGCATGGTTCCTTTACTAAATTGTGTTATATTGAATCGTCTCTTCACGTTACAATAATTATTATATATTTTTTAACTTTATTCGTTCAGACACTAAATATCAATAATTACACAAAGCTATCTACATGAGCCACTCTTAACCGTTTTGTGTTAGTGTTGCCAGATTGAAATATATGTCAGGCCATAGACAATGTATGGCGTATTTCATGGGTAAAAGATTTCATCTTGAGTGAGAGGCAGTATACTTCTGCACCGGCAACCTAGTTATTATGTTGGTAAACACCATTGTCTGGGAATGATTCGTAATGATTGCATTTCTATCTTCAGCCGCATCTCTCTTTCCGGCTCCGACGACGTAAACTGGACATTCTGAAAAATAAAAGTTTATATTAAACATTCGTTCATTATTATTGTGAGGTGTGTATCTAAACCCGTAGAGTGCAGATATGCGCGACGTACAACGTCTTTCCTATTGTGTCATACCCGTAGACTAGAGGTTAAATGAGGGAGCGCTATGCTTCAGTACCAATGGGCCGGCTAGACCGGAGTGATACCTTGGCCTTACAAAAAACTGGCGTGACACAATGCTTGCGTTGTATTTCGCTGTGTGAGTGAAGTTTATAGCGGACACTAATTAATAAAGGCCGGTAAAGCCGGTAAATCCTCCAAAGTACTGTATAGTCTCTATTGTAGGTGTACATATACATGGGCTACACTAATTGCTTACCATCAGGTGATCCATTTGCGAATATGTCATATTATTATAGTGAATTCTGTTATACGTCGTTGCATTTATTTTGACCTCGCCTTAAGTCTAGCAGTGGATGGAAAAAGGTGATAAAAATTATGATGATGGTGTAAGGATAATATTGTTTAGATACTAACAACAGTTGAGGCGACTACTGGCAGCACTGCTTGCGCACGTTGTCGGTGTGCGAGGGCCGCACGTCCGTGGGCTCGGCGTCGGGCCGGATCACGTCGCCCTCCGGCGGGTCGCGCATCTGCTTCTGAGATACGATCCTGTAGATTTCTGGAATATACACAAAATTTATTAATTTCATGGATATAGATAAATTATTTTCTTCAGATATTGCTGCCTTGTTTTTCGAGTGGTCGCAAGTACGACTGTTGATAGAGTTAGGTTAAAAACATAACCATTGAATTGTGAAATGTATGTTACATTTATTTTATTAGTGGATTTGTTTTGTATACGCCATAGCATGTTATAAGCAAACTAAGATAAAGCATCTCATTTACACGCACAGTCGTGCTCGTAAGTCTTAATATTCAGATTTGCAGGTCATTTCCTTACAGCAATATTTTACAAGACGAGGAAACGTCTGGTGGAGTGTTGAGATATTATAAACTTCAATGAGGCCAACTAGGTGTGGACGTGGACAATTAGTCAGTGATCATGTAAATAGTGCTCTCTCAAAAATAGTACGCTGGTTTAGTGCCAATAATTTATTACTTAATGAATCAAAAACTAAATGCATTAAATTCACAACACCAAATGTTAGACATGTGAAAACCAGCGTGCTAATCAAGGGCGAGGAGTTGGACCCTGTAGATTCAACTGTCTTTTTAGGTATAACTCTGGACGCTAAGCTACAGTGGGCTCCACACGTAGATAAGTTGTCGAAAAGACTCAGCTCTGCAGCATATGCCGTTAAAAAAATTAGAAATTTGACCGATGTAAATACAGCGCGATTAGTATACTTTAGTTATTTTCATAGTATCATGTCATATGGTATCCTCCTGTGGGGAAATGCTGCTGACATTCAGTCTGTCTTTGTGCTGCAGAAAAGAGCCATTCGATCAATTTATAATCTTAGTCCGAGGCACTCTCTTAGGGAATTATTTAAAGAAATTAATATATTGACTGTTCCTTCTCAATACATTTATGGAAATGTAGTGTATGCTCACAAAAACATTAATTTATTCAAAAAGTATTGTGATATACATAATATAAACACTAGAAATAAAAACAAATATATTGTTCCCACTACTAGACTTAAGAAAATAAGTGGTTCGTTCAGATGTCAATGCATACGCTTTTACAATAAAATTCCCAGCGATATTCAAAGTTTGAGCCTGAATAAATTTAAAAATGTTATTAAAGAAAAACTGTATAGTAAAGCTTTTTATAAAATTAAAGACTACTTAGATGATAGTCAGGCTTGGGAGTGAGCCGCTATAATGTCCACACAGGTCATGTTGACATGTTTGTAACACAAGTTACATTTTTATACAATTTGACATGATATACATTAATATCATTCGATATTTTTTATTTTTATTTTTATCATATTATTTTTAAAATTGTTAGTTTGAGGACCGTGCGAGAGTTTGCCTAGTCATTTCACTTTTAGTTAATTATGTTCTGACAGTGTGAGCATTTGTGTGGCCTACCCAAATGTTCTTTTGGTAGGTATTGTTCGTCGGATCATTCAGCAACAGCCGTCAGCTGAGCTCATTGTAAACTGACACATGCGTGCTGCCATCTGAACAGGTCCGCTCAAACTGCTGTGGTTCTTTCCTCAAAAGACCACTACAGAATAAACTTGCACGGTTCTCCGACATCTTTAATTGATTTTGTCTGGACTTTAAAAGAGACTATGACCTCTGAGTTTGTTTCGGCATTTCTTCTCAGAGTAGTCGGATAGGAAATGCCGGCCTCATCTAGCTATTTGAAATATTGACGTGTAAAAGTGTTATTTTATAATCTATTTACAGAAATAAATATCATTTATCATTTATCATTTATCATTTAGGCACTCCATTATCGACTGCAAACAATATCTAATTTCTTTTTTATTATGTTTTCAGGCGACTTGTTGGTATTTGGAGTAGAGTTTCTTTGATCATAATAGATTGGTGCTATCTAATACATTTAGACATAAATAAATAACGAATTTAAAACTCATAACATAAAAACGATAAAATCCTTTTTTTTAGCATTCAAAATACAATGCTATCGAAATCAAATACTATAACTATATGGAACATATTTCCTTTGTCCGTATCAGCAAAACAACAGAGCTGACATATCATTTATCATTTGACCTTACTACCGCATCGAGTGAAATGACCCCAAAATAGTTGACATTGTAATTGCGTGGCAGAGAGGTCTAAATATAGAAGGTGACGGACCGACGGTGTAACGACGCCCCAAACTGACGGACGGACGTTGACTTATATCGATTTCATCCACCGTGTAACTGTTTGGTGTTATGTTGACAGTTTCCATATATGGATAACAGGTTTTAGATAAAAATAATATTGTATTTCGTACATAAATACAACAAATTCAAATGAATTTTTTGATACGACTTTTTATCTACGTTTCGCTCATTTGTAAACTAAATAATGCAAATGAAAAATTAGGTATAATAATATGCAGATTTTACAAATATTGGAAAATGCCATAGCTTGTTGCTTTTGCCTAGCCATTCTGACAACCGCGCTGTCTATAAAAAGCCCTTCAAACAAATTCCACGATTCCCTTACATTTAACATACCCGTGTTTAATTAAGTGGGAAATATGAGTTAACGAAGTGTAATTACCAGTTAGAATGTTCTGGAATGCAGGCTCGACGTTAGTTGAGTCGAGAGCGGATGTTTCAATAAAACTAAGACCGTTCCTTTCTGCAAATGCCTTCGCTTCTTCTGTTGGGATGGATCTGTGGAAGGTTGACAAACATATTTAAAAATACAGAAAACAATAAGTATTCTCGACTTTCGGGCAAGCTTGAGTCTAAATATGTTTCGAGTCACAATTTTGGAACATCTCGTAGTTGAAGTCTGCCTTCACGCAAGGTCTTATATTCCATTTATCTTAATACTGTATACTGTCTCATTCATACTTGTGACGTGAGCAATACGATTATCTGTGAGAAATACCGTCATGAAGGCATCATCACTATCAAATAGATAGGAAAGAGAGAAAAAACAATAACAAAAATCTATTGTAATCTGAAAAAATAATGGCCTTACCTGAGGTGCCTAAGATCGCTCTTGTTACCGACAAGCATGATCAATATATTCTGATCAGCGTGATCGCGGAGTTCGCGCAACCATCGCTCGACGTTCTCGTAGGACAGATGCTTGGCTATGTCGTAGACGAGCAGCGCGCCCACCGCACCGCGGTAGTACGCCGACGTGATCGCGCGGTACCGCTCCTGCCCGGCCGTATCCCATATCTGGGCTTTTATGGTTTTACCGTCCACCTGGGGACAATATAAAAATACTGTTATTACTGCTATAACTATAAAAACATCACTTATAGTTGGAGTAAAATAAATAAATTGCCATGAAAATTGGTAATAGAATTTTATGTTTATACTTGTGTGCTCAATATAACGATTATTTCATGAGCACTACCTCCCTAAAGGGAGTAATCTGGTACGCCAGGACCTATTAACAAATATTAAGTTGTAGGTCAACTACAACTTTAATTAACAATCTTGCAAATTAGTAACAAAAGTAACTTGTTAATTGAAACCTTTAGTAGTGGGTTAAAGGTTCTAATTAGTGGAACCAATTAACTATAACAAAGGCGCCATTAACATAGTGAAGCGGTACGAATGATTTCTTGTTACCGTTTTCTTTACAAGTATTTTCCTAATACATAAACTACATGTGTTTGTTTGTAACAAAAGAAGCGTTAGGGGAGGTCGTTACCCCTCGCGACGTGGCCGCCGACCGAACCGCTAGCCGACCCTTTGTTACTACGGACTATTTACTTTCTTTATAGAGCGTTATTTTTGAAACATTAATAACCTTTTTATCTCTGGAGGTGAAGGCTCTCATGATTATGGACGTCATTAATTTTTACTGTGAAAGTTAGAAATATCGAAAATATACCAAACTTAGCTGTTCAGTGTCTGATAGACCATACTATATCTTTGAGACTGCAGATTTTTTCCTAGCATTTATTTTTTAAGCAGTCTGTAAATTGATCTTAGATAATATCAATTTTACTTTCACTCCTGAAATAGTCCATATTACATTACAATTCAGTTTCAGTTTAGCTTTAGAAAACTTTGTTTATTTGTATTGACAGTTATTTTGTGTGTCCAAGCATTGATTACGGGAACCTTTGGCCGTCGATACGATACCTAATCATTAGTTAGATTAGATTTAATCACTAGATTACAAGACTCTCTAAGTACTAAATGGAAACCAAATTGAACAATAGAGCTTGAAGGATAAAGAAGTGAAGTGGTTGCTCACTGCTTAGGTATAACTACAAAAGTCAGGTTCATACGAGACCTTGCTTTTAATAATTCCCAAACCCAGAACCTCGGCTTATTATACCGCCAAGTCTATTATATGCTAGCTATGAATTCTGCGGGTTCTTTTTGTAAGACCAAATAATAAATCACATTGGTTAAATACGATCAATAGCGCAGTCTGCCTAACGGTTCATCGCATGGGGTCACTGGTATACCGATGTATACCGTATGTACAATAATTGTACATGTGTTGGCGTATGACGTCACGCCTCTATGACTACGACTGTCCTGCTGCAGGAACAACAAACCATTTTGAGAAGTGCACCGTTATACGGAAGCTGTGTAAACACAATGCTTATTAAATTCTTTAGTAGGAGACCGAATTTGTTATATTTCCGTGTAGGAGAACCAATATTTTGTATTGAAAGGCAATTCTAGTCAAATATGAATAGATAGTTACTTATTGTAATAATGTAATGTAACATTTTGACCGAAATTAATAAACCATCAATCCTTATTCTGAAGGATTTTTGGCATTCGTTGTAGGTATGGAGTTTCTATTATTAATTTCCTTACAATTCTCATTTAACGTTTTGTTAAACTAATTAGTTTTCGTTTTATAAAAATGAAGGCTCACCCAAGTTGCTCATAATTTATTTGGGCTAATAATATGCTTAACTATGGGTGGTGAAAAGTGGGCGGACGTATTCTAGTTCATAGAATAAAATAATTATCAACTTGAGTTGTGTGCGTAATTAATTCTATTGTGGTAAATAACATTAGAATATAATTTTTGGAACACAAAATTTCTTTGTTTTACCTGGAATGGAAAATTGCCGTCCTAACTATCGCAGTTGTTCTAATTTTATTATTAAACTTTTATATATAATTTACAGTAGATTACAATAAAATTTCATTATGACGCTAACACTGGCGTTGTAGATGAATTCTTTCTTAGCTCGTGTAGTGATTCATTGACGTAACTGAGTAAATACGGAGGTTTAATCAAATATGAGTCAAAGCAAACACTCGACAATATCGCATATGTTTTTAATTCTTCAGTTATCAATTTTGAACATTATTATTTTGTAATTAAGTTTGAAAATCAATTTGAGGAAGGTCTGTAGTTACCCATGTTACATTATACCTAAAACAATGTATTCTACAATGCAAACCAGTTGGATTTTATAAAGGTTGATTTCAGATTATTGCTTTATTACATTTTATTGAACGCAGTATAACAACCGTGATTGCGAACAGTTTTATGAATAAGTTATGATATGAACGATCTACATTAGTTGCACGAAGGTAATTTTCAAAGAACAGACAAGGTATCTCTATCTGCGCATTTCACTTTCGACTGTGATAAAAATAGAAATCGACGTTTGAAATAATAATATGTAAAGCAGACTGGGTAATCTTACGTTATTTCGGTTGGTTATGTAGAAAAGAAATGATGTTATGGCTGTTAATTGGTCTACGAAGGGTTACTGTTTGTTGTCAGCTGGTGAGCTACTGATATTTTGGCCATTGTTCCATGCAATGAGGTAAAATGTCACTTTAAAAATTTACATTGGTACTATGACAGGTTTGCTATATTTTAACTATGGTGAGACATACTAAAAGGCAGTAGGCTGTGCGGTCGCCGCGTCTGCACATGCTACTGATGATGAAGAGTCCCACTATGAGTCGCAACTAGTAGAGCTTCCCTCCATTAATGTACGTGAGTAAACAGAGATTTTTAGTTAACTATTACAGGTATTCCTATGAAAATCCTTTACCATTAGTACCATTCTTAGTAACAAATGAACAGTAAAATTGATAAGGAGTGAATCTTTTGCCACAAAGTCTCTCTTTGTAAAGACATAGTGAAGAACTAAAGGATCAACGTACAAAGTAAACCTGACAGTTCCATGTAATAGGAATAAATCTTTGACCTTTGAGACGACGTGTGCTAAGCCGATTATAGGTAGTTAGGTACCTAAGGAGGTTATTGATTTAAGAACGTCACAACTACTTACTCTACCTATGGTATACAGTTATGGACTTTTACAAAAAGCTAAGTCAAATGTATTTGTTGCGGAATTTAAAGGACCTAATAAGCCCTGTTGGATGCAGATTGTTTGCGATCAACCGATTTGGAAGTAATTGTGGGAGTTATACATTTAGCATTGAAAGTCATGTACCTGATACATGTTGAACCTATGTTTTAGATAGTGTGGTGCCATCACCTGTTTAAGTTTTAACTGTTTAGTTCCAAATCTGTGATTATAAAGTTGTTTTTGTGTAGAAGTGAACCGGTCCTCCTATTCCTATCTGTCTAACTTTCATCAAACTTTATCGCTTTTTAATAAAGTCGAAATGTATTGAAGAAGAATAATTATTCATGCTGTCTTATGCTAACACTAAGCCCTACTTACCTAAACAGATTTAAAATATGAAAAGCTAAAGTATCCTGTTACCTCATTATCCAAAAAAGTAATTATTATTTAATAGCATTGTCTTATCATAAATAAATGCATACAGACATGATAAGCAATAGAACAAGGCAATGTGCATTGATCACCAACCCATACTATCAGCTGATAACACACAAAACGATTATGTTCAAATATTTTAAATAGTAGATAACTAGATACACATTATGTTGCTACTTCAAATATTCAAATTATGACCAATAAATACTGATAAGTAATATGCCTGATTAATTTTCGATACAATATCCTATGGTATTGTATGGTATGGTAATGCTGGAAAGCCACAAATATCGTTTGGTAGTGAACATCATAAAAATATAACTAAATATCCCATGAAAAAGAACAAGCTAGAAACTCAAAAAGTAACACTCATCAATATGTTAAATAATATAAAATCCCTATTAATTAAAAATATGTATACTGACTGAACAATGATTCACATAGATTCTAATATTCCTTTTTTAATACAACAGGAAAGCCACTTATTGTTCAATTTATTTTGAAGTAGGGAAGGATGCTACAAAATTAAAAGCATAGTTTCCATATTTATTCCAATATTGGGAAATTTATTTTTCCCATCCAATCTATAAATGACATCAGTTAGATGGCAGTCCTTTTTTTGGGGATTAGGGGATAAAATTCCCACATTTATTATCTATTTAAATCTCTCCCCTATAGTAACAGTACAATAGTTTCTGTTATCTGATGAAATCCAATTCAAATTAAATACAATCAATTGAACATAATTGGGCCATGAGATTACATTTGATTAACAAGTGATTCAATTACAATAATTTGATTACTTTAACTATTTAAAGAGCTACTGCTAATATTTTAAACTGATATTGAAATTTTATTAAGTAACAGGTTTTGACTTTGATCAACAATAAAATTTAATGATGGATGATCTTTTTTATTTGTTATAATAATAATTTATAATGATTGATGTCTTACTTATTTGAGTAACATTATATTTATTGATATTCTATTGCAAAACAAGCTGTCAATTTGCAATAATGAATTTAGGCTACATTAGCAATATTTTTCAATGATTGCTTAGCCAACAGAAATGTTACAGTTTATAATTAAAAAGTTTGAGAAACTAGTAAAAATAATGCTCCATTGATCAGGCAAAATAAAATAAATTTAAACACAGAGAAGAATGCACTATATTGAAAGTAAAAACACAAAATAGACGAATAGTCTTGCAAAAATGTTACCACCGAGATCTTTATTATTTTTTTATTCAGAATGCCTCTCTATTTAGTTATCTCCCATCATAAACAAACTCAGTGAAGTTAGAAAGTCAAGATATTATCATTGTTGTTAAATTCACTTGTGGGTGAAGTAATGAACAATGGCTACCATTTTTTACTGTGTGAACGAATAATTTAACTGTTTATTTTGTGTATTAGATGACAAATCTAAAAGCAAACATTTATCTTATTGTAACAACATTAAATTAATGTTGGTTTAAACAGCTTTTTTTCAGATGTTAAAGTGAGCATCTAAAAGAATACCATATTTTCCATTCCATAGAAGTTTAAGTGGTTAATTAGAATTAAAACTCTATGAATTTTCTATACTTTTGTGTAATTAGTAGAATGCAGCTATAAATCTGTTCTCTCATATTTAAAAAACTTTATCATATTATTATAATACACAAAATAAAATTACCTACTAAATTGTATTTTGTCATTGGTGACAAAGAGTAGGAAATCAATGTGCTATTGTTACAATTATTGTAGCATTAGGTACATAATATGTATAGTAAAATTCTAGATAAAACTTTAACAATATGTCATAGTGCCAAGTTATATGACAATGTAATAAAAATGTGTCATGAATATTCCCATAAATATTTTCCAATATGAGATGATAAGTATCCATGATAAAATTCTTACATTAATGATAACTAAAAGAATTTAAGTAATGTATCAAAATTCTTTGTCTCCTGTCTGTTAACTACTACTATACCAAATAAACACCATAGAAAATAGTTTTCTTCAAAAAAACTTGTAAATATTCAGAGAATAAGAATGAAAACACAAAGGGAATACTGTCTAGTAAGACTGGAATATTAGCATCCAATTAACATAAGCTGTGATACATAAACAATAAAAAAATATTTACCTCTATACTTCTTGTTGCAAATTCCACACCAATTGTGGATTTAGACTCTAAGTTAAATTCATTTCTAGTGAAACGTGATAGGAGACTGCTTTTACCGACTCCAGAATCACCTATTAGGACAACTGGAACAAAGAAAAATTGCAAACATTATCATATGCTTGTTTTACATGAAATACATGTTTGTATCAACATTTTTCTGTTAGAATCGTAACAGTTAATGATTAGATCATACGTGAGCTGGAAGGTGACTCACCGAATACCTAAATTTTACGAGAAATCGATCGATGTGACTCAATCAGCTGATGAGTTACTAACTTACTTGTTTCCAAGCAGAATCACATTAAAACATACAGTTAATTACACTTACAACTTCTAAAACACAATATTAAGACTATTATAATACAAAACCAAGAGGAAAATCATATCAATCACTTTTTTCCTACGTCATTCAGAGATGAAACAATGGTTTTGAAAAGTTCCATTTCGAAATCAAATATCTCCCCTAAGATATTAACAGGAGCATTAAGATATACACTCCAGATTAGAAATAACGTTACCTTTAAACAAATAATCGTATTCGTCCTCTCTTGTGCCCATTTTGATTTATCTAGAGCTCTCTTCTAATCGACGTCAAAATCGGTCAACTATAAAACGTCAAGATGAAACGTAAACAAAAATAACTGGAGACACAAATATCACAGTTTTTATAAACACTGCACAGTTTCCGGATTATCACTTTTGGGTAAAGATTAATTAGATTTATACAGGTTTCAAACTATTAAAATCCTAAATTGTCATAGGGACAAAATGGCGGATTGTTTTATTACGCCCCTCTAAGGTACGTTCGAAAGTTATAAACAAGATTATTTTTAGATTAGATTAGGATACTGAAGTTTATATGAATAAAATAAATATTTGATTTTTAAGTAACTTTGAACTACATTTAAGTATGTAATGATAGAATTAATCAAAATAATAGTTCTTCGAAATGGTAAAATATTTTTAAAACTTTGATATAAAATTATTTTTACCTTCCGTTTACTAGTTTCAGAACGCACTTTAGAATTGTTGACGGGTACGTGACAAGCTGCCAACATACAAAATGCGTTCAAATTTTGCAGAATAAAAATACGTTCGGAAATAAAAAGAAACAGGTTCAATAATAATTATTTATTTTTAATCTTTATTTTACGAATTTTTACAACTAATATACTACAACACTTATTAAAACTATTACGCAGTAGCAGCGACTGCTTCTCCTTCATCGTCGCTATCATCTTGCACTTCTTTAGCCAATGTTTTATCAACATAAACAAACGGGTCAATCTTGAGCTTTTCCGGGGATGGTGGGCTAACAATCAGACATCTGAAAACAAAATTCAAGAAGTTAAATAAAGAGTTATCATCACTTCCTTAAAATAATATCTGTTAGACTAATCAACTACCTAAACATTGTTGATTGTGTGACAAGGAACAGTTTCAACAATGTCGATGTCTAACATAACATGTCGCTCGACAAATGTTCCTAGTGGAGACGAGGCTTAATGCTGTCGTCGTGTCAAATTAACGCAGTAATCGTCGATTTTATGAATAACTATTTCTGTCATAAATTCACAGCTAAATTGATCAGAGTATGATGAATACAAATCCGAAAATATATGATGCAGAACTTGCGAGTATTCAAGGGCAACTTTTTTAACTTTGATTGTTTCAACTTTGAACATACCTTGTAATGAAAAGACCATCGCGTTTCGGTCGTGCTGACTGCAAATCTTTAAGCAAAGCTTCTAGGTTTTCTGCTACCAGTTTAGGGTCCATATTCAACTGAAATCGAAAATACATTAAAATATTATTTTGAAAAGTAAATAGGAATGGGCTTTTATTACCATTGACTGATTGATTTTGGTACAAAAGAAGTCCTTTATATAAAAATAGAGACTTATATACAGGGTGACTTTGAATTCGACGTATTCCTCTCGGGAGGTGATAATACAACTAATTTCCTACAAAAATAGCCCTGAGGTCCTTGGGCGGAAAGTGGCTAGTTTCTGAGATATTCAACATTTTTGGTTTTGGTAAAAATATCCCGAATTGATTACAAAAACATCAATAAATAAAAAAATACTGGTTGGATTTTAGTTATTTTAGTTTTAATCAGTTGCCAATACATCAGTTATCATTTATAAATACTAATAATGGCAGAAATATCATTCGTTTTAAAATAGCAAGTAATTTCCTATTAAATTTTGTTTTGTTTCACTAATTTGGTCAATAGATAGCTGGATTTATTTCGAAAAAAATATATGACACTAAGCGTACAAACTATTAGAAAAACTTCCTTGGTTTATTAGCTACCCAGAAACGTAAAATTATTTACAATATTCCCAAAAACAAATGAATTAATTGATGATAAGTAGAGTGTAAAGAGAAAAGCGCAATTTCAAAAACATCTTAATTTGCAAAATTTTGTTCAAAATGATCTTCCCTACGACGAATACATGCCCGAACACACTTCCTTATCCCTATGACGTTCACTCTTGGGCTGAATATGCGTTTTATTTCGTAATTTTCTTCAAATATGTTTCAGAGAAGAATTACGATACACGGCCAATTCCTTCTGTATAAACAAGGGACTTCATGTAAAAATCAACCGGCGTTAGATTCTGGACACCGCGCTTACCATGTAGTTGGACCGCCCTTCTAATCCAATGCCTGAGAATCAATGTTTTCGCCCATTGCCGCACAGTAGTTCGATAATGCACTTGACAATCGTCGTGTGGAATAAATTCGTCAATCAAATTAATAAATTGATTCAATAAGTAGAATAAGTTCATTCATCTTGTTTCTAAATTCAAATTTAAAACAATGACCCTAGCACATTCCTTAAATTTTTTTCATAATTCTTACCATTTAAATTGTTGGATGAAAAGTAGGGTCCAATCAAATTATTATTTATGATACCCCTGCAAACATTTGAATTAAAACCGCGATGCGCTAACGATGGTTTACTTTTTTCGGATTTTGTTGACTTTTTTGTGGCTAATAATGGATAGATATTGTGATAGTTTATCCAGCGCACTATCGAACTACTGTGGGGCAATGGTTGGATGCTTTGGTTCCCAGGCGTTGTATTGGCATGGGGGTCCAACTACATGGTAAACGCGGTGTCCAGAATCTAACGCCGGTTGATTTTTACATGAAGTCCCTTGTTTATACAGAAGGAATTGGCCGTGTATCGTAATTCTTCTCTGAAACATATTTGAAGATAATTACGAAATAAAACGCATATTCAGCCCAAGAGTGAACGTCATAGGGATAAGGAAGTGTGTTCGGGCATGTATTCGTCGTAGGGAAGATCATTTTGAACAAAATTTTGCAAATTAAGATGTTTTTGAAATTGCGCTTTTCTCTTTACACTCTACTTATCATCAATTAATTCATTTGTTTTTGGGAATATTGTAAATAATTTTACGTTTCTGGGTAGCTAATAAACCAAGGAAGTTTTTCTAATAGTTTGTACGCTTAGTGTCATATATTTTTTTCGAAATAAATCCAGCTATCTATTGACCAAATTAGTGAAACAAAACAAAATTTAATAGGAAATTACTTGCTATTTTAAAACGAATGATATTTCTGCCATTATTAGTATTTATAAATGATAACTGATGTATTGGCAACTGATTAAAACTAAAATAACTAAAATCCAACCAGTATTTTTTTATTTATTGATGTTTTTGTAATCAATTCGGGATATTTTTACCAAAACCAAAAATGTTGAATATCTCAGAAACTAGCCACTTTCCGCCCAAGGACCTCAGGGCTATTTTTGTAGGAAATTAGTTGTATTATCACCTCCCGAGAGGAATACGTCGAATTCAAAGTCACCCTGTATAAAAAGATATGTTAAAGTGAACCCACCCTTCCAATAGGAACTTCAACAAATCCATAGTTTTGTTGATGCTCATCCTTCAACACTCTGTACTGGACTCCTCCAGAAAACTTCTTCACCAATGCTCCAAGATTATTGTCTAAAGTGCCAGCTCGCAAGTTGGGGAATCGCCTCTTCATCAAACCTCGAATCGGCACCAAGTCTGTGAGGACATTGGGATGCGCCAGCACGTAGTCGTAATCACTAAGCTTGATTTGACCTTCCTAAAACAACATTAATAAGTATAAGTACATAAAATATACAAACTACAAAAATTATCAATTACAATAGTAGGGCGATAGTTTACAAATAGCGTGTGGTATCCTACTTCCAGTCGTTGTTGTCGGTTTTCGAGAGAAAACTCTTTGCTCGTCAATATGAAACTTCGTCAGAACCCTCAGTACGAGTTTGTTTTACGTTAATCGAAAATGAAATGAGCGCGCGTCTGATTGGCCGGCACTTATGAACCAACCAATCAGAGCGCCGAACACGATCTCGTTAAACGTAGAACAAATTCGTACTAAGCTTTCTGTAGATACTCTTTATGTAGACATGTAGCGAGAATATCATCCGTCGCGTCGTTTACGTGCTATGTTATAACGAGAATATCATCCGACGCGTCGGTTACGCGCTTCGCGCGCTAACGCAAGCCGCGGCGTTCCCACCGCTCCTCACGTCGCCAGTCGGCCCTACACGCCCGTAGTGAAAGCACATGCGCGCGCGACTGCGTCGCGCGGCGCCCTACCTTGTACCTAGATTATTGTTTGAACTATATTACTGCTGTCTGTGTGTTACCTAATTGTGATTGTCACTAACTGTGTAATTATAATATAATAAACTTTTGTACATCCATTACAAAAATTGCGCCCAACTCGTGGCTCGTGCTCGAAAGTACCTACGCGAGTGCGAACGTATTCCACGCTCCGTTGAAGTCTGTTGTGTACCTACTGTACCGAGGCTGTAACCGTCGTGTCTCGAGAAGATGCCGAAAACACGCGGACAGACGGCCATCGAGAACCGCAGTAGTGATAGTGACGAAGAGTTCACGGATACGCGAGTGGCGGGAACCGCCGCGGACGACAACATGGCGGCGGCGTCACCTACCACAACGGACCGACGCGATACGAATATGATCACAATGTCGGAAGACCAGCTATCTAGGATCCTGGCCAGCGTGATGAGGGGGTCGACTCAACCTCCTGCTGCAGGAGTGCACGCGGTGCACACTGCGCAGAGCAATTTTACCCGGTGCACGGCTCGGTTCGATGGAGCCGCCTGCAACGCCGACGTCGTGGAAGCGTTCATCGAGAGCGTGCTCGTCTACAAGGAGTGCGCAGGCGTCTCGGATGACCACGCGTTACGAGGACTGCCGATGCTGCTGACCGGAGACGCCGCCGTGTGGTGGCGAGGAGTGCGACCTACGGTGGAGAGCTGGGACGACGCGTTACGCCGGCTGCGCTTCATGTACGGCGCGGCGCGCCCAGCCCACAGGGTCTTACGCGACATATTCGCGACAGAACAACAAAGTGAAAGTGCCGACGTATATATTTCGCGTGTGCGTGCTAACATTTCGCGGTTACCATATCCTTTACCACAACAAATGCAACTCGATATAGTGTATGGCCTGTTACACCGTAGAATCCGCAAACGTGTTCCGCGTGATAGCGTAAGTAGTGTCGACTGTCTACTTGAGAGAGCTAGGTACGTAGAGGAGATGCTGGGCGAAGCGAACCAATCTAGTACATCGTCTCACAACAATAATATCGCGAACACGAATTTACGTGATAAAGATAACCCTTCAAATGCGACCGGTAAAAATATTAACCCGCAAACGGCTGCGGTGAAAAATGTTAACCCTCAAACGACTACGTCCGACTCTAGTTCGAACATAGATAGTAGTAGCGCGACTTCTAAACGTGTTAGACCACGCTGTGCACGCTGCAAACGTTTCGGACACACGACGGACGAGTGTAAGTCGAAAGGTAATGAGTTAGCTTGTTATGGTTGCGGTCGTGAAGGCGTTATTCGGTCGAAATGTCCCACTTGTAAAGGCAAGTGCAAGGAAGATACACCAGCCGCGGCCGCCGACGGGAAGGTAAGTTTCCAAAGTGCTTATACACACGATTCCTCCACGTCGCAGCCGACGATAAATATTGAAGTGGCTTCGTTATTAGGTGTCGCTGTGCTTGATACCGGCGCTACCGAAAGCTTAGCTAGCCCCGGTTTGTATGCTATTTTGTTAAAGAACGGGACTAGTTTTACATCGGCCCGCCGCACGATAGGGTTGGCCGACGGGACCCAACATACACGTGACGTGTTGTTGTGCGATACGAATGTTGTAGTACGGGGACGTATTGTACCTACAACATTTATTGTTATACCAGGGGCGGAGAATAGGACGCTTCTCGGACAAGATTTTATTACGAAATCTGGTATTTTGCTTGACCTTCAACGTGGTTGTTGGTACTTTTCAGATTCCACAAAGGTGAAGGTACCCTTTGTGCGCTCTTACAGTCTTATGTCCACCAGTGACGCAGAGCTGATGCAGGTTAACACCACCGGCCTGGCACTGAGAGAAAACGAGGGATCTAAGCTGTCACCTGCTCAGAGGACGCAGCTCAACCAGCTTATAATTTCTAAGGCTGCGCGCTTCGCCACCGAGGGACCAGCTACATCTTACGCTACTCACCACATTCGAGTAGGCGAGAGGCAGGAGCCTACCGCCTCACCACCCTACCGGATGTCGGCAGGTAAGAAGCAGCTGCTGGACGGTGAGCTCGAGAAGCTGCTGCGAGCAGACGTTATAGAGGAGTGTGAGTCGCCGTGGGCCGCGAACGTAGTGTTGGTGAAGAAGAAAGACGGTGGCGTCCGGTTATGTGTGGATTACCGCAAGCTCAATGCTGTGACGGAGCCTGACCGGTACCCACTGCCGCGCATAGAAGACGTGCTTCATGCCGCGAAGACCACCGCCTACATGTCAACGCTCGACCTTCATTCTGGCTATTTCCAGGTAAGTGTCGCGGAAGAGGACCGTGACAAGACCGCGTTTGTTACGCCCTCTGGTACCTACAGGTTTAAGAGAATGCCCATGGGATTGCGCAACTCCGGTGCCACGTTCCAGAGACTGATCGACCGGTTCCGGTCGAACCTGGTTGTACCAGCGCGGACACTCGAGACCAGTGACGGCGCTGTGACGTCCTCAGACCCCCGAGGTGGTGGTAGATCGGTAAGTATCCTAGGCTACCTAGATGACCTGATTGTTCTGTCACCCACCTTCGAACAACACCTCGAGGATCTGGAGGCAGTCTTCGATAGGCTGGATAAATTTAATCTGCGTGTTAACCGCAAGAAAAGTTGTTTTGCCTGTGATTCGGTGCGGTTCCTGGGGCACATTATTGTACCCGGTGGTTTGCAGGTAGACCCGGAGAAGACCTCAGCCATAGCTGACATGCCTGCCCCGAAGAACGAGAGGCAGCTTAAAGGTTTCTTAGCTACGTCAAGCTGGTTCCGGCGATTTGTGCCGAATTACGCCGCTGTCGCGAAGCCTTTAACTGACCTTCTCAAGAAGAATAGCTCGTGGAGGTGGCATGAGGAGCAGCAGGCTGCGTTCGAGCATATCAAGAGGCTCCTGGTCACCGCGCCCATACTCCGTCAAGCCGACGAAAGTAAGCCCTTCTCTCTTAATACCGACAGTAGTAGTTACTGTCTCGGAGCAGTTCTGATGCAGGGGGAGGGCCCTGACGAGAGGCCTGTGGAGTACGCCAGTCGGTTGCTGTTACCAGCTGAGCGCAACTATACCACCACGGAAAGGGAGGGCATCCTTGCTGACTTCCATGACGCTCCCACCGCAGGTCATTTCGGTGTTGAGAGAACCCTGCAGCGCATCAGAGCTCGCTACTTTTGGGTAGGTATGAGAACCTTCGTTGCTGACTATGTTAGACGTTGTGCTGCTTGTCAGCGTTATAAAGCAGACAACAAGAAGCCTGCAGGACTACTGCAGACGCCTGCTGCGACTCGCCGGTTCGAGGTCGTGTCAGTAGATTTGTTTGGACCTTTGCCGAAGACGGCTAAAGGTAACCGTTGGATTCTTATTATAGAGGACGTGTGTACTCACTGGGTTGAGTTATTTGCGTTGGAGACCGCCACCAGCGTAGAGTGCGCTGAGATTTTAATCGGCGAAGTCTTCTTGAGGTTTGGAGTCCCGCGTAGGATGGTCAGCGACAACGGAGTTCAGTTCGTAGCTGAGGTGATGCAACAGGCATGTCACGTGATGGGTATCAAACAGTCTTTGACGCCGTTGTACCACCCGGAAAGCAACCCCGTTGAACGCAAGAACCGGGACCTCAAACCCCAGTTGGCAATTCTGGTGGGGAAGGACCACGCCTCTTGGGATCGCCATCTCGCAGCTATAAGGTTTGCGATGAATTCAGCCGTGACAGCGAGTACGGGGTTTTCACCGGCTTTTCGTACCTTCGGAAGGGAGCTGCGCGCACCATCTGACGTCGTGGCTGATATGAAAGCCATCGTGGATAACGATAATTTCGTACCGAATATTACGCCTTACCTTCGTAGGTTGTCGACAGCGCTTCTAGATGCCAGGGATGTCCATGAGCAGGCCCAGTCCATCAGGAAGAAGTATGCTGATGAAGGTAGACGTACGCCTCCGGATTATAAGGTAGGTGATCTTGTCCTCCTAAAGACGCAGAGTATGAACGACGCAGGCCGTGGACAAACCGCGAAGTTCATCCCTAGGAGAGACGGCCCGTATCGTATTCGGGAAGTGGTAAGTTCCACCACTTATGTTATCGAGGGACTTACGCGAGCTGAACACATTGGACGGTACCATGTGTCACACTTAACGCCATTCGTCGGCGACATCGTGTCTCCGGTTCGTGAGAAGCGCAAGCGTGGTCGACCCCGTAAATTCGATGCTAGTCCGAACGCGAGGGCGCTATGTCCGAACTAGAGGGGAGTGTGTAGCGAGAATATCATCCGTCGCGTCGTTTACGTGCTATGTTATAACGAGAATATCATCCGACGCGTCGGTTACGCGCTTCGCGCGCTAACGCAAGCCGCGGCGTTCCCACCGCTCCTCACGTCGCCAGTCGGCCCTACACGCCCGTAGTGAAAGCACATGCGCGCGCGACTGCGTCGCACGGCGCCCTACCTTGTACCTAGATTATTGTTTGAACTATATTACTGCTGTCTGTGTGTTACCTAATTGTGATTGTCACTAACTGTGTAATTATAATATAATAAACTTTTGTACATCCATTACAGATATTTAAATATTATATACATAGTATCTTCATATCTTGTCTTGTTTACCTGAATTTTCTTAATAAGGTCAGTTCCACCAGCAATCGTGGCTCCTGCGTCTGTCGCCTCCTTGATAAGTTCGGAACCCTTACAGAACGCCAAGATCGTGCGCTCCTCGTCACGCGGGAACAGGTTGGGAAGCAATGAGAGACGGGTGAAACTGTCCATGTAACGATTCTAGAAAAATGAAAACAAAATGTAATTAGGTAAGTACTGTTATTGTCTTCTTGATCAACTGGTATGAGCACTATTATTAGAACTTATGACGGGGATATTTACCATGTTTATTCACTTCAATGAGTGACCATGTCAGTTTAAAAACTTATATGGTATGAGCACGACTACCGAGCCAAGTCTGTAGCTAGTTCGCGCAGCAATCTCTGGCCATCGGATTAGTGCGTGTCTACGGATGGCGAGCAAGGGTAGTTCGCCGCCCGACCAGAACCAGACCGGTACGGCGTTTCGCGTGCGCCTCAAAGAGCTTTTAGAATTGCCAAAATCTTGAGTCTGGAATTGCAATTAGTGCTCCTGCGTCATTGGTCGAGTGATCGGACTAGGGTCTCGGGTTCGATTCCAGAGTCAGGCAAAGTATTGCTAGGCTTTTTTCAGCTTTTCGAAAATTTCTCAGTAGTAGCATGGAGTCTGGAATTGTGCCCAGTAGTAGTAGTATACATTCACCCCTAATACTAGGGACTTACAACATAAGTGGTGTATATTGTACAGTGGCATTATATGCCATAATGTGCACCACAGCCTTCAGGGATAAAAAGGCAAAGTTAAAGATAACAAACCTTTTTAGCAGCAGCCATATTGAACTCAATCTGTGCAGATACCAGAGCATTGGGAACATTGTACATAGTGGGGTGATGTGTTTGTTGGTGGGCCTTTACTGCGTCCTCAGCGGTGTACACTATCCAGCGATAGTACTTTAGTGGGTACACATCATCCTTGGGGATTGGCTTGAATGTGTCATCTAAATGCTTGCTGACATTCGAATGGATGTTCCTGGAATGAGCAATAATTCGATGTGTTTATGTTAAGTACCTATGAGTTTGTTTTCTATAATAAATAAAGTAGTGTGGTGACATATTGAAATAAGAGATCCAAAGGTGGTCAAAGTATTATTAGGCTGTGCTTTCAGACAGTCAGAGTGTTTACCAATTACTAAATTCTTTTTTATAATAATTATAATTATAACTGAATTCCTGTAAAAGTATTGTTATTTTATACCTCCACAAAGTTTTTCAGGGAATAACTTATAACTATGATGTTATGTACCTTTAAGTTATTGTTATGTTTATATTTCTGAGCTGTTGAGAATGTTATGAACCCAGACTGTTTCTACAAGATTTTTTACAGAAAAATGGTTTTTAACTTACTTATTTTTCCCTCTCTGATTGTGTGGAATGAAGCCAACTTTGGTGACTTCCACCTTGACCTTCTTGGCACGGGCCTTTGCCCTGGTACCCTTACGGGCGGCATAGGTCACGGTTGCTGTATGTAAGCTCCTCTGAAAAGCAAATAGGTACAAATATATTTTAATTATAAAATCAACCAATAAATATTATACAAGCTACTTAACACTGCAAGACAGTAAAAATATAAATTGTTATTTATAACAACAATTTCATTCATTATTATAAATTCTAACTTTCAATAAGATTCTTCTTGGAGTCTAGGTTATGAAATTTATATATTAAACTGAATGAATGCAGTTTAAAAGAAAGGTATAATTTAAAGTAGGAAATTATATGAAGTTTTACTTACCAAATTAGTAGTGTTGCTTTTATAAAGTGTTAAAGCATTCGTGAACATGGATCCTGAAAATAAATAAGGATAATGTTTATTTTTGTAAATGTTAGCTTATCCCAATAAATGAGAATTTATGATAAACTTACGGAACATTGTTCCAGCCATGATTAGATTGGTAATTATATCGTTTACTGACTAGAAATAATTAATTTTGTTTTGATATTTCATTAGATCAGTACGATTTTGAGGTTATCCACCAATTATTGACAATTTGACACTTGACACTGACAGCGTTTTTTTACTTATGGCTTCATTCATCCACGTAAAAAATATAAATTAACAACTGATGGGTTTGTAAACTGGCAACATTTAGAACGCCCTTTCAAATTAACTATCAAAACGTCAAATCAAAACAACAATCGTAACCAACGTATCGCGGATTTGTAGCGGTTTGGTAGCGGTTAAACATTTTATTAATAAATAATATTGAATCGAAATGTACTAAACAAGTAAGTTTAATTGTAAATTAAGTATAAAAACTCAACATGGAGAAAGTAAACTGGAGTTTACTTGCGATATCACTATGTGTTTTGCTGTGGGGTGTGGCCGGCCAGTATGAATGGCAAATTCGTGATGCATTCGACGAAATTAGAGGCAAAATCGACAAAGTATCAGCCGATAACTGCTTTATCACTCATCTGGATGATTTGTATTTACCAGAAGATTCAGTTTCCCACCATCCTGATGTGAAGGAGATAAACATAAACCCAGTGTTCCCGAATCGTACAGCGATGTTGCATTTACACAACATGGCTATGAACCGGGCGTTTTTCTGGAGTTATATCCTTCAGTCTCGGTTCATTAGGCCAGCTATCAACGATACTTACGACCCTGGAATGATGTATTACTTCTTGTCGTCGGTGGCCGACGTGTCTGCGAATCCTTACATTAACGCCAGTTCGATATACTTCTCTCCGAATATGTCGTATACGTCTTCGTACAGAGGATTCTTTAATAAAACTATGCCTAGATTTGCGCCTAGAGCATTTAGGGCAGATGATTTCAATGACCCTGTACACTTGCAAAAGATATCCACAATGAATACATTTCATGTTGAGGATCTTGGTGCGTTTGACCCGGAGAGTTTGTCTAAGGATTACACTTCAGAGTTCTATAGAATTAATGAGTGGTACAAGAAGTGGCTACCTGACAGGGTGGCGAAGCGCCATGACACAAAGACTACATACCAGGTGGAGATCAGATATGCCAACAATACAAATGAGACATTTACATTCCACGGACCTCCAGGCAATGATGAGGTTTGTATTCAATTTTGTTTATATTAGATTCTTATTAGTTATCAAAGTTCATTTTACTTTAGGTAATATCCTTATTTGTTTCTTATAAGAATTTAATTTAATGCCATTACAAAAGTAATTAGCCCCATAGGTTGGTCATTTTCTACCTAATCTGTGAAAATACAAACATGCAGATCCAATTACATGTATTCTTTAAAGACTTTGCACAAAATATTTGTTCTATACTCATGTTTTCACAATAAATCAATTCTAAATCTGACTAATTATTGTGTAATTTCATATTTATGCTTTAATGCTTTAATACTATACTCTTTCTACTTTCTACTTAATCTGTAAAAATACAAACACGCAGATACATGTAATTCATGTATTCTTTTAAGACTTTGCACAAAATATTTGTTCTATACTCATGTTTTCAGAATGAATCTATTCTAAATCTTACTAATCATTGTGTAATTTCATATTCATGCTTTATTAACTTAATGAGTTTTCTCTCAAGAAGTAATGTATGAATAATACCTAATTAATTGAACATGTTTATCTTGAAAATAATAATTGTTTTCATAACATACATCTATCAGAGATAATAGTTAATTGAGATTTTCCTTATAAACAACTTGTTTTCAAAACAAACCGACAACAAAATAATGAAAACAAACTAAAGTTTTAAGAAATAAATAAAAAAGTTTTTAAGTACCTATTATTATTTGTAAAACTATTTTTTTTAAACTTAGACTGTATGTCTACAAGTATCATTGTTGTCTTTCAGAACCCTGGACCAGTGAACTGGACCCGTCCGTACTTTGACTGCGGTAGACTGAATAAATGGCTTGTAGCAGCTGTTTCTCCTGTGGCTGACATTTACCCTCGCCACACACAGTTCAGACATATTGAATATCCTACGTAAGTACTACATTCAATTAAAGTCAAGAGTTACTGCTTAATAAGTTAGTTACGTAATATGTGCAATCTCTTCTGTCTCTGATTGTCTTATTTCATATCCAGAATTTTAATAAAACTGGCAACTACTTAATGATGTAATGCAAACCAATGTAGCCCATATTACATTAGAAATAAAGTATTATTTTTCTTGTCTCTGGATGTTTTGCGAACTGTGCTAGTAATTATAGCCCTTATGTTACTTAAATTACAGTATACTTTACCTATTACAAAATGTTAATTATTCAGGTATACTGCAGCTGTTGTGATGGAGTTAGACTATGACAGGATAGACATAAATCAGTGTCCGCCGAGTTTGGGTAATGATCGACCGAATAGATTTGCTTCAACGGCAAGGTGCAAGGAAACTACTGAGGTGAGCTCCTTGAATTATAGCATTGTACGATACATGACGCGGTGAAAGACATTAAACGTAATATTTTGATTAATTTAATATATCTGACAGAATACAAAATACTACTACATGCAGGAAAATATCTGGTATAACGTCTCGCCTTTAATCCCCGAAGGGGTAGCAGAGGTGTACAGTATGGCACATAATGCCAATGTACATCCACATTTCACAATTTATGTTAAAAGTCCCATGTAATAGGGGGTGAGCCTATTGACACATATGCTTTTATGATCTACTTTATCTACTTTTCATGAATTAAGCAACGCCAAACTATTCAGTAATTTGTTGGCAAAACTACATATGATAATCTTTCAGTGTGAACCGCTGCATGGCTGGGGCTTCCGTCGCGGAGGGTACCAGTGTCGGTGCGCGCCTGGCTACCGACTGCCAAGTATCGTGCGACGGCCTTACCTCGGAGAAATCATAGAGAGAGCCACCTCTGACCAGTACTATAATAACTTTGACTGCAAGAAGATTGGATGTGAGTATACATGGAGAGCTGATGTTTCTGTGTCTAACTAAAGGCATCTAACTGCATTTTATCATGTGAACGGTGAACCATGACCTTGATTGCCTTTACAAGCAGTAAAAAAATACAAATCATCATCATATTCCAGGTGACAATCTGATTTCCACCACCTCACACAAGCATCTAGCTTTACTGACAGATAGACAAACTGACGGACAATTAAATTTGTTGTTTCAAAAGTGCCTAATTTAGGATTAATTGCAATAAATGCTTTGACTTTGATGTTGACTCAACATTTAAAGACCGAATATATCTATTTATTGTTCTGACATCTACCCAGGAACTACATCATTTTATGTCATTATGGGAAGAAGACATCCATTACTGAACTTCAAAAGTCAAAATTATTTATTTCAAATTACAAATTACACTTAAACAAAATGTCTGTTCTTCATTAGAAGTCTCTATCACATTGTATAACTTAAACCAACAAACCTCTTCTAAGATCACATTGAATTTGAAATCGTTTCGTACAGGGATTCAGCGTCTACCGGTGCAATGGGAGCGGGCGCACCCGTTCCTGCGCGCGATGTACATGGACCGTCACTACGAGTACGTCAACGCGTCGTCCGGGCCCGCCGCGCTGCACACCGAGCGAGTCAACGTCTACGAAGTGCTCAACTTCATCAGAGGAGTGCAGCCTAATAATTGTTCCAAGTAAGTTTTCACACTTATTTAGCTATTTAGAAACTGTTTTTAAATCGTTAGCCGAGGACTGCCTCGTTGGCAGAGTTGTTGCAAGTGCGACTGCCGGGCAAGGGGTCCTGGTTTGGATGAAGTACTGCTGGGCTTTTTTCGGTTTTTCCAAAATTTCTTAGTAGTAGCACAGAGTCTGGAAATGTGCCTAGTATATGGCAATAGGCTCACTCCCCATTACATGGGACTTATAATCATAGCATGTAGTGTAATTTTATATCATAAATCAGTTCTTAACCCTATTATTGTTGTTACAGATACAATCCCTCAGATTTATTCCTCAACGGAGACATTGCGTTTGGTCATGAAGAACAGTTCGAAAACCAGGCGAAGATGGCTGTACGACTTGCTAATTTCATTAGTGCATTCTTACAAGTAAGTTCATATTTTAGATAAACCTCAATATTTTTTTAATAATAGTATTTCAAACTTTATTCTGTAGTAGTAAAGTCGTAAATCTATCGACAGAAAGACGCTTGATTTGATAGAAAAATGATTTTCAGAACAACTAAATTTGGTTCTAATAAGGGTGTTACCACACCAATCGATCGATTGTCATCGGTCGACGTGAATCGTTTGGTATGGTAGCTTTAATTGATCGCGGGAGACCGATCGATTGTTCTAATAAAAACTATCGATCGACGTGGACTAATCCATTCCATCATCGATCGATCGGTGTAGTAACAGTTTAATAGCGTTGTTTCTCCTACGTTCATAATTTTATCAGGTGTCAGATCCTCAAGAGGTATTCAGCGGTAACCGTGTCGCTGATAAGCCACTGACTGAAGATCAGATGACGGGAGAGACACTCGCCCTTGTACTTGGAGACTCCAAGATTTGGTCGGCTGGTGAGTTACACATTTTAAATAGAATATTAAATGCAAAGACGATACAAGCGGCGCGTTTAAGCGTTACACGATCACTTTCAAGTGTTACTTGATCACTATCCACCGTAACTCAAAAACGATTGTGCGCTTTATGCCTCAGACGTGTTGTACTTGGCTTGACCGGAGTGATACCAAGGTCTCACAGAAAACCGGCGTAAAACAATACTTGTATTTCGCCGTGTGAGTTATGTTACCGGAGTCGTTTCTCCATCCGCAAAAGAACGGCAACGCACTTGTAACTTCCCTGGTATGGTGCGTGTCCATGGGCACCGATTTTTTACCATCAAGAGATCCTTCTGCTCGTTTGCCTTGCCTTATCCCATAAAATCACAATAATAATTACAATGTGTTTTAGAGCATTTCACATACAGTCGTATTTTCGGTAGTTAATTCTCTCATATAATTTTTCTAGGTACTTACTGGGACAGAAATAAGTTCACTAACAGGACTTTCTTCGCGCCTTTCGCTTACAAGACTGAGTTGAACACTAGGAAGTATAAACTAGAAGATCTGGCGCGATTGAACAAAACTGGTAAGTTTAAATGGCGTGTACTTAAAAATGTTCACTTCTTCTATCAAAATAAGCGATAAATTCAATAAGCGAACAAGGGTAGCAAGGCGAACAAAAGTAGCTCGCCGTCCGACCAGAACCTGAACATGCACGATCCGAAGCTGCGGACAACGTAACGGGTTCCCGGGGCTCCGGCTCAAAACAGGAGAATTAATGAGGTGTTTTTAGTCAATAAGACTGACACTCCCTTCCGCCTCATTCGATTATTTTAAAAATATTTCGATTTTAAAATGATAAAAATGTCTTACTAAAGTTATTATATAAACAAAAGTAAAACATGCGTTTACGTAAACAGCGTTTTTTGAGAAGTCACACATTTTGCCACTTAATATAAAACCTTTTATTTTCACAGAGGAAGCTTACACTAACAAACCATGGTTCCAATTCTTGAAACAACGTTGGTCGACGAATTTCGATAGCCTCGAGCAGTTCTTCCTCAAAATGAAGATCAGAGATGATGAGCTTGGAAAGTACTTGAAGAAATATGAAAGGTTCCCTACTTACTACCGAGCAGCTAACCTGAAACATGGACACTGGACGAGGCCGTACTATGACTGCGATGGTCACGTTAAGCAGTGGGTTATTACTTATGCCGCACCATTCTTCGGATGGGATAGCGTCAAAGTCAAGCTTGAGTTCAAGTGAGTTTAAATTTTTGTGTTTTTTGACTAGTTTTATTCTATAAGTAGTCTATATAGACATAAAAGCGCGTATCGTCATCATCAGCCTGTGAATGTCTTTGAAAAAGGCCTCTTCTCACATGGAGAAGGAATGAGTATTAGTCAATTTCAAACTTAAGGTCCAGATTTCCTCACAATACATGTTTAGTGGGCACCATATTTATATTTGCTAAGATTATCAGCCTGTTCTCGTCCACTGTTGGACATAGGCTTTTCCAATGGCAGGCCACTAAGCTGGATCTTCAGCTTTAAGCATCCAACCACTACCACCTTGTGGATATCGTCACTCCACCTAGCTTGGAGGGCACAATACTCTATGCTTGTCTAGACGCAGTATGACAGTGCCATAAATATTATTTTTTATTATGTTAACAGAGGCGTGGTAGCAGTAACAATGGCATTGATGTCTTTAGACATCAACCAGTGTCCGGACAAGTACTACGTGCCAAACGCTTTCAAAGGAACCGACAAATGCGACAGGAGCTCCTCATATGTAAGTAGTTTAATTTATTTTCTCATTTACAAAAATAGAAAAACATTTGGTGATGGTAACAATAGTTAATAGAGAAATTAAATAGTCTGATTGTATGTTCGTCTCCTTAACTAATGAACCGATTTGAATGAAACATTTTTTAGTGAATAGCTAAAAGCCCAGACAACATACGGGGATAATTTGACCCATTTACTCTGATATTATTACTTTTTTCTTTCATTATTTTTAAATTTTGTTCATTAAACAAGGCTGGGACACCGGTCGAGGTCCGTCCTGTGGCGCCCCCTGCACCCGAGCACCGCAAAGACCTTACAGGAACCAGTGATAATGCACCTGGAACCACTGAGGACCTGACTAGGGACATTATGATTGAGTTGAGGGCCCTTAGGGATAGTGTAAGGTCGGTCAATAAAGAAATGAGACTGATTAGGGCTGAACTCGCGGATATTCGTTCGAGTATGAGGAACTACCAGGATAGGGTGATAAGGTTGGAGGAGCGGGTAGCCGTTCTTGAGGGGCGAGATTATCAATAGGATTCATGATTTTTCGAGCTTATCAATTTCTAGGGTCTTGAGAATTCTCGCGGGAGAATTCTGGGGTTTTCTCTAGTTGTTGTAGTTGTCTAGTTGCTTTTGCATAATTATTTTTTGGATCTAATTTATGATACATCAATAAATTCAGAGGGTTTTCTCTTGAATAAAAGTTATAAAAGTTGTTCATAAATATTTGCATACACTACATTATAATGTTAGTAATACCATACGTAAATGCAGGCATATATGGCGAGGTCGCTTACTGGTTACGTAATTTACTAATATCGGTTTATTGCTTTTGTTTGCTATATTTTATTGTAGCTGCTTTTTATGTTTTGCTTATTTTGTGTTTATTTTAATAGTAATAAGTCCCTGTCAATGTTCTTTGAGTACTTGCCATCCGCTAGTCACAAAGGAGGCCAGTAGGCTATGCTGAACTGGTCCCCATTTCAATACAGACTTGAAACATGTACATGTACAAACCATAATGATTATGTACTATTATACCTCTGTGCTTTAAATATATGTTATTTCTTTTTTCTCTTCTTTAATTTCAACCTTATAACAGTTGCATAAATCCCTCTTTCCAGTGCGTACCAATCTTAGGCCGTGGTTTCGAAGCTGGCGGTTACAAATGCGAGTGTCTACAAGGCTACGAGTACCCATTCGAGGATCCGATCACGTACTACGATGGACAGATTGTTGAAGCTGAGTTCCAGAACATTATTGCTGATAAGGAGACAAGAATCGACATGTTTAAGTGCAGGTTAGCCGGTGCAGCGTCCATACAGAGCAGTCTCATTGTTATATTGACTGTTTTATTCCTTGTTTTCAAACTGAGATAAGGCTTTAAAGTATGATAGTACTGGCAGGTCAACTTTCTTCCAATAAGTTAGTCGATTTTTAACTATATAGCGTTGTTTTTAAAGTCGATGTTTTATTGAAGAAAATTGGCAACTTGGATAGGTTGATGAACGATCTATGCGATTGTATTTACGGACAAAAGTATAATACTATATTGATGACATGATAACAATTTATATATTGAATCCGAATGAACATAGAAAAGTGACGTTTTTCTTGAGTTGTGATGGCAGTTTAGAAAGTAGAGAGAATCTACATTATTTTCTTAATCTGCAGCTGCTAATTTAGGTCTACTTTACTATACAATTAGTATACAAGTCAGTCAGCCTTTCTTATTTTTAGCATTATAAATCTTGCGTAAAAGGTTTGCAATATTATAGTCACGATTATGTAGGTAGCATACATTACTATCCATTGCAATAAATTGCGAAATAGAGACTAGTCCGTTTGGAAACAAACCACCGTACTCAGAGTTATTTAATGGTTACTTTTCGGAACAAAATCGTTACTAAGGAATAGTTTAAGTACTCATTAAACGACTCTGAGTACAGCAACAAGAAAAAGAAAATATTTTTTCTCTATTCATGTGTAGTAATATTGGCAACTTCTAAAAAGAGTAGTTATACGTATCAGTATAAGGTTTAATATCCGCTAAACATATCAATGTTTTGCTATAGACTTTTTATGAAACTGTTGATCTGATATTTTATACACCCTAATAGACTGTAGAAACGCAACACAAGACTATTAATACATATTATATAACACTTTAAATAAATAGAATTAACTATAAGTAAATGCAGCTCTAGATACATATACAAGACTAAAAACTGACATACTAATTTAGCAATAGGAACAAATCTACCTTTCATATAAAAAATCAAATGTTTAAGGCTGCTATTATAATGACAACTAAACCTAAAAAGGTTTTTACTACTCTATAGTGATATTATAATTCCTGCACAAAGCAGCTGATATAAGGTAAGCGTCCACAGGCCCGCATCGCACGCATCGCACGCAACGGATTTTAGTTTGCCTTGTATAGAAACGCATACAACTGCGTCCACTGATCCGCATCGTACGGACCGCATCATCGGCAATGCCTACATACGATGCGTACTGATGACGTCATACGGAATGCGTACGATGCGTACGATTGGGCTTGTCGACGTTTACCTTTAGAAATAGAATCTCTATGCATTTACTTAATATTGTATGTATTTCTCTAATGAACTATTATTATTTAGATTTTATTTTTTAACATAATGTAGCTTAAATTACTGACTTAATTTTTATACACACTTTGTGTAAGTGTTAACAGAAGGCCGTCCATTAAAGGCTGAGATCTTTACAAATATTACTGTATATTGATATTATTACGTTTTTCATAGCAACTGTAAGAATTAATTTAGATAAGATTTGCTATATACTTAGTTTTAAGGTGACACAACATTTACCACCGTACTCAGAGTCATTTAATGGTTACTTAACCCAGTCCTTAGCAATAGCTATAGCTAAGGATTAGTTTCAAGTAATCATTAAATGTCTCTGAGTGCGGCAGTTAGTTCCCATAAAATCTTCTTTTTTGGTTGCAATAAATTTAGTTTATTTTTGGGATTAAGTGTAGTTATGCATTTAGTTTAAATGAATATTAATGGGAGATACTAATTTGCTTTGCACATAGCTTCGTATAACTACTGACAGTGGAAGAGAAAAAAAATTAAAAATTCATTTTGAAGAAAAATAAACCTAAGGAAATTATCTAAGAGGGTCTTAATAATTAAATAAAATTAGTACAAATTACAACATTATAGGCAGCTACACTTTACAGAGTATTGGTTGTTGCAATGTGCATTGTAAGTTTTTCTATCAAAAACCAAATAACTTTTATAAGACGTTTATTTTGCACACAGACTCAATAGAATGTGTCCTAATGGAATCTCAAGGAAAAGGACGAATGACCTGCTGAGTTAATTCTTTAACTACCAATTCGAGCTTTGGAAGTGAGTTCGATCACGATCCGCCATGTTATTGGCTGTGAAAATAATCTCGACCAATGACAGGCGAGAGCGCGATTGAGTACATTTCCATCTCTCGAATTGAAAGTTACAGAATTGTCTAGCTGATATTATTTTTATATTTATGATTATGTGTATTTTCTCTTCTATGAAACTTTTATTATATTTTTATATGAATAACTTATATTTTATTTACCATGGAATTCGTAACACTTGTTAAATAAGTAATACAGTAATCATTCATTGCACAAGTTACTTTATTTTATTAAACATTTGTACATGTCAATATGTCAGAATTGCTTTTTTGTTTAATTGTATTATTGTCTAATATGATATCTTACATTACCATGTATAATTGATGTATGACTGATATTTACATTATATTTTAAATTGAATTCAAACTCTTATTTGTAATATCAATCAAATGATAAAATAACAATTTTTATGGGACTGTTTCACAATGTCTGATTAAGTTGTTTTTAACTTAACTGACAAATATGTTACACACATTTCGTATGGAAACTAAGCGATAGTTTCCTTCTGTTAGACTTAAAGGAAACTTAACAAACATTGGGAAACAGCACTAGATGCTATGGATCGTATTATGCAATGTAATATTTAAATGTACTGTGATTATTCATCTCATTCTTACATTATAATGTTTTGCACATAACTCCACAAAAGAGTATGCATATTGCATACATTGGTAATGCAAAGTAAGAATGGAGATTGTGTGTCCATTTCATTTTATTTTCTTTCCATATTCCAGTGTTTATCATTCCACGTGAATTGAATGTTGATGTGAAAGTACCGTCCATTACAGTGCCTTTTATTGTAATATTTTTAATAAAATCTTTGAAATAGTTGCGAGTTTTACTCATGTTATAGGTACTGCTCGTCTGGTGGACTAAAACCAAATATTATATTAGTTAGAAATATTATTTATAAATGTACTGAGCGACAATGAAATTAGGATTTAGGACACCTTGTTTTTATGATTTTCTTAATGTGGCTTATTGAATAATTGTATTTTAAAACTTTCCTTATGTTATTTAAGACATATGATATTATATGTAATAATGAATTATTGTTAATCGTGGTTAAAATAGTTCATTATGCTTGAAATATACATGACAACAGTTTCGCTAAGTGGCCTGATTTAATTGTCCTCAATATACATTGAAGGAATGTACTTAAATAAAATAAAATAGTACCTATTACATACTTGCTGAGTAGTATGAAGTGGTTTCTCAGGTACACTAGTACTATGATCAGTCCAAAGTAGATCGTGATGTATATGAGCATGTAAGATATGACGAGCATGCGGAGAATTCCCATGCTACGTCCGGGAGACACATTTTCTGCGTTCCCATATTTCACATGTACACATTGTTGACTGATTTCTCCATTATTGTGGTTTGGTTACATTTTGTTTATTTATATTATTTTCCATTTTGTTTGGTAAAAAGGTGTTGGTGTGATTGTTTGACTATTGTTTGACAGTGACAGTATAAATCAGTGTGACTTCGGGATGGTTTCTACATGGTATAGATCACGAAAGATAGAATAGAGAATGTACTCTCTGACTAGTCTATGTACAGATATTTCACTAAGAAGGTAGAAGGTTGACGTAGTTTCTAGGTTCCCTGGATACATCAGATATGTTACCCGTGCCATCAGACCACCAGAAATGGGGCCCAGTAGGGCGTGATTCGGAGCTGCGGGTTTACCGGGGCTCCGGCTCGAAAAACAGGAATAGGAACGTGGTGGTTTTTAGTCAGTAAGAGTCTGATACTCCCTTTCGCCTCACCCAAGGCAGGAGAAGCCAATGGATGATTTTCCCCCCTTTAAAAAAAGTATCAGATAGGTACCTAGGATTATTTGTTTCCTTTTTCGATAAAACGAAACTGGATCATGAAACATTGTTTTTTTCAGCACTAACTGCACCATTGTTACCACCAAATACCGAGAATGAGTCTACTATGAAGGAATGCTGTGTAATAAGTCTCGGATTTCATTACCGAGTCGGGTTAAGCAGTATTCGATCATTCTGATATCTTTTTGATTAAAATTACTTTTTGATCTTTTTCCTAGTTTCTGCCCAACCGATAGAACAAAGGCTGATGGTACAATGCATTGGCTAGGCAACCGGGAACCTGCTAGGTACTGTTCAATGTCTCGCGGGTCAGATTCCCATTCGAAACTACTTGTGGATCCTTTTGATAATTTTGTGGATCCAATTGTTGATCAAATGATATCAATGCATTCCGATTAGGAGTTCACGATGCTTACAGAAAAAAGTTCTTTAAAAATGGTCCTAAGTGATTATGTATTTAGGAATATATGTATTTTAAGTATGTAGGTAGGTATATTTAATCAAACACATCCAGTAGTAGCACGATACAAATACTATATTACATTAAAACATTGCATTTTAATTATTACTCAAACACCAATAACATAGTTTAATTTTAAAAGCTGGAGGGCTTTTAAACTCGGTCCATTTGTTTGCGTTTGTAGGTAAAGAATAAATGAATGAGTAGGTAGCAGCACCTCTTCAGGGAAAGTCGAAAAATTGCATCGCTTTTTTTATGCGGCAAACACCAGAGCAGCTACAAGTGTGTTGCCAACATTTTGGGGATTTGGAGCCATCTCTTCTGGAATCTCTTACCGTAGTAAGTATCGGTCGGCAATACATAGAGAGTGAACGCTTGTGTTGGACTCACACGGCGTAAAACAACGTTTTCTGAGGCCTTGGAATCACTTCAGTCGAAGCCTGGCTCTCACATCCATCTCGCTTCTTATAATAACACTTGATTCGAAAGTTTGATTAATTATAGGTATACTTCTGCTTCTTGTAACTTATTCATAATCGTATGTCATTAAAGGTTCCTCGCGAATGCTGTAAATAAAAATTGTATAATATGTATGTAGGTATAGGTACTTAAAAAAATTATTGAGATTTCATTTCTTTATTTTTAAGGCTTAATCATTGGATGAGAGTACCTACATCTACCTATTCGTTACATAAGCAAAAGGTACGCTCACAATTATATTACATAAGTCAGTTCTATTATATAAGTCAGAGCATTAAATATATTATACTTCTGTTTATGTGTTGTCACAACGATTGAATATCGTTACAACGTACCTAGCTATAGCTGGGTAATTACCTACCTACAGAAGGTAAATGGTAGGTAGGTAGGTAGGGTAATAAGTACCTGTATACAGGGTGTCCCTGAAATCGACGTCCAACGGGCGCTAGATGATCAGCAAGGTTCCAACTGTTATCAGTATACAAAATATACTACGTAAAAAAAATCTAAGTCCTACAGTTTTTAAATTACAGTGACTTATGTGTTATCCACGAAAAAGTACACCCTGTGCCAGTCTTTTGACTCTTGTTGCTACAAATCTTAATTTTTTCGTTGCAGTCTTCCTTATATTATCCTGAATAGTGCTCCAGTAATATGGAATCATAAATTCTAAGCCAACTGCTTTAGATTGGTAAAACATTGTTAGTTTTAGAGGAACCAAATACTCTGAATAAAATTTTCACCTTACTTTAAGTGACTGTACTGAATAAATTATGTATGGCGCTAGTAGTGGCAAATTTCACCAAAGTTGGCGCATTTAATAAGGATTATAAAATGGTATAGCACTTTGCAAATTATTTCTTAAATTCGACACAAAAAAAGTTTTTTCAACGTAACTCCGTTTCGATGAATTTATTCGAACTTACTAAAAATTCTTCTAGTGTACTCAAATCATACGTTATAACCTCGTATGCACTAGACAGCACTTTGCACGCTATTTGTTATCATCATGTTGAAAATCAGCGAGGATCTCTTGTCAAACAACATTGTCTGTTTACCCGTGATTTCGCTTGCAGCATTCGTCGGCAATATTATCGCTAGACGAACTGGTGTTGTGCATCTCGAGCCATCGTACTCGGGCTTCGGCATGATAGCTGAGCACTGGCTTTTTTGCGCCATGTTGATTATTTATTTTTTAAATTATTTTTTGCTTTACCTGCAATTCCTTGTAACGGTGCAAATAACTCTTTCTCGACAAACTAAAGAATATTTGATACTTCATCCCGCATTTGATCACAAGGCATCAACACGTAACTTAATCGGAGGATTCAACCATTTCTTTTTTTTTTTTTGATGGGGATATGACGAGTAATTGTGCGTAAGGGCTCATGTACACCATACCACTACCGCGTCGATATGCTGTAAACATGACGCTGCCGCGTCCGTTCCTTTTGATTTTACACACATTTGATAATGTGTTTGATGCACTATGAAGTATTCAAACATCATATTGCAATCATTCAATATTATTTAGTGAAAAATGATACACAACATCAGTTCCTCTAGTAAGTCTAGTAATATTGCCGACGAAAGCTGCAAGCGAAATCACGGGTAAACAGACAATGTTGTTTGACAAGAGATCCTCGCTGATATTCAACATGATGATAACAAATAGCGTGCAAAGTGCTGTCTAGTGCATACGAGGTTGTAAAGTATGATTTGAGTACACTAGAAGAAATATTAGTAAGTTCAAATAAATTCATCGAAACGGAGTTTCGTTGAAAAAACTTTTTTGTGTCGAATTTAAGAAATAATTTGCAAAGTGCTATACCATTTTATAATCTTATTAAATGCGCCAACTTTGGTGAAATTTGCCACTACTAGCACCATACATAATTTATTCAGTACAGTACTTAAAGTAAGGTGAAAATTTTATTCAGAGTATTTGGTTCCTCTAAAACTAACAATGTTTTCCAATCTAAAGCAGTTGGCTTAGAATTTATGATTCATATTACTGGAGCACTATTCAGGATAATGTAAGGAAGACTGCAGACGAAAAAATAAAGATTTTAGCAACAAGAGTCAAAAAACTGGCACAGGGTGTACTTTTTCGTGGATAACACATAAGTCACTGTAATTTAAAAACTGTAGGACTTAGAATTTTTTTATATTTTTCTGATAACATTTGGAACCTTGCCGATCATCGGGTGCCTGTTGGACGTCGACTTCAGGGACACCCTGTATAAGCAATGTTCTATTCTATAAAACGATGTACAACTTAAACATGCTTTATACGCTACCTGCTAGATGATAAGACAATTCCTCTAACACAAAGCAGAACCATGATCAGTGCAACGTATACACCAATGTATATGACTACGTAAAAAAAGACGAGCATGCGGAATATCCCCATGCTTCGTCGGGACTGCACATTTTCCGCTTTCCCATATTTATTTTGTTGTGCACTCATTAAAACGTTATCTTTCCATTTATTTTTTCTTATTTTTTATTGAATTCTTGTTTACGTTTTACAATACCTATACATTCATTTTTTGGTTGCGAAGCCCGTTTGATATGTTTTGAATGACAGTAGTTTGATTGTAAAGTTTTGTTTGAAAACTGCCGCGGCTTGCGCCCGTCATTTAAAAATTCGTTTAGAAACAGGGAGTGCTTGCCTAAAGGTAAATACATGGGCTCTATCTTAGGTTGGATCACCCTTTAGGTACCACTATACGAGATAGTGGCCAAACATTAACCAATCACATATAAAAAAGAGCATAATTCGTGCTGAAACAGTCGCCTGGAATTTATTCATAATTTAACCAAATTACAATAGATGTAAGGGCAGGCATTTTTCATTGCACAAAAACGTAATTATACTCTATTTTGCCACAATCATCATGAATTATTATGAAGCAAAGAAGAAGATTAAAAAATAATTATACCTATGAGAACGTGGATACCTGGCTTTTCAGCCAAAGACGTACAATACAACTGGGCACATAGCCAGCAGCTTATCAGCGGTTTTATCAGAAACGTCCGCATAATTATATGACACTGACAATACATAGATATACTTAGATGACAATACTGACATTGACATTGGCAAGAATTTAGAAGGACAGGACGTTTTAGAGAACAGAAATTATAATTAAATTAAAAGGACTCTTAAAAATAATGTAAGTATTCATTTTTTACACACAGGTTATGCAGTTATTTATAGATGTAAAATATCAATCGAATAACTTTGTCAAACTGGATACAAAATGCATACGTAATTTTTGTATATTAATTTTAGCATATTGTGCGTACCGATTCTCGTATTGCTTTAAATAAATTGTTAACCTTGTATTAAAATTCTAGCCATCGTGACCAATATTCTTTTGTTAATTGTTTTTGTTGTTTTTCAAACAGTGAAAGGTTGGTTTCATTTATAAATGATTCTATTATGGTTATAATATGTATTATCTGCCTGTGACCTTACAGCCATGCACCATTTTAATATAATATAGAATGAAAATGTCCTCGTATTTATAATAAGAGCAAGGTCCCTTTTCTGGGAAGTAACTTTGATTTAGAATCCGACAAGGTCAAATCAATAATGGTTACATTTCCTTATCAGATGTCAATGTATTCAATAAGTGATTTTACTTCAGCAATAATTATTGCAACAATCATTGAAATTAATTAAAAATCTTAATAATTTCAATTCTAATTTAAATTAAATTCTACAAATTGTAAGTTTTTGTGAGATTGACTTTCATATTTACATTTTAATTACATTATAATAAAAAAGATTATTGCTCTTTTTACTTTACATTTCATGGTTTTTTTAGGGGTATACAATTAACTCATACGCCACCCTTAAAATGACCTATTGAAACCAAAATTATTTTTAATTTTTTATTTAACTAACAAATTTATGTACGAATGAATGTGTGTGAAGTGGAATCTTTCTGGCAATTTTGAAGCAGATAATACATTTTCAAATGACTGAGCGGTAATGATGTATATGTCGCAGTAAGATAGAAGAAGCCGTAATATAGTTATATCCTTAGGGATATAACTATGTACCAGAACATAGTTATATGAAAGCTATTTGTTACTATTTCACAAGGAATATAGTTTAACGGTCCAAGTTTAATGATAGCAACATATATACAATAAGTTTGCATGACCATAAATAATTTAACGGTATAAAAGACTGTGTTTAAAAAGTTTTCAACTTAAATTTTTTTACTTTGAAAGCACAGTGATACCGAAAAGAAAATAACTGAATTTTAACTGTACTTTCACCCTCTAATCTAAGGCCTGCATATTGCATGTAGATTAACTTTATGCAACATATCATAATAATAAATTGATAAAATACCAAAATTCATTCTCAAGAAATATTACTGACTAGTTGGAAATTTATATCTAGACTTTTTTATAGATTGTTGACTGTCAACATTGTCCTTTTATCTAATCTTTAACCCGGCGTGTAGATCCACATGAGACACCATTTATTTTCTATTGTTCTCTTCTAACTAAACAAAAAAAGGAAGGTTAAAAATCCAAATGTTATTATTGGTTAATAGTAACTGTGATTAAAATTTTAGCATGATGGTATTTTAAAGTCAAATATGTCACTTACTTTTTAATACCCATTTCAATTTGTGATGCATATGTCATCTTCTTTTGTGTTTACCAATAATTTATTTTTCTTTTTATTTTACAGTCAAAATGAGCATGATTGGGAAGCTTGTACAACAGCTAAAGAGCAGAGAGTTTAGACAATATTTAATGAGGTAAGTTACAGTTATTAATTACAGTAATATTTAACCTGTGGTATGCAAGAATGCAGATCAACATGAGACACAATATATTTTCTATTGTGTCTCATATACAGTATCTCATATAAAAGATGTTAATAGATTGACAAAATTACTTACTATGGTACTTTATAAATTATCAGTGAATAATCATTGTATAAGTCTTATTATCCTACTATATCTTTATTATTATTTACATATATTTATTGTTACTTTTTATTTATTTTACTCTTCATGCACACAAATGTGTACTGGGCTGGCTTAATGCCGCAGAGGCATTATCTTCCAGCCAATAGGTGATGCAGATACAAATTAGTGGTAGATACATGAAGCAAGCACTATTAGGAAAGTAACTAACGATACTATATTATTTACATTGTTATTTCATTGTATATTAATTTTATTCTCTCGAGCAACTAAAAAAAACAAATAAAAATTAACAACAATCCTTTGAGAATTTCTAATTGTTGAAAAAAAGAATAGAAGTTTATGTAATGATATTTTTTCTAAATCATTTGTTTTAATTTGCAGCACCCATTTTTGGGGGCCAGTAGCCAATTGGGGAATACCTTTAGCTGCGATAGCGGACACACAGAAAGACCCTTCTATTATCAGTGGGAAAATGACAGTAGGTAAGTTAAAATATGTCTGTTACATTTATTGAGGAAGGCTATTGGCCATAAAATGACAGGCTCAAGCTACAACCAATAGGAGCCGAGCTGAGGGTAAAATTGCGCGGGCGTAGCTAGTTTATGTACAAATTTAAAAATATTTTTGCCTTTTTCACTTCAAAATGAAGCGATTTTATGGTATCACTTTTTTATTTAATTTTTTTGAGTGGTTTTTTTAAATCACCCAATGACTTCTCCGGGAGTGTCAGACTCATACTGACTAAAAACTACCCCGTCCCTTCTCCTGCTTTGAGCCGGAGCCCCGGTAACCTGTTACGTTGTCCGCAGCTCCGGTTTATGGTATCAATTAGTTTATTCATTACAGTGACTTGTTGATTGTTTGCGTTATATTTTTTTTGCGTCAATAGTTAAAGTTATTACAACATCAGTGTCATTTACATAATCAAATAGATAAAGTAGGTCTATGTATGTATGTATAAATGTATAAAGTAATGACAAACTATGGTAATGTGAACTTTATTATCAGCCTATGTGAGATAAAGAAGTTAAATACAAAGTTACCTTTATCAAATACAACATTAATTATATCGCATGGCTCACTCTATTTCCCATTTACGAATTACACAGAATCTCAATCATGAATCACGATATTTATTGCCTAGGTATTTTTTTAATACTTTAGGTATATAGGTAGCGTCAGCCAAGTATTTGGTATGCAGGAAACAATATTAAGATTGGTTCTTTACATATACAGTAGCTATGGTTATACTAAATGGTTTTATTCACTCACTACAATAGACATAACATGAACATACATTGACAAAAAAAAATAGAATAAAACTCAGAATAAAATATTTACAACTTCAAAATTAAAACTATATTTGTATAAGAGAACTATAAGACACATTAATTACGCGTTTAAACCAAGTTTCTAAGGTGTAAGAAACAAAATTTACAGTTTTACGATATGATACATATAAAATAAATCAAGTGAGACCGATATGATTGAATTCAATTTTATCAGACGCATAATTCGCTTCAGTAATACTAAAACTTAGATGATAATTGTGATAGACATCCTTGACAGACAAATATGATAGATGAGCCAACTAATCACTGCAATAAAAATATAAACGTGAATTTAGTTTGATCTAGTCTGGCTGTGTTATCACGGCAGTTCAGTAAAGTTGATCTTATCACAAGCGTGTAACGTCTTATCTCCAACCTTGTACATGTCTACGGCTATAAAGCACGAGTATTTTTTTATTTGGAAATAAAGTAAATAGAACTATTATAACTAAGTTATCATTGTACTTACTTACAATGTGTATTTGACAATTTAATCCCCATTTCTTTCTCCTATTTAAATATATCTATGTCGTTTTGTAGAATAAAAACGATAGATTGGTAGTCAACTCACGGTAATACCATGTATAGATTGGGAAAGAATCAAATATAGATCAAGAATAGTAAATCAAATATAGATCAAGATATCCATTTCATAGCTGGATCTTTGAACGCGTTATTCTCTTGTGTTGGATAGTCCATTTATTGAGGAAGTACATAAAACATAACGCCTTTTTAAAGGGGAAAATCATCCAATGATTTCTCCCGCCTTGGGCGAGGCGAGAGTGAGTGTCAGACTCTGACTGTCTAAAAACCACCCCGTTCCTACTCTTGTTTTTCGAGCCAGAGCCCTGGTAAACCCGCTAGGTAGTCCGCAGCTCCGGAAAAGCGGTGTAGCTAGTAAAATAATGTAATATTAATTTAATTATTATTTCTCATTCCAGCCTTATCCATATACTCGTTGATGTTCATGAGGTTCGCGTGGCGTGTGCAGCCGCGTAACTTGTTGCTGTTTGCCTGCCACATCACGAACGAAGCCGCACAGCTGACGCAGCTCGCGCGATTCATCAACTACCACTATATATCGAAAGAATCTGAGCAGAAGAACAAGCCTGGCAAATAGATTCTGCAATCATACAGATTGGAACACCGCTGACAGTAAGTGCCTTAAATATTGTAGGCAAATTACCTATTCAAGATTTTTTTCTAATGAGGGTTTTCTGATTATCTTATTGATAAAATGATCATACTAGCGCCTTTAGCGACACGAACCCTCATTATATTGGCTAAGTGACTTGATTACCGTTGGTAAAATTATGCCAAATTCGTCTCCAATGTTTAAGGTATTTACACAATAGATGGCGTTGTTTTATATTCTGCTAGTTGAAGTTAAATATCTTTACCGCTCTTTTTGTTTGAGGTTATAAATGATCAATTTTGGGTTTGGGGATCATTTTAACTTAAACAATATAGTAGTACAGATATTTGACATAGTGAAATTTTATTTAGTTCTGGGTCTTGACGAACTGTTCAAGAAGGTACTTTATTCCTTGCGTGCATCGAATAGAATTGAAAGGTACTAAAGTATAAAGGCACGTATGTATTTTATTGTTGGAACGAAACTGCCCTTGTTACACATCTGTTTTAATGTAATACGATGTTAGTATACTAGCATAACTATATCCATAGTGTAATTATTCAAATATCTAGTTGTTATATAAATTTTAAGTAGACATTGAGGTACTGGTTAAATGTAACGCTTTTGAAGCATTGTTATCTATGTACAAAGTAGAAATCATATTTTACAGTTGCAGTCGACTCTCGTTAAGTCAAAATACGATAATTGGAACCACTAGGTCCCTTGAAAATCTCTTTATATACTTATAGACATATGTATAATTCGAAGTTGCAGAGAGAAAACGGCAGAAAGATATCAGAATTTGCAGAGACTTGTAACTTTACCTACTTTTTGAGCCAATTTCAATTTCGGATCATTCGATATTTTGATCATTCGGAATATTTTAAGAGTCCCTCAAGTATCGAATTAACGAGAGTGTACTGTAATGTAGTTTTTGCCTTATGTAGGAATTTTACGAGCCTTTTTCTTGGGTTTTATGCAAGATCATATAGATAGTTACCTACGTGAACATTTAATGTTTTTTTGAGAATTGTATCAAAACTACATCGGTATGGGCTTAAGATCCATAAAAAATTATAAAACTTTTCAAGAAAAAGGTTCCAATTAGGTACAATTTGTGATATTCAGCGCACATTTCATATTTACGGGTTGCAAAAAGTAAAGTTTAAGAAATGTTTATCCTAAAGTAGACGATTATATTCTGAATTTTAAATATAACAAAGATTATATTTAACTTTGTAAATATATAAATACTTATAATATTGTAATCAAGTTTGAAAAAATTTTTAGAATACAATTTTTTTTCTATATTCCGACTTTCTACTAGAATGCAAATTACTTAAAAGAAATAATTTTAACTGTGTCAAATAGAACAAAATGTAGCTCAATGGTTTACCTTGAAATATTTAATAGTACCGTAGTTTTTAGAATAATAATAAATATTTTTTTAATAAAAATTAATGGGGGATCTTCGATTAATATTGGTTAGTTTGTGCTGTGTTTAAAAGGCAATGTGTTATAAATCATGGAATTAAGACCTGGGGCCTTAGTCTGCTAATACAATTGTGTCAGAATGGTCGATCATTGAGCAGTGCAAGAGGGACGGAGCTATGTAGGTTGTATAGCTCAATGATCGACCATTCTGACACAATTGTAATAGCAGACTAATGCCCCTGTATTACTGTACAACTAGGAACGATTATTGTGTTGAAATATGTAATACGACTTATTTGTAAAACTACAGACATTCTGTACCATATTTCTGTACCGTGATCATTATTTTTGGCAATTGATTTAGTGCCTTTTTTCTATTTCGTGTTTTAAAGTGCTAAAGGATTTTATTATCCTAAGTTTTTTACCACGCGAGGATGTTGCTTGAGATGGATCTGATGGTTCAGTTAGAATCTTGGAAGGCTGTAAGAGTAAAAAGTAATATTATAACAAGATAATATTTGTGTTCATTTGCTATGATAGTGGGATTATATGGGAAAGATGCGAAGTTATTTTCTTATAAGCAGGTTCTATCTAGTGTCATGCTAATGAAGTTATAGAATTGGGTAGTTTCCTCAATGAAAAATATATTATTTCCACTTTTCAATACAATAAAACATTTAAAAAAGTCACACTTTCATTCATAAATGGGATGATCTATTAAAATTTCGAATTTGACGAGTTAATCTGATGTCGTCATAACGCACTGTTTCATACAAAAATCATTGAAAACAAACGTTTTTGACGTTTCGAAAAAAGTATTGAATTTGACTAGTAGGAAAAGCCTATTGCATAACAATAGCCTTAGTACGAGTTCGCTTTACGTTTCAAGTAATCGAAACGAGAGCGCGTTTGGCGCTCTGATTGGCCGGATCGAACAAACCAATCAATCAATCGTTTCAATTACTGTAAACCTAAAGCAAACTCGTACTAAGGGTACAATATGTATCTGCTAATGTGATACGTGAAGTGGAGTGAAAGCTTGCCTACAGACGTGCCTGTTAACGGAAAATGAACCCTATTACTATACTCAATTAGTGCAAAGATAATTTAACATGTAATTGTTAAATTAATGGTTCGGGTTCGTCAGCCCTGTGTAGTATAAGTACGAGTACATTGTATAAAATACATATTTATAACGTTAAGTTATACTAAACAAGGGTATATTATATTTTTTTAAATATTTATTGTGAATTTTATTCTTATGATTACACTTGTTGATCTGTTATTGACGTTTTATTTTTTTCATCGTTGTGTAGTTGTATGCGGTATTGAGATGCTTTAGAGATTAGAAAAGTATTGGCTTGTTAAAAAAATATATAATTTAAATAAATCATGGAAGAACCGATTGTTTTTTAAATTACAAGGTCTTCGGGGCTTACTCTTGAATCCAATTGCAAACGATTAACATTAATTAATATTGTGTTGATATTGTGTTTCGTACATTTGAGTTGCAACACTAGCGCCCATTGCTTCCGTATTGCACGAATATTGAATGAACTAAATGGAACTATTACTTTAGCTTTGGCTTTATATTCCGTACTCTGAATACTATACAGTTACGATTGGGGTTGTATAGTTTTGACATTGAATAATTATTGAGATTTTATTGGAATGACATTGAGATTGGTTTCAAGAGTAAGCGCCCAGTTGCTATGCACGGTCATGTGCAACACCAGAAGCGTTATAAATCTTAAGTATGTTACCTATTGTATTGCAACATAATTCCTTTATTTATTTGAAAACAATTTCCTGACAGAGTACTCTTCTCATAAACAAAGCCTGCTCAACTTAGTCACGTTGCTTCTAATACAGTAATGAATAAAGTTCCGTGTCTGCGACAAACGTTGTATAACTAGGAATGACGGCTTCACTTCCTATTGTCTTAAACAATATCTAAACAAACTTGTAATGAAGTTATAATGATAACAAACTGTAGGTAGGTACCGTTGCTATGTCAGTGTCATATAGTATATGACAAAAGACGTGTTCAATAGTGTTCATGCTGATAGTTTGTTAGAAATATTTGCAACACGTAGAAGGATTGTTTATATCTTGATTCTAGCTGTAATTTCATTTTTTCCTGTGTCGTGAGTGCGTTTTACAAACATACAAGTACACATACATAATATTGCAGCCAGATCCGAAACAACAATTTGTGGATCACACAAAAAGTTGCTCTGTGCGGGAATCAGACCCGCAACACGTTGTGCAGCCGGTTGCCCAGCCACCGCACTAACTGTTGTGCAGTCAAACGTAGTGTAATGGACTAATTATTTATTTTTAATGACTTCATTATAAACTAAGTAAATAGGTGATAAGGTGAATGACCTCAAAGCGCTTTAACTACACTTCCAAGTCAGGTAAGGCTATCAGCATAAGTAGTGACGGCTTAGTTACTCGAGAAGGGGAACACAGGATGCAGTTGGATCAGATCTTAAATTATTTAGATGTCCTAGGTTACAAGAAGGCTACTGCGAGCTAGGGCTGAACCGAGTAAACGGATGGAACATTACGGTTGTTCCTTGTACCTATTTATTAAGTCCTCTGTTTTCTGTGTCCTTGGTTGATGGCGGTGGACGGAATATAGGATGAAAAATTTTGATTTATGAAACAGGAAATCATTGAATATGCTCCTTAGGTATTTGATATGATGTTTACATACATACATAACTTCCAGGCTCCAGCCTGTCTCCTATGGGGGTAGGCAGAGATAGTAAAACGCAAAATGCTACGATTCTTACATACGTCTTGATAGTTATTTATATGCAAACTATAACGTATAGCAATCCTAGTCTCCAGGTAAGACCACTGTTTCTGGTAAGCGTTACAATTACCTAAATACATTTTACTAACTCACATGGTAACTTACGCTAAACACGCGTTACCATGTGACGTGTATACGGTCCTAATAAAATATATGTAAAATGCACGTAGTTGTAACTGCGCGTTATCAATACGCGCACTCAACGCTTGCTATATGGACATAGGCTAACTGATATGTTCAATAGACAAAGCCTATCATTACCTATCGCCGCAATCATTTCCAACGCCATACTTAGGGTGCTTTTCCACCAGAGATGTGAAATGTTACGTTGCTGTGATACACATAGCTGGTACACATAGCTTAGTACTGGTAGAAACGGACTCAGCTAAGCTGTTTTTATGGAAAGATGCGTGCTATGGATGTGTGCTATGTATGGCTTTTCTACTATCGATACATTGCATACTCGAGCTGCGCAACTTCCTTGCAGTACTACATACCTTAGCTTCGTAGCATAATTACATAGCACATGTGCTGAAAAAATACCTTATTATTATATTAAATCGTATTAACGAAAACTAGTATGTTAAATCTACATACGAGTAAGACTGAAGTTACCTACAAATGAAACTAGGTGAAACTACTTACCCATTTCTTATGCCAACGGTCCACATATAGCTACGTAAGTGTGAGTGTCTACCACCGGCAACGTTTACGTAGCACAATGGCCGGCGTTTAGAACCGGTAACAATGACGGCCGCCGTCATTGTCTACCGCAAGTGTGAATGCGACCACGGTCTATTTCAGGTCGCGCTCTCACTTACTGTGATGAAGTGAACTGAATGCAAATACCAAGCTTTGTCTTTCGAAACCTTGGCTGATGTTTATATTTAGATGTAATGGATGGTTCACGTTTAATTGTGTCTAGTTTTTGGTGGAGTTTGCTATTTGGCTTTACTGCTACGAAGTAAGAAAGAAAATACGTTTATTTGGCACATACAGGAGGCTACAAATATTAAAAGTTATAAAAAAGTTAAAACAAGAGTCTTAGATAAGTCGTTAATAAGAGATATAAGTCTTTTGTATCTACATTTCAAGTGTGGGAAAGCCATGCTTCGCCACGAATGGGTTGGCTCGACCGGAGTGATACTACGGCCTCACAAAAAACCGACGTGAAATAACGCTTGCGTTATGTTTCTTTGTGTGATTGAGGCTACCGATAGGGCCCAAAATGCCGGAAACGCATTTATAACGCTTATGGTGTTTCGACTGTCAATGGGCGGCAGTGATTGCTTACCATCAGGTGATCTATCTGTTCGTTTACCGGCTTGTTCCTAAAAAAGATGCTCTAGATGGAAGCTACAGCAGGACCTGGAGGTTGTTCTATATTCAACTTGTCTTTTGTCGAGCAATGCTGCTCATAATTATGAGTCCCTAGCGTGGCTTGAAACTGTACGAGTTAGCTCAACTAATAATTTTTGAGCAAGCCCTGACATAATTTAATTTAGAAACATTATTGATGATGTTTTTTCGCTATGGTACCTATACCATTGAACTATTCAAATCCTGATAGGTTTGCAACGTAGTTAAACGTTAGGTTAATTAACTCACGTCTCGTTTCAACAATTAATTAGCGCACGTTAGCTTTATACACAAAACCACTAATTCAGTTCACTCACTAATCGCGGGTTTGTGCTGTCAACTAGTTTCACGATTTACCTATTTTCATTTTTAAATTATGGTAGTGCGCATTTTCAAACATACAAATTCACAAACACATCACACTTTGACACTTATGTATCCATTACATCCAACGCATCACACTTAAGTAACCATTAAATGAGTGCATAAATATTTTTTCGTGTGAGAATCGAACTCACGATACGTTGCATAGCAGCCAGTACTTCATCCAGTTAAATTCGTATTCATGAGTCCACATAGTCGGCTAAAATCTGAATACTTTAGCCAGATACACGTAACAAATCCTCACTTTAAAACCGGTCGTTGACTGTCTCATTCACATCCTTGGGGGAGGAAATGATCTTAGAACAGCTGCAAACTGTCGGAAGACATCTTCGATTCTATATTAACTTCTAGCATAGTGCCTCTATGGGTTTTGATATAAGGACATGGCAAGGCTAATCTGACACTATGTGTCATGAACTTCAATTGATTTGATTGATTAAGCGCAGTTACCATAGAAGATAATACATGATAGGTATAAAGACTATCGCACTGTTTCAGTTATTTTTTTATATTGCGCATCATTAAATATTTGTATCATAAACGTTTTGCTTGCCTGTAACGCCTCTGGTGTTTCGGGTGTCCATGGGTGACAGCGATTGTTACCATCAGGTGATCCGTCTGCTCGTTTACCGGTTAATATCTCAAGAGCACATAATTATACAAAGGAATATATAAAATAGGGGTTGAGTCGTGGGTTGTTAATTTGATTTCTAAGTACAATAATTTGCTTGCTTTCACAGATTTTAATACGAACTAACCATTGTCAAGAAAAAACCTCAAAGAATTTGCACTTACCAGACTAAACTTCATTCCGCTTAACAAAGGCCAAGCTCCCACTATTTTTATTTACAGACAACTAAGCTAATTCTGGTCCGTACTGTTTACTTCCACTTTCGTAAGAGTATAATAGTGTTGGAGGTGCAAAACGGGCCAACCTGAACATACACAGATACGTGTGTTTTAATTAAAACTAAATTGTGTACCCGCTAATGGTCGGATGCACTGTATAAACTGAGTTAGTTACTAATTTCGTTCAAAATGGACGCAATAGAATTTGTGGTTTTGCGAGTGCACTCCCAAGTTGGTGACGCGTGGTGTCGGTTAGTTTATTGTTAGGAGCGAATTTGATTTAGTTTGAGTTCCGCGGTCAAGAGACGCGTGGATGCGTTTTAACTGTTTGGGCATGTAAACTGGATGCTGAATCATCTTTCATGTAGAAAAAATATTTTTCGTCCAGTCCTTGTCATGGATGTTGAGTTTGTCCCGAAAACTTTCAATGGAGAGGAGTGGAAGGAACCCTAGGTGGGCCTTTGCCCTGCAGTGGGACGATCACGGCTAAAATCTAAATCTACTCAGAAACTATTTTAGTAGTATTCCAGAAAATACAATACAAGCTAGAGATTTTATCATTGATTTGTTTACAAACTTGAATACCAAATCACAAAAAGGCTTCATAGTTCTCATTACAGATGCTAATGAACCTAATTCAGCGACCAATGTCCTGCAAAACTATCTACTTATCACAAGAAAACTATTCGCAATGATAAACTGCTCTACATCAACCATTTCACACAGGAAGTGTGGATAGACTAAATTTTGTTCGAGCAGTCTTGGATACGTTTCAAATGTAAATATGGCGGAAAAACAGCGACGAGTTGTCGTAGTGAGTGTGCCTTAAGATTTTGTATACAGTAAACAAACATATTACACTTACATTATCCAGTTCTACGCTCCCATGGATATTTTTTTGTCGCCTATCAAATGCCGCCTCTAGTGAACGATTCATTATAATGAGACCCTTTTTCGAATACATTTGCTATAATCATTTCCATGTTCTTTGGTAGGTGAATACAAACAACGGGTAAAGTTGTGTATAGGCTGGTTGGAGGCAAATATGTGAACGTTTGTATGGGTTGAAGCATTGTTTAATGTCGTATGATCAACATAAGTTTAGTGAGATTATGTTTGATTCTCAACATTTGGTTAGGCAGTTAAAGTTTTCTCGAGGTTTCTTAGTGCAGTTTCTGTAATTTTACTACCCTTTTAGCAAAAAAAAAGGGTGATGAAATGTTAGCCTTACAGAGAAGTTATATTCCTATTTACAAAATAAAGTATACTCCTATGAAGATATTCTTTGTACAGTTCCAGCGGAAGCAGTGGAAACCAAGCCGGCATTAACGACAATAGCATTCCAATAAGAAAGCAGAAGTTACAAAGAGCTGCGCGGGCGGGATGCCAGTTTAAAAGATTTCTTTTTTATTCACATCGTAGCGTAGCGTAAGTTATTCGTCTACTAAATAAAGTCCTCACACACGTTCACACTCGATTGAGTCTCAAGTGAGAGTTTGTGAACGCACCCGACCCGCCGTTTCCGGACGAGGCGCCGCCGTGACGCCGTCCGGTTCCGACACAGCGGCAACATGGCGGAGCGCGCGAAAAGAAAAAGATGGCGTCCACACCCATTACCGGCAGTTCTAGTGTGTTAGTTATTGCTTTGCATTTGTTCAACTGTCGCGTTTGAACGCTAAATAGCTGGGGATTAATGTGTTGCAGAACTTGTGTCTCTATTCGACTGGATGATGGGAAAAAGTGTGTAATGTGTTAAAGCTGAGCGAATCATTTATTTTAATTTGGTGTGAAAAAGTTTTTGTTGAGAAGGATATATGGAGAGGAGGATGATTTTAAGTACGAGTAGACCTTTTTTAACCTCAAGAGCAGTAAGATAACTTTCGTACTACATGTAACGTTTTCTTTCATTGGTTTTAGGTACAAATGAATTCTATTTTTCTAATTTCACGAAATGTAATTGAATTTAACTAGATAGATCTAACCAGCAGACTAACATCTCTTTATACCGTCGTACAAATACTTTATTTGTGAGAAAATAAATAGAATTTATGACCTAGAAGTTAGAAGATTCAGACCATAAAAAAATATTAAGCTATAAAACTAAGTAACACTTATTATAGCTAAAGTTGGCTTGTTACGACATCATTCCAAGTAAATTAGATCATGTTTATTTTCCTCTACTTATTGTATAAAGAGTATATAAAAATGTCTTAGAGGAAATTAGGACTAACTTTTATACAATAGGCAAGGTACGAAAAATAATTGTTTTCTAGTACCTAAGGGGCAAATGGCTTCATCAACGTTTACAAATCTCCGTAGATGGCAGCACGTGTTCATCTATTGAATTATTTAACACGCATCATTCGTTTGTATGTTGTTAATTTATCTTTTGTCAAGTTGGGAAGGAAATTGGCCGGAGACTGTAATGTCGGCGGTGGGACGCTGCCTTTGTGATCGCCCCTAATACCTGTTTAGGGGTAGTTTTGTACTCGCAATTTGTGCTCTACGACTTGAATTCAGTTCAGACTTAGTTAAGGAAGTGTTTTGGTACTAGTTATTTGCAATAACGATTTTAGTATTGCGAAGAATTGTTCTTTGAAGTATTGCGAACAATTTTGGTTCATTAGCAGTACTTTTGTTGGTATATAAAGAACAACGAGTAGGTGATTGGTGTTTTTGCTTTATACATCAAAACATAAAAAACAAACTCTTACAAACAAGCTAACAATCTCGATAGAATCCGTCTACAGCAGATCAATGGAGCGTACGATTTGTCAAAGTTGTGCGATCACAGATTCACAGCAATAAAGTAACACCGAACATTTTCTATTTGTACCGACCTAATTGATCAAACAGCGAAACGAGATAAAAGAAAAAAAATATATTCCGTTTTTATCCATTTCTTTTTACTGTCATCCGAGTCTAGACGAAATCGTAATCCGGCAATCGCAAGCCGACGGACCACGGCAACAATTACGGATACCCCTCGATTTCCCACCGGATATAAATTTTGATCAAGATATAAAATTGTCGATACATCAGTCAGCAGTCTAATTGGTTCGAGACCGTCGTTTCGAACAAAAAATGTGCCTCTAATTGGCGATGGATGAATTTCGTTATTTGGTCTCTTGGGCTTATTTCCATTTTTATTTACGTCGGTCGACTTAATTTTGATGAAGATCACCTATTATCCTGATTTACATTTACGACGGAATATAATGCAAAGTACCTTTATTTACCAAGAGATGTATATAAAGAAGGAGGCATATTGCGTAAAGAATTTGTTACTTAATTAAATTAAGTATCTATTTACTCTGATGAAGATAATTGAAACTAACTCACCACCAATTATGTATTGCTATAACCTCGATGCCAACCATATTTAGTACCTAGTTCTAACCTTGTATTATATCAAAATTCCATCTTCATATTTGAAACAAAAACTCCCTTAGTTAATATAATCCTCGATTTGTCGCCCATTATCGGTAAATGGCGGGCAAACTGTCACAATTACCGCTATTGCCGTCAATAGGCACACTGGGAATGTGTGATGTGAGAAATTTTCGGTTGGTTCGGGCAATTATCGCGAGGTTGCCATCCCCAGGGGCAGCTTTGATTGCTGGGCTGAAACCGCTGCGCTGTCAGGAGCGGTGTAGTAGTTCCATGTTCGATGGCTCGGTGTTCATTTTTCTCTGCGTCCGCCATTTTAATGAAATGTTTCGATTTGTTGATGTAAGTAGATATCTATTGTCTTTTTTTTTCTGCTTCGTTCCGTCTCCATCCTGGAGATTTTCTAAAAGGTCATAGTTGCGTTAAGCAAATTGTAGTGTAGTTTTTTGCTCAAGTGTAATTTTTGTCGTATTGCTGGCTATCAGTGCAATGTAGAGTTGTATTAATTTCCTACATTTACTAGATATTTGAGAAAGATACATAGGTTCGTAGGTAGGTATATGACCTCCCGATAGCTAGGTATTTGTGTGGTCAGCATCGCATTAAGGGATTATAAGCCCGGGCTTTGGCGAATGTTATTGAATGGGTCTAGCGCTAATACTAATTAAGCGCTAGGATAATTATGGAACGAATATCATAATTGTGATAATACCTACGTTTAATCTGCGGGTGTGAACGATATAATAAGGTTTTAGGTAGCTTTGTCGGTCGATGGTATCTATTAATTATTAATATAGTCCTCATCATCGATCACCTGCATGTTAGGTGCAAGAACTACTGAATATATGGCACCTCCAATAACCTTCAGGAATATCCAACTTATATTTAAGGTAATATAAAATTGATCTGCCTCGTTAGTCGTAGTGGTCGCAAGTGTAACTGCCGGGCGAGTGATCTCGGGGTTCGATTCCAGCTTCGGGCAAAGTATTGCTGGGCAATTTTCGGTATTGCAAAAATGTCTCCGCAGTTGTAGCATGGAGTCTGGAAATGTGCTCAGTATATGGCAATTGGCTCACCCTCTATTACATGGAGCATAGTAGCATTTTGCGACAAGCCACGCGGTAGTAGCGCGACAATCAGTTTATGTTAGTGATATTATGAAGTTCAATATAAAATTTCGTGCTTTAAAAGAAAAGGTCCGAAAAAATATCATATAATCAGAAGCGTTCCGTCGTAACCAAAATCCAAAGTGATGGATATGGGTTGAAATGGAACATCAAACGAAGCATTTTGGCATCTGACGTGTTCGACACGAAGCTTTTTGCCACAGGTTTTTTCAGTGAGCACACTGTGCGGCAATTCCAGCCACGTGTAGGAGCACACAATTAGGTTTTCGAACCTTGGAAGTTTCAAGGCTGGAATGATAAAAGTTGTTCCTGTATTTAAGTATGTATAAGTATTGCCATTAATGTAGCTAGTGGGCGAGAGCTTTAGAAAAACGGAAAGATTTTGCTTAATTAAGTCCAAAGCCCCATGCATAACAGGTGACATTGTTAAATTTGACACTATTGTAACTATGGAGTATAATTTTATCATCGCTTTTGGGTAGGTATATCAATATTTACGGCCAATTCCAATAACCTATCTATCTGTAGTAGCCTATTAAAGATAGTTTTTTGACATAAGCTCCATCCAAAATAAATAGGATATTGGAATTGGCCTTTAGAGGACATACAACTAGCTGTTTGCATTTCTAACAGAAAAAAATATAACCAATTTACATTTCATTCCACCCATATAATAGATTTTCTTTAAATGGAAAGGATTACTAAAAATACTACAGCTTTCGTGGCAAGTGTCGTAGCCGCCTACGTCTGGCTACGTAGTTGCTACGGCGTAGCTACAACGTAGTCGCTAACTTACTGTGTCCGTTAAGTTGTAATCCAGATTATTCGCCGGTTAACATAGAGCCTTGCTGTTTCTAATTGTTGAGAACAGAACGATTTATATCGTGATCAATAGGTAAATAGGTTTACATTATTTTGTGTTATTTTTTACTTTTTGCACTGACGTTAATCCTGTTTTTTCATTCTATTTATTACCATTAATTATGAAATTATAGCAAAATTTATTGTCAGTTTTGTAGTTGCCCACAGGATGTCACGGGTTCGATTCTCGAGCCTAACATTTTTTTTTAATTTTACAGTAATAATTTGTGACAGCGTCGCTAATCACTTCCATCCTGTTAATATCTCGTTAACAGGACAAAAAGCCACGAATTTTGTATTATGTTACTGCGAAACTAACTAAATAAAAATATTACTCGATGAAAAATCAAGCCTCAATAAACAATTTCTAAACCAGCCTGTAAAACATTTCCTTTTTTTCAAATTGCCACTGATCTTATTCTCAGCGGTAAGTCAGTGCAGACTTCCAGTTTGATTTAATTCCGTTTTAATTCTGGCCTGAATCTGCTCCGGGTAACAAAGTTAAGCTTCTTGCTTCCTACGATGGATAAACCGTGGATTTGAGGCTCCAAGCTCCTGCATTGCACCACTGCAGTCTATCAGCTGTTCGGTTGTTCACGTGATTTTTCGGTCCTATCTATACTAATATTATAAAGCTGAAGAGTTTGTTTGTTTGTTTGAACGCGCTAATCTCCGGAACTACTGGTCCAATTTGAATAATTCTTTTTTGTGTTGGATAGTCCATTTATGGCAGAGCAAAGGCAAAGTGGAGGGCTCTAGACCGCGTGGACGATCTCCAATGCGATGGACCGATCAAGTCAAGGCAATGGTTGGTAACCCCGTGCACGAGTGCACCAGATTGACCACCAACAGGGAGCGATGGCGGGACATCGTGAGGCGAGCAACATCTGCCACACAACCCACAGACACTACATGTTGACCACGACCACTCTGTCAAGAGTGATACGAATGAGAAGAAGTCCATTTATCGAGGGAGGCTATAGGCTATAAAACATCACGCTATGACCAATAGGAGCCGAGCAGAGCGGGTGAAACCGCGCGGAAGTAGCTAGTATATTATATTGTAAGTACATCTATTTGTGGTTGGTTGTGTGGGTAGCTTTGTCAGTTAGTGGCTTCTGAACTAATGTTTGTGTATTGTTAACCTGGGTAGTGGGTAATTGTCATTGTGTGTGTGTGAGTGTGTATGTAGGTTGTAGATAGTGATTGGTTTCGTATACAGATTGTATCAGTTTTGTACGTGTGACCAGCTTGTTGTTTTCATTTTAAAAAACAAGGGACTGTTTCGTTTGTCGAATGATCGCAAGTGCGACTGCAAGGCGTCTCGATTTTTATTCCCGAGTTGAGCAAAATTACTGGATATTTTTAGTTTTTTTTTGAAAATTTCACAGTAGTAGTATGGAGTATGGATATGGAATTGTGCCCTGTATATGGCAATAGGCTCACCCCCTTCATTAGTGTCATAATGGTGAAAAGTGGGTATACATCATAGAAAATTATAGCAAACCCACTTCTATAGAGTAGACCCATATACCAGCAGCGGTCTATCACAGACAAGAGTCTGTTCAAGATCAAGAGATCTTAATAGATGGAAGAATAAATTCACAGTATACACACTTTTCAATTTAATTTCACCACAACAACAGACAACTAAAAACTGATCCTTCATCTGTGTACATCGAAATATCGACAAAAATATATTTAACGGGCAGTGAGCAATCCAAGTTTCCCGGTATCCTTTCAGAATGCGAATGAAAAGAGAATATTGTGAATTTAAAAAATGCACCGTAGTTTCCTGTGGAGAACACACATCGTTGCTCAGTCGATATTCGAAATAGATTTTTCGATATGACGAACCTGCACACACACACATACACACACACACACACACTCACATACACATACAACATACATATTGTGTAGATGTACCTCGATTTCGTATCTCTTCTATCGTGATCGTAACACATGTCAGACATCAAAGTTTTCATGTTCAGTTTTGTTTATTATTTATACATTTACTTTTTAGGAAAGTATGTTCGGTACATAATAAATATTAATTGTACTATTTGCACTTGAGTTGAGAAAGGTGAGATAAGAAAATCATACTGTGTATAATGTATATACTTACTAACACAGAACAGATAAAAGCTTACTATTGGCCAGGTTTAAAAATAACGACGGTGCGGTAATTTAAGTTCATTCATCACGGAATTATTGTCGAGTACTCAAAAACAATCCTGGAAAGAATTCGTCTTCGTTAAAATAATACCGCGTGTGTTAAAACTGTTTTTTATTACAGTTAAGATTACAATTTAACAACAAGATAATCAGAGCCAGACTAAACAAAGGTAATGTATTCTGTTCTTGTAATGTCTTGTATAGACAGGTACTAATGGAATCGGAACACTAAATAAAAGATACAACTATATAATTATTTTAGTTAAAATAACTTTAATCCCACCTAATTTTAAATACGTTAGTAAGTATAAAGACAAAAATGAAGGGATACGATTGAAATTAATGCGTTTGATGTGTACCGAAGTGCGTTGGTGCGTTAAATTTCGTTCCCAGCGCGGTGTTTATGAAATGCTCATTGAATCAAATAATAATAATGTTAAGAGTACATCATATGAGCTCGATATATACTCGTGGGGATTTTTAAAGCGACTGGCTTAGGAAAGTATCCGCTTCGGTTTTCGTTTTGAACTAATAGAACTGTAATATTTATTTTAAATCCTCTAAAATTACATTAGGTACACAAGGCAATATAAATAATATTACAGGGCAAACAGGGCTCCAGAGACAGAAAACAGTTTCCAGGAAAACTGTCTTCTATCAGACCCTAGATCTATCCACCTAACGCCAGCCTCCTCAGATGGGTGTTGAGGCTACTTAATGTTATTGTTAAAAACTGATAGTGCCATAAGCAATACACATTAAATGATTCAATAACAAGTTGTTAGACTATATACTATATTTATATTCCTTTAGATTTTGCTTATTATTTGTTAACCACTTGATATCTTAATTAAAACGGGCCTTAACTCAGTTTCTCGACTCACAAATAGTAGGGGCGTTTAGGTGCATCGCAATCACTCGACTCTAATAACGTGTCTCTATTTCCGCTGCACTGATGAAAGCACCGAAACGGATTTCTGAATGCGACCTCTTTACGTTCGCTAACTTGTTTATGGTACTCCATTCAACCTCTTTGTATCCGAGACTCTTTTGAGAAAATATTTAGCGGGAAAAGCGCTAATGGCGGACGTTTTGGCGCCAATTCGGTGGAACGATCGGCGTGCCGTGTTGGCTGTGTAAATTCCAATTTTAAATTTGTATGTTCAAATGTTGGCCGAATTTTTCGGTATAATAATGTGGAAGGAACAGTTTATACTGTGACTGTTTCGCAAATATAGGCTTTGAGCGAGAAATGGGTAAAGTTATAAATCAAACAATTTCCTTAGTAGGAAAGGTAGTGAAATTGAGGGTCGAAACGTACAAAGTACACCGTAAAGTTGAGCTTACTTTGTTATGGAAAAAAGAGGTGATCGATACTCGAGTACTTTTGGTTTATAGTCTTTATATGAGCGAGTTACGAGCGCGACTTTTACTAGTAGCTATAATGTCCTTATTCGAGTCAATGTGTACGGTACGTGGAAGTTGGACACAAGTACTATATCATTTTATTTATTTATACAATGATAATGATTGTGGTGAAGTTGTTAAACGAATCATCTTTGATTTCGATTAATTTAAGTACATAATGCTACTTAGATAACTTTTTAAATTACACAATGAGGTGTGTTTTTAAATAGCTGCTGTTCATTTAGGGTTAGAACTAAAGACAACTACTTAATACCTATATTAATTTTTGTGTGCATAATAATAATATGTTCGACGATGACTGAAATCGAAATACCGAGGGGCCTGACCTAATATAGACTTTTTTAAGGGGGAAAATCATCTAATGACTTCTCTCGCCATGGGCGAGGCGAGAGAGAAAGTCAGACTTTTAGTGACTAAAAACCACCCCCTTCCTACTTTTGCCCTTCGAGCCGGAGTCCCGTTAAATCTGCTAGGTAGTCCGCAGTTCTGGATCAGGCATCAGCCCTACTGGGCCCCATCTGAGACCTAATATAGACTTAGAATTGGACCCGTGCATTTCGAAATTTCTTATTTTTTATTAGAAAATAATTTTATAAACATTTGTAGCACTCTGTAACATATAGCATTGTTCTAAACAAACAATGTAAGCATTGAACTAAGTAGTTATCAACATTATTTGCAGAGTCAACGAAACGTCTGGATTTAAAGATGTCTACAGTTTGTGTGTGACAGCCACTAACTATGTATGTTGGTGCCATATCATTTTCATACAATTTAAGTATACATTATTTATTTCTTTGACGTAAATGTACTTGTGAGGAGTTTTATTTTGACTTTAAGGTACAAATAACTTGTATTTTAATATTAAAGAAAAAATGTGATTCTATTGTTTCCATTTTCACAATTAACATTGTATAATGACTACTACACTACGCGACATTTAAAAAGTGTCAATCGGTGTGCCGATACCACGAATAGTCAAAGTCAAAGTTAAAGTTAAAATTATTTATTTCAAATAGACCAGGAAGCCTTTTTAGAACGTTAAAGGAAAAAACTATTAAAAAAACTAATCGTCTGTCTGATGGTCAGTCCTATAGTGAAACTATTTGCTCGTACCAAAGTGTAGATTCCTATGGAGATGAACATTCAAGTCACTTAGTCATCACTACATAGTATAAAACAAAGTTGCTTTTTCCGTCCCTATTTCCATTTGTACCCATTTCCATCTTTAAAAATACGCATCGGATTTTGATGCGGTATTTTTAATAGATAGGGTGATTCAAGAGGTAGGTTTATATGTATAATACATGCATAATGTAACACCATTGCTGCAATGCGAAGCTGGCTCGGGTTACTAGTACGTAATATAGTGGATTTACTCAAGAGGTACAACATATGCTCTTTTGATCACAGTACCAAATCGAAGATATTTGAAGTTACAGCTCGGTGTAGCGACAAATCACATCTCACAGCGTCGTAGGGCTTCCATCAATTTGCCGCCAACGCAACGTCTGCGTCTGTGGCAACATAAATAACATCTGAGAAACAAATCAACGACAAGCATTTGTTTGTGTTTTATACCAATCAGAATTTAAATTAATTGACGACCCTAATGAGGTTCTATTTTAGATATTTTTAAGACGTTACTGTTTTGTTGGGTGAGTTGAGTCAAGTATGATTGTTGAACAAAGAAACCATATAGGTATAGACATTTTCAGGTTTTCAGTAATTTCTAAGTAATAGTATGAAATCTGGAATTTTACCCAAGTTATGGAATTGCCAATGGCAATTGGCTCGTCTTTTATCATATGCAGCTTGTAATAATTACTAGAGAAAGGTCAGTTTACATTGTATGTAGTATGCCTAACTTTGTAGTCATTCAAAGGTGTGACAATTGTTTTTGAAAATTGTTGCTTGCTTTAGATTTTTTTCCAGTGTTGGGAATTTTTTTGCAAACCATTATGTTAAGATGTTACTAAATATTCATTTCAGTGCTAATTACTAAATCTATCACTGAGACTCTTTAATATTCAAACATTAGTTAGGTACGTGGTATAAAAACGTTAACAACAGCAGTACAGTTTACTCTAGCAGAAAAATTCTGAACCACGGATATAGAATACAGTAAAAATTCCGATCTGACAGTGAAGTCTGTCAGACAGCGGCTGGGCTTGTACTTCAATATCTCGTACCATTCCCGTTCTCTTTGTTGATTTGCGTACGAGCAAAACTTTCGTGATTGACGTTTTTTGTCAAAAGCGCTTTGGGTTAGAAGATAGATAGATATGTGAGAGTAGTGAAATTGTTCGTTAACTTTTAGCTATAGGTATGTAACTTTGCTCTGCCTCGTTGGTCGAGTGGTCGCAATTGTGACTGCTTGTTATTTGCTGTTTATTAGCTGACAGCTGACAAAACTGCCTAATTAAGAAATAAATGCTTTAACTTCATTGAAAAAAATGCTTTAACTTTGACTTTGACATTTTTGAATGCATTTGCGAGGCATAGCTGGCAAAACCAAAGATATATACCTAATTAATTGAGATATTTAGTAACCTTTGCAATGTTTTTCCACCAATAAACAGTTGCATTTCAAACAGTCAAACATTAAATAAAAACACAATAACAGAAACTAATCCTGTATGCAACATCGATGTATCGATATCGAGAGTCGATAATTGAAATAATTCGATAGTGTATCGATGGCTGTTTGCTGGCGGCCACCTCGGCCCGTCAGTGTTGCCAATTAACACGCTCCGATTTGTTTACCAATTCTGTTGGAACTTACCAATATTATTGAATATTGTATTTACTTGACAGACCGGCTTGGGGAATCCTTTGCTTGATTGTCGAAAAATAAAGTGTAAATATTAAATGTTAAATACATTGTCTGTGTTGGGAAGGGTTTTCTTTAATTCGTGGGGTAAAATAATATATTACGTTGTTTGTTATTTGTTAAAGATATTGAGTGAGTTTTTACTATTTGTGTTCATAGTATTGCAGTTTAGAACTACAAAATGCTATTGACATAAATATGATGGACCCAATTAACTAAAATCACGGCTTACTCACGTAATTAATGGAGAAAAGCTAGTTTCGAGTCATAGAGGAACTCGCATACCTAGGTTGACGATGTCGTCACGTCTACGCACGCTGCTCATGATGAAGAATTCCTTTGTGACTTGAAACTAGTAGACCTTTTCTCCAGTAATGTAGGTACGTGAGTAAACCGTGATTTTAGTTAATTTAGTATGTCTCACGATAGTTATAAAAATATAGTCGACTCAATTAATTGAATAAACATGAAACCTAACCATCTCTAATAGGTACAATTTCCAAGGACATGACTTATATAATAAAATACATAAATCTAAAGAATAAAGAAACATGTAAACTAATTACGTAGCTTTCTCGTTTTTAATATTTTCGTTGTACGAGTAATGTCGTATTTTCACGAGCCAAACAATAACAAAGATAGGAAGCGATTTTTAATTTTTATTTCAGTTCTAACTGCTTTGTAATTGGGTCTCTAACACGGGGCCGCATGACCTTTTGTTTTCCTCCCGTTTTCTTCCTTTTTTCCCTTTAATTGTGCCTACAGAACGGAACCAAGCGAATTATTGAAAAAGTTCGTATTATTCTACACTGAGATTCTTTGGATGTAGACGAGCGGTTAATGTGGAAGTGAGTTTTATTGTTATTAAATAATAATAAAGAAATTAAAGCAAGCAAAATTAAGAGAATTTCATATCACAATTTATGATTACCACTATTGGAAGGTTTGTGTTGAAACCCTTGCTACGGCGTAGCGCCGTAGCGTGTAAGCTACTACGCCGTAGCTTTTGTAGCCTTACAAACACAATGCCACTATAACGATAAAAGTTTATTAGATATATGTATACGTGAGATAACGACTACTTACCTTTTGACGTCTATATTATATAAGTAATATAGGATAAATAAAATTGCACACTCCTATTTTGTAAACTTTGGTCAAGTTTCCAAAATTGTTTGTGAAGACCAAACATCTAGTAATCTTCATATTCAATGTATTCTAATAAGTTACTTTTTAATAAGAGTATTATTAACAAAATCTAACGCCCGTCTGCACTGTTTAAAAAGCGGAATCGTTCCGGGTCCGAATCGTTTGCGTCCCACCTTACCGGTACGTAATAGTCGCGAGAATCGTAAGGAAAACAACTTTGCCCATTATACAGAACCCTGCTCCATGGCGTGTGGTTTAAATGAGAAGCGGTAGCGAGAAAATTGTATGTTTAAAAAAGGAAAAAAAAAACTTATTTTTAATGATATAAGCCGGTAAACAAGCAGACGGATCACCTGATAGTAGGCAATCGCAGCTGCCCATGGATATTCGAAACACTAAGGGTTACAAGTGGCATTACAAGTGCATTGCCGACCTTTTGGTAGTTAAGAATTTAAGGGTTGTAGGGGAATCGGGGATTGAAAAGAGGGTTAATTGGGCCTCCGGTGTCTCACTAACGCAATGAAACAACACAAGTGTTGTTTCACGTCAGTTTTCTGTGGGGCCGTGGTATCATTCCACTAGAGCCCGCTACACTGTGAGGATCATATTTAGGATAGTCGCTACATTTTATGTTTTAGATCACCTACACTAATTCCCCTTTCAAACTAAGGTCGCGATTTTAAAGCAAAAATCTATTAAAATGAATTGGTTACTTCCTAAAGTCGTTTCGGTAGTAGTCATTGTAAAATAACTTTTAGTGTTAAAGTAATAAAATTAATAGTTCTTATGAACTTTGTGTAGTTAGGAAACTAGGATATTAATTTATTTTTTCTTTTTAGTTAATGTGAATTCGTTAAATGTGTTTATTGTTATTGGTTTTGGATACTGGTCTATACTATGTACATGTTAGAAAGCCATGCTTTGCCAGCATTTTAGCGGCATTGAACCAATAAGAAAGGGTTGCGGTTATACACAGTTGTGGGTGAACTTAGATCGAAGCGTGTGAGGATAAGGTTATATTTCCAACTACTTTTTTGTTTAAAAATTCAATAATTAGGCCTTAAGAACGACTATAGAGCTAACAGTTTGAAATAAAACACGTTTTTACAGAATAACTTCCTGGCTAATTACTCATTGTTTTATTAACAAGTCTTTTAAAACATATTCCTAGAAAATAGGATCATTATCAACTTTCCTTTTCCACGAAGTCTTCTTCACGTGTTCTTAGTTAACTAAGCTGATGGAGGTAAAGTATTTATCGTATTATCTCACTATAATATCACACTTCTAAGTCTCTCAGATGTAGTAAGCAGAGTTGTACTTATAACATGTATAACGAACAATACGATGCCATATTTTGAACTTACATTCTTCTTGTACTACATAGATAGACGTTATGAGGTTTTGTTTAATAACCAAAAATTAAAACGTTCGATAAACTTTCATGAAATAGATTACAATACTTAAACTCATTCTCAGCAGTAATACTCGCAACCACTACACCAACAGCATTAAAAACTGTAAACAAAGTGACTACACAATAAACTTAATACTTCCCCTAACTTTAGCCATTAAAACAACTCTAAAGGACATTAAAGATTACGTTGTAAGCACAAAATACTATGAAAACATTATAAAGGTCGGTATGTATCACGGTTTGAGGGCAGAACACCGTTTCTATTATTCAATATTATCCCAAGATTTCCCGAAAATTCTACAGACTCCGTAGAAAGTGTTAATTTTTAAGCGGAAGAAGAAAAATTTCAATGCTCAAAGCTGTTGTTGGAAAATGTGGGAGAGGATTTTAGACAGGAACGTTCACCTTAAGGAAATTCTTTGCCGGAGTCTGTGTTACTTGACGGGTATAACCTGGGTGTCTTCAAAGCCTGGGTGAATAAATTGCTTATGGGCAGACGTGCTCCATCGTAGGCCGCATCATCACTTACCATAAGGCGAGATAGTGGCCAAACGTCGACACATGAAATGTCAAAAACACTTATATGTTACTAGCTTTAGCTCGTGGAAGCTGTTAATTTGGTAGACTTTATTTTAATCATTTTAAACTGCCTGTATGTCTATCGATCATATGTTATAGTGGAAGGGAAGCTCATGAAGGGATTCCAGTATTTACTCGAGCGCGTCAGATTAACATATCGGGAATACCTAGTGCCATTTTGAATACACCCACCATATACCGGTCTGATTAGATAGTGGTATTAACAAATTAAAAAAAAATCTAACTAGATCCAGTCAGATTAAAAGAAGAGAGGTCGATAGCACGTTAAGGAAGTAAATAAAAAATTGGACCCTACGACGCTCGAGTAAATACAAATTTAGCATCGTGGGTTCCTATAGGTAATGTTTAATATACTTTTAAAACGACCAAGTCTGGTGTTTGACATAAGCTGGTTCACACTTTATTGCAATGAAATAATAACATATATTTCATAAATGATAAAAAATATACATTTAATGTCTCAACGTGTCTAAACCAACTCGCAACGCGAATGTTTTCAAAATTCTCAGTTAATTTTTAATGTAAATATCATTACAGTGTTGCCTTAACGAGATTCACTCCCTGTTGGTTTGTTTCTGAATATTTCCTCTACATTTTTATTACAAAAGGGCCCGTTCTAATAACATTAAAGTACGAGAGTAATTTATTTAATAATGGTCTTGTTAACAAAATTAAATGCGTCACTGTGGAGTTGGTTGTGCTCTAGATTTAATACATAATCATAACAAACATAGAGACCAGATTGGCGATATATTAAAGAAGGGTCAAATTAAAAGTAGCCTTAACTGTCGAGCATGCATGAAACAACTGATGAGTGTTGATGAAGCAAAAGAGTAATATGTATGTAAGATTCGTAGTAATCGTTCCATTATCTCTGCCTACCCCTATGGGAGACAGACGTAAGGTTATGTATTGTATCAGCGTGAGTTAATGTTATAACAAACATACATTAAAAATGTTGACGGAACATTTAGAAAAACCGTATTTTTTTATTGTTATAAACGAAATTAATTAAATAATTCAAAAGTCTGATTTATTGCATCTTAATCTTAAAAAAACTTAAAGGTTCCAAAAAACCAAGTATTAAAACTTCCTACAAAAACCTGCCCAATTCAGATCCTCATCATGGCCAAAAGCAAACAGTTCAAGCCCTTTGATACTTACCCAACTACAAAGAAAATGCAATTAAAAATAAGAGTTCAACTTATACTAGCCATTATCACAAGTTGTATACCACCCACTATATAGTGAACTCTAGGGAACCCACAAAGAGCGCTAACCTAATTACTAAAGTACATGTGTTTATCTGCTTATCCCAAGTTTTAGTATACCTAAGCTGCTTACTCTAACTTGGTAACACACAAATACTAATAAAGGAGACAGTTACATCTTTTTTTTACGTTTTTATACCTAAAATGGAGTGCAGTCGGCAATATCTTTGGGCCCAGGTGTGAGGCTGCGCCGTAAAATTTAATTAGCGAAACTTATTCGAGTTTTTAAGGATTTTTCTAATTAACATCTCTTGCTGTTAAGGCTTTGGTATGTTGGTGTCTTGGATGTGAGTGTAAGTTTAGTATGTTTTTAAATATTTTCTTGGTTTTGTATGGGTGTTTTTGTTGCCTGTGGCATTTGTCTTTCTTGTTGGTCAAGTCGTCTCAAGAGCTACATAGGAGTATGGGTTTGATTCCTGAATTTGTCAAAAGATTGTGGCTGGTGTACAGCAATAGTCTAACACCGGGTCTCTAGAAGGCGGTATAATACAGAATAATACAACTTGTAAAAAGAGGATTTATACAGAAATGTAAACCTGCTTCCCCATCAAAAAGGCGTGACGATAGAGTTCTAATACTGTTACTGCACATTTCAAAACGAAATGATGATTAACCATCCATTAACCAGAATTTTTTCTCAGTATATTTACGTTAATGAACCGACATTTTTTAGTTACACATACATTTCAAAACAACAGATCCTTGCTTAGTTACCAATCCATCCAAGAAGAAAACAAGAGAACTATATTACACCAAATTCAACGGTAATTTAGCGACCATATATTTCTGTATTTAGCTCAAGGATCTCTGAAAAAATGAGCAAGTATCTCAGTAAGTTCTTGTCTAATGAACTTCCTTAACAAGCTCGCTTGAGTCTTTAAGTTAATTTGTTTCGCTGTGTGTTGACCTTGCGTATTAGGAGCGTACTGTTTCGGGCCAAGGAACGGCGACGTTTTGTTCAAATGCTCTTTTGATATGTTTCAGAGATGTGATGTTTGGTTGGGTAGAATATAGTTGTGATGCTATAGGAATTACATGAGTTAATGAGAAAACGTAAGGTCATTAAAGATTTGCACTTCTCATGGTACTAGGTTCAAGTAAATCGTGACCACAATTAGTGTATATTTTGGCTCATCCTCAAAAGTTCGAATCTTCGTGTTATAATAAGAAACAAGCTTATTTTGGGGTAAGATGTAATCGCTAATCAGTTGTATAAACTAAAAAGTAAGAAGATTTATATTCTAAAGTACCTTCACATCACACACATCACATCAGCCTGTAAGTAGCCACTGCTCAAACCTTTTCCGTGTAAGAGTTTCCGTGTTTGAGCGTTATTCACCACGCTTGCTCAATGTGGGTTGGTGATTTCAAAATTTATGATCAGAAATTATAAGCTCAGGTTTCCTCACGATGTTTTCATTCACCGTTTGTCTATGGTATAACTCGGAAAAAGTCACATTGGTACTTGCCGTTGGTAGGTTTCGAACTCGCACTCTTATGCATAAGAAGCGGGCGTCTTAAACCACCGGGCCACCACGACATCCAAAAGTACGTACATTAGCATAAAAATCAACATATACAAAACATAATTAATATTCATTGCTTTTTGTAACAAGAAAACTGAAGTTGGAGATATTATCAACATCTTTATGCAAGTCAAAACATTTGAAAATATAAAGGGAAAGTTGGGAGCGAAAACAATACATCCTTTAGACCCTTATTCATATTCAATGGCCGCCAACTGAAACCGAAGGTTCTACAAAACTTTGTCAGATAACCCCACGAGCCACGAGTTTATTTGTTTTCACCAAAATACAGGAAATATACAAGAATTATGAATATTTTTTTCCTCGTAACTCTCTCTTCTCCGATTAAGTTTTATTTTGGATAATTTTCAGTAGTGAAACCTTTTGGAGATCGGTTCAAATTGTTGTTTTCTGGGAAAGTATTAAAGGTATTGCGCTGTTTGGTACATTAATGGTAAACAAACAAGACTTTAATAAACCAGAAATATGAACCTTATTGTATTGTAATAAATTAGCTTTACATTATTATTAGAATCACGTCTTTTATTGCCGTCAGAGTCAGACCAAGTTGCACACATAATAAAATTAGTATTTGTTTTATTTACACAATCAAAAAGTGTTAGATTATTTTATCCTCTTAGTTTTCTGTCGATAGTTATTATTATCTAGTTAATAGTCTATCATAATTTAACTTTAATATTGTAATTTAAAAGAACCAAATTGTAAGTGGAGTATGTTATACAAATATAGTATTCTTGTATTCTATTCTTCTTATATTCTTATCATTTGTATTGAAGTAAGTACCTATTATAAAACTGTTTCATCAATTTCATCTGAATAAATATTTGATGTATTTGAATACTTCACATTTCTGAAATAGTCGGGAACTTTTATTGCAGAAAGAAGTTTATCGCGGGGGCAATCGAAAGTATTCCTTATAAAAAGGCGGAGGCTGGCAATACTCCGGTATTGGCCAAGTTTTTTCATATTTTTGTCATGCGCAGCCCTCTTTACATTAAGCACTGTTGCCAACTTAACTTCAAGTTTGGAACACTCGCTTATGATTGCTTTTAAAATGCTTAAAAGTGAGATTAAAATAAATTTTGGGGATATAAAAAGTGAATGTCTCATTAGACGACCAATGGCAATGGCGACCAATGGTAGATGTGTACTTCTACTGAACCCTACAGGGGTTCAAAACTATGATGTTGTGCTTGATTACGATCGACTGCACGATTGGCTCGGTGGCTAGGTAACTGGCTGCCGCGCAACGTGTAGCGGGTTCGATTCCCGCACGGAGCAACTCTTTGTGTGATCCACAAATTGTATTGTTTGTAAACGCACCCACGATACAGGAGAAAATCCTAGTATGGGGCAAAGTTTTTCTTAAAGAAAAAAAAAAAATTAAGAAAAAAAGAAAACTACATTACCGAACGTACTTTAAAAGATTGATTGAAATTCACCAAATATAAGTAATTAAGTACTAGGTCTAGTTTTAAGTGATTCCTTTATCTATCGCCTGTCGTAGTCTTAGATTATACCATTTTTCCTATTCACGACACTAAACCTTTTTGTCACAACCACAGTACAATAAAATTATTTCCAGGATTATTAGCGTAAACAGTAATATTTGGGTCGAAGCCCCAGTTATTAATGGTACCAGCAGATTGTTCGCAAAATTTATCGGAGTGTTATCGATATGTTGCCAGTAATAGCGCATTGCGACCCTAAACTACGTAATAAAAAGCAGATAAAGATTTTTTCTCAAATATTTCTGCTATTCTTGGCATTTGATGTTTCTTGTTGAGGGATTTGATTGGGCTTTCTGTTTCTAATCATTAGTTTTTGTATGAAGTTATCATCGTCATCTCGATATGGATAATATAAAATACTGCCTAGTATAGTTAATTTAGTAGTTGTACACCACAAAGGAAAGTTTAAATTGTGGAAAAATATTTATCGAGTTTTTTAATTTCAAAATTCTAAGTAAATTTCTTTAATTTTATTATAACTTGCGTCAGACATACTTAATTATTATTTTATCGGCTTACTCACGTAACTGTTTGACATGGAACTCGACTAGTTTCAAGCCATGCTAAAGGCTCATATTCAAGAGCAGCATTCCGCGACACACGATGCGGCGATTGTCGCGCTGCTACTCTCGTAGTTCTTCGTCAAACAGTTACGTGTGTAAGTTGATAACAGAATCATAGAAATCTCTTTTAACGGGTGTTAGTATTTTTTTTAATTAAAAACGTATCTGAAAAAACTAGATGTACTATAAACACACCTCTATTCAACCCTTCATAGAAAAACATTCGTAACGTTTTGTTTATATGAAAAACCCATAAGTCAACGTGAACTGAAAACCTGCTACATTTAACCTCGCAAGAGTATATTCAGAAAGAAAGGCCGCAAAATGTGTGCTCCAGGGAGAATTTTCCACCGGATGGGAACATTTTGAAAGAAAAATGCTTGTTGCATTCTGTGAGTACGGAGGTGGGAGAACTAGCAATAGTGCTGGGAAAATGGGGCAGGACTTTAATGTGAGGTATTTAGTTATTGTCGATAAAAAACTGTGTATTTAAAATGTGACTAATATGTATTAAAGTTATTTGTAAATCGAAATAAATAATATATTTAAATCAAACATAAATAATAACATACATTGTATAGTAAATTGTTATCGGCATTCTCACCTAAACGTTAGACGAGGAACTCGACACACTACTGGCAAATGTCGCGCTGCTTGAATAAGAGCCTCTAACATGGCTTGAAACCAGTTGAGTTACTCATCAAACAGTTACGTGAGTAAGATTATGTAATGTAATAGTTAATATAGTATATCTCATGAAAATTATAATGAAATTAACATACATAGTTACCATGCGACAACATCTCGTTAATTAATGTATCTTATTTATCTCGCTTTATTGGTTGTTTGGCCAACAATTAGTTGGTGCGGAGGCAAACGACTACTGACTAACATCTTGTGGGCTATATTCCCATACGGAACAACTGTTAATCTTATGCTTAACGGCTTATTTTAGTAACTATTTGAGGTTACTCGACTAGTTACAAGACATCTATGGAGCTCGTACTATCAAGCACGAAATTAAAAGAAATAAAAACGAACAGCCCCCTCACTAAACCGCCACAAACTGCATAGAGTTCCCAGCTCTATAAGAGTTTTGTTTCTGTTTTAAGTGTAATGCAGTGAAATTTGTGTTTACTTAATTAAATTCCAGTGTTTAGTACGTCGTATATCGCACCTCAGCGTGTTACTTCCAATAAATATTTGTAAGTAGGTGACTAGGTGGTGCACTAGTTAGCTGTTTTGATAATCTAGTGATCAAAAGCCTGCCAAACAAGAGGTCTCGGTTTTGACTTCTAAGCCGTGGAAAAGTCGATGGACTCATAACTATAAACAAATATTATTCCGGTAATCGAATCTGAAATATTGTAATCCGCTATTACAACATTAAGGTTACCGGGGCTCCGTTTCGAAAAGTAGGAGTAGGAAAGAGATGGTTTTTAGTCAGTAAGAGTCTGGTACTCACTATTGCCTCGCCCAAGGCAGGCAAAGAAGACATTGGATGACATTCCCCTCTAAAAGAAAAGGTTACTTATATGATTATTCATTATCGTCGCTACAAACTGTTTCCTTGGTTAGGCGTCTTTAGTTGCCTCGAGTTCGATCCTTCAGGTTAACTAAAGTATCGATTTATTAGAATAAGAAAGTATATTTACTTTTAGAGGTCATAACTTTATATTGAGATACAAATCTGTTAACAAAATGGCTTATCCAAAGATTTAGGTAACCTTTAAACCAACACAAGTGCCCCAATAATAAACCTTATGCCCCTAGTAATAAGTCGAAATAAATAAAATAAAAAGGCAGAGTACATATATAGTGGTGAATTTATTGTAATATCTAAAACAAACGAGTCGATGCCCGTCGAAACGTTCCCCTTGTACGGTCAATTTGGTATCCAATTACGTCCAGCTTAGTGGGAAAAAATCCTGGGTAATCCCACTCTTAAGATATGGCGCAATGTATAGGGGATTAGCGATAATATGGCTAGACTACAATCACAAGGTTCGTATTCTTTAGATTAAAAAACAAAATAACGTTACCTTTTATCCCCGAAGGGGTGGTGTACATTATGGCACGTAATGCCACTGTACAATGTACACCCATTTTTCATTATTTGATAAGTCCCATGTAATAGGGTTGAGCCTATTGCCATATACTGGGCACAATTCCAGAATCCGTGCTACTACTGAGAAATTTTCAAAAAACCCAGTAATACTTTGCTCGACCCGGAAATCGAACTTGAGACCCCTTGTTCGGCAATGGCACTTGCGACCAATCGACCAACGAGACACGATCTAATTAAACATATTTTTTTTATTATATTTTTTAATGTGTCTCCGCTACAACTTATCTTTTAAAAATGGGCCTGTGTCCACGGCCCCGGCTCGAGATTCGTCCGTTGAGTCCCGCATCAAAACACAATCAGCCCCGCCCGAAAGGATTAAGATCGCCCCACGCAACTATATGCCGTTTTGTTCTTTGAATTATTTATAGGAAACACTTACTGAGATTTAGGTTATCATATTAGTATGCTGATGGGTTAGTACTTGATCGGTTTAGCGTCTGCCTCGTTGACTGAGCAAGTCCGACTGCCGGACAAGGGGTCTCATGACCCGTTTTCTAAGAAGGCCCAATACCTTAGCCTTTAAAAAGAGTTTACTTTTGTGTTAAAATGCCAAAAACTCTGCTACTCTCTGGATATATCGATTTTCAAAGAAATATATTACAACATCCTTCTTCTTTAGGGGTTGTCTAATATTCAAAAGGAAATCTTTTGATTTTGAACCTTTCACAGTAAAAATAAAGTAGAGTCTAAAGTTTATTAATATGGAAGATTTACGAGGCTTTGAAATTAGGTGGACCTTATTAGGCGCCTATACCTTACAATTATCTCTATAAGCATTACTATCTACTGAAATAAACTGTAACAACAACATTGCAACAAGATAGATACTATCTTACCTTCAACATTTCTTCACCTCCTCACCTAGATTTTCTGCTCAAAAGCATAGACTTTAAAATCGATAGACTCGTAATGAAGCAGAAGGCATCAGCCCCACGAACAAATAGTCCGTTTGGCACCTCTCCAAGCAATTAAGCCATTCGCCCTGACGGATGCACGGAGGGAATCCTCGGCACCTCATTACTGCTTAGCTCCCTTATTCATTTGTTAGCGTTATTAGAAAATAATCTGGTTATACCTCATGAGGTTAAATCATGTTTTACTGTAGTATTCTCAATGACGCTTTTGTTGGTCGTATAGTTGCATAAGTCACAATTTTGATTTTTGGGTACAAAGTTTTGTCGTCTACAATACATTTTGAAACATACAACTACGATAAAAACTCATTTCTTCTTTGGCTGATAAAGAATAAATAGCGGAACAGTTGCAGAAATTATAATGATTGATTGATTTGATTTTAGGTGTGGGAGAGTCAAGCCTCGACACGAATGGGCTGACTCGACCAGAGTGATATCACGGCCTCACAGGAAACCGACGTGAAACAACGCCGGAGACCCAATTACGAACCTTCCCAATCCCGAATCCCCAACAACCCTTAAATTCCTAACCTCCAAAAGGCAGGCAACGCACTTGTAATTGTAACGCATCTGGTGTTTCGAGTGTCCATGGGTGGCGGCGATTGCTTACCATCAGGTGATCCGTTTGCTCGTTTACCGGCTTATACCATAACCACTCTAACGTCCATGGATAGCACGGTATCCAAAAAAAAGGAGCGTCATACGTCCATGGATACTATAGTATCCAAAGTGACGAGTTCTGTTTAACTCCCTCTAGTTTAAAATACGGTCTTGTTTGGTGAGTTTTGACTGATTATCTATACAGCTGAATAAATTGTTCGACGAAAAAATAAGACATGGCGTTGTAATATGCTTTGACAAACAAAATATAATTTTTTAAAGTTAGTTGACTCGTTTTTGAAGTGTTTGAGTTCCAACAATTATGTCGTAAATACTACAGTTTTGTTTAATTCATCTTGCAAGTGTTATACATCAAAATAAACTAGAAGATTTGTGCTTTACGATGATGTATAAATATCACAGTTTTAGCTGATAAATCTAGTCTAATTTTAACTTCAAACGATTGTTGTTTCGAAAAAAATCGCCGGTCTGGTGTTGGCCACTTTTAGTTTTGTTTATACATATTTTACATACTTTGCATTACAATAGTATATAAAATATCGAAATACATTTCGTAATAAGCAAAATAATACATTTTTCAAAGAGAAATATACTAAATTCATTGAAGATTCCATAATAATGTCAATGTGTTCCTCAGGTTTTTTGATGTGTAAAATTACGAGTAGTGTTTTCTTTCGATTTAATTACAATACTTAGAGTTAACCGAATATAATCATATATACATCAAAAAATATTTTATTGATAAAATATGCAATAGTTGTGCCGTATATTCTAAAAAGGTAGAAATAATTCTGATTTTTTTCTGTGTTTCATGTTTAACCCGTTTTATTGTATTGTAAAGATTAACTAAAGATTTAAAAAAATCGTTAAGATTGATCAGTATTCTTCAATCTTTTTTTTGGTATTCTTTTCTTTATTCTAGGCATTACAGTTCAGTAGCTATATAGGTTTTTTGTTACGCGAACTTGCGAGTAGCGCGCGGTTCGGATGCCGTGCGCGGCCATAAACGGTGGATAGAGTGGTTAAAAAACGCATTTAAAAAGTTCATATTATTCTATAATTAATTGATTAAAGGATTGAGTGTATGTTACGTTCATCTAAAAATTTTACCACGCTGTATCGTCATTTTATCTTATTTTGTTTGGCTAACTTTTAGACTATAAATTGTGTATTTGCTTACAGATAAAATAAACAAACAGTTTTGTACAGTACCTAGTGTTCATTGAACAAGTATTCGGCATGTAACTAACAACAAAATCCATTTACAAACGGTTTGCAACTTCAGTTAGTTTCTCAGTTAACTGAACAATGCAGGTGAATGCATTTCTTGTCGCCTCGCGTCCGCACGTACTTGCACTATGAGTGTATATTAGTTTTATAGTTTGTACTGGGAAGCGATACAAGATATGTAGCACCTAATAAATTGTAATATAAAGTAGAATGGCTTGATGGGAGAAGAACTTGATATAGTTAAATACTGTAAGGTAGTATTGCTTTGACCTTACAGGATAACTTAGACCCACACTTTTAGACCAATGTCAAATTAATATACGCGTTGACTCTCATTAGGATTTTCTCCTGTGTCGTTCATGCATTTACAATCATACAAGTTTACATACACATTCCACCCAGACCCGAAACAAAAATCTGTATGTGTGGGTGAACTGAGGGACCACACTGGGAATTCGCGAAATGAAAGTTCTAGGATTTAGTAGTAGACCTAAAACAATTGTAGAACGAATCTGGGAATTTGTAAACAAATATATTAAAAACTACGACCCATAAAGTGTGGTCCCTCAGTTCTCAAAGACGATCAGTCAGATCTCGGAAAGTATCTGATATAGAAGGTTTTGTGAATACAGACATTTAGTAAATAATTTGTAAAGATATCTATTAAATAACAGACCACAAAGCATTAAAGATAAAAAAAGTATAGCAACTGAACTGTGGTCCCTCAGTCCACATAACAAAGATAAATATTTTAGTGAATATTACTGAATAAAACCGTTATTATTCTACATAAAGTTTTAGTAAAAGTCTTAAAACATATTGTAAAAAGAAATGGATCTTAAATATCGAAGCATTTCGAAGATAGCGATGATTAAAAGTGGTCCCTCAATCCTCACCTCCACTGACATATAGACACTGCTAGCTGCTAGACGAGAGGAATATCAGAAAGTCTAGTGTACTTAGCATTTAGTAATAGTTTTCTACTAAATAATAGGTATATAAAATTTTGTGTTTCTTACCTCTAAGCTGAGAAAATATTAATTTTTTAATCCTAAGAAAATAGGTAGACTAATGTGACCACAAAATCAAACAAAGTGTAGACAGTACTATTATTCGGTCAACGTAACTTGGCGAGTCTGAACGTAGGCTTTGCGAGTCTGAACGTACGGTAGGTTCGTTCGTTCGTTCGTTGGTATGTGGAATTTGAACGCACGTAACGTAGGTACGTTCAAATTCGGTACCTATATAAATTAAGGTTTCTCTATATACAATACAACAACAACAGACTGACAATAAACAACGTTTCATCTCTACACTTTGTTTGATTTTGTGGTCACACTGATCTACCTATTTTCTTAGGATTAAAAAATTAATATTTTCTCAGCTTAGAGGTAAGAAACACAAAATTTTATATACCTATTATTTAGTAGAAAACTATTACTAAATGCTAAGTACACTAGACTTTCTGATATTCCTCTCGTCTAGCAGCTAGCAGTGTCTATATGTCAGTGGAGGTGAGGATTGAGGGACCACTTTTAATCATCGCTATCTTCGAAATGCTTCGATATTTAAGATCCATTTCTTTTTACAATATGTTTTAAGACTTTTACTAAAACTTTATGTAGAATAATAACGGTTTTATTCAGTAACTAGCTTTTGCCCGCGACTTCGTTCGCGTGGAATAGTGACTTCCGGCAAATTTTTGGTTTTAACCACATAGTTCCCATAGCTATAGGCTGATGATGATGATGATGAGTTCCCGATCTCGCGGGATCTTTTCAAAAATGAGATGTGGAAGATATTCCAGGGAACTCTTCAAAAATCAACATAATGAGCTCTGCGTTTGAATTTAATAGATGTATACTCACTTAGGGCATTGAAAAAATAGTTTAAAAACGGACTTTAACTAAAGAAATATGATAATCTTTCCGAACTTAAGATGAAAACTAACTTAAAACTAAAGAAAGCTACGAATTACGAATTTATAACAATTAAAAAAGAAATTATATTAGAACCTATCCTTTATGCTATAATAACCAAGCTTAAACTAAATAATTTAAAAGAAACGACTTAAATCTAATCTAATTAATTTATAAATTAGACTTACAATTTTATTAAAAAAACTAACTACAGTAACTACTAATAATCGATATCAAACTAAACCTACGTTAAAAAGTTTAACCAGAAAACCAGGAAAACCCAACAAATAAACTTATTAATTGACAAATACAACGAAACCAATTTAGAATATACGAAACAGCAGGACCACTACAGACAAATAATCATACGACTGATAATACACATTTTCTACAATAGTACCGAAGCGCTCGGCCGATACCCAACCAAATAATTGTAACAAAACCATAGCGCAATCTATTTCGATCCCAACGCCATCTATCGAGGATAAAGACAACTTGGATTATTTATTTATACTCCGTTCGGGCATTTTCTTTGTACTAAAGGTTTAATTATATTGATATAATTTTTTACATACCTTTTTACTATTTGTTAACTTTTTTTCGACGAATTAAAACAATAACATGAACCGAAGTCGTGTAACGATCGACATAGAATTATCTATACTCCGTTAGAGCGTTTTCTTTGTACTAAAAGTTGTATTATGTTATATTTTTCATTGCTTTTTACTATTTTGTAAAAACAAATTTCCAATGAATTAAAACAATAACATGAACTGAACAATTGTAATTACACCATTGCGCGATCAACGCCATCTATCTACGGAGTATAGGAACAGCCCGACATTGTTCAATTCCGTACTATAAGTACGAAATTGAACAATAGATGGCGCTGTATTTTTATATTATTTTTATTTTTATTTTATTTTTATTTTATTTTTATTTTATTTTTATTTTATTTTTATTTTATTTTTATTTTATTTTTATTTTATTTTTATTTTATTTTTATTTTATTTTTATTTTATTTTTATTTTATTTTTATTTTATTTTTATTTTATTTTTATTTTATTTTTATTTTATTTTTATTTTATTTTTATTTTATTTTTATTTTATTTTTATTTTATTTTTATTTTATTTTTATTTTATTTTTATTTTATTTTTATTTTATTTTTATTTTATTTTTACTTTATTTTTATTTTATTTTTATTTTATTTTTATTTTATTTTTATTTTATTTTTATTTTATTTTTATTTTATTTTTATTTTATTTTTATTTTATTTTTATTTTATTTTTATTTTATTTTTATTTTTATTTTATTTTTATTTTTACTTTTATTTTTATTTTATTTTATTTTATTTTATTTTATTTTATTTTTATTTTATTTTTTGATTTTTGAAATAAAAATATATCTATGTCCTTTCTAAGGTTCTAAACTATATCTGTACCAAATTTCAACCAAATCCGTCAAATAGTTGCGGAGATTAATGGTATAAGCATAGAATGTTCGACGTGATTCTTTAATTTGACATAACTTTTTTATTTATGAACCGATTGATATGAAACAAACACTAAATGTAAATTTAAGCATCCCACAATATATTCGTGAAAACCGCATCCAACTCGGATCAGCTGTTTCTGAGATTAGCGCGCACAGACGAACAGACAAACAGACAAACAGACAAACAGACAAACAGACAAACAGACAAACAGACAAACAGACAAAAAAAAAGTTAATTACATTTTTGGGTTCGACATCGACATAACAATAACCCCTGCTATTTTTTTTATTTTTATTTTCAATGTACAGACAGCACTTTTCTACGATTTTATTATATGTATAGATATTCACTAAAATATTTATCTTTGTTATGTGGACTGAGGGACCACAGTTCAGTTGCTATACTTTTTTTATCTTTAATGCTTTGTGGTCTGTTATTTAATAGATATCTTTACAAATTTTTTACTAAATGTCTGTAATTCACAAAACCTTCTATATCAGATACTTTCCGAGATCTGACTGATCGTCTTTGAGAACTGAGGGACCACACTTTATGGGTCGTAGTTTTTAATATATTTGTTTACAAATTCCCAGATTCGTTCTACAATTGTTTTAGGTCTACTACTAAATCCTAGAACTTTCATTTCGCGAATTCCCAGTGTGGTCCCTCAGTTCACCCACACATAAATCTGTGGATCATACAAAGACTTGCTATGTGCGGGAATCCAACCCGCTATACGTTACGCGACAGCCGGTTGCCTAGCCACAGCGCAAACCATACAGTCAGTCAAGTTAAACTTAGATATTCTACGTCTCTACATTGCTGCATGACATCTACATGAATCTAAAAAGTCCTTATAGGTACATACAACATAATTATATAACACATTCCCAAAAAAAACACAATGAGAAAAAGCATCACATTACCAGCTGCCTGGTGGAACATGACATGGACATGTAAACAAGTCGTCCAGTGTCCATAAACAGTATAAACAGAGCCACCGTAGCCAGGGTAAATACTGACCAGCGCACTACAACTTGAGGAAGTTCCGGGCGAAGCGAAAATATCTTCGAGCTAAACATAATGTAACTCTTTCATGACTTAAAGCGGTTATAAAGCGTGTTTGTAGGTAGTTAGGGGTGTATGTATGCCCATTTTATAAAGGTTTTAGTCATCAAAAAAATACTTTTTATTTATTTATTTATTAGTTTAATCTTCATCACAAAATAGTGAATGGCGGACTTAATGCCTTAAGGCATTCTCTAACAGTCAACCATAGGGTAGTGCAGAGAAATGAAGCAATATATTTATATATTTTTAGGAATCAGAAGTTTGGATATTTAAAAAAAAAAACAACGCAACACACAATCAAAATGATACCACTCTTTATTTTTTTTATTTAGGAACAAAATAACAATCACGAAAAGTAACCTTATCTACCGCAAATCACCACACATTGAATTAGCACATAAATAATCGAAGAAATAACAATAAAGTACAAAAATTAGAAAAATATCAGTCTCACGATCCTTGAGCGATGTAACCTCCTCGACGACTCTCGAGCAAATGGGCTTGAGAACGGTGTGAAGTTTGCTTTTATAAACTCTTAAAAGCTGTTATTCCTTGACTCCTAACACGGCCTCTCCTGACAGCAAGTCGTCCTCGACTTGAACTTCTTGGGATGCGCCTGCACTGGGATGCTGTTCTGTTCCCACCTCCTCATCTAAGCTCGGCATGGATAACCCAATTGAAGCTGGTGCCGGGTTGTCGCCTTCCAAGTGATCTAACCTATTTTCAGCCTCGTCAGTATCGTCATCTGAAAGAACTTGCTATGGTTATTCACACAAATAACACAAGTATACTGATCGCTTAATTTAATTACATAAATAGGAAAATGGCTAACGATATAAGATAGTAGGCGTCCCAACCATTTCATATCATTGCCTTATACGTTACCACAGCGACTGACGCTACATGGGTGACGATCACCGACGTTGGGCGACACACGCCTTCGCAGTGGGGCGTATCCCATGGTTAGGCGACACACGCCCCTGGGGCGTCCGTCTATATGCGATTAACACCATTGATGGGGAACACATCCCATTGTTGGGCGACTAACGCCATTGGGACTAACCCGGTGGGACTAACCCGGTGGGACTAACCCGGTGGGACTAACCCGGTGGGACTAACCCGGTGGGACTAACCCAGTGGGACTAACCCGGTGGGACTAACCCGTATGTTCGGCGACTAACGCCGTTGGGACTAACCCGTATGTTTGGTGACAAACGCCATTGGTGACGTCCCATTGTAGGGCGACTAACGCCACAGGGACTAACACTTCTGAAAACAAAAAAAAAACAGGATCAGTTAATCATACTCACTTTCAAAGAAAGCGGCACAACTTTCTGGGCACCATTCTCCTTTCCAAGGCACCATGTATTGGGAGGCTGCTTGAGTGGTTTTCCCGCAGCTTCCGCTGAGAAGTTTAAGTTCATAGCGCCCATTAGGTAAGACTTTGGTCACTCTATATGGTCCTCGCATTCCAGGGTCTAATTTTCCCGTTGATTGCGAGTACTTTATTACAAAAACTAGGTCATCCACCTTGTATTCGCGCGGTGGACGTCTAAACTGGTTGGCTGAAGCATCTTGCTGTTCCTGGTTCTTTTTCATCAGTTCGCTAGCGCGACTTCGACGCATCTCTCGCAGAGCTTCTCTGTTGGTATCTGGAGTACTTGTAGCTAGGTCCCGTATCAACGATCGTATAGCTGGGGTAGAGGCGTCCGTACCAATCATTAAATTTATGGCTGAGGATTGGGTAGTTTTCTGCTTGCTGATATTTAGTACCAGTTGTAACTTCCAAAGTGTGGTCGACCAGGAGGCGTTCTTATGTCCCACTTCGATACGAAGCATGTTAAGAACGGTTCTTATATACCGTTCCACTTGCCCGTTCGCGCCGTGCATTTCAGGAGTTATATAGTGCAGGTCTGAACCAAGTTCGGATATCCACTGCACGAAGTCCGTAGACTCAAACATCCTACCCCTGTCAGTAACTAACAGTCTGGGAACTCCAAATAAAGAAATGGCTTGAGACATGACGCGTTTCAACTCACTGGTGTCTTGGCGGTAAATAGGGTACAACATACAAAACTTTGTAAAAGCATCAACTAGTATTAAGATAAATTTGTAACCCTCCGATTCTGGCAGTGGTCCCAGGGCATCGACATGAACGGTGTCGAAAGGGGTTTCGGGTTTTGACCAGGATGAGATATTCTGAAGCGGTGCCCGGGGCACTCGCTTTTTAGAAATACATACTAAACAATGGGAGATGTATTTAGACACAAATTGGCGGAGCCCGGGGAACCAGAAATGTTTTAGGATGAGATGTAGAGTTTTATCAGCACCCACGTGCTCATGCTCATCGTGGAAAATTCGTAAAAGACTGAGTCGATGGCCCTTGGGTATAAAACAAAGAAGGCGTGCTTCTTCACCGACTGGCGTGTATTTGTAATGCAATAGGTCATTTTTCAAGACATAACGACTAGAGTCGAGCTGACCTTCTGAGAGTTTCTGTATAAGGTCTTTAGTCTCATGGTCCGCGTTTTGCGCTATTTGCGCCCAGTTACGAGGTCTCGTTATTTGATTTATGGTGGTGACGGGGTTTCTACTGAGGTAGTCGGCATGTGGAAGCATAACCCCTTTTCTGTACTCGAGGGAAAAATTAAAATCCTGGAGGTAAATCCACCATCGAGCTACGCGAGGAAGCAGATCTTTTTTGGGTTCCGTAGACTTGAGAGCGTTGCAGTCTGTGACGACCTTGAATTGCAAGCCCACCAAATAATGGCGAAAATGCTGCAAGGCCTTCACGACCGCTAACGTCTCCAATTCGTAGCTATGGTATTTGCTTTCTGCTCCTTGCGTAACCTTACTGAAGTATGCCACCACATGCCTTCCACCATCAGTGTCCATTTGTAAAAGTACTGCCCCATAACCGGCAGAGCTCGCATCTGTGTGAACTTCGGTTTTTAGCTCAGGGTTGAAAATGGTGAGGACAGGCTCACTAGTCAAGCATTGTATTAAATCTTGCCGAACTTGTTCCTGTTCCTGACCCCAATGAAAATCTACCCCCTTTCGAGTTAAATGGGCGATGCACGCGGTCTTGGTTGCGTAGTTTTTAATATATTTGCGGAAGTATCCTGCCAGTCCTAATAATTGACGGACCTGCCTGACATTTTTGGGAGCTGGGGAGTTTTTTAACGCCGCTATTTTCCTAGAGCTCGGTCGTACCTGACCAAAACTTATCGACCTACCCAAGTATTCGACTTCGGTTGTCAAGAAAGAGCATTTCTTTAAATTTATCGAAAAGCCTGATTTAGTGAGTGTTTGCAGGACTCTCTCGAGCAAAGCGATGCCATCCTCTGCGGTATTACTTAGCAAGAGGACGTCATCGATATAAACTAGCGCGTTTCCGGCGTCGATAAATTCGCGAAGGGTGTGATTTATTATCCGTTGGTATACGATCGGGGAGTTCGTCAAACCATACGGCATTTTCAGGAATTCGTAGTGCCCTTCTGGTGTGACGAATCCCGTCACGTGAACGGAGCTCTCTTTGATTCGAATCTGGTGGAAACCAGTAGCCATGTCTAAGCTGCTGAAGAAGGTGTAGCGACCCAACCGATCAATGTGGTCGTCTATCAGGGGGAGAGGGTATCTCTCCTTTTCAGTGATACGATTGAGCGCCCTGTAGTCGACACACATTCGGTCGGACCCGTCCTTCTTCTTCACCAGTATTATGGGGCTGGCGTACTCTGATCGTGATTCCCTGATGATGCCTTTATCCAATAAATCTCTAATTATTTCGCGTACTACAAGTTTCTCGTTATAAGAGAGCTTGTACGGTCGGTATACGATGGGAGTGGTATTAGTTAGTTTGATCTCCATGTAACCAGTTGTAACTGTACTCGTCGCGGTACCAGTGATAAGAAAGTTTGAAAATTTGTTAATCACAGACATCAGAGAATCACGCAGAGCGCCTTGCAAAGGGGTATTGACCAACGTTTGGTCAAGACGTAGAACTTCGTTCACACAAGCAGGAGTGTCGCTAGCTCGAGTGATGTACTGTCTGTCTTTGGTGCGTACGTACGTTACCCCGTCGCGGTTAAGGACGTCTGTTCCAATAATAAGAGAAGTGTTCATACATGACTTTGGCACTACCACTAGGTCAGTTTCTATAGAAATGTCACTAAGCTCAATAGTTGCCGTAATGAACGAAGAAGCTACGATTTCCCGCTCGCTTATACCCTTGAGAACGCAGTGTGTTGGTTTAACTTGGCAAGAAAGGTGCTTCAGAACATCTGAAGAAATCAGCGACACGTTTTGGGCTCCACTATCTATGAGCGCGTCCATGGGGATACCCTGGACAACGGCCGTTACAATATCTGTCTTGTTATTTGCGTGACTCGCGCACAAATTAACATTTCGCTGGTTCCTTTGTTCTGAGCGGTTCTTGGCGAAGCACTTTTCTTCTGTGTGCCCCCTTTTCTTACAAAACGAGCATAGCAATTCGGATTTGCTAGCAGCAGTGGTATCGTTAACAGAGCCTTGTGTCCCAGATTTTACGGTAGACCTATCACTGGATTCTTTGCGAGTCTTTTTAATACAATTGCGACCCACATGTCCACGCTGGTTGCATATGTAACACTTGGGTCCGCGATCAGAAGATGAGTTCGAAGACGAATGTTTATTTGTCGCGGTACCACAAGAATCAGGTTTAGCGCGGTTCGGTTTCACGTAAATTGAAAGGAACGAGACTATATCTTCGGTTGCTAGGTTTGCATTCGCCGCGGCCGCTCTAATTTGTGGGTTATCAATACCACGTATGACGATTAGAGTTCGTAACTCATCGCTAAGACCCTTAACTATCCTTAAGCGTAACAAGGTACGACGAGCGTATTCTGCATATGTCGTGTATTTATCGGATGTCGTGTTCATTGCTTCGAATAAAATATTTGCGTAATCTAACTTCCGGGGACAAAGGGGTTTAAACTCAAGCTTAAAATTTGACCACGTTCGATCATTGGTGACCCATTCATTGAGCCAAACTTTAGCATCGCCTTTAAGGCAGGAAGCTACTCGCGACAAACATTCATGGTCCCTCCAACCGTTCGCGACCGCGGCTCGGTCCACTTCCTCGCACCATGCGTCAATATCGTGTATGTTCGGATCGAAATTAGATACGTAATAGTTGTGCGACCTAGTAGGCTGCAAAGATCTCAAGGCTTCCGCGAGCATGGTCACAGTGGACACGGTTTCGGATCCGCGAGCGCTTGGGCTGTCCGCATGAACTGTCGTTGAAGAACCCTCGGAATTATTAATGCGAACTTGTTGCGGAACATCGCTCAAGTCGTCGAGACTACGCGAACGCGAAGCGGCTTCACGAACCGGATCCTGCAGGTTTCCTTCAGTGTGAGAATTTGGCAAATTATTAGGCGTGGATATCGCGTTCGCACCGTTATGCTCGATAGCATCAAGCCTTGTCATAATATTACTGAGAGTGTCTTGTAACGAGTTATTAGTACGTGGAGTCACTGACGGGTACCTTGCACGCGGGGGTGTATGTGGAGATCGAGATCTAGAATGGCGGTGGTCCCGAGCCTCGCGGCGACGACAATGCGAGCTTTCCTCGGAATCGCTACGCTCCCGACGACGGTTCCGTCGTGATCTACGGCGCGACCTACATTCGGTTTCACTGTCAGGGGACTCGTCTCGCGAAACGCGTTGAGATCGACCTCGTGAACGACGACGTTCATGGCTTCCCGGCATGATGAGCACAAATATTCGGTATTAAATCACAATCACACACGTAAAATATCAAAATGATAAGCGAAAACCAAAAGTGAAATTTGCGGGTAGAAAAATATTTTGATATTTTGTTCCTTGAATGTTTTTACTGGAAATCTAGTGGGCAATTAAAGCTGTTCTTTATCCCACTTCTGATTTTAGGAATCAGAAGTTTGGATATTTAAAAAAAAACAACGCAACACACAATCAAAATGATACAACTCTTTATTTTTTATTTAGGAACAAAATAACAATCACGAAAAGTAACCTTATCTACCGCAAATCCCCACACATTCAATTATCACATAAATAATCAAAGAAATAATAATAAAGTACAAAAATTAGAAAAATATCAGTCTCACGATCCTTGAGCGATGTAACCTCCTCGACGACTCTCGAGCAAATGGGGTTGAGAATGGTGTGAAGTTTGCTTTTATAGACTCTTAAAAGCTGTTATTCCTTGACTCCTAACAATACAATATATTTTATACATTTAATTGAAAAGTGGTTTACTTTAGTAAGGCTTCAATCAATTGGTTTACAGAAAATCATATTGTTCGATCGTAGTTACGTTAAGTTTTTTTACCCTGCAATATACTCTAACAAAACTGACTGCGTAGTTGGCGCGGTAACTGGCAACTGGCTGCCGTGCAACGTGTAGCTGGTTCGATTCTCACACGGAGCAACTGTTTGTGTGATCCACAAATTGTTGTTTCGGGTCTGGGTATCATGTGTATTTGAATTTGTATGTTTGTAAATGCAACTAGGAGGAGAAAATCCTAGTGTGAGGCGACGTTTTTTCTTTAAAAGAAAAGAAGAAATAGAAAACTCGACTTCCTCTATTTAAAATTCAAAATAAGTAAAAATATTTTGTTAGGCTAACGTTAAAAGGCTGATAATCCACTCTGGATTGCTACATAGAATTCCGAGAAATCAGTCCCACGGAGCTCACAAAAACTAAGCTAACAAAACGGCCATGAAAATTGGTTTGTGGTTAACACTTCAAAATACATTTCTAGGACTAGAACAATTCCTAGTATTTGGAACAGACAAATACACATACATATAAAATAAACAACATTTATCTATGCGATGTTCCGTTCTCGAATTCAAAACATAGAAAAATTAATGGATTTTTAGATGTTTGATAACGTATTCTCCAAACTAGCTTCTGTCTGCAGTTTCCCGCGTTCTTGTGGGATAAAAAGGATCTTATGTGTTATTACAGACCATATTCTATCCCCTATATAATTCCTAATTATAAGTTTAAAATCGCTAGCCCGCATTGAGCAAGCGTAGAGCTTAATGCTCAAACCAACTCCGTGCAGCAGTGGCCACGTAGGCTGTGGATGATGTGGATGAACGGTTACCGGATCAAAGGTTGATGAGTGATACAAAGGAGCGAGGGAGCACACGTGACGTAGGCTAATAGTATACTGATTGCTCAGCCTATATTAATTTTAAAGTAAAGTAAAATGCACGAATAAGTGCATTACTAGTGTATGGTTTCACCGTACTATATCAAAAACAACAATCTTAATCACAAAAATAAAAAGAGGTACATATAATATAACAATAATAATAAAGAGCAATAATAATTCAACCGAGATGCGGTATGACGTCGCGGATTTCTCGCGACACTATTTTATTACGTGAGACACTTTAAATTGGATTCGCGAGTTCGCGACAGCCGACGTACTACGTCACCACTCCCGCTCAGAATCGCTCCCCAAGTTTTATTGTTTAATTGAAATCACGCTCTTTGTTCAACGAACAATTTCAAGAGTTTGTTTTTTTTTTTCTTGTGCCTGTGTTAATGTTAAGAAAATGTTTCTAGAAGTTTTTCCTTTTTTTGCTTGTGTTGAAAGAAGTTGGTGTTTGTAGGTAAATGAGAAGTATATAGTAAAGGAGATTGTTGGTTTTTCTTCTAGATTTTCTTTTGTTAGCATTTTTTTTCTGTTCCCTGATTTTCTAAACGTGATAAATTGACTTAACTCACAGACTTAAGTATTGACACTACACAATACCTTACGAATACAAAATTCGTACTACGTAGTTGTAAGTAGTTCAAAGATAAGACGGCCTTATAAACATTTTTGTAACAAAAACATTGTTTTGTCAAAGATTACTACATAATTTACTACTGTTTACTTTGAAATGATGTTGATATACAAAGCAACTGTTTGAGTAGAGTGACTAACACATCTACACGTTTAAACTAATAAAATATCACTTAGAAAAATTGCAACACGCTTAAAGACTTTGGAACCCTAAAGAAAATATGTAAAAAAAAACGTTTTTAAATGAGTACATACGTTCTAAATAAATCACCCCCTATTTAAAATCGAGTACAAAAACATTCGCTCCACGAAAAACATTGACAATCACAATCAATTTAATAGCAGCCTGGTAGATGGCCCTCAATTAAATATTCCATAATCGATTCCAACTCGATTGATAACAATCGATATGTATGAAATACAAAAATAATTGCATTTAATTTGGCCGCCAGTTGTTGCCAAATTACTCTGTTCTCGATACGAAATTCGCTTTCAAAGTACCCTTTACGTGAGATAATGAATATTTGATACAGCACGCTCGCATTGCCTTGTTGTACCATCGATGTTAGAAATTAGTTTCCAAACGATATTTTGGATACGCATTGGGGGTAAAGGTGAATGTACTATCATGTTATAGGGGGATGTTTAATATGTCTATTAGTTGCGTAAGTTTTTTATTTTTAATTTTAGATACACCGTGTCGGTTGATGTTGTACTATGGGCCTGCCGAGTAAGAAGATACTTGGCAGGCGGGTAGGAGATTGCAATTGCTTGATCTATCACGTGATCTATCACGTTCATTAGAGAGCGCTCCTGTGCTTCATCATCATCAACATCAGCCGGAAGATGTCCATTGTTCAACTAAAGCCTCCCCCTTAGTCCTTCACGTCTCTCGAAGGACTTATAGCCGTTGGACCAGGAAAGTAATCGAGCGGCAACCGCGGACCAGAAGATTAGGTGGACTACACTAGGTGGACCGATGACACGGTCCGAGACGCGGGGAGCTAGTGGTGGCTCCTGTGCTTAGTCTCAGTTCAATGTTTGTCCCTTAGTTGGCTCTTAGGATATCCGTGGGAAGAGTAGAAAACGAGAAATATGTATTTACAGTCTTTTTTTTTTTTTTTTTTTTTTTACGGGGGAAAATCATCCAATGACTTTTCTCGCCTTGGGCGAGGCGAGAGGGAGTGTCAGACTCTTACTGACTAAAAACCACCCCGTTCCTTCTCCTGCCTTTCGAGCCGGAGCCCCGGTAAACCCGCTAGGTTGTCCGCAGTTCCGGATGTATTTACAATCTACTCTGCCATTACTATACGGCTAATGACTGCAATATAACAGCCGTATCACCTAACGCAAACATCTCAGTGATCGCGATCCGCGTTACCAGACGACTGGTTTACGTAAGTAATTATTTTGGATATCCGCCAAATAATAACCGGTTCCTATGGGTGGAGGTGCTTCCAGATTTGGCAGTATATCCCGTTGTATCGTATTTCCCATCTTCGTTTGCATTGAAAATACAAATCAATTTTATTCAATAGACGTTTTATAGAATGCGCCAAATTAAACTGACTGGTTTGGGCGAAGACTCGGAAATGTAAGATAATCCTTGATAAAACTTGTTCAATGTGATTGTTTTTTAGGGAACAGAGAGTAAAGTTCACTAAGAAAAGGAGGATCCTCTGACCAGGCGAGGTGATCATGCCTGCCGGGTTTTCTGATCAAACTGTTGTTCGTTGGGATTTTCTATCCATGTCTATTCTCATCTTCAAATGTGCGATGTAGGATATTTACGTGATCCGATGGTTTGTTTGTCGATGATTTGTGCGACTTCTGTCATCTGTCACTTGTCATGTGTCGCCACAATTTAATTGTAATAATTATGAATTGAAATGTGTGTGTGTACAATCTTTCTTCTACCACTATCACTCATCAATAGCAAAAGTAAAGCAAAGAGAAACCAATCATTTATACCTACAAATATTCTCCTTTTCGTGAAGCCATATAAAATATAGATTCCCTTCAATCGTACATTTTACGTATCCAGAAGTTTTCCAAGTAGTTTTTATAGTTTACCAACAACTTGTTATACGTTTTTCTTACGGCCGTAAAATCTATGAAACATAAAACTAAGGCCCGGCGTTTCTACTGAGCGACTACAGTAAGTAAGCGTTTAGGGTCTAGTCACACACGAGGTAACACTTTACATTGAATTTATAGGGTCTTATTTTAACTAAAGGAAAAAAGGAAAGAGAAGGAATGTATAGATGCATGTACAGGATTAAAATAAAAACTTGTAGTTGTTTCACACTATTAAAAATAAAAAAATACATAACTAGATAGAAAATCAGTCGACGTTGCCATATTATATTGTCAAAATATTATTAACTATTTTTAGTTTATGTTCTGTTAGACGTCACTATCTGCTGCGGACTACCTAGCGGGTTAACAAAGGCTTCGGCACGAAAACCAGGAGTAGGAACGGTGTGGTTTTTAGTTAGTAAGAGTCTGACACTCCCTCTCGCTCGCGAGGCGGGAGAAGACATTAAATGATTTCCCCTCTTAAAAAAAACGTGACTATCGTTCGACGAATCTATTAACTTTAAAAATCTAATCCGAATATAGAATGTTTTTAGTAACACATAAATTAAATAGATTTTCGTAACTTCATCGATACGTTTTACAATAAAGTATAAAAGTTATTTCTCTAGAACTAGTATGGTGGTTGAAACGAAGTCTTTGCAAGTGGCTCTAGTAGGTGCCACTAAAATGTAAGTGTGATGAGGCCCTTAGGGTGCAGTCTCACTATGTCGCAACAAACTATGCGTTCGCGTCGGAAATGTTTCAAATATTTTAATTGTAACGTGCCGTGTTGATAGAAGTTTGATGAAAAGGGTGTGGTGATGTCGTAGTTGGAAGTTGGCTTATGTTAGGGTGTAGAATATTAAAAGTAAGAGAAGCAAATGCCGTTGTACATAGTTTGAATTGTACGATGAATGGTAGAACTTTTTGTTTATTGTGGTAGCGAATGTTTATAAATGGTTAGGATTTCTGTTTATACATCATTATGCTAACGTAATTATCATGGTTTAACTAATGATGCTAATTAGGTTTTTAAAGTATATGATAAGGCTTAAATTGAAAGTTAGTGGAAGTTCAAGTGTGTCAAGACCTCCCTATTTCTTTTATCTTTTTTTTAATGGGGAAAAATCGTCCAATTACTTCTCCCGCCTTAGGCGAGGTGAGAGAGAGTGTCAGACTCTTACTGAGCTAAAAATTACCCCGTTGCTACTCCTGTTTTTCGAGCCGGAGCCCCGGTAACCCGCTCCGGATTTAATTTATCTGGATTTCATTAAAGTATTTAAAAGTGTAAGACTAAATACTGATGTGAAAGAAACAAATCTTGTTATTATTATCTTCTCTCTTTCCTGTGTTTGTGCAATGATACCTAATAGCAAAAGTGAACTTTTTTGAGGTTAGTTGCTACAGTCAAGTGAGTCTGAACCCTAAGCCAGTACCGATGACGTCACGAATCCTAGGGCAGAGTCGTAAAGTGCTGGTCGGCTGGCTATGAATTGTTTCCAAGTCGATTTACTCCGAGTACACAGTTACTGCGCAGTTAAAGGGTGTGCACTATGTACGGGGTTTAGTTACATAGGTATTTGAAAGTGAAAAAATGTAAGGAAACGAAAGAAACAATATAAATGCCTTTGGTTGTATATTGAAACTAGATATTTGGAAACAATGTCTGTTATACGACATATTATTATGTAACTATTGTGCAAACAAACAAAAATGCAAGGACCTAATAATTTTCACTCATCATCATCATTAGCCTATAAGTGGCCTCTGTTGGCCAAATGCCTCTTCTCATACAGAGAAGGTTTGAGCATTAATCACCACGCCTGCTCAATGCGCGTTGTTGATTTCAAACTTATAATTAGAAGTTATAAGCGCAGGTTTCCTCACGATGTTTTTCTTTACCGTTTGTCAGTGGTGTCTAAATATTCTTAGAAAGTAGATATAACTTTGCAAAAGTTATATTGATACTTCCCAGTGGTAAGTTTCGAACCCGCACTCTCATGCATGAGAAGCGGGCGTCTTAAACCTTCGGGCCACTACGACGCTTTTTCACTATTCGGTACCTAATATTTTAGTAGTTTAAATACAGGCAGTATAGTCTGATGACCCTATCGTCCTAGACATTATCCATAAGTGTAGTCTATCTAGGATTCAACAAACAACAAGCACTAATACTAAACTCTTGTTAATTTATACACGCTCTATAACATTACCGGGGATCACGTCCACCAGTTTATCCAGACCCCTGATTAGCTAAACATGGCGGTTGTTGTACACAGTTCTGTTTAAACCGAGGCCTTGGGGAGGAGGGGGTGGTTCAAGGATCACTGGTCAATGGCGACAGTAAAGTCGTAATTAGCACCTGCGTTTCGCTAAGTTTGCAACGCGTAACTTTACCCGAATCCCGAATGTTGACACACAAGGCACAGTGTCACAGTGGCGTACTCTGTGAACTGATACCGAAGTTAATACCGACACAGTGTCGCCATCTCGCGTGTTGCTGGAAAACTAAAGTTCAGTTCGGATTGCGGGACATCTAATTGTTTCGGAGTTAACGTTCTGTTAATTGAATGATTGAAGATTATTGGGAATTAGTAGTTTGTAGTAATGCCGTGTTTATGTACTTGTTGTATAAGTTATTATTATATTTGTTATAAACCTAATTTCGATAACGGTTTTAAAGCACAGAGGTAGGCATGGAATCTTTTTAAGTCCAAATATCAGCATGGAATCCTATTATGTCCCAATACAGGTGCACTCTCAATTTTCTTATTTTACTTTTTTACTTATTTTTCTTATTTAATTTTCACGCGATGAGCGTTTGGTCATTATCTCGCCTAGTTACTAAACTATGATGCAGATGTCCGGAGCGTCCTGCAACCTATTCACTCAGGAATTGAAGACACTTCAGTTTTACCTTTCTAAAAACCAAAATCTGAGCATTCTCCACAGTTATTGAACACTATTGAACAACTCAAGTCACAACTCATAAACAACATAAAACACACGCCGCCCACACAATTTCCTAACATTAACTTTTCCGCGCGCCTCTTGAACAAAAAGTCGCGATAAACGGGAACTTTACGCCCCACTCTCCTCACTTGCTCTCATTAAAAGTTGTAGTAGTTTTGACTAATTACTGAACGCGACATACGACTGATGTCTGCAATTTGTTACTGCAACTTTCCCCGTTTCTCCCCCGATATGCATAAAGTCTAGGGAATTCTGTGAAATCAATTTTACTGCGTGAATTTATGTTGTTTTTTGAGCACACGTCGAGTTCCCGAGTTTTTTTTTTTATTTTGAGACCAGTTAAATGGTGTTGTAGTTTTTGTATGAACGTGTAAAAAGTGTTCTACATTTAGTACATAGAAATACCTACATCAATAGCTAGTATTGCCGCTTATAAGTATTCCGAAACCTATTAAGTTAATTATTGCGTGTTACAGTAATGGCACCACTTGGCACCTCACTGCTAGGTGCTAATTAGTTCATTACCGTTATAGTGCGTCGGCATAATTGACGTATATACCTTACATGAATATGTATGTAACAAAACGCTAACAGCTGAAAAATAGTTAAAGAATTTATCTCAACGCAATCATTGTTTATGGACGTACTACACATCTTAAGAATGAAAAACAAATTGTCACCCTGTGCTCAGGCAAGGGGAAAATTTTGTAAAACCGTAAGCGCGCCATCTGGGGGTGACACCCCGAACCAATTAAGAGACAATAAATTAAATTGAGGCCTTCCTAATATCGGATCTCGATTAATAACGAAAAGCATCTGTTTAGAACTATGAAACAGTGATTTTGTACAAATAACCAAAATTACTGCCTCGTTGCTAGAGTGGTTGCACGTGCGACTGCCGAGCAAGGAGTTCCAACTTCGATTCCCAGTTTAAACAAAGTGTTATTGGTATTTGTCGGTTTTTAAAATCTTCTAGAAAAGGTGAAATTCTTGTCAAAATACACAATAAGGCGATTCTCCTTGCATAGATTATACATGGCATTCATAGCATGACTTGTGAATAGTGAGTATTACAATATTATACTTTTATGGTTATGTTCCTCTCTGCCTATTGCTTTCGGGATTGAATTGAATTGTGACTTATTTTTTTTTGAAAAATATCAAGTGTGTGGACACTTGGATTTTCTCCTGTTGCGTTTACAAACATCTTGTATGTTCACGCACAGAGCTCGAAACAACAATTTATGGCTCACACAAAGAGTTGTTCCATGCGGGAATTGAACCCGCTACATGTCGCGCGGCAGTCGGTTGCCCAGTTACCGCGCCAACCATACAGGCATTATATTTAAAACAAATTAACAAACAGATTTTTGAACCAGAAAACTATGACAGACATTTATGACACTCCTTAATATTGATCCCAAAATAAAGTTAAAAAAAAAACAAATATTTTCCGTTAAACAAGTATCGGTAAACAGTGCACAACCCTGTTCAGGCAGCAGTCAATTTGTGGCCATCGAGTGTTCTTTGAAACGATGGAAACCAGGTAGGGCCCTATATCCGGCCTTCTTTTGAGGCTCGCCATACCGTGAAATTGACTCGCCCGATTGTCTGTCCGATTTAAAAGACTTGTTTGGTGAACGATCGTATCTGGTGGCCGTTCTTTAGTAATTTCGATAATCTTGACTTTTATTTGAGGTAATCTTTTGTTGTTTGTTTTGTTTTTGTATGTTGTATGTGGGGTTTTATGGTGTTGGTGGTCGTTCTTGCCATCCCGCGTTGATCACTTCGTGGTGATTAATGGTCACACCTTCTCGGTGCGAGAAGAAGCCTAGTAGGCTGTCGATGTGATATTCGTTCTTTGAATCTAAACTTTGTAATGAGCTAATAGATTCTTATTCTATTAATATATAGCTAAGCACTTGCGTGAACATTTTCAAAAAATATTAATCAAAAAAATGAAACTGTATAAAATTCAAAGTTAATGTCAAAGTTACAGTATTTTCTTACTATCTATAAGTGCTTTTATATTATCTACTAAGTACATGTTCCAAAATGTAGATAATATATGGAAAATAATGATCTAGAAACTTCATCGTTACTCTTTTTAATTACGCATAGTAAAAGTAGGACATCTTTGTAATAAAAACAAATATATTACAGTAAGATTAATAATTTAATATCAAAATATAATTGTATTATTACTCTAAATACGTTTAAGAAAATAAAATTCAATACTGTATTTTTATCTCTAATTCATATTCAGGAAGTTTCATATCAAAAATATTTCACATTTTTAAGTAAGATTGACGGTGTAAACACATCGCTTGTTTGTTTAGAAAAGATAAATTTAATAATGACGCAAAACGGTAGAATGGACGTCACTCTCACTACACTTGTTTAGTTAATCACTTACTTTCACTAACTAATTAAAAACTAATATTACATGAGTATCACATATTTTTCACTGCCACAAATGATGTTCACAATTTTAGGCTAAAAGGAGAACATAGCTCTACAAAATCCTAACCGGTCACGTCGATAACCCATCGGGCATTGACTCGGCACTGCTATGAGCAGCCGAGAATGTGCCTTCACACAGTTCCCTTTATCATCCTTCTCAGTTCCTTCAGGACACCCAACTATAGCCTTGTCTTCAGCCCCCTCTGGTTCCACAACAATTTGCTTCCCATGATACTTCGGTTCTATAAGCTCCACGTCATCATTCAAACTGTCGATAGCATCAGTAACAAAAACCTCAGGTGCGTCAGTTCCCAAATCTTCCTCCACATAACCTGGTTCTTCGTATTTCGTCACGAATTTATCGTAAATACAATTCTTGAATAACAACATCACCTCGCTGAAGTACGACCTTACAAAGTTTGTCGCCTTTGACGGCTTACTATCTTCGATTATTTCGTTTTCGTTCACTTTGTTGAATGAGAATATCTTTATTCTGTTCACTAATACGTCTGCGAGCATCTCGTTCCACGTCAAAGGCTTCTCATCTTTCGGATCTTGGAAATTTTGCAATTTTCTTAAGAGTGTCCTTTGTTCCTCTAAAATTTTAATGCTCGTGGTGTCTTGAATAAAACACTCTGTTTCTGCCATAAGTATGATTACGCCGACAATGTATATGGATTTCATGTTTTTGTCACTTTTGTACGGCGTGAACACAATGGTGTTGCGGACTGCCAGGCTTTACGAAGATAAGGTAAAAGCGTTTGCTCGGTACAACCGGTGTCAACAGTGTTCGCTCAGTGACTTCATTCATCTAGCATTATATCACATTCGAATAATTTCGTACGGATATACGCGCAAAAAACCTTTTACTAAATTTCTCTCGGAATAAAAAAGAAACGTTCTGGATTTATGAAAACATTTTTACAGAAATGAAATACAGATTTGATAATGTTCTATCATACGTTCTTATTTGTAAAATGTTGGTTGTTATCTTTACATAGTTAGGAATGCTACTTCATCTCATAGTAATTATCTACGTAGCATTTTAACTTATTCTCAACAAGAAAAAATATCAAAATTTTATTATTTAATTTCAACACTTATTAAATATCCCTTTAGTTCACGACTGTACTGTACTGCACTATCAAATTGATAATGAAAGATAACAGCTAAACCAAATATTAACCGAGTGACGTTCGGTTAACGGAAAAAACTATTTACAGCACAAGTTAGTCGATGTAAACAAAATGTTTATAATCTCAAGTGGCCGAAATTGTACCAAGGACAGAGATATGATGGACTGTGGGTATATTTAGATATTGTGTACTGTCCGCTGTATTAAAGATTGATTTTGATAACCTTACTTAGTCAAAATTGAACGTAAAGTTCTGATAACAATTGGAACCTTCTCGATCACCTGGACTGGACGTCGATTTCAGGGACAGCCTGTATGTGTTCTAATTCGAAATTCATGTGGTAGTGCCACAACTTATTGTGATATATGGTAAAACATTTTAATTTTGTTAAAAAAAGAGGTGATATAAAACAGAAAGAAAGAAAAGGACTTACATACACATTTATGCAGTTTTTGTTACACAGACCTTTATAATAGGGAGCGTGTCTGTTGCCAAAGACTCGGATTCATTTTAGATTCCAAGCTACTAATTGCAAAAAATATCTAATAGCTCATTAATGTTTTGTCCAACATAGAGAATGGGCTCAAATTTGGAAATAACGGTTACAGTCACAGGATCAAGAAGACAATCAAATTTTATTTTAAATGATAAATGATAAATGATATTTATTTCTGTAAATAGGTCATAAAATAACACTTTTACACGTCAATATTTCAAATAGCTAGATGAGGCCGGCATTTCCTATCTGACTACTCTGAGAAGAAATGCCGAAACAAACTCAGAGGTCACAGTCTCTTTTAAAGTCCAGACAATGAAATAGAGGATAATGTGAGAGAACCGTGCAAGTTGGTTCTGTAGTGGTCTTTAGAGGAAAGAACCACAACAGTATGAGCGGACCTGTTCAGATGGCCGTACGCATGTGTCAGTTTACAATCAGCTCAGCTAACGGCTGTTGCTGAATGATCCGACGAACAATACCAACCAAAAGAACATTTGGGTAGGTCTCGTAAATGCTCACACTGTCAGAATATAATTAACTAAAAGTGAAATAACTAAGCAAACTCTCACACGGTCCTCAGACTAACAATTTTAAAAATAATATGATAAAAATAAAAATAAAAAATATCGAATGATATTAATGTATATCATGTCAAATTGTATAAAAATGTAACTTGTGTTACAAACATGTCAACATGACCTGTGTGGACATTATAACGGCTCACTCCCAAGCCTGACTATCATCTAAGTAGTCTTTAATTTTATAAAAAGCTTTACTATACAGTTTTTCTTTAATAACATTTTTAAATTTATTCAGGCTCAAACTTTGAATATCGCTGGGAATTTTATTGTAAAAGCGTATACATTGACATCTGAACGAACCACTTATTTTCTTAAGTCTAGTAGTGGGAACTATATATTTGTTTTTACTTCTAGTGTTTATATTATGTATATCACAATACTTTTTGAATAAATTAATGTTTTTGTGAGCATACACTACATTTTCATAAATGTATTGAGAGGGAACAGTCAATATATTAATTTCTTTAAATAGTTCCCTAAGAGAGTGCCTCGGACTAAGATTATAAATTGATCGAATGGCTCTTTTCTGCAGCACAAAGACAGACTGAATGTCAGCAGCATTTCCCCACAGGAGAATACCATATGACATGATACTATGAAAATAACTAAAGTATACTAATCGCGCTGTATTTACATCGGTCAAATTTCTAATTTTTTTAACGGCATATGCTGCAGAGCTGAGCCTTTTCGATAACTTATCTACGTGTGGAGCCCACTGTAGCTTAGCGTCCAGGGTTATACCTAAAAAGACAGTTGAATCTACAGGGTCCAACTCCTCGCCCTTGATTAGCACGCTGGTTTTCACATGTCTAACATTTGGTGTTGTGAATCTAATGCATTTAGTTTTTGATTCATTAAGTAACAAATTATTGGCACCAAACCAGCGAACTATTTTTGAGAGAGCACTATTTACATGATCACTGACTAATTGTCCACGTTTAAGTTTAAACAATAAAGATGTATCATCAGCAAACAGTACTATCCCATGGTTATCCTTCACAAGGTAAGGTAAATCATTAATATAAATAAGAAAGAGAAACGGGCCGAGAATTGAATTTAATCTCACGACCAGTCTCATCTCACTATCCGGAGCTGCGGTCCATCTACCGGGGCTCCGGTTCTAAGAGTAGGAGTAGGAACTGGCTGGTTTTAAGTCAGTAAGAGTCTGATACTCCATTTCGTCCTCATCCAGGGCGGGAGAAGTCATTGGATGATTCCACCTCCCCCGTTAAAAAAGATACATACACTTTAACATTACTACAGCAACATTCATAAGATCAACAGTATCTTTTACGACGATAAGACGAGCATGTTATCATGGATTGGAGATGAATTGACATACAGAAGGACAATGTGAGGTTATAGAGATATGTATGTCTAAATAAACATGTAGTAAATGTCTTAGTATTCATGATAAGAGTTATCGTATTGTAGTAAAACCTACTTATAGTATCTATTGTTATTTTGATTTTATTAGTGAATCATGGTAATGTTTAGTTCTGTTTAGTTTGGGATGTAAAAACAAATATCTAAATATAATATTGCATTGCTTCTTTTTGAGTGGAGAAAATCATCCAATGAGTTGAGTATTAGACTCTTACTGACTAAAAACCACCCCGTTCCTACTCATACTTTTCGAGCCGGAGCCCCGGTAAACCCGCTAGGTAGTCTGCAGCTTCGGATCAATATTGTATTGTTAAGCCATCGTTTCAGCTTTTTATTGTTAGTGAAGAATATTATTCAGTTAGATTAGTATAATACACTTGCAAATAAATAGGTATTACTAAACAGGTCCATAATACTAAAGTTTCATTCAATATCGTGACCTACACCTGTACTGTAAATTAAAAAAAAAACGAATAAGTAACAATTCTCGTAACTCAGGAATCAAAACCTTTGGATTAGAAATCACACTTGTAACCGTTCAACCGCCGAGGTAGGGTACAGCAATACCATTGAAAATGCAACAAACGATCGAATTTTATACCCTTTCATCGCGAGCACGCTAGGGTTGGCAGTATTTGATTACGCTCCGATTTTTTTTTACTAAAAATCTTGTTAAAAGTGTACGAGCTTTTTGATGAAATATTGATGGCTAAATGTTTTTTTATTGGCTTTTTAAACTAGTCTGCTAGTAGTGTTTGTTTCATGTTGATGAACGTTAAGGTAAATTGCATTTATTTAGGTTATTACTTTTTTACTTTTAAGTTGATATATTTTTATTTTGTTGCAGAATATATTAAAAAAAACCGTTGCCCTATGCTAATATTTTGCTGTGTCGTGGGTGCGTTTACAAACATACCAGTTCGCATACACTTGATAGCCAGACCCAAAACGCAGTAAATTAGAATACAATGCAGTTATCTGGGATCCTCCTGAGAAGTTATATACACTTATGGTTGAAAGAATCCAGAGGAAATTTTGCCGTTATGTCTATAAATTGGTCTACGGATATTACCCATTCTTGTATCCTTCTTTGTTTGTATCGGGAATGATCGGACTGGATACTCTGCAACTGAGGCGCAAGTTGATGCACATTATGCACTACCTATTGTTGATCAATAATAAAATTCATCAAAAAACCCATCGGCGAGAGAACATATTTATTTGTATGTTCCGCAGCAATACATGCGTGGCGTTGGGCGGCGGCGGCATCAACTTCTTGCGTGCCAACCGACATGGCGCAGCCGTCAATTCAACAACAGCCCAACTGCGAGAGCAATTGCTCTCATTAATAGTTACCTTGACAGTAGTCCCGATGCCGACATATTTGTAGATAATATTAACACTCTAAGGAAAAATGTATTGTTGTTTTTGGGCAACCTTTGACATTTCTGTAATATTGTGTATACATTTTTTGGACTTGTATAATTTGACATTAGATATTTATATTTTTTGACATTTTATGTGTTTGTATAATTATGTATGACATCCACTTGACATATACTTGACATATATTTTTTCTTAATTTTTGTATTGCTCATGTTTTTTTTTACTCAAACGAATTAATTGTTAGCATATAAGTGTTTTGGTTTTTACTGTCAGCTTGTATTGTTTTTTGAATAAATAAATAAAAAACAACAATTTATGGATCACATAAAGAGTTGCTCCGTGCGGGAATCGAACTCAGCAGCCGGTTACCCAGCCACTGCGCCAACCGCAGTCATTAAACACAACTAACTGCTAATAAATAATTAAGATTTATGTTCCAGACACAGCTTTTAAGTAGAAATATAGAATTTGTACACGTATTTATCACATTTTCATTTTGAATTGTAACAGCACAGCATACTTTTTGTTCATACTTTTGTAACATTATTTGTTATATACTTATGAAAGTCTTGTATTGAACTGTAATCGTTTTTAAATATCAGGTACTCCCATAAAAAATAGCAGCACATTATATTTACCTTCAGCACATTAAAAGATGTGACAACCCTATCAGCAATCCCCTAAGGGACGCTGCTAGTTCACTCGCTCCTTACGTTCACAGATGTTTGTATTCATTGATTTAAATTAAACCTCCCGTGTGTACCTACAATGTTACCTATTAGCACTTCTGTGCTTTTCGATAGTATTGTAATTCACCATTTTGTTATTCAACACTTTGGCGTCAAGAGAAAATTGTTGAAAGCAAATTCTCCAGTAGCATTGGTCATTTTTGACCCTCGTGGCGTTTTACATGTTGAGTACTAATATTAAGGTAAGGTACTCTGCGCAAGGATGACACGCTAAATCTTGAAGCGTTCCACATTTTTAATGCTGTTAATTCCTGTTTAATTATGTTTAAGATATGTATTTGTATGTTTTAGTTATCCTACGAAGATAGTTAAGCTGTGAAACTATGTGACCGTTTCCACAGTTACTAAGCTATGTAGCTGTGCGAGTATGCGATGTATCGATAGTAGGGAGCCATCCATGACACAGATCTTTTCATATAAAAAACATAGCTTAGCTAAGTATGTTTCCACCAGTGCTAAGCTATGTGTACCAATGAATATGATTGGTGGAAGCGAAACACGTACACATTAACATAGCATAGCACATCTCTGGTGAAAAAGCTGTCAGTTACGTAGGCGTATAGGAAACGCCGAAAATTCTACCTTATATCATGTATTTAGTTTCCGTGATATTGCAGACACAAACTGACGCCTTTGTTCGATGAGGGTAGGCCTAAACGATAGAATAACATCTACCTAATGCGATCCTTATTAAAGTATATTTATTTAGCTTCCATCTTATTCATGCATTTGATCATATAAGCAAGACTATTCCGCACCTGGCCATTATTGATATTAGACTTTCTTCCGTTACTACCTTCAGCTGCTACTTTTACAAATATTTTGCTACAGCAATATTTTTCAAAAGATTGGAAAGACTGATGTGTGTTTATGAAGCCAAAGAGGTATGTAAGATTCGTAGCAATTAGCGTTCCATTGTCTCTGCCTACCCCTATGGGAGACAGGCGTGAGGTTATATATGTTTGTATGAATAATTTCTCAAACACATAATATAATTATGGAAGCCAGTTTCGTATAATACTTTTTCATTTCAAACATTGCATTCAAAACTTGTTTAAAAGCATTACCAACCACGATTTCTTAATACCAAATTAAATTAAACTTTATTTCAGACTCAAATACAGTTCATAATTGTGTTACTACATTGGTAAACAAAGCAACGTGTTATTGTATTTTCAAAAAATAAAGGACATAAGTACCATATACCATTTTATCCACTTTTTTGTGATAAAGAGATCTTAACGAGTCATAAGGAGTGCCGATATATGGGCCACTGTGTAAACGAGCTGTTTGCACTTAACGATACCATAAAGCCTTGTAGACAACAGCACATCAACATAGCCAAAAACTGACAACTTCACTTAATGCATTATCATCTTTACCCCAAAGAAATAAGGTTGAAGATGTGTGATGGATTGGTGTACGTTCATGTGCTGTACTTACACGTTGAAAGAGAGTTTCGGATAATGTCACTAACTGTCGTAACTCGTATTTTAATGGTCTCGTTTAAAGTGAATGGGTTCATAATTGTGGTTTTGTTAGTACACCGTTAAAAGGTGTTTGTGGTGTTTGCTTCTTCAATATCATAAAGATATACATTAATGACTACCTTAATGTCCGAGTGGACCCGGAGTTGTTGACTGCCTAGCGGTTTACCGGGGCTCCGGCTTGAAAAGCAAGAGTAGGAACAAGGTGATTTTTAGTTAGTAATAGTCTAACACTCCCTCTCGTCTCGCCTAAGGCGAGAGAAATAATTTGATGAATTCCCCCCTTAAAAAAAAAATCCGAGTGGACAGAACTTTGACAGCCAAGCTTATTTGCTGCGGACTACCTAGCGGGTTAGCGAAGCTCTGGCTCCCCAAGACGGGACAGATAACAGGATGATTTTGCCTCAAAAAAAAAAAGCCAAGCTTATTTATAAATATTCAGTCTTAATAATACTTTGGCCGAGTTAGGTCTCTGGAGACATTGACTGTTGAATTTGCAACCACTTGTTTTAGATTTGAAAATAAATATTATAATGTTATGAATATTTACAGGCACTACCTTATTTATCGTGTTATTGAGTTTTGTGCAGTGGTTAGAGTGGACGAGGTGAGAAAACCGCAGCGGTTGTGAAACTGAACAATATTTATAGTTTGCAAACATGGTTTATGAAACTCAAAATGCCAATTAAAATTGTTATACAACAATAATATGAATGGTTAAATTCTTTGTTTTAGTTTCAACTTAATTTATTAAATTAGTATCTACAATAATCGTTTAATTTGATAATTGAGTTCAAATTATTGAATTTGAGGCCAATTTTACTTGTATTTAAGTTTCGCTGTTTTTATTTGTATTTATGCTGAGCAGCAAAGCGTAATGCAGTCATCATTGGTATGAGTCCCGGTGTGACTTGAAACTAGGCGGGTTTTCCTAGAACAGTTCACGTGAGCTGTACCTATATTGAAATTAATTTAGTATATCTCGTTACAGTTGTAACCTACCAAAAGCAAACCAAGTTACATATGCTTGGTTGTGTCCATACTACAATACTGCTGCAACTCTACATTCCACCGCGGCCTACAACGCGAAATATTGGTCGCAACATAACAACACACACATGTATCATTTGTTTCCAAAACATTCAACAATAAAATAGGAATAGTTTTGCCGGTCCGTTTACCGGTCCGTATAATCGGGCCGGTCATCCGAACTCCGGCCGTCCACTGACCGACGATATTGTTCGCTGCCAACGTGTGACCGGCGCGGTCGCGTTGACGATCCGAATTTTTTGCCAAAAAAATGCAATTTTTTCAAGCGAAATAGCAATTTTTTGGAGCGAAACGCTTTTGTTTAGTGGCGCCTAACTCAAGTTTCTTGTGCTTTCTCTTGGAAGATGTTTGAAAAAGTCGTAATTTTTATTTTTGTAGCCAAGCGATGTGTGTACCAAACGTGCATATTCTTACCAAGCATAGTGCTTGTACTAAGAATATTCAGTAAGACTTGATTTATTCCATCGCGTCGACGACTATCCATGAGATTACATAGACACATTTAAATAATTTAATTTAATTTTTAAATCCATATATTAAAACCATGATTCAGAGTTTAGTATAGAAAAATAGAAGGTTCTTACACTTTGAATTCATAATAATATCCATTCCAATAAAATCAAGAAACATAAAATTATATTTGGTCTCCAAATACCCAGCTTACGTTCAAAGCAGGCAGCTGAACATAAAACGATAATAATAGCAACAACGAGATATCCAGCCATATTTCTTTACCAGTGGCGAGGTGGCGAGGTAGCGAGGTGGCGAGGTGGCGAGGTAGCGAGGTAACAGCCGTTAATACCGGCCAACAAATAAACTCGACTTATTACTTAATTTTATGCCTGTTCGCCCCGAGGCCGGTTAATGAGCGGCGAGGTAGGGCTCCTTTGTAAGCCAAAGATGTATTAAAAGGAACTATGTATAAAGAGTTATATGAGTTACGTAATTAAAAAAGAAAAAAGGTTAAATGTCACTGTTTATTTATTATTTGTATTTTTTTCTATTCCATACTTTTCATGTTAATATTAAAAAAGGAATAACGAAGTGGGCGGATTTACAAAATACGCATTAGCATAATACGCAACTTAGGTAATTATGTATAATATCCATTGAATAGAAATTAGAAAAATGACTCTAGAGACGGATTTTTTATAATTAATGCTAGAGACTAACATTTTTTTAAGGTCGAGGAGGCAAACGAGCCGACGCGTCACCTAATGGTAAGCGATCAGCGCTACTCATGGACAACCGCAACACCAGAAGAGTCACAGGTGCCGTCAATTTAAAATGGAATACGCTCTTTTTTTGAACGTTTGAAGGTCATATCTGTTCATATCTTTCAAAACATTAATTTCAGATTTTAATTCAAATTAAAAATTCATTACCTTAAAATATACTCAAGATTTTATAGTATAAAACTTATTTGTCTAGCTCGAGATCTCAATACATCTGTTGAACAGTTTCTGATATTGGTCTGAGCACAGCCACCGACTTCAAAGAAGTTACAACAATTCCCCTGAGGTGGGAATTGATTAAAATATTTGCATATTTCATCTCCGTTGTGAATTTTCTCTATTATAATTCTTTTTGCTTTCACTATCTTGTTTTTTTCTCGTCCTTATTGGTGTACGTGATTTGTAAAAATAAGTGTTATTTTGACGTTATTTCTGTTATTTTATACATACTGACATGCTTTTCATTTCATTATTTTTAAACACATACGCTCCCTAGGATTTAGGCACTAGGATTTTCTAGGCAACTGGCTGCCGCGCAACGTATAGCGGTTTCGATACCCGCACGGAGCAACTCTTTGTGTGATCCATAAATTGTTGTTTCAGGTCTGGGTGTCATGTGTATGTGAACTTGTATATTTGTAAACGCACCCACGACACAGAAGAAAATCTTAGTGTTACACCCATCGACACAGGAGAAACTTAACAAACATAAGCTAGAAATCCAAATCCAGTATCGAAGACAGTTCTCAAACAATCAGAATCGATATCAGTTAAATCTAAATTTTAGTTTATCTATTTAGAGAACAGCTGTACATACGTTTGTAGTTGTCCTATCTAAAATCGAATCGAATTGAAACCGTTTCAAGCGCAATCGAGTCTGATGAAAGGAAACTCCAAGCTTTGAATAGGACGTCGCGTCTGGTTCCACTACTTCAGGATATTACTGAACATTTGCTTCTACTCAAATCCCGATACACTAGTTACTGAACTAAGATAAACATATAGCAGAACATATTACATATTGCTATATATAATTTCGCGAAAGGAAATCTATCGCTGATTGCAGTCACTTTTCATCGGTTATGCTGTTAGTGATTTTGGTCTTGTTTTGGATAAAGAAAAACAAAATAATTTATTTATCACTATATACGCAGGGTTTCGTAAGGCTTTGAATAATCGTTGTGGTGGCGCGGAGGTTTAAGGCACCCGCTCCTTTAGTCTAAGATTAGGCCTTGCCGTTGGTATTCGTGTTGTGTTGTGTTCATTGCTGCTTTTCCGAATTATATGTACTTTCTAAGACTATACAACTAAGACTAGATACCACTGACAAACGGTAAAGGAAAACATCGTGAGGAAACCTGGGTTAATAATGTCTAATTATAAGTTTGAAATCGTCAACGCGCATTGAGCAAGCGTGGTAAATGGTGATTTATGCTCAAAAAATTGCGACTAAATAAAAACAGAAAAGTTCATTTCAATATCTGAGTCTACAATTCATTTTAATCACTTCAAAAAATGTACCAGTCAGCTCGGCCCATCTCTCGCTTAGCTCAGCTTTTAACAGACACTTTACCTCAATGAGAAAACTATTTTTGTGTGTCGAGTCATGCAGCTAAGTAGTTCTGCTGACTCGTTAACGAATCACCATCATTTTAACTGACAGACGAAGGTAATTAGTGGTTAGAATCCATTAACTTTAAGACCTAATGCTTAGATGTAATTTCGGTAATTAGATTCTGTATTTTGTAAGTTTAAGTGTATTTTTTTTGTATAGGTCATGTTTAGTTTGAAGCTCAGTCGGTTATGTATTGAGTTTGAGTAAGTTAGAAAGTGTAATACATCTAATTTTATTTTCTAAGTCTGGAATGGTGATCGATGTTAGTCTTGTGTCCTATGAAACTAACTAATACTTATGCATATATAATCAATGTCTATTGTCTATAAGATTGCCGCGTTCATTCATCGGTCGCAAGTGCGACTGCCGGCAAGGGATTTTGATTCCCTGGTCAAAGTAAAAGTGGATATTTTTCGGATTTTCAAAAAAAAAAAAATACTCATTATTAGCACGAAATCTGGAATTGTGTATACAATAGACCCTGTTACTTTTACGTGGGACTTATAACATGAAAAGTGGGTGTATCCATATTGTATAGTGGCATTACGTGCCGAAATGTGCATCTCTACCTCTACCTTCAAGGACAAAAGATGTGACGATAAAAAAATAATACAAATAAACCATGTATGGAATTGACACTGGTATTCATGAAAATGTGCCAAAACTCATGTCACGCCTTTAAGTAAATAGATTTTTACTCATTCGACTATCAACCAAATACCATTTGCCAAGACATGCTCTGCCTACCCATTCAACATGTTAAGTTATTAATAACACACCAAGGATCTAAACCAAATCTTGTTATATTAATACCAACTCTAACCCACCTCTCTAGGGAATAAGGCGTGGTAGCACGGACCACATTCAACCAAACCCTTAAAATGAAGTTGTCTGTAGGGACTGCAAAAGGTTCCAAAACTGTTTAAAACTAGTTTCTGTTAACATTAAGAAGAAGTTTGTATTGTAACTGTGATAAGGGTTACATTTAATTTAAACTGTTACATATAAGAATGCGGATAAACGAATGTTTGAGGAAAAATACTTTCATAACGTTATATGTGGGGTATAGTGTATAGTTTTTCATGTGGGTGGGTTATATGTACTTCGGCGGTATTGGGTAAGTGTGGGAGAGCCATGCTTCGGCATGAATGGGCAGGCTCGACCGGAGTGATACCACAGCTTCACTGAAAACCGACGTGAACAACGTTTGCGTTTTGTTTCGTTGTGTGAGTTAGGTTCTCTAACCCCGATTCCCCAACAACTCTTAAATTTCTAACCCCTACATGACCGGCAACGCACTTGTAACACTTCTAATGTTCAGGGTGTCCATGGGCGGCGGCGATTGTTTACCATCAGGCGATCCGTTTGCTCGTTTACCGGCTTATACCATAAAAAATGTATGGGCTTGATTTTACCGGAGTAAACATGGCCTCATTGATGACTGTCATGTAATAAAGCGGGGAAACGCTTTTTAAGTCCTTTCACGGGTGTCTCTGGTGTTGCAAGTATCCATGAATGACAATGATCATTACCATCTCGTCAGTTCGTTCACCACATATTCTATAATGCTATTAATATATTTCATCTCACATTCTACCATATTCCCCATAACACAATCTACTCCCCTATCACTATAACCACAAGAAACAATTTAATAAACACAGCCAGCCATTTCTTAAAGCGCCGACCTCACAGGTCCAGCATAAAACAATTTTATACCACGTTGTTTACACCCAGTAATTACATGGAAACTCGGAGACATTCCCACCAGTGCCCTTGGGAAATTACTTGTCTGACTGTCCCTCATACGTAGTTATTACGTCGTGAAGATACGTCGAGAAACGCTGATTCTATTTGACCTCTGAATATAAAATAGGAACGGAGAATATTTTTGTGGTTCTTTTTGTTGAAGAAGATCCTGTCTTTGGTGAGATTGTTTTCTTTTTTAGATGTTGGTGTGAAGTGTGGAAACATAATTATTATCTTAAGTTTGCTACGGTTAATTTATGTACATGAAATATTTTATTTTCAAATACATAAAACATTGCAAGTAATAATTTTTGTATTGTACGATAAACCAGTATATTTTGTACCATCCTGAAGAATATTTACTACTAGCTTCTGCCAGCGTCTTCACCCGCGTTCCCATGGGATATAAAATATCTATCACATAAGTCAGCCCATACGCTGTCTGTATAATAAACATCAAAATCCGTTCAGTAGTTTCAGCGTGATTGACTGACAAACATCAAAACAAATAGTGTGATGGGATAATGTGATCTATATGTATACACAACGTTTTCTCTTTACTTTTATCTATAAAGTTCAACAGAGTGTATTATATCTACCATACTAGGTATAGGCTATTGATGTTCAATAGAAAATTGGTTTATATTATACACTTGTTCTTGAAGGAACTGTGAAATCATTATCAAGTAGAGGACAAGGAAGAAGTAACGTTTTGATGACCTGTAAAATATTCTATTTGGTAAAACTCTAATAAAACTAGCTTGTAAAAATAAGTGCTGTATTTTACGAGCAACGTTAAACTGTTGGCTCGATAAAATTTTATCTTCAATCCTTAGCCTTTCCAGTGTAGGTAGGTAAAGGGTAGGACTTTTATGGTCGAACGTGATCGAAATTATGTTCGTGTAAAGTCTCAAGTTTTTATTAGTACAAGTTTGATATTTTATTACTTTGTTTCTTCACCGTTTGAATCTTGAGAAGTTGAATTTCTCCATGCGATGTTTTCAACTAACTCCGCTTTTATAAGTCTGATAAATAAGTTTTGACCTTTTGTTATTTTATAGAATACCTATTTTATTACCATGTTTTCGAGTGATTTTGTAAATACATTTCGGAGAATCGGTGTTCTATTTTAAAATGTTGCGGGAAAACGCCGTTTTGTTTGTCTTCTGTACATAGTTAATGTAGGTCGCTACTACTTCTATGAATCGATTTGATTTGATTGCCTTGAGTAAATAATCTATTAAAAAGCATAGAATATCGTCAAATGTTAACATTTTTAATACATTTTTTATATCAACTCATAAGTGCAGAGGTTACTTCTCACCGAACTGCTTCTATCACTATCCGCTTCATCATATCACGAGGTGAAAAAGTGGCTTTTAATAGTAACTCTGCTGTATCTTCGAAGTCGGTACCATAGGTGGATCCATCTACTCGTTTGCCGGCTTATACCATAAAAGAAGTAACCATCAAATATAAAAATATTTACCCCAACATCCCATTTCCCAGTAAAATACACTATTTCCCAATAATATAACCTACCCAGTATCTCATATATTCACTTTCCTGCAGTTTCATATCCATAACTTAGAAGGAGGGAGTGAACAGAATCACTTGATCATTGACACGACTTAACAATACAAATCCTTTGAGACGCTGCCGGGCTCCACGTTCGGAGAATGCGTTGAAATCAAACGTGAATTCTGTACAATTCATACGGAGATATACAGAAGTACTATTTGTGCTGTGTTTTATTTACTTAAGTTTTTTTTTGACGGGTGGAAAATCATCCAATGACTTCTCTCGTAAGGGCAAGGCAGAGAGGAGTGTCAGACTTACTGACTATAAACCACCCCGTTCCTACTCCTGCTTGTCGAGCCGGAACCCCGGTAAACCAGCTAGGTAGTCCGCAGCTCCGGATACTTAAGTAGTTTTTTATGGTTAAGGAGCAGATGAAGTAGGTATCTACATGATGGTAAGCAATCAGCACAGTGGACTTTATTTTGAGGTCTTGATTCTGTCTTTTCAGGGGTGGAATGGTTGGTCTTCCGGCAATCCCATTCGCACCACAATCGACCAAAACAACGCAGGTGTTTATTTTGTATCTATATCTATCGTCTATAGATCCTGGGTTACAGGGGATGCAGCGATTATGGGAGGTTGTGGCAGGCTGGTCCCATTAAAGAAAGCGTTGTTTTAATTAAATTTTTAGTGAAGCTGTAATATCATCAAGGACGAGTCAGCCCATTTGTGCTGAACATACTACGTAATAACGATTGAACCTGTTGACAAACGCCAAACTCAATTCTAATGACAGTCGGAAAACTAGTCGAGTTAAATAAATGTAGATAATCATGATTTTGTAAGTACTTGAACTTCTGTGGATTCAGCTATTGTGATGTGATGACGTCATGCTTGAGCCTTCTTACAATACCTCGTATTTAAAGGTAGTCTTACGTTTGTTTGCTGGCGAAGAAAAATGTTACGAATCCACTGCAGATGTAAGAAAATAGCAGACATAATATATAGAAAAACATTACAAAAACACAGTCAAACCATTACAACGGTTTTGTGGGGCTTAGTCTAGTCTAAGTCTATAAGAATGTTACCTGTGTGGAAGTGAAATAAATAATAATAAAAAATAAATACGTAACTCAAATTATTTATTGGTTGGACGGCGAAGGCGCACAATACGCAATCTAATACATTTAACCGTTTAAGTAATAAATTAGATATAGATCTTTCAACCTCTAGGCAAGTTCGTTACTTTCAACCTTCTAAACATCTAGAAATGTAACAAATAACATGGATAGGTAGGATTTTATAAATGTTTATATGACTTTTTTCTTTATTTTTAAAAACCTTGCCCCACACTAGGGATTTTCTTCTGTGCCGTGGGTGCGTTTACAAACATACAATTTCACACGCACATGTTACGCAGACCTGAAATAACAATTTGTGGATCATACAAAGAATTGCTATTTGACTCCTTTGCACGTTGCACGGCAGCCAGTTGGCCAGTCACCACGCCAACCGTACAGTCTAAGATTCTTAGTATACAAGTATTCTTACAAGTATTTAGTATACTAGTATTCTTAGTATTGTATAAGTACATATTCGAATATTTATTTTCTCTAACTATATATATAGTTCTATTACAATATTGACTGTAATATAAGTATTTATCATATTCTTTCACGTTAAGCGACTACTATGACGTCGTATTAAGAGGACTTAGTTTGTGAGGTCATTAACAGCCTCTGACGTCATTAGCGGAGGGAAGGGTCCGGAAATAGACAGGTTATTATTATTTTTCTTTCGTGCCAGTTAACGAAACTAATAGAATTGGTATAAAGGGCGCTTAGTTTTATTATTGAGTTATGTTTATTTATTATATTTTGTATGTATATTTATAATTACTACGTTATTGGTACTTTGAAGGGGTAGGCAGAGGTACTCTCTCTTTTTCTCAGTCCTCCTCTTCATTACTGAAGGTCGTGTCTTGTCTGGTGCACGCAGAGGTACACCGAACGTCAATTCTATACAGATACTAGCAAAATTTCGTGGTACGTAGCGCCCACATCTCATGCATAAGAGTGCGGGTACTAATGTGACTTTTTCCGAGTTATATGTACCGTAAATTCGTTTCATTTAAAAAATATCGTGAGGAAACCAGGTCTTATAATTTTTAATCATCGCATTGAGAAGCGTGGTGATTAATTTTCAAACCTTCTGCGTGTGAAAAGAGACGTTTAAACAGCAGTGGTCACTTATACGCTATTGATGTGAAGTGGTGTATGTTCTCACAAGGCAATACAAAAAGTAGTAACTATACTTTCTACTATAAAATACTCAAAATAGTACTAAGAAACTTATTTCCAGCAAAAAAAACACAATCAGGTCACTAGACACCAGTATCAGCTAACTCCACACACACAGCTAATCCCTCCGAACAAAGGGAGGGATTCCCTCACATTATTTAGATAAAACCTTCCCTCCGTTGTTGTGCTATTAAGCCGTAGGTAATGAGTTGACATGTTCATTATAATGTAATTAATTGTAACTGTATTAAAGTCTTTGTTATACGATGTTAGGTTAAGTGATATGCGTGTACTATGTGTGCTAGTATTGTTGGTTGTAGCATCGCTATTATGCATACATATTATAAGGTATGTTGGAGATATGGGTATGGGTGATATCTCACTTTCTATGTGTCGGTGAAAGGAGAATCTCGCTTCTGTACCCTTAGTATAAGTTTACCTTAAAGTAATCGAAACGAGAGTGCGTTTGGCTCTACGATTGGCCGGCTCGAATAAAATAACCTATCAGAGGGCTTAGTACGAGTTTGGTTTACGCCTACCGAGATCGAAATGAGAGTGCGTTCGGCGCTCTGATTTGTTGATTTATACGCACCTGCCAATCAGAACGCGCTCTTGTGTCGTTTATAATGTGTATTAGGTTATCTTGTTTACATATAAGACTAGACTTGTCTCGTTTACATATTAGGGCTGCATAAACATTGGCAGTTACGTTTGGTTTTGGTAAAATAAAATTTGTAAATTTAATCACTATAAACTGATGAAAGTTAGTACCTACATTACCTATAAGTACCTAGACACAACTATAAAAGTTGACTTTGTGTACCCATTAAACATAAAACTAACTTGATTAGGTAAGCTTACTACCTATGATAGTCAAGTTATTGCGACGAGTAAAATTTTTATGTAAAACTTTAAAATTTCACAGAAACAAAGTTACGATAAAAAGTGGGGGCAGATGGCGCTTTTTTAAATAAATATCGGGAGCTCAAAGTCCAAAAAATATTATAAAAGTTACGAGCAAACGCGACGTGTTGGAACTTTTCAATTTTATTTATATAATTTATGGTAAAAAAGGGGTGAACCGTATATAATGCTATTATTCACTCACTCTTTTCTCACACGCGAAGTGTGAAATATTATTTTAAGTAACTCTATTAAATTTTCAACGCCTTCTAACAAAATTAATGTCGGCTAACTGAATTTAGTTTCATGTGCCTTAAATGTAGGTATGTTCGGCATGTTTGTAGTCATCGACATGTTACGTCATGTCGATACAATCATTCAATATTCAATAAGCAATTTTTCAATTACCAATAACAATTCCATGTGTGCTCCAATCCATTGTCAGAGCAATTTATTAATTCAACAGAATAAATCGTTTTAACAATAACATGTTCAATTTATGTGTCCACTAGCGAAATAACAATAGGTTTCAAATAGTCCGCCGGGCCGAGTTCTGAGGGCGAAAATGGCAACTTTTAATGGGCCCACCGGGCACACACTTTTGTGCATTTTGGAACAAATCCAACTTATAAAATAAGTTTTATACGAAACTCCGTATTACACGTTATCCATTTACGGTTTTCTGTGGAAAAAAGTCGTAAGCACTCGTTTTGTGTGAGTATTGTATTTTGTAGATTATTTCAGAGAATTTTGTCGTTGATTTCTTGGTAAGGTAACACAAATACTTGTTTATATGTGAAATAGTTTACCGCTAGTGCAAATACTTGATAGTTCATATGAAAAACTACATATTAACATAACATATTAAATTAATATACACACTTGAATAGAATACTACGAATTTTTTTATGGAATGGAAAGCAGAAAAGTATCCCGATGGTTTACAGGATTGCATTATCTATATATTATTCTACTTCTCAGTTTATTTACACCAACAGCTAGTACAGCCGTACCCAGTTATAATATTTACTTATGAGTATAACATAGTATTACAGCTCGCATTGATAATTTGATATTGGACGGATTCGCCACTCGATATTGACTGAAAATGTTTGGGAAACTCACGCCTTGTATGAGGCTTCGGTTACCAAATTTCAGCAAATTTCAGCAGTGTTTGTTTTATGTGTAATGCTAGTGTTGGGTTACGTTTAGTTAGGAGTGATGTGTTGTCTAATTTGTAGATCGGTATTTTGGTCCTTTAGTACGAAGTGCGATAATGGCTCGGTATTTGGAGGTAAATATTTTTCTAGACTTTTTCTTTATTTTGTTTGTAACACAAGTTGTAAATATTAGAAGATTAAATAATGATAGATGGAGGAAACCTCTAAATATTGTGGTTGAACAAAATTAATTTTATATATTTCATGGCGCTATATGTTTCATATCAAAGGAGATATCTAGTTGTCTAAGCAGGATTTAAGTAGTTTCGAAAAGTTAGATCTTTACATAATTTAGTAAGATTAAAACCTTTCAGTTATAGCTCACAAAACTGAGATTACATTTGATTATTGTCCAGGCTCATCTAGTTATTTTAGAGATTGACGTGTAAATATATTGTCGTGTAACCTAATTACAAAAATAATAATCATTTATCATTCAAATTCATTTTCATTACAAAACCACAAATAGTGCAAGTAGCACACCTCTGCTTGCACCTTTGTAAACCAACAACCACAATATTGAATCAGGAAACAGCTGACTTATAGTATTACATCATTCTTTCATTCAGGCGACCTGACGACTACTTAATTAAGTTATTTAGGATTTCATCAGCTGTGAGAACAAAGGAGTGTTTCGTCTTAGTTCAGTGTTTCAATAGAGCCTTAAGGGTATAATTAATCACTGCCCTTCATAGGTCATTGTCCTCGGCGATTAAGACGATGATTATGTCACGGAATTAACTTTTTGTTTTTCTTCTTAGCTGGATATTTTGTCAAGAAAAGTATTCTAGTATTATTGTTAAGTTTTGTTTAGATATGAAACTTTTTTTTTGTAATAATTCACATACACATTCATAATAGGCTAGTTTCCTACTTGTCAAATTCAATACTTTCTTCGAAACAATATTTTCTATGAATTTTGTATGAAATAGTGCGTTATGACGTCATCTGATATTTCCTGAAAATTAGGTAGTGAAATTCGAAAACTAATTAGATCATCAAATCTTTGTATGAATATGTGATTATTTTTTTATTGGATTTTTCATTATTGACTGAGAAAACTACACAATTCGAACTTGTTCCACGTTTAAAATAATCCGCGCTAATTCTGCATATGTATCATAGAGCCATATGTTATCTGTGACAATAGACACATGATGTATCGGTGGTAGTCTGTGCAGTACTGTACGCCCGTATTTTAATGTCCCTACACGGGCAGTGATTAATCATTTTCGGGAACAACCTTCGACCTTTGTCCTTCCCATATAGGTTACCGTTCTTTGCAAAGGACATATTTATGGCAAAGACAAAATGGCGTTTTGAAATCATTTCCTCTTTTTCTGGTATTTTTAGCTCATTGTGTAGATATAAAGGTATTTTTTATTTATTGATTTTGGTCACAATATTTTGAAAGGAAATGCGATATATACGTAGTATTTTTTACATTCGATGGGTCGACGTTTGGCCGCTATCTCGACTGATGGTAAGTGATGATGCAGCCTTCGATGGAGCACGTCTGCCCATAAGCAACCTATTCAGGTTGGACTCGGGCCTTGAAAATACTCACCAGGAAACACAGACTCCGGCAAAGAATTCCACTCCCTAGCAGTTCACACAAGGAAGCTTGAAGCGAAGCGCTTCGTGCGAGTGGTTGGGATATTTACCATGAAACGGTGGCGCTTCGCCGATTGTCCTGTGGTTCGATGATGGAAAGGACTAGGGGGAATCAGGATTTGAAATATATTCACTTTAACTTACTTCACTTTAACTAGAAATTTATAAGCATTTCTTTAGAGTTTACTTCTACAATATTTTCAAATCAACCTTGATCTTTAACCCTATCAAAATCAGATCAACCCCTTGACAAAAAATACTAAATTAGGAGTTCGTTTACTCAATAATGGCGGTGAGCTGAGCATCCGAGGGGAGGTCCGAGTCAATTAGAACAGCTGTCGTGGCGTCCACTTATTTGCGTTGACCTAATCTTATTTCAACTTAATTTGGGCCCGAATTTACGACAAAATATGTTAATTTGAATAGAATTTCTGAGTACACTTTGTTAGGTTAGGTGTGTAGTGCAAGATGATATTAGTCCTAGAAAAGATACTTAGTACAATTGATAATAGATTACATTAGAATTTGTGTTAGTATTTTGTTTTTCAATACGTTTGAATATAATTGTATTGTGATTGGTTCTGTTAAATGATATTTATTTCTGTAAGTAGGTTATAAAATAACACTTTTACACGTCAATATTTCAAATAGCTAGATGAGGCCGGCATTTCCTATTCGACTACTCTGAGAAGAAATGCCGAAACAAACTCAGAGGTTAGAAAGTCCAGACAATGAAATAAAGGATAATGTGAGAGACTGTTATTCTTGCAGGTTGCTATTAATTGGCCGATCTGGAAATCATTGAGGTAGATTTGGCAATGAATATCTTGTGGCTGATATGAATATGAACAATTTCAAATCTCAATTGGTCGAATACGATAAATATTACTCAACAAAGAGTTGAGTTATTTCCCGATCTGACGCCATTTTCTGTCAGCAATATATTTTTAGTTTATGAAACAAAAATAATAAAAAAAATCTACAGATCGCTTTGTTTGAATTCTATCAGATTGATGTTGTTTTTAATCTATAAAAACAATAATGTTACGAACGATTGGGCTGTTGATTGATGAATGGCCTGTGTTTGACAAATTACCAGAAAAAATATGAAGACACTTGAGTGTTTTTGCATAGTTAGGTCAATTGTTAATGTTGTAATGTATTTGAATGAAAAATTATTCTTATTAAGTGAAGTTGGTTATAGTAATAGAACTCTTGCATGTAAAACTTAATTTGTTAAATTGGGGTTTGGTTCCAAAGATGTTAATTTGGTTGCGACAGTCGCTGCTGCCATTCCGCCATGAGATCGCGCCGGAGCTCATCCCGCCACGCATTAATCTGGCGCGGCAGTGGAGTTTCGCCCCGGCGACGCGCGTCGGCGCGCAAACTAAAGACAGCACCTTCGCCTCCAAATCCCACGGCGGGAGTCCGGCAAGGAGGTTGGCCGCCTCTCCGGAGATCGTGCGATATCCGCGGATCACTCGAATGGCCATGACCCTCTGGGACGTGAGCAGCGCCCGAGCTGGCCGCCGCATCAGGTTCGGCGCCCAACAGGGGCTCCGTAGAGGGCCATGGACCGCACGATCCCCGCGTACAACCTCCGGCAGGAGGCATTTGGCCCCCGAGGTTGGGCAGGAGCCGCTTAAGCGCAGCCCCCGTCCGTTCCAACTTAGGAGCCAAACGTCGGAAATGCTCCACGAAGTTCCATCGACTGTCGAGGACGAGTCCTAGGTACTTCATCGTCGTCTCGACGCCGATGGTAACCCCTCCTGCCGTTATTTGGGACCCATCCGGAGGTGGCGCGTTTCCGCGGCCATGAAAGCACATGGCCTCGGACTTGTGGAGCGCCACCTCGAGTCCCAATTGCCGGATCCTTGCAACGACCGTCGCAACCGCTCTCGCCATTAAATTGGCCGCCGCCTGGTGCGACCTCCCGTGCGCTAGCACCAGCGTGTCGTCGGCGTAGCAGACTACGCTGACACCGTTCGGGAGGTCGGTGCGCAGCACCCAGTCGTAACCGATGTTCCACAGGAGCGGCCCCAAAACCGAACCCTGTGGAACACCGCGCGACATTTCTCGCCGGTTCCAAGACCTTGGTGACCGGGGTAGGTGACGAACCTATCCGTCAGGTAGGCCTCGATAACACGACGGAGATAGGTAGGCACCCGGTGGTACCGGAGTGCCTCCAGTATGGAGCTCCAGGGTAGGGAATTGAAAGCGTTGGCGATGTCCAGAGACACCGCCACAACGACCCCACCCCTGGACACTGCATTCCCCGTCGTGAGGTCTCTTACGCGCATGATGGCGTCCACCGTTAGACACAATGCTAGGTTCACAAGTAGCTATCAATTGCTTAAAATTTTGAAGTTACATTTGAGAATGAACCCTAATCTACTAAATCTAATATGCGGGACTCAGATCCCACAGTTACTTTGCTAAAGAGACAGGGTGACCTTTTAATGAATTGAAAACTACAAACCATAGAATTATAGCATATAGTTTGAACTACATATCTTAGCTCTTTCTACACAACCAGCCTGCACCATGACGGCGTTACTATTTGTTTAGGAGGAGACAATTAATCAGTCCGGGAGTGTTTAGTGCCTGTTTAAATAACACTACTTCGTTTCGAATTCACTCACTTCATTTTAGTCGCATTTGCGATTTATTTGTCTGCTAAGTGGCTTTGAAACTTCTCGTTGTTTGTGTGTCTAATGTTTTTAGTTCATTCTCTCTTGTTTTGTCAAGGTCTTGTCGATGTGTTGGATTTGTTTAGCTGTTAAGTGAACAGTTTGGGATATGTACTGAATTTATTTTAGGTATACATTACTGAGTTCAGTTTACATATCAAAATAGATTCATTATAACTTTCGTGAGACATACTAAATTAATTATTGTTATCACTTTCTCACGTAACTGTTTGACGAGGAACTCGACTAGTTTCAAGCCATGCTAGAGGCTCATATTCATGAGCACACGACGCGGTAGTAGGCAATTAATCGTAATAGTTATTGAGATTTTAATCCGGGAATCTAAATAAACGATTTGAAAATATCATGGAAAGACATAATATTTTCAAATCCATGTAGGTAACCAATAAAACAAACCAATAGGCAGTGGTTTACGAAGATCAAATTATTATTTCGTAATAATTTACAGTACGATAAGGAAGATCAAATATTCAACAATTTAAACAGAACACAACAAAGTTTAATCACCATAACTGACACGATACCTTTACAAATTCCCTGAACTCAAACATCGTCTTAATCCTATTTGGTAAACAAGCCGATTAATCCCATCCCTTCAAAATAAAACGTTTGTAATCCTCACGTCAGTATTCCGATATAATATTCCTACTGCGTTACGGCGCATTAATGATTCTCTTTGAGTCCAGTGGGGTTATAATCCCAAATATTCGTTAGGGATGGGCGTTGAGATGTAGCATAATTTGTGAGGTAACTTTGATATGGGGAATGAGATGAACGATACATTTTGTTGAGATATCGACAATGGATTAGTTTTTCAATTGATGATGGCACAAATTCTGGCCAAAGTCGAAATCGAAGGGAACATTTTGTGCTTTATTAATATAGACATTGCTTGTGTTGACCATTCCTTTCATACCATTTATTTAGCTGCTAACACTGGTCTCAGGTCCTTACGCCTGCTAAGTGTGAAGATCATTCAGAGCAAACCTATCTTACATAAAGGAGACCCATAGCCTAGTGGACTATTTCGTCAGATAAAAATGTATTGTAGTTGTTAATATCGTATGTCTTATGATCACCACCGAATATTACGTACAACGCATTGTATTTATATAATAACTATCGTGAGACATACTAAATTAACTACAAAATCACGGTTTACTCACGTAGCCTACTGGTCATCGTAGCCTACACGTCGCCGCGTCTGTGCACGCTGCTTATGATGAAGAGTCCCTTTGAGACTCGAAATTAGTAGAGCTTTTCTCCATTAATTTACGCATTGTATTATTACAAGAGTTATCCGAGTTTACCCTGTCTGTAGTTTCGATATAGTAAACTCTGTTTTAATGAGTCAGTACATTTAATGTATTTCAAGAATTATTCTTCGATTGAAAAAGTTCAACATAATTTTATAGTCGTATAACCCTAATTCGCAACACGTGTCCAAATGAATCAAAGGCTCTCATACTTAAAGATATTTAAATACCTACCTAGATATATGTGGCATAAGGATTATTTTATTTCAACTTCATTGCCCATATCTTGGATCTAAGACGTAATTATCCTTTGATGTCTTCTATTGGGACATTTAATGTGCTGAGGAAGTTGGTGGGGGGCTGAACATCAAACGTGTGACATATTCGGGAGTTTCCGATTACTTGTGACTGTGACCGAACGTGTTGAGGGGTGTGAGGGGGGAATATGTTGCTGTTTTGGTCCTTTGAGACGATTTTTTTTTCTATCTGGTCCTTGTTTACGGATGTGTTTCATTTTTTGTTATGGAGGAAGAGGAGTGTAGTTAATGTGTATAGGTTGTAGTTTGTAATGAAGAGTGTATAGTTTTTGTTTTTATTTGTCTTGCTTAAGACAGTCATATACACTTATTTGCATTGCTAAGAATAAGGAGTAAAATTATAAAGTTTGATTGTCAAGCTCACCACATATTACATGGGATTTATAACACAAATGGTGAAAAGTGGGTGTACATTGTATGGCGGCGTGCGCCTCTGCCTACCCCTTTCAGGATAAAAGGCGTGACGTTGCGTGTTTTTACTGTTTTTTTTATGAAACACGTAATCGAGCAGACGTATCACCTGATGGTAAGCAATCGCCGCCGCCCATGGACACTTGAAACACCAGAGGCTAGTGCGTTGCCGGCCTTTTGGGGTTAGGAATTTAAGGGTTCTTGGTAAATCATTGGGAGGATTCAGGGGAGTAATGGGCATTGACATTTTTGATTAGAAAATCACTATGGGATAAATTGCTCATGCATTCACTATCTTTGTATCCCGCACTATACATGATGTTTAAGAAATAAAAGTGCTTACCTCATACCTCGTGTCTCGCTTGTTATTTTTGTCTACTTGACATATTTTTCGGTGTGTAACACTTGGTTAAACTTGTCCTAGTTTAGTTAACTTTCGTCTTTTAGTCTCAAGCGAACAAACACTTTCGTTCTTTGATTAAGTTTGAAGTCTCGAAGTCGGTAATTGTTTTATAAGTCATACTAAAGAAATAATACTTTAACAGTTTACTTTCTCTTTGTTATTGTACCGAAATGGGTTACCAGACATATCGGCTTCATCATGTCTAACTATAAACCATGTGTTGGCTAAAAGTTATTCAGCGTGACGTAGCGGCTAATCTAACCCCTTACTTTACCGTTGTCAAATGTAAAAATATCACCTTACTTTATTTTGTTTTAAAACCTCGTGACGTTGTCGTTATAATTATGTCTGTCGTTAAATGTCATCTATATTAGCTTAGAGGTTCAGGAAGAGAGAGGAGGTCATGCCCCATGGTGGAAGTCTGGCTATAAGCTTCGGTAAAAAGCAGGAGTAAGAACCGGTTGGTTTTTCGTAAGTAAGGGTCTGACACTCCATCTTGTCTCGCATCAAGGGGTGAGAAATTGGGTGAGTTTCGATATTAATCGGATATGTTTAAAGCATTTTTCAAGTAGACATTGTATTGGATTGTGTATAAGACACATACTCAATCTCTACAGTAAAACTAAACACAAGCATCGTAGACTCAAATAACGCAAGCAAGTCTATCAGCCTAATGAGTGTTAATTAAATTCATTAAATAAGAACAACAATACTGCCACCAAAGAGCAAACAATCGAACGCCTTCATAGTAAATTAAACAAAATTAATTAGATTATAAATCAAGAGGCCATATCGCGGAGTTGGCACTTGTTACCCCCTTTCATGTTCCCGTTAATTAATCAATTACGTGATGTCACGACAATTTATTATAACGCAAAATTATATTTGAATTGTCTTCTCACATAGACCGCGCCGAGATTTTACGGAGCAAGCTCTTAATTAATAATTAGGACTGTTTCTAAACAGTGCGCAGTTACAGTGGGAATAAAGTGATTCCGTTATCGTATTCGCAAACATTTGAGTCCGCAATCCTGCGAAGAGTTTGGTGCAGAGTATGCTTGGGAACGTTCCTGGAACTTCATTTTATAAGCGATAATTGCTGTTGTTTCTATTGAATCCGGTAAAGTTGTGGACGGAATGGTAATATGTGGGTTTTAATATTTGTTTTAAATATTTCTATTTCTATATGTATATAAAAATAAATTTCTGTTCGTTAGTCTCGCTGAAACTCGAGAACGGCTAGACCGATTTGGCTAATTTTGGTCTTGAATTATTTGTACTTGAAGTCTAGGAAATGTATCAAACGTGAGAACAAAATGTTTGAGGCGGTACGAAGTTTGCTGGGTCAGCTAGTTGCTTATATAAATATTAAGTATTATTACGTGTGATTCAAGTTAAACAGGCATATGCTATTAAGAATCGTTTGATGTGACACAGAAGTTTTATTTTATAATGTGCATATAACAGTAATTCACTAAAGTAACTCCCAATTATCAACCAAATTGTCAGTAAACCGAATTTCCCAATCTCTCAACATTAACAACAGGCAGCAAACATATCCATTGCATTCAATATTTGTCAATTAAATGTACATTTTTAATAGTTAACCAATTGCCGATCGTACAATTTAACAGCAATCTATGACACTGTTTGCGAACAAAACAAATATTCAATGTAAATAAACGAGGGCAATTACATGTATTGCCGATATGTATTTTGACCATGTTAAAGTACATTATAATTTAGCAGCTCGATATATATTTTGCATTTCGTAATTCCACACAGTCCACAATTTGAGTTGTCGGCAAATAATTAGCATTTTAATTGTACCGCGGCAAACAACGAACGAACGCGTGAACCGAGGGCGGCGGAGGGGTAGCGGTGCGGGGTGCGGGGTAAAGTATATTAATAGGGCTCTTCTAAAATGCTGATTCAATCTTTTATGTACTTTCGTGTTTTGTGATATCAAGTCTGACTTATATTTCGAGTAATTAAGTATATTTATCATTGTGAGCTAGAGTTGTGTGAGATTTTGTCAGCGTTATTTTGAAGTGTGTTTTGTGCCCCATTATTTCATACTAGCATTACCGGAGTATTTTAACTTGAAATGTATAGATTTTTTTATTCTGATTTGAAAATTACGAAGATATTCAGCAACGTAGGTAGGTATTACATTATGTACTCATATCAATAAATAAATTGTCAGCACTTGTTCGAGCCAACGTAATCCTATATTTAATGAAAATGAAGTGGTCAATCTAATCTGCAATAACATAGACAACATTATAATACAACTAGCGACCCGCCCCAGCTTTGCATGGGTGCAATGGTGATATATTATGCATGTATTATACATATAAAACTTCCTCTTGAATCACTCTATCTATTAAAAAAAAAGCGGTTCAAAATCCGTTGCGTAGTTTTAAAGATTTAAGCATACAAAGGGACATAGGGACAGAGAAAGCGACTTTGTTTTATAGGTACTATGTAGTGATAACAATACTGATGTACCTTTAATATTACATTCCACAAACATTGCTCAACCAAATCATACGGAGCAAATATTTAAAACAAACAATTTAATATCGAACAGTATAAAGATGGAATAACAATATTGTATGTTTGTTCCGTTGATTGGAAACTCGGAAAAATCTCATTTCCCGTAGGATATGAGAGGATTCTTTGAAGGTCCCATTTGTAGGACAATGGAAATTACATATAATATATATTTATGTTTGACTAATCTCCTCGTATCACGTGGACTGGATTTGTAATCGGGACTAGTTTTGCTATCGTTTGTGTTCCAAACGTGATTGATATTTCTTGGTAAGATAGATTTTTTTTTCTTGTTTTTATTTGTTGTTTTATTTCTATTTCTACCTTTGGTTTTAGTGATGCAACGTCACGCCTTTTGTCTCCGAAGGGGTCGGTAGAGGTGCACATTACGGTAGTTAACGCCGCTATACAATGTACACCCATTTTCACCATTTGTGTTATAAGTCCCATGTAATAGGGGGTGAGCCTATTGCCATATACATACACACATAACCTCACGTCTGTCTCCCACGGCGGTAGGCAGAGACCATGGAACACCAATTGCTACGATGCTCACATATTTCTTTCGCTTCATCAATAGTTATCAGTCTTTTCATGCATGGTCGTCGGTTAAAGGTACTTTTAATTTGGGCCTATTGCCATATACTGGGCACAATTCCGAACCCCCGTAATACTTTGCCTGACACGGAAATCGAAACCGAGACTCCATGCCTGGCAGTCGCACTTGCGACCACTCGACTGACGATGATTACACTCTCTATTTTTAAAATTCGTTCAAGTCCCACGCTGTGTAACATATCGATAATAGTTTTATTATACTGAAGAACATTCCCCCGCCATTGAGGTCTGTTTTCTCTGCACTGGGTACACTAAACTGGACATAGAGTATGTTGTGTACAGACGTGTCTATGTTTTATAGTCATATAGCAATTGATACGTTACTACGGAAAAGTTAGATATGTGACTTATCAATTGTGTACGGTAATGAACTCATTGTGATAATTTCCAATTTCCAATTTTTTTGGAAAATAATCCAGTGTCTTCTCCCGTCTTGGGTGAGGGAGTGTCAGACTCTTAGTGACTAAAACCCACTCCTGCTTTTCGAGCCAGAACCCCGGTAACCCCCTAGGCAGTCTGCGGAATTTCCACCCTCTAATTTTTCAATGAGGTTATTATTATTTTTTTGAGAAAGACACATTTTTCTCATTACTTATTAAATAAACAACGCTTTATGCTATATCTTCATTGAGGTCACTAAACCCCTCGTTATATTATGTTTTCATTTATTGGCCCTCCTTTGGCCAACAAAACTGTAATCTAAATTAACGAAAATAAGAAAACATTCCTTACATAGCTAGCTGGTAACTTAGAGGAGAGTAATTTAAAGAAAACATATTCTTATTTGATTAAGAAGAGCCATCAATTGAATTGTGTTAGCTTTTTTCACCCTACGCAGACAATCGCATGGTCATGTCGCACATCGTGGTGGCCCGGAGTGACATTCTCCGAGTTAAAAATGCATTCTAAGATTATTTAGACACCACTGACAAATGGTGAAGGAAAACATTGTTGAGGAAACCAGGACTTATAACTTTTGATTATAAGTTAGAAATTGTCAACCCGCATTGTGTATGCGTGGCGATTAATGCTCACACCGTCGTGTGTGTGAGAAGAGGCCTTTGGTTAACAGTGGCTACTTATAGACTGTTGATAACGATGATGTATAATAAACAAAAATATATTTCCCTTAGAACAGTTCTGTTATTCTATTCTATATCGTGAAGAGAAAAGTGCTCAGGTCTCAGTGGAAACGCTATGCAAGACACGTCCAACTCGAATTTGCAGGCAATTCATTCGATATTGGATTATTAGGCATTGATCTTTTTAAAAATTTCCCGATTTACTGTGTGAGGTACGGACGGGTGGGTAACGAGGATGGCGGGCACGCGTGATTTACGTTTTTGTATCATTTAGGTTTCTTTTTTAATATTTCAGCTTTTTGTCACAGTATTATAATATTATGTCTATTTGTATAACAACTTATTATCTACATTTGATCCTTGTTATGTGATAAAACAATCCGGAGCTGCAGACTGCCTAGCGGGTTTACTGGGGCTCCGGCTCAAAAAGCAGGAGTAGGAATGGGGTGGTTTTTAGTCAATAAGGGCCTGATATTCCCTTTCACCTTGCCCAAGGCGTGAGAAGTAATTGGATGATTTCCCCCTGAAAAAAGGAAAGGTGATAAAAAATAAGTGGAAATGTTATGGATTCTCCTATAAGGGTCTAAAGATCCTTAAGGCCAAGCCTATATGAAGGCACAAAGTGAACTTTAAAAGAGTAGTTTAATTTATATGTCGTTTGATTTAGTTATTGGCGACCGGTCATTGGCGGGTTTTTCGAGAGGATTAAAAGAGCTGACGATGATGATGACGTTGTTAGCCGAATAAACGATACATTCGTCGATTACTCACCAGGTTCGCCTGTACTCGTATGTTTTCACAAACGCACAGACTACTGTCCCCAAATCCCAATTTGGTTCAATGAGAAAATAATGTAAAGTGATCCGATTGTGCGCGTATAGAATTTTAAATCTCGCGCCTTTTTGTCATCGAATTTTTTTTCACCTTTTTTTTTGTTAATCAAAACCTTGTTAGAAGCTGCTCAGTAATTTTATTTTATTTCGAATGAAGATTTATTTTAACATTATATTAAATTCTCTTTTTTGAGTCACTTTTGTATAAATGATTTAAATTCGAATTCAATATCTGTGCAGGTTTTGTAATGGGAGGTTTGTTGATAATTTTATTCAATACTAGCTGACCCGACAGACTTCGTCCTGTCAAAAAGATTTGTAATATAACAGTTTTTTGTTCGTATCTATTTGTGTAGATGGGAATCTTCTGCCAAGGGCCACCGCCACCTTTATCAGTTTTTCCCATCCGTGCATGAGCGACTGGAGAGGACTGGTTGGAGGTGAATCATTGTGCTGCCCAATTTCTTACTGGCCATGGCAACTTTAAAAGCAAATTGTTTTTATTTAAACTCATTGATTCACCATGGTGCCAATGTTCGACAGCGGAGTTGCAATATGAGCAATCCGCCAATCACATACTCTGGGAGTGTGGTCTCTGGCAATCTGAGCGTAACACTATGTTAGATAATTTAATTGTTTCATCAGGTGTAGTTTATTACACGGACCTTGTGGAGTCTCGAGCAAATTTCCGTGCGCTTAGGCGTTTTTGCCATACCTATTATTGGAAGCAAGTATAACAGCTCACGCATAGTATTTAGTTTTAAGTAAAATTTTCATTGTGCTTGGCGACTGGGCTTCTCCCAGTTGTGCAGTCTCTTTTGTGCCTTAAGGCTTAAGTCATTCTGTCTCCTGCATTAAATTCACCGAGGGTAGTGGAAACTATCGTTTTCTTTTTCTTCTCCTCTAATAACATCTTCTGATTTGTTTCGTTGCGGGATCCAAGACAGTCATTCATTTCCCTGGGACGCGCCGGACTTCAGTGTTCTGGTGTTTTCATGGTTGTATGTACTGTAGATCCTGGCTTACAGGATTTGCAGCGGTACAGGAGGTTGTGGCGGGCCTGTCCCGAAAAAAAATTCATTATTAACAAAAATCAGTTATATTTTCATTGTAGTGCTTTATGATATACGATATTTTTTGTTTGATTCCCTGGCGCATAGACAAATAAATCTGATGGTTTTCCAACACGGGAACAGGCAACATACAATTGACCATGGGAGAAACATGGGTTTTCCAGATTAATACCACAAACACTCAATGATTGCCCCTGGGACTTGTTTATGGTCATAGCAAAAGCAAGCCGCACCGGAAACTGTAGTCTTTTAAATTCAAATGGCACATCAGTCGGAATCATTGGGATGCGCGGTATGAGAACATCTTCCCCTTTATACTTTCCTTTCAGTATAGTAGCTTCTATCACGTTGTTTAATAATTTTTTTATCACTAACCGTGTGCCGTTGCAAAGACGCGGTTGGTTGATATTTCGCAACAATATTACTACCGATCCAACCTTTAGTTGAAGATTGTGAGGTGGCAATCCTGGCAAATCCAGCGAGTTTAAAAATTCCGGTGGATAGTTGACTACATCGTCTTGGTTAGTAGCCGAATCAACTGATTTATATATCCTCGTTTCGCCTGAAATTTGTTCTAGAATTTTGAAATTTAATGCATTCACATCTATGTTTTTTGCAGCCAATATAGCTCGTTCGCTCAACCAATTATGGTTTTTGTAATTTTGGGAAACCTCTGGAAACACCTTCTGAATTAGTTCATCTTTTGATTGAGTGAACTGACAAAAACTTTGGGGAAAGTTAATGCAGCCAGTCAAGATGTCAACAGGAACTTCGCCATTACCAATGTTAATTAGTTGTTTGGAGAATATGTTTCCTGATTGGTCGTTTTGCAACTCGACACGCATATTCTTACTTAAATGAAGAACTTTGACATGTTTCCACAAATTTGAGGACTTTAGACATGCAGCGAGTTCATCAGCTGGCGTTGACCGTGGAATCACTGGCAATGTTTGACGGAAATCTCCTGCTAGTAAAATCATTGCACCACCAAATCGGTTATCATTGCTCCTTAGATCTTTTAAGGTTCTGTCTAAAGCCTCCAAAGATTTTTTATGTGCCATCGTGCATTCATCCCAAACAATCAATTGACATTGTTGCAAAACCTTTGCCATTGCAGAGTTTTTAGAAATGTTGCAGGTTGGAGATTCATTGCTTTGCATGTTTAATGGCAATTTTAGAGCTGAATGGGCTGTTCGGCCACCTTCAAGCAAAGTTGCTGCGATTCCCGACGAAGCGAGTGCAAGTGCAATTTTATTTTGTGAGCGGATTGTTGCTAATATTAATGAAATCAAAAAAGATTTTCCCGTACCACCAGGTGCATCTAAGAAGTAAATCTCTCCAGTTTCATCATTTGTTACTTTCATAAGAGTATCAAATACATACTTTTGTTGTTCATTCAATAGTGGAAGATTTATTTGAATTAATTGTTTTAAAGTGTTGAGATCATACAGTTTTTCTCGGTTCAACTCTTGGTTAAAAGCATCATGCATTGGACGATTGGGCGCGGCCAGGCCTAATTGAATCAATAGTTTATTTGACATCATCAAGCACATATCTTCAATTGAAATCAATGTTTCGTTGTAAATTTCTTCACTGATTTGTATATTTGGATTTCCCATTCTATTGCGTATTTGATACAAAATATCATCACACATATAATCTTTGTACTTGTTCCACAAATCAGTTGGGTTTGATGGGAAGCATGTTGATATGATTATTGAAAATAATGTTCGTATTTGATGAGCGTGTGATGATATTACAGCATCATTGAGAGTTTGATCCCAATGAGCGTCATTTTCCAACAATTGTAAACGTTGGCAGGCTTCTCTGTAAGATCCACACAATTCATCATCGACAGTTCGTAATTGCTGGAAAGATGTTGGGCCACGCACATTGACTAATAGCAGTCGTAAATAAAAACATTCATCATTGCTTGGATGTACTGAATAAATTCGACCAATCGCATCGGTGGAATACACACCTGGGTATCCTGGAACTGGCTTTCCTTGTTTCCGTCGAATAAATCTCCTTGAGGATTGATTCCACGTATAATATTTTGGCATTTCAGAATATAGCAATGTTTGTGCAAAGTTATCGTTTTGGCATGTCTCAAAAAAACTGGTTAATGTAGTAGATGGTGGCTGAGCAGCTCTTTGTACTGCATTTTGTGCTGTAAAATACACTCTTTGTCCATTTTCTAAATGCACAGCTAAGTGAACAACTGTAGGATGTCTCTCATGAATAGGAAAAGAAAATATTCGCCAAACTGCTTCATTACTACTAACATAGCGGCCCATTTGGTATTGGGTAACTTCATCATTGGAATTCTCTGAACCAATTCCAATCACAGCCATATCACTCCCTTTGGTTACATATTTGCAAATGTATTTAATAGATTTCACTGAATGGCAAGATTCGACGTTGATGTGTGCTTTGAAGGTCTTTGATAAAATGGGTGAATATGGAACAATCCAACGATTATCTATTTCAATATCTTGTTGATTTAATTTGACAATTGTTGATCTTCCATTGTCTGCTGTCGATCGGCGACGATAAAGTGGGTAACCGTCATTACCAGTAATTGTTTCCGATATTAATGCCCGTGGATATCGTTTTGAACATTTACCATCCATCATACACGGTGAATTTTGATTAAGAGCTCCACAGGGACCGTGTATCATGTTTTTGATAACTACCTCATGCAATCCAGGATCTACTTGTATATTAGGGATTTCAGCTGATATCACTGCATCAACTTCGTTTGGCCTTATCTTTTCAACTAACCAAATCAAAATGTGTGCATGTGGCAATCCTCGTTTCTGCCACTCTACAGAATACATCCAGCAGCGTGTCTCACCAAACACATAATGTTTTACAATGAAATCCATTAAAGATTTCAACTTTTGTCTAAAGACTCTGGCTGTAATATCATGACGATCAATGGGTGATTGCCCAGGGAATAACTCCTGCTTGATTTCTATCCAGTGCGGATTGCATGTAAATGTGATGAACAAATCTGCTGTACCATAATGACGGACATACGACATGGCATCTTGAGCATATTCGTGCATATGTCGAGGGCTTCCGATGTATGTTGCTGGAAGAATAGTCATCCGACCAACATTCTGTGCATTTCCATCAGTATTAATCGCATCTCGAAGGTGAATGTACTCTTCAGATCGCAGTTTGGTTTGATTCAACCTGATGAATGTTAATCTCTCCGTTTCAATTTTAACATACATGTCAACAACATATTTGTGATATAAACGCCGACATTTCAGAATGTGATTGTCTTCATTTTCCCGAATCATTAGGCGGTATGAATAATAGTTCATTGAACTGACTTTTTTGTTGGTTTCAGAACCTGTTAATATATTTTGTTTTAATACTTGAAATATAAAATTAAAATACATAATATAGTGACTGAGATATTTTCGCCATAGCTAAAATAATATTTAAATTACCTGTAATGGGATTTATCATTTTTATTGAGAAATCATAGCCATCTTCACCTTTCCAAAATATAATGGGATATTGTAGTGCATCATATGAGCGGTGTGTTTCCTTTATACGTAGTAATTGATTATTCTGACGGTGTAAAACAATATCACGGGATTCCAAGTCTTCTCCAACTACAACAATAGCAACTTCATCAATAGTTGGTGCATTAAAACGTCTTGCATGTTGACCCGCAGGTGTTTTATCAGCTCTGATTACAATTTTGTGATTATCAGATGGCATCATATCTAGTGCAGTTTTAAACAATATAATCAATTGATTGTGTTCATGAAATAAAGTTTGCAATTGTTCTATAATAGACCTCTTTATTAAATTGTTATGCGCACAACGCAGATCAATTTCTTGTGGTGAATTACCCATAAAATAAATTTGCAAGAATTTGTAGTTGCTATCTGACACTGGTAACAGTGAACCTGCTCTGTGATATATTTGGCCTTGTATCTGTAAATAAAAAAAAAATGTTTGTACCAAACACTATAAAGTAAAATAAATTAAATAAGCAATGTTGGTATAAATTTTATAAATTTATGGATTCTCAGTGATCTCATGCAACTAATATCTATCATCAAATAATTATATTGAGTTTAAAAATAATAAAAGTGTCACTAAAACTGAATCACCAAATAATATGATGACTAAGTGATGATTATGATCTTAATGATTAAGATATTGAAGATTAGTGATACATACACATCTTAAGTTATGTGACAGAAAATATTGTTCACTAAAATAATTTTTATATTCCACATACCTTGAAAGTTGGCATAAAATTTTCCCGAACTACATTTGTTGCCCCAAATGAAGTCATTTGAAAGCTGTTGTTATATTGTTGGATATTTGTCAAAAAGTGTATGGAATCTGTTCCTATTCCTGAAACCAATGAGTACAATGGCTCTGGTGGTGGATCCAATGGTATCAATTTCACTTTACCATTTGCGCAACACAATCCATTGGCTTCGTTTTTGTATTTCAATGCTTTACAATGTGAGCAAACCGTGTTCATAGAACCAATAGCAACACATTGGTAGTTACTGTAGTCAATTGAAACATCGTAACTGAAAGCAGCTCGATGCAAACTTGCCGTGCCATTATTAGTTGAATGTCTCGCTTGCGCTTCACGCGTTTGTGATATCCGAATTCTTTTACGTTCATTTCGCTCGTCACGTTCTTGTGCAGTAATATTAGATCGGTAATTAGCTTGGTTTGTAGCATTTCGGGTTCTTCTACCTAAATTTCCTCATCTTACAGGAGGCATATCTATATTATTAATTATTATGCTACATGCAATAATTAGTGATCATAGGTTACTAAACACTGCACAAAACACGATATACGAATTTGTTACGTTTTTTTGACAACTTCAAATGGACAACTATTTTCTTTTAAATTGTTTTTTTTAATAAATTATTTTACCGGCCATGGCTACTAAAAAAAACTCTTTAATTTGATATGACTTTGATGTTAGAAAATACCTACATTGCTTAGACAACAGTGAACTTTATCCAATAGCAATAAAGCTCAAATTGACTCTACGTATTAGTTAGAAAACGTTTGTATGGGATAAAGAAAAGGGCTGTTTTTAGGGCTTTTCCGTCAATTATTTGATATTTTCTCGCCGTAAAAACCATCCTTGAACTTCGACGAATATTACAAAAAAAGAATTGGCCAAATTGGTCCACGCGTTCTCGAGTTATGCGCTTACCAACGATTTTAGCGATTCATTTTTATATATAAGACTAGCTGACCCAGCGAACTTCGTACCGCTTTCGCGTAGCAATGATGCTCTACTTTATTTTGTATAGCTGAGCTATGTATGAGTCCCTATTCAATTTGAACTGGAATCTATAATATCCTCCATATAAAAATGTATCCATCATTTCCTGATCTCACTATAGCTGAAAAGGACTTTACTAATTAAAAAAAAAATATTTTTTCATAATAGTGTGTATTTCATAGGATTCAATAATTTCACTGTCCTGCAGGCGCCTTATCAGCTCTGATGACAATTTTGTGATTATCTGGTGGCATGCGGTCTAATGCATTTGTGAATAATGCAACTAATTAATTGTGTTGATGGAAACACGTTTGAAGTTGTTCATCACAATGGATCTTTTACTGAGTTGTTGTGTGCGCAACGCTGATCGACTTCTCTTGCTGAAGTGTCCATAAAATATATTTGCAAAAATGTACAGTCTTCAACAGGCACTGGCAATAAAAAACATGTTTGATGATATATTTGAATCCCTGAATCTGTAAGAATATAAATATGTATACAGGTAATTGTATAGCAAATTGTACCACCATACTTTACATCATTTCAAATTAAAACTACTTTAAACCTCGACATTAAACAGCCATCCACGGCAGATTTAGGTAGAAGGCTTTACCAAGAACTTCTTGCTCATGCCACTATAAAATACAACATGTTATAAAATGTTGCTGATTAAGTCTTCGGATTATAGACTATTATTATGTACTTATTTGACTTATTGTTTACAAAATAAACACATCACTGACTCGACATATTTTAAACCAGCTACATGGTTTTAAAACTAAAAAAAAACGTTTGCCATTATACTAACTTACTAAAAGTAGGCAAAAAATTGTCTCGTATCTCAACTTTTGTTGCCCCAAATGATGTCATTTGAAAGCAATTATTGTACTGCTGGATATGAGTCAAAAAATTAACCATTGAATGTAGTGGCTCTGGTGGCGGTACCAATGGCATCAATTTGACTTGGCCGCTGGCGCAACACATTCCAGAGGCTTCATTTTTGAATTTCAATCCCAATGTGGACACACAATATTAATTAGTTCAATAGCAACAATTTGCTCTGAACTGTAATCAATTGCCACATTATAACTGAATACAGCTTTGTGGGAATTAAACACAACATTTCTATCTTGATATCGATTCAGTTCAAGTTCATTTCGCACTTCGTGTTGCTCATCAGTTTGATTTGCTCTTATATTTCTTTGACTTGCCGTATTTCGAGTTCTGCGGCCTAAGCTTGTACGTCTGGTTGGTAGCATTGTCAAAAACGAAATTCCAACTGAAAATAAAAAGCTCTCATACATTTTCTGCATAACCATGTATACCAAATTGTAGTATTGTGTAGTCACCAAAAGTTACTAAAAATCAATATGAAGATGTGAACTTACCTTGATTAACAAACACTTATTAGCAAATAAAAATCTTCTTAGTCTTTAAAACTCGAAGAAATATTAAGATAATCTCTCAGAAATATTGAAAAATATACATTTAATTTTGCATATTTAAAAAAACGCGCATTACGAATGTCAATGTCATTCACACCAATAGACTATATTGAAAGAGCATCGTTTGTTCGAAAACGTGAATAGAAACTTTAATTTACACAAAATAAATTTCTGAACACACGCGTAACTGTTGATAATTTGTCATTATTTCTGAACGCACGCATAAATATTTGAGGAATTTTTATTAATGCTTAATGCACTTTTCAACATTTTCAATAGATTAAAAAAAATACAGACAATTGTTTATTCACCCTTTTCATAGTTTATGCATAAATGTCAATCATTATTTACAGAATTTGAATTTAGAAACAACAAATATTTGACATGTACAAATGAAAATTTATTGAATCTAGCTTTTTCCCGCGACTTCGTCCGCGTAGTGGTGTTAGCGGTCAAAATGCTGCCGTATGTCATCTAAAATGTGAATTACTTGAGAATATGTTACTGTTAGCATTTTTAAAGATATGTATTCCATAGAAACCACGACCGCCGATTCATCATTTTATAATCATGATGAAAAGTAGCCAAGGTTATCTATATTATTATCCTTTAATTTCCTATATATTGCCTATCAATAAAAAAATACATTATTTCGTTGTTAATTTCCAAAAAAAAAAACATTCGTGCAAGCGTAACCTCAACACAAACAGGGTTACTTTCGCATTCATAACATTAGTATGGCAGTAGGGATATTGGCGATTTAAAGAAGTATATGTGTATTTAAATAAGAATCGAATGCGAGTGAAGCCACAGGCAACGTATTAACAAAAATTACGAATTTTCAAGTACAATGTGTACTTGAAATCTCCTCTATCAAGCATTCTACGCCTTCTACCCTTTTTATTAAAATGTGGCCTATGTTCTTTCGCTCCTCATTAAGTGTCTAAATACAAAATTTCACTGTTACAGCTTTAAAAATGACGAATTTCCATATGACCATTCATCCCCTATTTTTACCCACTCTCCCCTATTTTTTTGCAATAAAAAGTAGCCCATGTTCTTTCGTTCCTCATTAAGTATCTAAATACAAAGTTTTACTGTTACAGCTTTTAAAATGACGAATTTCCATATGACCATTTATCCCCTATTTTTACCCACTCTCCGCTATTTTTTTGCAATAAAAAGTATCAAGTAAGGTCTATTCTATCTCAGTACCAAATTTAATCAAAATCGGTTCACTGGTTTAGGCTTAAAAGTGTAATTACAGACAGACAGAGTTACTTTCGCATTTATAATATTAGTAGGGATTCTGTGCTCCAACGCACACTTATCCAATAGCATTTGTTTTTTAATATCCAATAGCAATATGAACTTTATCCAATAGCAATAAAGCTCAAATTGACTTTACGTATTAGTTAGAAAACGTTTGTATGGGATAAAGAAAAGGGCTTTTTTAGGGCTTTTCCGTCAATTATTTGATATTTTCTCGCCGTAAAAACCATCCTTGAACTTCGACGAATATTACAAAAAAGAATTGGCCAAATTGGTCCACGCGTTCTCGAGTTATGCGCTTACCAACGATTTTAGCGATTCATTTTTATATATAAGAAGACTAGCTTCTGTCAGCGTCTTCGCCCGTATTCCAGAGGGATCCAGGGGGATTAAAATCACTCAAGTCAACTCATACCCTGCTTGGATACCAAATTTCATCAAAATCCGTTCATTACTTTCAGCGTGATTGATGGACAAACATCCAAACAAACCTAATGCCCGCTCTTGGCTCCATTTATAATATCAGTGTGATTAACATTATTAATAGTATTTTTAAACGTGTGTAATTAGTAATTACGTCCAACTAATTTTGTAGTCTACCAACAAACAGGTGTTTTACTCATTCTTTTCAAGCAAGTAGGTACATTATGGTTAAAAACAACCCTAAAACAAGCATTGTTATTAAATCAATTAACAACAATAGGTATACAAAGCGACTACTTCATTAAATAGCAATATTTATACATATGTTCGCACGTCAGTCTGTTTATGAAAACTCAACCACAAGAGAAGTGTGAGTGGAGACAACTTTTAATTAAATACTAATGCTGTTCGCGAACGAATTTACAATTAAACTAGGGACGGGCAAACAACGGCGCGTCGATAAAAGTTTAAAAAGAAAAAGATTTAAAGGTTTAAAAGTTTTGATTATTTTTCCAGAGCGCAAGTTATTGATACTCGCGTTTTTGTTGTTTATAAATCAATACTGAGATACTGAGAAATTTCTTGCTTGATTTAGAGGATAACAATGGATATTTTTGATTTTCAAAAGTCGTCTTTGAAGTTCTAAGTTGGTCTAGACTATAATTTGATCCTTCATTGAGCTTTACGTACACATTAAAATCTTAAAATCGATCATAAATAATCTGTTAGAGATGAAACGATTCACAGAAAAGGTACACGAACAAATTTAAAACAACGTCACGCCTTTTATACCCGTAGGGGTAGATAAGGTGCACATTACACCATATGTGTTATAAGTCCCATGTAATAGTGGGTGAACCTATTGCCACATAATTCCAGATTTCGTTATAGATGTTCGAAAAACGAAAAAAAGTTTCCCGACTCAGAAATCTAAACTGAGACCTCTTGCCCGACAGTCGCACTTGCGACCACTTGACCAACAAGGCAGTCAAGTCAAGAAATTTAAGTAACTAAAAAACACTTCGTCGCCGTATACGTTAACGTCTTGAACATAATAAATATAAAATTAAAATTAAAATACGACGATTCTTTTTATCGATGTTTTACATTTCCCCTCCCTAGCAAACACATATGTGTGAACAAACTGAAGAAATTAATTCATATTTTATATACTTATTCTAACGGAACAGCCGACTAACTTCCATTAACAACATCTTTAGTTCACGACAACAACTTTAAGGGCATACGTACTGGTTTCTGGAACGTAGCGACTTTATTGCAAACTTTATTGTTTTAATGATAGGGTTGAAATTGTAATGTAGCCTTTCTGATTTATGTGTTTAGTTTGGTTAAGTAGACTGTGCTTTTTTTTTAAAGTAACCTGCATGATGTCGTATCGTGATGGGAGACTATTTTGTCACCATCCCCACTCTTTCTGGGTATCATAAGAGCCGACTATGGTTCTATACAGTTTAAGTGTGGAAGACCCATGCTTCAGCACAAATGGGCGGCTCGACCGGAGTGATGCCACGACAGAAAACCAGCGTGAAATAACGCTTGCGTTGTGTGTGTGAGGTTACTCGAGGCAAAATTACCCCCCTTTCCCAATCCCCGATTCCCCAACAATTCTTAACCTCCAAATGGCCAGCAACGCACTTGTAACGCCTCTGGTGTTTCGGGTGTCCATGAACTGCGGCGATTGCTTACGTTTGCTCTTTATCGGCTTATACCATAAAAAAAAAACACAAACCGGGTAGCAAATGGTCAACTTTAACTAATCATCTCATTTACTTTTTGCTCATTCCATTTCATAGAGAACGAAATTAATTTTAATGTTCAATTTCATTTTCAGCGACTAACCGAGTAAGTCAACTGGCAGTCGTCGAGTTCACGTTGCAGTTTGGTCATTTTAGTTACGTAATAAGTATCGAAGGTTTAAAATACAATAAAACTATTTATAACTATAATATTATTAATCACGAGTAAATATAAATAAATCTTCACGCCTTTTATCCCCAAAGCGTTAAGCAGAGGTGCACATTACGGCACGTAATGCCACTGTAAAATGTACACCGATTTTTCACATAAACACTTACACTTAATCACGATTATAAACAGAAAACTCAATCTACGCAGCGCATCTCTGTATAAAATAAATACCTACCATCCATTTAGTTTTGAGCGCTGCGCCAGCTAAAAACTTAAAACTATTGTTTACTAAAATCTTTGTTGACTAGACAACGGGGACAGGGGACACTCAAAAGCCCATAAGTAATTTGTTAAGCGGTTTAAAAGTAAACATCTCGACTAGAGGAAGTTGGCACGCAGCAAAAAGTACCCACTTACTATAGAGACGGTCGTTACGAGAAAATTAAATTGCCCCATTAAGTGGCAGCCGCCGGATTATGCACTTTGACTCAATTGGTTAGGTACCAGCTAGGGGATAAAATGCCCCCCAAGTTGCACTTTTAGTACACGACTGTGTTTCAGGGTTGAATCACCGCGCGTGACGTTTTTATTTGTGAATTTGTTGCTTTATGTGTGAACGTTTTGGGTTTATTTTAATTTGGAGGAAAATTTTATTGATTATTTATTTATGAGTTCATTTAATAGTTGTGTACAGTCATTTAGTTGGGTTATTACTGTTTATGAGTAAATATGTTTGTTTGCACTATAATAATACTGTCATATGACATAAGTACGTTGTTGTGGGTTAATACATTTTTTTGAGGATCATTTATCTATAAAAAAACCATATCGAAAAGATATAAATTATAGGAGTAATCACACGACAAAAATGTTTAGTCCTTTTAAAATTCGATGTATAGAAACCACCTTTTTACGCGGTTTGGTAAATCAGAAAATCCCGTTATAAAAATGGGATTTTTAAGCGCGGCAACACGTTGTTAAATAAATCAGAGTTTGTACGAAATACGTTCCCAAATTGGAATCGTGATAAAAAACAAACTACGTTGAACTTTTACTCGCGCAATTATTGTACAGTTTTCGTTCATGTTCGTATTTTAGTTTAGGATTATGTTCGTCGTATGATGTTTTTAATTTCGAGAGCTCGTGTGTAGTTTTCGTTTTGGATCTCTGTCATTTTAATTATGGAGGAGGCCTAAATGACTGTTCCGACGGGTTTTATAATAAACGTTGATGAATGAAGATGTTATGCTCATTGTTGTAGGACCATGACAACACTTAGATCAGATTAAAATTCAAATTCAAAATTCTTTATTGTGTTTCACAGGTTTGTACATATAATACAGGTCTTAAATTCAACGTCACGCCTTTTATCCTTGAAGAGGTAGGCAGAGGTACATATTACGGCATAAAATGAGATTGTACAATGTACACCCACTTTTCACCATTTGTGTTATAAATCCTATGTAATAGGGGGTGAGTCTATTGTCATATACCGGGCACAATTCCAGACTCCGTGCTACTTCTGAGAAATTTTCAAAAACAGTAATACCCAGTCTTAAATTAATTGCTTACATTATTTGATATGTTTGTCAAATTAAAGGTATTTACTAAAATAACAACAAAATAACTCAATGTTGCTTCCACCTCAATGTTACATTTTAATTAGGTAGGAAGCGTTTATTTTATTACAATTCTGATGTTACTGTTTAAGCTAGTTATTATCAGGGAATAAGTAAATTAGTTTGTAGTGACATAGTCTGGGTTAGGGGGTCGTTAGTAGTTTCTAGTTAAAATGTTGTTTGTGCACGAATTTCACCAAAATATAGTTTCCAAATTGGTTTGGATGTGTTTATTAATATTAATATTCGTTTTCCTTGAATTTTGTTGTGTTATGGTTAGCCTTTTATCCACTAATGTTCGTATTGGTCATTTAATTAATAGGGTATTTGACAGTATGATAAAATAAAGTGTTTGTACGAGTAAGAGCTATTTGTTTGCGTAAAATATGATTTGTAAAAGCTTTTTAAATGACTTTATTAAAATAATGTGAAACAGTTTTGAAAAGTTGGTCCTATGTTGTATATTTAATATTTTTTGTAATGAATATCTATTTTTTTTAAACCTATTTATTATCGTGGCGGTTCGGCCCTATGCTAATAAGATAATTATTTCTGACTATGTCACTGACATTTATATCACATTTTAAATAATATTTTTGTTATAACTATTGTGAGATACAAATTATGTTATCATACGTAGCGTGCGCTATTGACTACGTAGGTTGCGCGACGTCGCTGCGTCAACGCACGCTACTGAAGATTTCCCCTGTGACTCGAAACTAGTAGAGCTCCATTAATGCACGTGAGTAAACCGTGATTTTTAGTTAAAATAAATCAATGTCCATGGACATACAAATTACTTACCCCCATAAAATACTTTTGTACTCAGACTATAGGTCTCGAAATAGACAAACAGCATCATTGAAAGTTTTCTTCCCAATAAAACAAGGAATGTTAACGAGATAGACGGATAAATACAAACAAGGGGTGCTGGCCGGAAAAAACAAAATAGTTTTATTTTTTTTTACATCAAAACTTATTCGGAGTGCGTACTGGCCTGTTACTTGGTTACATGAAAAAAGAAAAAAAAATGGGATTCGTTTTTATTTTTGTTTCGCGGGCATTTTTGTCGTTTTTCTAGTTTACCTACAGACATTTTGTTTTATTTCAATGTTGTTTTTGTTATTCCGCGGAAATGCAGATGACTTGTTTATATACCAGAGTACCGTACTTTATTTGAAACTTATAGTTTTTTTTTAATGGACAAGCCCGCCACAACCTCCCTTACCGCTGCAACTCCTCTAAGCCAGGATCTACAGTAGATACAGCCATGAAAACACCGAAACATTGAAGTCAGGCGCGTTCCAGGGACATGTATTACTTTTAGCAATTAGTATTAGAACTTGAAACGGAATATTTACCATGTTTATTTGTGTTTATGAGTAATATCCCATTTCAAGTTCTAATACTAGTGTTAGTGACCATGTCAGTTTAAAAACTTATATTTTTAGCAATTACTTTACTTACCTTTATCCCTTAAATATCTTTATCAATAAAATTGAATGAATTTAATCAGAAGCGAACCTGTCTGGACCAACCTCAAAGGTTAAATATTCGCGTTGCTCGGACCTCAAACACTCGAGGAATGGCGCCGTGGATTTGAATTAAATTCCATTGTATTTGTTTTTGATATTTGTTTAAAAAAATGTATTTGTATAAAACATTACGTTGTGCTTTTTAATCATCGAAGGGGTAAATAAATAATGTAATATTATTTTTTAACCAGTTATATTGTGAGTCCTATGTAATAGGGGGTGTGTCTATACTTACCTAATTGATGGAAGGTAAAAATGTTAAAATATTAATAAAACAGAAGCTCTACACAGAGAGGAGTGGAAGGAGGGTAGGGAGGCCTTTGTTTTACAGTGGGACGACCACAACTACAAATATCACCTAAATTACATATTTATTACTTATTACTTAAGTTATTGTTAAATTTTGTTACTTACACTGAGTAAAAAATAAATAGATATATATATTTTGTGTTGTCTAATTGTACATTTAAGGTTAAGAATTATTAGTATAAAAAGTTATTGTTTTGAGTTATTTTTAAAGTCAGTTTTGTTTTGTTTTTGTGTGTAAGTTGAGTTGTTGTGTAATAGCCAGGGAAACCACTATTGTATTGGATAAGTCTGTAAAGATAGTGTGTTTAATAAATAAATAAAAAAAATCAAAATAAATAAATAAATAAAAAAAATATTTTGAGTTAGTAACGAAGCTTTAAGTTAGTTTTTTTATACAATGTGATAGACTGATAAGACTTCTAACCTGGTAAGGCTGAGTACTACATCTAATTTTGTCGCCAAAAAATAATAATATGGGGGTTGAATTCCCTCCCCCTAAAAATTATGGCTATTTTAATATATTTTTTATTTTATTTTATGTGATATCAAAGGTTGTATGCGTCGTAGAAACAAAAAAAAACGGCAAACGGTAACTAATAACCTTGGCTAACTAATTCATTACTTTTTTCATAAGTTTGATAATGTTTTGGTAAGAAAAAAAAAACATTTATGAATTAATTTTACCGAAAACGTCGCTATTTTTCAATATTTTCAATTGGGGGTTCAACCCTCCATATTTTTTTTGTCGATAAAATTAGATGGATTATTCAGCCTTAACGGGTTAGAAGTTCAACCCCTATCACATTGTATTTTCTTATTTTTTATTGTTTCTTAAATATAATTTTAATTCTTGTTACCTATCCCTGCTGTTAGTAATCTGCACTGTTTGACTCAGTTAAAGTTTCAATAGAGTCACCAATTATATAATCAAACCGATCGTTTTTAGATTCTGGCTTCTTGTAAATCAGTGAGTTAAAGCTATTCATGGAGTAGCAGATCAAACGATTAATATTCATGACCTCAGAAAAAGAAGGTGGTCTGGCAAAAATGGCTTGGAAGCTGAGTTTTTTTACCTTTACATAATTTCATGAATGGAAGGTCCTTTAGCTATTTCATCGACTAATTATGACAGCTTCGTTAATCGATTATTGAGTGAAGTTCGGTACCAAGGTTTAGCCTTTGGTGTTCGGCAAATCTTCGTAATAGTTTCGCTGAAATTGTGTCCGGTGTAACATAAGCAAGACAGCAGCAGATCTAAAGACTGGATTTTTTTTTAAATTCAAATTTACCAAAACACAATATACGTATTCGTTTGTAATTATTATGTGGTTGTAACATCGACTAATGAATTTTGGCACCATGTTGAAAAACTTATAAGCTTTGATATTACTTATTAATTGATGAAAACGCCATTTCACACCGTGTATGAATATTAAAAAAATCTATTCGAATATTCAATCCAGTTTAGTACCGTATTCGAATTATTTAAATATTTGAACGCAAGCCCTATCACAAAATGCTAGCACGTGTGTCGTGTGCACAATATTTCTTAGAGGGTTCAATACCGCACTAATGTGTAACTCAAGTAGTCTTTATATTGTTCTTTGACAGTTGTAAACTTATAAATAACTGGCATCCAGCTAACTGGTACTGGAAGTATTTGTACGCGTTGTCAACCCGTCCGTATTGTATGAGTAAGGTAAATGGAAAAGTTACATAAAGTTTTTAGTTAAAAATCTTGCAAGAAGGGTTTATGTGGTATTATGGAAAGTTTCGTTTCCGTAGCTATTTATACTACATACTTCATATACGTAGATGGTGGACAATGTACTATAGAATTTACGTTATTTTTCAAAGTCAAAGTCAAAGCATTTATTTCAATTAATCCTAAATTAGGCACTTTTGAAACGTCAAGTTCGTTTAGAGTTTTTGTACAAGTGTCAGGTCCTACTTATCGGTCTAATACTTTATTTTGACATAATGACTTCAGAAAATAGTCATGAAGGAGTATATAATACGTAGAGTATCAAATATCTAAGACCTTCAACTTGTGCGTAGGTACTGAACAACCACGCTAATACTACAGACGGCCTAACCCAAAACAATGAGCGATCCATAACTAAACCGTGCGATTATAACGCACAACTTGATAATACCGTCTAAGAACATAAGTCTGATACTCCCAATATTTTACCAGTTACCCGAGTAAGCCCGGTTTCATTATTATGTATGAAGTTTGAAGCATGTCTCAATTGTCCGCAAACAAACATACATTATGCGAAGGCACGAGCGGTTTGTGATAGTCCACAGTTCTGGAGGCCCCGGGGTCTAAGACGCGTTCGTAACGCGTCTATGTGTGTTCCAGTTTACGGTTTGCGTTTGCGTTTGGCTATACTCATACTGTTCATAGATGGTTTGGGGGGTTAGTTCGGTGTTTTAACTAATCAGCTTGGGTTTATCGAATTGAGTGAATAGGAAAATCAATAAAAGATAGGTATGGACTTGTTTATTGCATAATTTTAAGTGAGAGAGTGCCATGCTTAGACACCGGGCTATGGTCATGGTCATGACATGGGTCGGCTCAATCGGAGTGATACCATGATAGATGCAAGCTTGCTCGTGTGACGTGTGAGTGACGGTCCCGGAGGCCCAATTACCCTTAAATTCCTAACCTTCCAAAAGCCCATCGATGCACTTCTAACGCCTCTGGTGTTTCGGGTATCTATGGGCGGCGCCAATTGCTTATCATCAGGTGATCCGTCTACCGGCTATCACTATAAAAATATATTAAAAAAAGAAAGATAATAAAATATTATTCTATTCATTGGATTACCGACTATACTTAGTTATACCACTTGACTTCTAGCACCGATCGGTTAGACTTATCCATGAATTAACATTGGATATAGCTTCTAATACGGATTTTATCAATTCCAAAATCTTCTCTTCGGGATTTAAGGTTATTAACATCTTCAAGCTTCCGTCTGTTTTCGTTTCCAAGTAAAGATTGGATTGATAGTGTAGGCGTTGAAACGGAGATTCTGGAAGTTTAACTGACTCATGTTTCACGTAAAAAATAGGTCAATATATCTGTCAGTTAGATTAACAGAAACTGAAGAAGAATTAAAAGGATAGTACTAAGATTTTACTTATGACGAGCACATGTATAGAGTAGTTTAACCGTACAAAATACAACGAAAACAAGTACACCGACCTACTTCAACAAAATCCTCGTGAGAAAGAACAGTTTAAAGGTATCTCACGTTTTTAGTCTTTCAAAAAATTAACTAGAAATGTGTAGCCACTTTTGTTACCTACAAACGACTCTGGCGAAGATAAAAGCGTTCAATTCGTTTGGAAAACCTTGGCAACTGCGACTGCCTATTGTGCCATCCCGTTTTCAAGTTAGAAGGCTTCTACGTGGTCTAATACACAGCGTATTTGAATGTTTTTATTTACATACAAATGCTTCTGTTTTCATGCCGTTTTCCGAATACTAAAGGTATTTTATTTTGTGAAGAGTATCTGAGGTAGGTGAAAATAGGGACAGATAGATTTTAAATACCATTCTGTTACTTGTGATTGTGACAATTTCTGAAGCAGAAAATCCTATGAGTTTCCACATAAAAGAATTTACGATCATTTTTCCGATCAAAAGGATACTACATAGTTTGCCACATCATCAATATTTTACACCAAAAACATATATTGACTAGTAAAACTAAACAAAAAGCTTCTAACCTTTTTCAGAACAAAAACAGTATCTTCACACCTGTCGATAGTTGCCATACTTTCAGTATTTTTACGATCTCGGACCTGCTTTATGTGTCCTTCGGGACAACCTCGCTTTCTTTCGGTCCTTCGGTACGAAACCGACAAGTTACGTCTTACACTATATTTATTTAAAACAATTATCGTTTTGGTGACTCTTGTGATGGTTGGAAGGTTTTTAAATAAAAGAAATATTCAAAGTGATATTGAATACAAGCCAAGTAAGATTAAGTCAAGCCTTATGTAAGATAATCTTAAACTTAACACTCAATTCTATTGCAGAAACAGTGTTCACTTTTTTGAATAATCCTTTTAATTACAAGCCTGTGTTGGTTAACTGTTTATAATTTAATGCGACATCGAAAATAACAGAGACATGACATAAATATTAAAATATCAAATATGGACTGTAGTAAACAATAATCTATTAAACATTATCATCATTTACATTGTGTTACCAAAATTAAGTTCAATTTTAACAGGCGCATAATACCAGTACAATGGCAAGTGAATATATTAAAGAATTAAAATAATGCCCGTATTTCATGTTCATTTCGTTATCGGCTCATTGGACCAACAACGGTAGAAATCAATTTAGTATACTCACTAGCCAATTGTAAACATGTCAATTTAATTAATTAATATTGTAAACGATTGTAATTCGCAAATTGAATCGAATCTCGTTTCGAATAATTGAAGGCTCGCTTAAGGTACAGATGTATTAATTGTTATCGATAAAACAAAGGTTCTTGCTGTTGTTTTGTCTTGTAATTGTTCAAGAATTTATTGGAAAAACTACCACTAATTGATTTTATTAATTAAAAGGCGAAAATCAAAGTAAAATTATGATTTCGAACTTGATATAAATTAAAATTATGACATTCAGCGAGTGCACTATTGACCGCCTTTGTGTAAAGGACAAACAAAATAAGGATTATTTCTTGTCTTAAAAATGATATTCAGTGAAATTTGTGAGAACAATAACTTTTGATCTTTAGATGTCACTGTACTGAAGTGGCTTAATTAGTTATGACTTGGTAGCCTAAAGTTGACATTTCATTAGTTGACATGCAGTTTCAGTTAATATCCTCATATCATAATATCGATTTTATACCAATAATGATTTTATTATTTTATAAGAGATTGAAGTTTTAATTTTCCGGTTGTCACTGGAGCTTCTGTATTCTAAATTAATTATTAAGTTATTGACCTTTATTGCATTGCAGCATGCATTCAGCATGCATGCAGCAAATTAAGCATTTTGTCTATGTAGTAATATGGATCGATTTAGTTGTTATTTAGACATTTTGTATAAAGAGATCCTTGTTGGATGTTACCAAGACCTAATATATTAACATTTTCATCTCACAAATAGAAGTTGGTCAAACCCGTACCTAAGGACCATGTTTAAAAAATATTTTTTATTAAATATTACCCTTAAATACTGCTCATCCATCACGGCCTGGGGCAAACATCGACTGGATTTGTTCGACGTAATTATTTAGAAACGTCCACAGCTGTGTTAGTTATTTCATTCAATGTTTACTTGTCAAGTGAATTTGATTTATACGTTTTAAATTAAATACAATATTTTGGAGGGCAAAGTTTGATGGATATTTATTTTATTATTATTAATTTATAATACTTTAGGTTGCCGTTGTTTTTAATATAAAGTAAGGTGACAGATTTAATTCTGAAATATCTGTTTGTTTTTGAGAGGGAAAATCATATATTAACTTCTCCACCCTTGGGTGAGGCAAGAGAGAGTGTTAGACTTCCGCGGCTAAGTAACCCGTTATGTCTTCCGTGGCTCGGTATTGGGCATCAGCTCTACTGGGCCCATCTGTGATGGTATGATGGCTATTTGAGGCGCGCGCGAAAAATTTTGAAATATCAATCGTGGTGTTTTTAGCTAGAAGTTCTTATTTAAATAATAGATATGTGTAAGACATACAATATTTTTATGTTCTGCGCTTGTAAACTGGTAATAAGTTTACACTTCCAGTCTCAAAAACATTATCAAGATTCTATTGCCTTATACTATGAAAATTTGGTCCTTTCAAGCGAGAAAATAAAATTTCAAAGCCCAACGAGATTACCGATAGGTTCTGAAATCTATACATTTTAGGTTACATTATATGGGATATTTACCAATTTTATTCATTTTATATAACTCAATTTCATGCAAGGATCGTTCTATTGAAATTTGACTTATCAGGAATATTTCTCACCTAACTCATAGGCTTCATATAAAAAGGTAAGGGTGAGATATAATATAAAATAAAATGTTTATAGGTAGGCACTAGGCAGTCGTGCACATAACCTACTTTTCTTGATCCTATGTTTTCTAGTCCCAGACCTATGTATATTTTATTTTTTACATATGTTATTAAGTATATAAAATTATTTTATTTTAGCAATAATTTTTAATTAATTGTATAGTACTTGAACATAGATGATCTGATAATGGACGTAGAAAATGGATGCAGGTTGCTGTCAACAATCTGATCTGGAAGTTCCCCAATGGAAGGCAAATGTTCAATATTTGACGTCTTCAGTCTCATATGATGATGATAATGAATCTAGTATGTACCTAGTTGTATTTTATTATCTATTGTCTTGGAAAATATCAGTATTTTTCTACGGAAGTAAGATCGCGTATTACTTTTAGCTACATCTACTAGAAACAGTAAAGAGATCCTCAATTGCTGGCAGGTTATTAAAGTTTACTACTTAGAGACCCTTCAACTTAATGGTTCGTGAGTGAAGTATCTGTCGATGATATTACTTTGATCCTGGAAGTGGTAATATAAATTAACATTTAAATTTGGTAACTTTGGTAACAGGTGATTTCTATTTTTGGTTTTCCTTTGTCATTGTAGTTTAAGTTTCATATTTTCATTACATATTCCACACCAAAAGATTGGTTTCAAAATAACTCTCAACCCTTCTGTAAGATTGAGTAGAAAGCAGATAAGTAAACAGGTAAGACAACAACAAACAAAAACGAAAAAAAATTAATACAAGACATATATTACACAACATACATATACAAAAAAAAAAAACAATATAAATACTCAACATAACTCCAGTGGATACATAAATTATCCTTACTCAATGTTTTAAGCAAGAACGCACTGAGTGGCGGAGCGGTGCCAAGTTTGTTTATAAATTTAACAAAAAGAAAAGTATGTCTCGCCCTGCCCCACGGAACTTCATCAAAGTTTTCCCTTTACATTTATTTCTGTTTTTGTGATACAAACATTCAAATAAGAATTAACTTTGTTATGTGAATCTTTTTGCATGTTGCATTTATGTAAACTGTTTAGATTTTTGAAGAAAAAGGTATAAAAGGTATTCTAGCCTTTATAAACATTAAAACGTAAAGCAATAAACGTTTTCAAGAAATTACTAAATAAAAAAAAAAAAATTACATAACCGTCGTACTCAGCGTTTAACATAAATTGTAACCCTGAAACATAATACAGATACTAAAACAAAAAATTACTTTTCAATTTTCATCTATGACCTATTTCACGACATATCTAATAAGTATAAAACAAAGTCGCGTTTTCTGTCCCTATTTTCCATTGTATGCTTATATCTTTAAAACTACGCAACGGATTTTGATGCGTATTGTAACGGATTTATTTTTAATAGATAGAGTGATTCAAGAGATAGTTTTAAATGTATAATACATACATAATATATCACCATTGCACCCATGCGAAGCTGAGGCGGGTCGCTAGTATAAAATAAATTAGCACACAAGACTTCCTTTAGAAACGAACAACTAGCTTACTCAAAAGCATCTACTTCTAAAGGGGCATTAAAATCTTAGTTCCCTTCAAAGCCACGTGTTTAGAGCTGCATTACAAATTTCATAATGAATGTAAGACCCCCGCCTCCAAGGACCACGTCTTTGAACAACTGTTTACTTATTTAATTCTTTTGTACTTATACGCTAAGAAAATTGCTTTCGAGAAAAGTTTGTTGTTGACGGAAACTAGTCGGTGTGGTTATGTTTTTTTTGTTTGTTTGTTTTACGTAAAAAGGACATTCCTTTTACTATTATTCGTCACTATTATTATTTTATCAATATAATGTATTTAACTGATTAAATAATAATAATAGTGACTCTACAGTGCACTAGTCTTATCTTATTAAAAAATAAATAATGTAATTTAACTATCAGTTTGGAAAGCGGTAGGGGTAATTTTATCAACGGCTAGATGGTTTTTTTTTAGTAATAATTCAATCATACAATTTTTTTATTGGGTTAATTTATATCTCACATCACACCACATCGTCAGCCTTTGGTAGTGGCCACTGCTTGTCAAAGGCCTCTTCTCGCACGGAGAATGTTTAAGCATTCATTAATTAATTTACGGTTGCTCAATGCGGGTTGGCGATTTCCTTCTTATAATTTTATTTCATTTTGTTCTATAAATAACCTCAAAATATGTTCTATTCTTAAGCTACTAAGCCAATATCTTCTTACTCAGTACCTATACATGTAATATACACATATGATCTCTCACCTTATCAGTGACGGACGTGAATTATGAGTGTCTTGTCACGTTGTCATGTCGTGTCACGGCAAGCAACGAGCATAAACATGCGGGAAGCAGGCGCGACAGGTCGAGATGTCACTGATTACATGTACCAGGTATGTGTGTTAACATATAGGTATTTTAAAGCTAGGTAGATATTTTGTACATGACATAGAAACGTGTTTTCTTGTAACTTTCGTGAGACATACTAAATTAATTATTATAATTTTATTATGTTATCGGCTTACTCACGTAACTGTTTGTTAGTAGCAGCGCGACATTCGCCGCATCAGCAGCCGGAAAACAAGTGGTACACAACATAAACTTTTCGTTTTGGAAATCGAATCCGCGACTGCACTGAGCAAATATAGTGCAATATTAAATTCCGAGCTTTCTTCTGCGAATTTTGAAATTGATAATTTCAACTTTGCTTTAGCGAGAATCTAATAATAGTTTTTAAAATTTCATAGTCATAAATAAATTCTGGTATAAATTAGTTCAAAATGTATTTTACACACAGATACAAAAGATAAAAACTAAACAAAATCCCATTACAATACAGCACACATTGTAAGTAGTAAATTAAATACAAGTACATACTCCGTACTCAAATTCAATTTGCTTGTTTATGAGCGCGTGCGGCATTTTAATCTTTAGACGCGTTCCTTGTCAGGACCACGCTTAGGTACATTTTAGCGGCCCGACTGCGGTTAGCCTAGTACTGCGGCCTTTTAATTACAGCTTTATTGTAATTTGTACTGGAATTTGACATTTTTCATGCTCATTTTCAGTCTTTGAAGGTGAAACAGATTTGCGGATTTAAAATAATGTTAATTGCTATTTGTGTTATATTTGAAGATATTTCTTGGATGTGGTTTGGGGTTTTAAATGTATTCTTCGAATTCAACGCTGAAATATGCACTTGCATAAAAATCCTGTACACTTATACCTAAAGAAGATAAATAAATGTACCCTACATATAATCTACTTTTCTTACATATAAGCTATCTACGTATAACCCAACTTTGCAACTCCTTATTGACCCATATCTCAAAAGAAAAAGGACCAAAACAACTTAAATAAGAACTAATAGACGGAACCACCTTACTCCTAATTCCTACCGCCGAAGTCCTCAGTCACTTGAAGCAGATGTGCAATAAAACCTGCTTCAGATACGTAGATTGTAAAAATAAGATTGGGAACGTTGTGTCTGCTCCACAGTTCGCCGGAACACTTCGCGCCCTGTGCCTCAAAGGACCAGATTTTGGCGATTAGGAAAATAATTATAAGTATTTTAATCTTAAAATTAGACTATTAACTAACTTTATACGAATAGTTTTATGTAGAATTGATAACCGCTATTGTTGTATTTGTATCTTGTCTAGCAATAGATCTAATACTAGTGGGAGATGTATTTATAAGTTTATAATTTTTCAGATTTTACTATAATAACTCGCTGGTCTTATAGTATTTTCGTGCCGTAACGTGCACCTCTGCCTATCCCTTCGGGCAAAAAAGGCGTGACGTTGTTTTTTTTATATGTTTAATGGGCCTGGCCGCTATCTCGCCTGATGATGTTGTACGTTGTTGATCTTATTCGAAGAACATAGTAGTATTCTGCAAGTAACTCTATCATGACGTAGACATTTAGAGCAAGAATACATTCCAGGTTTCTTACCGTTTACTATGAACACTCTTTAACTGACTACGACCTCGTAGATCAAGCAGAATACTCAACATTGCAGTAGTCACAAGTCCGCTACGTCCTTTCTCCTACTCCCCACCCATCCGAAACGTGAACACAATATAATGAGGGAGTGGAGCTTCAGAGAGCAAAGTTTGGAGCGGACTCAAAAGTGCTCCCAGTAATTTTTCCTGCTTGATTTAAAACGATCGCATTGTAACAGAGTTTCGGTCGTCCATTCTTGTTCGCAATTGTGTTTTTTAGTTGCTGTATGAGTTTTACGGTACACTGTATAGATAAAATTTTGGTGGTTGCAGATGCGGGATAAATAATGGAAAAATAATTTTACTAATAAAAAATCTGTGGTATGGCACATAACATTTGTATTATCCTATATTACAGAACTTTAATAAATTCTTAAAAAAATACCTTCCACGATAAATTTTTCAAAACAATTTCATTTGAAACGACCTAATAACAAATATATCATACTTTAAAGGGGCAACGTACAAGCAGCCTTAGGAATGCATGAAATGAAACATGTATGAAAAGTATCGCACAAAGGGATCGCCGTAATGCGTGAAGCACTAAACTCGGCGCGCCCGTATAATATTCCACTAAGACGTTACAACGAGGAAATTGTCCGAGTAAATGGACGTTTTTAAACTTAAACGGTCAGATACATTATATGTGTTTGTAGAAATTGGTCCTTTGTCTTATTTGTGCTTGTGTACGTGTTTGATTTTATCTTTAAGCGATATTGTATGATTTAGCCTGTTATTATTTACTAAAAGGGTTTCGGTAAAGGTGTGCTTTTAGAACACCATGGTAATGAAGGGTGAGTATCTTACTTTGATCTTTACGATGACGCAGCAGGTAATGGAGTGACGCTGATATACAATAAACCCACTTATGACCAATTATATCATGTGACATGTAAGTAATTTAGAAGATCCCATAGCGGGTTTTGACGAAGTATAGCAACTTGTTTAGTAATTAAAAACATTAAACGTACTTATCACTTTTCATTCATTCACGAATGCTCTTCACACATCAGTAGTGAAATGATTACTGACTACATTGACGTCACTACTTTTCCTTCAATTTAATTTTCTAGGCTCCAAGTCTACTTAGTAAACTCTTGGCTATAGGCCATGTTAATATACAAGCGGGTTGGTAATTATCCAGCAGCAATTAGTCGGGGCGACCAATGCCTTCAATTGCCTCATGGAGCCTTTTAATCCGACTAGCGTCGCCACTAGGAATGTTTTGCGCTGACAGAATGTTTAATTGTTACCCTTTGTATTGTATGTGTTAGTTATATGAAAGCAAAATTAAATAAGGAGAGAGGAGAGAGAATATTTGCTAGGCATTTTTTTTTTAAGGGGGAAAATTATCCAATGTCTTCTCTCGCCTTGAGCGAGGCGAGAGGGAGTGTCAGACTCTTACTTACTAAAAACCACCCTGTTCCTAGCTTTTCGAACCGGAGCCCCGGTAAACCCGCTAGGTAGTCCGCAGCTCCGGATATTTGCTAGGCTACTATAACGTGAGCAGTTGGTGTACAACGTGTGGTGAGTATGACTCCTGCATATATTAACTATTGGTTATTTGACCTAAGTTATTTCAATATCCTTGAACAAACATTTCACGACATCTTAAAACATTTCTCAACACGTTTAGGTACACTAAAATGTTCGAAACACGTTAGCGTAACTCGCTAAGCTGACACTGAATCATTTCTGTCCGCAGCTTTAAAAGCAACACGACACAAACGTAAATCAGAATCACACCTCCCATAACCTTTAGAGCTTGCACACTCACAAATAACAAATACGAGGTAACGGCTGACCGTCTGTGTATTTGGCAGCCTCGCAGAGAACTCAGCACTTCACTTGACAAATATTGTTAAACAAAAATCGATTGTGCTAATCGAGACTTAGCAAATACCTGCCTGTTACCGCTACTAAATCACTTGGTAACGTTGTGGCAAGCGCCTCCGTTACCCTGTCACGGCAAGGTAAGTTCAAACAAAATTTAATTGGTCCTCTATTTTACAAACAACCGTTCGAATCGAAACCAATTATCGTTTTCGCGTTCGAATATCGAAAGTTCGTAGCAGGTGCGCGTAACGTCTCGGCTTGAGGAAGAAGAGGTAGCGGGAACTTCCAAGGTAATGGCTTCGTACCTTCGTAGTGTAAAAGTGGTACTTTATCTTTATGAAAGGTTCTGTTCACAATAATATATGGATATAAACAGTATTTAGTTGAGTGTAACGAAGCGATTTTGATGTTTTTATTAAGGAATTTATCTTCATATTGTATAATGTTTCATTGGTATACAGTCCCTTAAATTAATTGACAATTTGCCTTTAAATGATTTGTCTATAATCTAATTTTACAAAACAAGCGTCGACGAGCATATTCACATGAATGTGAATTGGACTCGCATATTTTATCATGTTGTGTGATTTTCATAAAACTGGTCCTTTTGCAACCCAAAGGACCAAATCGATTGCAGAACTATGATCTATTGTTAAATTGAGAGAGATTAGTATCCGCTTTTAGTGCATAAATTATACCACGTTTATAGCCGTCGGTGTCGGCATATAAATCACGATTGGCCAGGCTGGTCGAGTCATTAGTGGCCGACCGCGGTACCAAGTCGGATTGAATTGTGACCGTGTTTAGCGTCTACACTACCTATCCGCCTACCCGGCCTCAGCCACTAGTTGTTGTTAATACGCGCCTCAACGTACTTGTGGCTTGTATAGTTTTAATTGGATGGGATTACGCTGTACATAAAATATGGTATGTTATGGGAATGGCGGTGTTTCCTAGTTAGGGGAATATTGTAGGTGTCTCATGTATTAACAGACACCAGACTAGTAAAAGAAGCTGAAATATCAAAGAACTAACTTTTAACTTTCTCACATACTATTTTAGACGATAATTACATAATCAAAATCATTCATAGTCTAACTTACTCTTACAGAAACACCTGTATACCTGACCATCAGTTACCGGTAAATATAGGATAATAAGTTTGATTTATTTCACATATTTTAAAGCCGAGCTCAAGACAGAGACAGCGCATGATTGCACGTCGTTGACAATACAAACTCAATAACTCAGCGTTGTCCGGCTAAGCCGCTTACTGTATTGACTGGATCTGTAGCGCACGCGAGGACAAAACGGTGCAATTGTATTCGACGTGGACTTTAGTTTTTTTTTGAGATTTCCCACTATTCTTTATGGTGGTTGGATCGATGTAATAGTTGAAAATTTAACCATATATTATTAACACCTACTTATCGATAGTTTATTGCGACCTATTTATTTTTGTGTAACATCTACATTTTGGCAAGAGTCGCCTATAATATTATGCTCTAGCGACCCATACCTATTTTGCGTGATCGGTTAATTACAGTAATAAACCTTATTAGGTAATACAATAGTAATTGAAACCTTTCTTGTGATTCCACTCTATGTATCGGTAGAAAATTTATGAATATCTGTTTTGTTTCAAGTATGGATTTAGTTTTGTAACTTTGTTTACTAACTTTATAGAATATAGAAGTCGATGTGAAATTTAAATTGGTAAAGTAAAAGAGGAGTTTTATATATGACGCTAAAGGCTAAAGTTAAGAGACGTAATGTCATAGAAAATATTTCACCCACACAGGCCATTCCGACACAAAAGTTCCAAATAAATAGAATGAAATTAACACCTCAAACAATTTATAGAATCGGTTTCTGATATATCTACTAGTTACCCCAACAAAGTTCCCTCATATTGGGTCAATGTACCGACACATTTGCTCTAACTACGTCAAATTACGAGTAAAGGGTTCCGTTGCTCGCTTCGATCTAATTGCGACTTCGTGACTGCTCCTACCCTCTTCCATTAGCACCTTGTACTACGATACGCTGTTATGGAATTTTATCTCAACTTGCACGATGTCCATCGATGCTTTTAATCTTTGTGCTAACGTTGAGTGTAGATGATGGAACGCAATGGATGAGTCGTTGCTTTTTCATGTATAATTCTCGTGATATCTCGAAGACATTACGTTGAGATCGTTAAAAGTCTAGACACGGGGCGATTCAATTTCTTATTTACGTTGATTTTTTAAATAGCGTTTGAAATGTTGTGACGTATTTGTTGAAGTTTTAATAAGAATCATGTTCGGATTACAAGGGATCGTGTGTCTCTTTGTTTGAGTACAATTTTGTTTTGAATTATATTTCAGTTTGAATTAAGGTTTATTGATAAAAATTGTTATTCGAGAAATTATATATAAAATAAAATATTGGCAATTATGTTGCTCTTAACAGACTTAGGTAAATTGAAATGAAACAGAAATGTAAACAGTTATGATTCATCGTTACATATGATATGAAAATATCTTCTTAAAACTGGAAAACGACTTAACACATTTACATTACATTTTCAGCGCCAAACAGTCGACGTTTGAACACAACATTTGTTAGCACGATTTAATCTCAAGTTTGTTCAACTAGTCAACCTTCGATAATCCTTGAGAATCCAAAAACAAGGCAACTTGTCTCCGAGTTAGTGATTGAGGGGATTAACGAGATGTACAGCCTCGTGACCTGACATGTCCCTGGAGATTTGGTCCTTATTGGTCCTTAGATCCGAGAAAATATTGTGTCAGCTTACCTTACCGTACCTTAAGGAAATCCTTGATCAACTTTGATGGATGGATCGGTAATATTAATTTATCAGATATTCGCAGCTGCTTTTGATGTTGGTATTGTTATTTGGAATTTAAAATGTTTAGGGATATTTTTTTCCTTATAATAATGGAAATGTTATTGTGATAGATGGAAAGACTTATTGCCATATTTTAAGCATAATTTGTTTTGATTTGCTATAATTTTATTAAGGACACGATTTCTTGAGCTGAGGTCGAATTTGAGACTAATAGCCTAATTTATCCTAGCTAGCTATTTGAGTACCAACCTCATTGTAAAAACTAAACACAAAAACCTTTCTTAAAACTTTAAATACGACTTAAATACTCACACAACTAACATCTCTGTCCCACAATATTACACCTCGCTCGCTACAAAGACTAAAAATTATATGGGTAGTTCTTCGAAATTTGATTCTTCGACTGATTCATATGGCCAAAATTTAATTCCACTTTAAGATCTGTAACACGTGTTCATATGAAAATAGTTATACCAAATAACGTATATTCGAATGAGGGACTCGTTTTAAAAATATAGTTTTCGAAATATCGACGTTTGAATATTTTCTGCCCAGATGAATCAGAAATTGTTACAGATGAATCTGTTGAACAATTGAAAATTGTATGTAAATGAGCTCTGTATTTATTTTAATTGTTAGCATACCATTTTCGAGTACTTTCGCACAGAGAAGTCACGAGCATTCATCATCACGCTTGCTCAGGGCGGATTAGCAATTTCAGACTCATATTAATTAAATTCCTCAAAAAAAGATTTTAAATTGTAGCTATAACATTTATAGCTAAGTTAATTTAAAAATAAGACTAGTAAAAAAATGGACAACGCAACAAGAGCATTATTTTAGGATTCATATGCGGTTTTGACCATACGAATCAGGCACAGATAAATCAGGATTTTGCTTACAATCATGCATAACTCATCGTATATACAGACTTCATTCTTATCATTTTTCTACACGAATGTATAACCAAAAAGCTTCACACGAAACATAGATTGAAGTTTTAAAACTGTAAAGTAAATTTTATAAAATAGGCATTGTAATCAGGATGACATGTAAACCAAACACAGATGAATCAGATATTTACCTTAGTAACACCTGGATCTAAGCCAACCAGCCGCACGTCCGCCTCCTAGCTTGTCCGTTGCACACCTGGTTTCCCTCCGCACAGGAAGCCAGACTCTCATTATTAATACCCGACCAAGTATGGTCATTCGTAGCTTACGCCATATTAATCAGTATTATACGCCGGACACTTCTTATTTATTTATTTATAATCATACTAACATAGTTATAACGACTGCATATTTTTTTTGAAGAGGACAACTCATCTCCTTTCGATGTAATTATAATTTATATTGAAGTATCAAAGGGAAAATGCGAAATCGACTACTTTGTTCCGGAAAATGGCAAACGGACACACCATATGAATCAGAAGAACAAGCTTTAAAAAAATATATTTTGTACCTAGACTGCAATTATTTAAAAAATATTATTTGTCCTAGTAACTGATATAGCTAAACTATACTAAAAAAAATATTACATGCCGTTTTGTTAGTTGGTTTCAAAAATATTCCCAAAGACATCGAAAATTTTGTCTCTGAAGAACTACCCATATTCTAAAATTCTTATCCTGACGTTACGTATAACGTTTCTCATTTTCTTCGCATCAAGTTAACCAGACCTTAGACACTTCCACAATTACATTCAGCCAAGTTTAAAACAGTCGCTCATAGCTGTGAAGAACTAATGTAACTTTCTTCTTGCAAAGTTGGAACAGAAAAAAGTGTCTGCCTCAGAGGATGAACGGCAAAGGCGGCTGTAAGGATGTTGTTAGACGGACTTGGATACGCGCGATTTTATGAAGAGGCGTACACTCGTCTATAAGTGTGGTATGATTGTTATTTGTGATGTTTCAAACGGACTTTATTTTCAACCGACTTCAAAAGGAGGTTCTTAGTTTGACCTGTATGTTTGTGCCCGATTATCTCGCATTTGGCTAAACCTATTACGAAGTAGTTTTAGGCAAGTATATATAGTAAACATGCTGATAACCATTTGATTTTAGGGATATTGCTTGACTCAAAAATGAAGGCGGTTCCCTTTTTTTTTAAGTTTTATTTACGTTTATATTGGATACAAAGTAATACGACTGTAAGCTTTGATAAGGTGTTGGATTCTAACGGTTTCGTGAGAGAAGAGAGAAGTAATGTACCTATATATTTTTTTTGATGGTTCCCCTTTTTAACTGATAATATGACAATGTTAATATTGTCATTTCCTTTAGCGTTTAAATATAATATTAAGGTGACGGACGAAAAATTTGCAAGACATGTCGCAGATGTAATCCAACAAAACCGCGTGGCGCCATCTGATGGTATCTTAAGGTCTCACCCCGGAAGCAGGCGCTCCCCGACAAATTCACTTTTCCTGTCGACGAACGGAAACGAATCCAGAGCACCTTTATACCGTAATAATATTGTATTAAAGAGCCCTTAAGGGCAGAAATCTTTTGTAGAATTTCCGTTCACAGCGTGTGGGCTATGATTTTTCTATAGATTTTTTCTTTGGAAGTTACCTAGTAATTTATGGGAGAGTGGCTGTAAGGGACTGTGTCGTGGCGTGAGTTAAGCTTGGTATGGTTATCCATGTTAAATTTCCAGCTAGAGTAGGTAAATTAATTTATGATTATAAACAAGGTTTTGTAAAATTATGATCAATAGTTGTGAAAGATTTTCATTCTAATGCAACGTCACGCTTTTTATCCACGAAAGGATGAAGTACACATTATGGCAAGTAATGCCAGCCCAGTAATACTTTGCCTGACCCAGGACTCAAACCTTGCACTTGCGACTACTCGACCAACGAAGTCATTTTATTTCATTAAAAATTAAGTGACTGAATTAACTCAATTTTACAAGGAATCAATTTGATTTTTAGTAAGGAATATGGTAAGAAAAACTGTTTAGTAATGTCCAATTTTAAAGAGGCATAATCGGCATCAAAATTAAGGACAATGAAATTACAACTCAAAATATAAAGTAATAGAGTTGCAACTCAAAATTTAACAACACTCTGGTGTATTTTAATGTCTTAGTTTGACCTTATTTGAATGCTTACGGTTAATTAGAAGGGTAAGCAGAGGCACTAAAGAGTGTACTTTATTATTGGCAACAGATGCGACGTGGGAGGCTTATGAACGGTAGTGGGAGATTATAATCTGAATTACTAGTATTATTCATATTTGTGTGGGCACTAATTAAGGAAGACTCTAATATTAAGTTAGTTTGTTTTAGAGGTAGAGAGTATACTTTTAGATCAATTTCTGGAGTATCAATTATTCTTGATTCAGTCTTTGTTTAATTTCGATTTTAATAGTAAATAATTTATTTAGCCGTTGTCCTTGCAATCTCGGTGGCTAAATAATCAAACATCGGATACTGGAACATGAGTCTTCATACTTATGTAGATAAGTGTGAGAGAGCCATGCTTCGGCACGACTGGGCCGACTCGACCGAAGTGATACCACGGTCTTATAGAAAACTGACCTGAAACAACGCCTGCCCCATTACCTCCCTTCCTAGTCTTCCGAATCCCCGATTCCCCAACAACCTTTAAATTCCTGATCCCAAAAGGCCGGTAACACACTTGTAATGCCTCTGGTGTTTCGGGTGTCGATGGGCAGCGGAGATTGCTTACCATCAGGTGATCCGTATGGTTGTTTACAGTCTTATACCATAAAAAAATCATAAGAGGACAGGCAGGTTTGAGCACATCTAGTTCTCGGCAGGTTAGTAACCTATCGCTAAATCAGAATAATAAAATCTTAAAGATACATTCTAGGAACAAAGTCTTCTATCGTTCTTTTCTTCTCCTCTAGTAATTTCTTCGACTGTCATTCATGTCACTGTCACGCGCCGGACTTCAGTGTTCCGGTGTTTTCATGGTTGTATCTACTGTAGATCCTGGCTTACAGAACAGACACAGAAAAATCATGAAAACCAGAGCTTAAAGGAGTTGCAACGGTTTTGAGAGGTGTGCGGGCTTGCCACGTTAAACAAAAACACGTCTTGTCTGTTAAACTTAACTAAACCTAAAACATTACCAGTTTAAAACAAAGACATACATATAATACAAAATGAATAACAACCTATAAACTCGCGATAAACCCTGACAAACCCGAGAGCTTCACAAAGCCATTCAACTGAACCGTATATTTGCCATGAAGTCGGTATAAAAATTCATAGAACCAGCAAAATGAAGGCATAGGTAGGTGCTTGAACGAATTCATTTTTCTTGTTATGCTCAACGCCTCGAGCGAGTGGCCCGGTAATCGAATCTTGTGCCTTGGTTCGCTGTCGACTATTCCTCGTCTTTCCTTATCAGATATAGATAGTATTTGTTAGATATTTCAAGGTTTGTTTAGTTGTATTGTTAGCTTGTATTGTTGGTTTAGTTGGTATAATGGTAATCTTTGTTTTGCATAGTTTCATGTCGTATGTAAGATTAAAATTACGTTCTGATTTTTTTTGTTATAGGTACAATCATATCAAGAATTATCATAACAAGGTTTTTTTTTTACTTAAATATATAAATCAATGTATTAAAATTCCGATCCAGAGCTGCGGACAATGTAAAAGGTCACCTGGGTTCCAGTTCAAAGCATGAGAAGGAATGGGGTGATTTTCAGACAGTAAGAGTCTGACACTCTTGGAAACCAATATTTTGGTCTGATATCAAACTGGTGATTGAGAACTTAATATATCTACTTAAACGATTCCATACTTATTGTTTTAAAACCAGTAGTAAATAACTTATATAAAATAAAGATTTAATACACCACATTATACCATCAAATAAATTTTGCACATTTTCATATTAACAAAAATTACGTTTATCAACATAATTTTCCGATAAATAACCGAAAATTATTTGCTTAAAAACATATTATTAAAATAAATATTGTAGTAGGCAAATTACTTCATCAATGCTGCCTGAACGATTATTCGTTACTCCCGAAATAAATTCAATTAAGAATGGTGGAGGAATCAATTTAACTGGTTCAAGTGAACGGGCTCTGATCGGTGACAACAGGCCTTCACACTTAATTAATTTATAATTACTTAATGTTCGCTTGTCAAGCTATTTTTGCATACTTATTGTCGGTATGTAAATTGAGAAATTCAATCAGAATATTATCGTACGTTGTTCTGGATTTCTTTACTCTTTTTTTTAAATGGGACATTATTGTATCTGTTATTGAAGTATACCTATATTATCATTGACTTTTGACATGGACAATCCATCACAGTCTGCATCATGCAGTCATCACAGTCACACTGTTGGACATGTATTCAAAATGTTTTTTTATGGAATAGAGGGCAAACGAGCAGACGGATCATCTGATGGTAATCAATGAGCGCCTCCCAGGCACACTTGCAACACCAGAGGAGTCACAGGTGAGTTGCCGGCCTTTTAAAATGGACATATTATATAATACACTCTTTTCTTGACATATGTTCATTAAGTTTGATAGGTCTATTACCAAATCAAACGTAGCATAATTATTTATCAGTTGTTCCACATGATGCCAAGGAACATATTGAGTGTTATTTACTGAAAAATGTTGACATCTAACAATACTAACATATAGTAGATTACTTAATCAAGAATTTAAATCTATAAGCACGTGGTCGACAATCGAATTTCTGATTAATCGATGAACTAAAACCGCGTATAGTTTTGCCATATCATGCGAAATAAGATTCTACAGAAAAAAAAACTCTAGATAGATTACTTTGACGGGCAAACAAAACAAAATACACTTAACTCAATCTCATTCAATACAACCAACACAATATCCTCTCAGGATATAGCCTAACGTTTAAACCTATATCCACAAAGAAATACTTAGACATTAGGGCTGTAACACACACGTTGATAAATGGGTTCCATAGGTGGGTTCCGTATAAACCCGGCTTCTATTATGTTCAGTAAACGGGGATCAAAACCACGCCCAAGTTATTATGGGCAAGTTATTTATTGCCAAGAAAATGTACTCGCTACAGTTGGTTTGAACGATTTCGAAATGGTTAGGTTAGGCTAATGGATGGGGTTTCGGTGGCCGAAGACCTTGGTGTATCGTATGTCTTTGTGTTATCGTTATTTTATGCGATGTGTTTTTTTTTGGAAATATATTGGAAAGTTTTTCGAAAACGAATAAATCATGTTGCCTTTGAGCAATGGGTTAAGTATCATAAAGATTTTTGATGTTAATCTATTTATCAACATAGAATTTTAAGTGGTCTCATAATTTGGTTAAACCTCTCTGAAAAATAGTGCAGATATGGAATTTATACCACACTTTTACAACGAGTAAACATCAACCAGTCTAGTTTCGAATTGTTATTTGATCGATAACAATTGACAGTATGACATATGTAATTCTTCCACGATCTTGAAGTTACCTTGTTTTTGTAAATACTATATTTATTATCTTACTAACTAACCTGCACTATTTCCACCTATAAGACAATCTTGTATCATTTTATTATAACTTTCGTAAGACATACTAAATTAATGATTATGTTTTTAGGCTTTCACACGTAAATGTTTAACTAGGAACGCGACTAGTTTCAAGCCATGACTCATATTCATGAGCAGCATTCCATAACACACGAAGCGGCGATCGATGCACTGCTAGAGTTTTTCTAGAGTTCTTCGTCAAACAGTTACGTGAGTAAGCCGATAACATAATAATCAATCTAGTATCAAATACCTTATATATAGCTTACCCACACATACTTACAGACAACACATATCAAATACATTACACAGCTAATCCGTATTTTGGTACAGACAGCACTGTCAATCAGTCGTGTGTGTTTGCAACAGAACTCGACGGGAACATGTAGCCTCTGGCCAAACTTGGATTCCTATCATTGTTTGTATCCATTACGAATGTATTTTGATGAAATATCATTATATTATGATGTATTTTTAACTGTTTGTTTTGTTTGTTGAGTAGGTTTTAAGTAGAAGAATTAAGTATTTTTTTCTAAATCATAAAAATAATATAATAGAAGTGGCGGAGTATTGTTTTAGGAAACCTTCTAATTAAACTAATGATTGATTGATAGCAATAAATAATTATTGAAAATTTGTCTAATAGAATATGTTTATGAGAAAACTGTTGAAAGAGGTATGTAAGATTCGTATCAATTGGCGTTCCATTGTCTCTGCCTATCCTACCCCGATGGGAGTCTGGGAGACAGGCGTGAGATTGTGTATGTATGTAAGTATTAATGAGAAAAGCATGAATTTTTGTTTTCTCTTCCAACTTACAGTTATTTGTGAAAGACTGCTCTCAAATGATAAAATATTCATTGCACCCTTTATAAAGTTTCACCTTATAATCCCACTATAATGACGTCCAATACCTTTAACGTACTCGTACATATTTTATCGTTATTCAAAACAAAATTTTAAAGAAAAACGGCAATAGTTAGTCTCGTAAAAGAGCTAAAAAAAGCAGTAAAAAGCCACTTGTGAATGTAAAACGTTGTAATAAAAGCAAAAAGTGTTTGAGAGACAGAAAGAATAATGATCGCATGATAACGACTGTGTCTTTCAGCTATTCAGTTACAGCTTAATGGTGCAATACGATGAATAGTATTCAGATTATGTAGGCTTTTATGTGCTCTTTATTATGTACTCAGATATGTCCTGGGTATTAAGTGATTATGGGTTGATTGATACTGCCTTAGTGCACTGCTTTTTATTTTTGTTAGAGGGAAATTAGGAAAAATAATCCAATCACTTTTCTCACCTTGAGAGGGAGTGTCAAACTCTTACAAGAGTCTAAAAACTACCACGTTCTTAGTCAAACGGTTAGGTAGTCCACAGTTCCGGATTCAGTGCACTGCTATGGTTGAGATTTGTGGTAAGTATTATGATTAAGAAAAGCTGACTGCGGTATATGAAAGCTCAGATTGTTGTCTATAGGTTATTTTAATTCAATGTTAACTTGAACTTATGCTGTTGATCAATTTAATTTATGTAGGCTTTTGTATTTTAGATCACTAATAAGAAATAAATGAAAATGGTTTTTAATGGTTATTGCAGACGTTATTTTAGTCAGAGTTAAAGAGCGTAATATTACGTATCATGTCTTTAGTTTAGTTTCGACTGTCTCCAAATATCTTTCACGTTTACCATACTAACGCTTCTCTTCAAGTTCCAATTAGAAATTAGGTGGAAGTATACGTGGCATGTAACTGAATATTTGTACCAAACTTAATGTTGATTGTCCGAAATAGACAAAGACTGTACTGAGGAACTGTGAGGAGCAGCGTATAATGTTTATTTGCGCCCTCTAGCGGTGCGGTACGTAAATATTGTGGTGCTGTGCCGTGTGGTGCATTCTCACTAACTGCTCATTCAGCGGTCACTAAGGAGCGGTTGTCCAGGAGAGTCAACTACTGGAAAGAAATTGACATTTTTGCACCATTTATGTTGTATTTTTGATACACGTTGCTTGTAAATGGTATCGATATCGTGTCTGCCTTTTTTAAACACATAGTACTAATCTGTCCACATAGATCACACCCATACTCAGAAGGGTAATAATGTGGACTATATAAATGCTGACACTGACTGACCCCAGATACTGCACCTACCATGCTGTGCTGTGTGTTACCGACATAAGCAATATGACATGAATATGGAATTAAACCTTTTTACTAATTCTGGCTATCGTTTTTGAAACCAAAATCATTCTAAAATCAAAAATGAATTCGATAAACATTTATGGACTTTGAATTTACTTTACTCATGTTTTTTATTGGCACGTCCAGCAATACACTATTTCAGTGGTCAGTGTTCAGTGGACAGTCGAGGCAGACATGAAGACAATTAAACCGTTCGCGTTACTACTGTAGGTTGTGGATTGTGAAGATTGAAGAATTAGAAGATAGATATTAAAAGTCTCTCACGGTAGAAATATATAATTTATTTTTATATACAGAAGTCACAAGAGTTCAGCACAACACAAGTATAGTTTACAGAAGGAGTGAAATATTAGATGAGAACGGATAGATGAAAACGATAGTTAGGAAAGCATATATAAAAGCGCGACGAAATTGAATCGGAGTAAAACTCTTTAATTAAACCCGAGTAAGTAGAAATCTAACACAAACGCAACTCTCCGATGGCCTACGTGCGACTCCTGACACCTGTCACTTTTTATTTTCTTTTATTAAATCAAGTCAATTGACAGGAGTCGCAACTCCAAAGAGTTTAATAATAATAGGTCGCCACATCACCCCCTTCCAGAGACCGTCAAGGGCGGTAATAGTCGGGAAATTTAACGCGGCGGCCTGACCGCGTCGCTTTGACGACGCCATCGCCAGGATCAGGCAAGTTCCGGTTATCCGTGTTTGGAGTGTTTTGATGAATGTTTGTGGTAGGTGGTGTGTATGGTGTGTCTGGGTCACGTAGTATGAAGGCCGGCTTAAGGCGGTCTATCGACACGGTAACCTCTTTACCGTTTACCACGATCTTGTATACCTTGTCCCCTCGCTCGATGACCTTGTGAGGGCCAGAGTATGCTGGTTTGAAACCACCAGCAGTGCAGTCCCTAAGGAAAACGTGTGATGAGGTAGGTAAATTTTTAAATATAAAAAACTTGTTTTTGTTGTGCCTGGCAGCTGGTGATGGTCGCAGTTGCCTAACCAAACTTCTGAGCCTGGACAAATAGTCTGCTGTGTCGACAGTCTCATCCGTCTGCGGGTCAAAAAATTCACCTGGAAGGCGCAGTGGTTGACCGTAGACTAGTTCGGCGACAGAGGCTTGTGCGTCTTCTTTATAAGCGCTGCGAACGCCTAGTAAGACTAGTGGAAGAGATTCCACCCAACTGACACTGGCGTGGCAGGTTATAGCAGCCTTGAGTTGACGGTGGAATCTCTCCACCAATCCGTTACAGGCTGGATGGTAGGCTGTGGTTTTGCGGTGTCGGAACCCAGCAATACCAGACAAACATTTAAAGAGCTCTGATTCGAACTGCCTACCTCTATCGGTTACGATATCGGATGGGCAGCCGAAACGGGCTATCCACCCACTCAGTAGAGCCTTTGCCACTGTTTCAGCAGTTATGTCTGCTATCGGTATTGCCTCAGGCCATCGCGTAAAGCGATCGACGGCGGTGAGACAATATCGGTATCCTTGACACAGAGGCAATGGACCTACGAGGTCAATGTGGATGAAGGCAAACCTTGATGAAGGTAGTTTGAAGTTGCCTATTGGAGCAGAGACGTGACGTGTGATTTTCGCACGTTGACATTCCAAGCAGGAACGAACCCACTCGCGACAGTCCTTCTTAACTCCAGGCCAAACGTAGCGGTCTGCGACCAGCCTTGCAGATGCCTTGGAACCTGGGTGACTCAAGGAGTGCAGGCTTGTAAAGACTGACCTGCGCAATTCCTTGGGCACAAAAGGTCTCGGCGTTGAGGTGCTGACGTCGCAGTACAGTTGACAAGTTGAACCTGGAATCCTAACTTGCTGCAGGCGTAAAGAAGTGTCACCAGCTAGAAGTTGCTTCAGTTCAGGGTCCTCAAGTTGAGCAGCGGCGATCCTCTCGGCGTGCACAGGTTGAGCAATCTCCTCCACGCGTGAAAGGGTGTCCGCCACGACATTATTCTTCCCTGAAATGTGCCGGATGTCCGTTGTAAACTGGGCAATAAAGTCCAGGTGACGTGACTGCCGAGGGGAACTGTTTTCTTTACGAGAGTGGTAGGCATATGTGATAGGCTTGTGGTCAGTGTAAATGACGAAATGACGAGCCTCTAACATATGTCTAAAATACTTGACACTTTCGTAAATGGCGAGCAACTCTCGATCGTAAGGAGAGTACTTTACCTGTGCTGGAGTCAACTTGCGTGAGAAGAATGCGAGTGGCTCCCATGCTCCCTCGTTCAGCTGCTGCAGGACTGCTCCGATAGCTTTGTCTGACGCATCCGTGACCAACGCCATCTTTGCGTTGCAGTCGGGATGGGCCAGTAATGCTGCTTGACACAGGCTGTTCTTGCAGTTCTGAAAAGCTGTATCTTCAGCTGGTGTAAAATTCACAGGGTGTGAACCCTTTACTGAGCCAGTAAGAAGAGCGTTCAGGGGTGCTTGATGAGTAGCTGCCTCAGGAATGAACCTACGGTAAAAATTGAGCATCCCAAGGAATCTCCGCAGCTCTCTTACGGTCTTAGGAGCGGGAAAGTTTTGCACGGCTTCGACCTTGGAAGGCAGGGGCTTGGTACCCTTGGCTGAAATATGATAGCCTAAAAAGTTTACCTCCGACACCCCGAAGACACACTTTGAGCTGTTGATGACCATACCGTACTCCTTGAGCCTGGTGAAAAGCTGACGCAGGTGAACTTCGTGGGTCTTATGATCTTTTGAGAAGACCAGGAAGTCATCCAAATATGCGTACGTAAAGTCCAGACCCCTGAGCATTTCATCCACGAAGCGCTGAAACGTCTGTGCGGCATTTCGAAGTCCGAAAGTCATGTACGGAAATTCGAAAAGACCGAACGGCGTTGTGATCGCAGTCTTCGGGATGTCGTCTGGATGGACTGGAATCTGGTTGTACGCTTTCACCAGGTCAATTTGTGAAAAGACAGTACAGCCAGACAGGCTGTGAGCGAAGTCATGAATATGTCGGATAGGGTACTGGTCTGCGATGGTCCGCGCGTTCAGCATCCTATAATCGCCGCAGGGGCGCCAACCGTCGTTTTTCTTAGGTGCTAGATGAAGGGGTGAAGACCAGGGCGATTCTGACGGACGACAAGTTCCACACTTGAGCATGGCGTCAAATTCATCCCTGGCGATTTTTAGTTTGTCAGGGGCCAGTCTGCGGGGTGAACAGGCTACTGGTGGTCCAGGAGTAGTGCGGATGTGATGTACTGTCTGGTGCTTGGGTGTGCGGTGTATGCCAGGTGGACGAGTGATGTCGGGAAATTCCCGTAGTATGTGTGTGTATGCGGAATCACCAAGACTTACTTTAACCGACGACACGTCATCAGAGCGACGCGCAGGCAAAGCCGGGGTGGAGAGTGTAGTATAGTTGTCGATGAGGCGTTGGTTCCTGCAATCGACAGCTAAATTATAAAAACATAAAAAATCCACGCCTATTATCGCCTTTGTTACGTCAGCAACAATAAATCGCCAGACAAAGTCACGGCGCAAACCTAAATTGAGCGTTATGTTAATAAAGCCGTATGTTTGTATCGGCGTTCCGTTAGCGGCACATAACTGGTAATCAGTCTTCTGTAATGGTCGTGAAATCGCCGATGGGGGTAGACACAGAGGTCGCTGCCAGTGTCGACCAAAAACTGCACCTTGGACCTTTGATCGGTAACGAATAAGCGACCAGCACTTGGACAATCATCGGTCGCCATTACTGATTGCCCCGCACATTTCCCGAATTGGGATAGTCGCACGGCTTCACGCATTTCCTCGCTCGCTCCCCAAAGTTTTGATGGTACCAGCAGAGCGGGGACATTTTGTAGCTGGAAGCCGATCTGGTGTTGGAACGGTGACGCGTACGACTACTGGATCTTCCTCTTGGCCGGGACAATCGTTCGACTCTTTCCGCTAACATTGCCACTTGTTTTGTCAGCGCAGCAATCTCGGATTGCGCGCTGTTACCTGAAGGGCTTGGAGAGGTTGCAGTTGTAGTGATGGCTGCCGTAGACGCCACCTGTGTGCCGACGACGTCATGAATCCGGTCCGCCAACTCAGCCAGCTCAGCCAGATCTCTCTTCGACTGCGACGCCACAATGGCTTGAGTGCCAGCGGGGAGACGGCTCGTCCAGATAGTCCTCAGGAACTCCTCTGGAACACCTGGACCAGCCAGGTGGAGGAGGTGCCGGTAGAACTGCGACGGCTTCCTGTCGCCTAGCTCCTCGTGCATGAGAAGCTGCATCACCTTCTTCTCCCGCGACGCCGAAAGTCTGTTGATGAGCTCACTTTTAAGCTTGGTGTATTTTTCGGTCGCTGGAGGGTTGGCGATTATGTCTTCTACTTCGTCTGCATATTGTGGGTCTAGGTGCCCGATTATGTAGAAGAATTTTGTTTCGTCCACCTTGATATTAGCCAGGACGAACTGGGCCTCCATCTGGTGGAACCATAGACCAGGCTTCTCGGGATTGAAAGGAGGTACGCGTACTCCGACACGAAAATTTTCTGCTGCAAGCGCGCCGCCATCTTGCGCCGCGTGACCTTTTTCTCAGTCATCGTGTTCTTTCGGGGTCACCAATGTAGGTTGTGGATTGTGAAGATTGAAGAATTAGAAGATAGATATTAAAAGTCTCTCACGGTAGAAATATATAATTTATTTTTATATACAGAAGTCACAAGAGTTCAGCACAACACAAGTATAGTTTACAGAAGGAGTGAAATATTAGATGAGAACGGATAGATGAAAACGATAGTTAGGAAAGCATATATAAAAGCGCGACGAAATTGAATCGGAGTAAAACTCTTTAATTAAACCCGAGTAAGTAGAAATCTAACACAAACGCAACTCTCCGATGGCCTACGTGCGACTCCTGACACCTGTCACTTTTTATTTTCTTTTATTAAATCAAGTCAATTGACAGGAGTCGCAACTCCAAAGAGTTTAATAATAATAGGTCGCCACACTACAATACTGAACACTGAACACTGAACGTCCGTACTCTACTAACATGTTTATTTTATTTCTACATCTTCAGAGTTTCAAGTTTTGGAATTGGTAGTTTGTTTTAAGAGTTAAAATGGTATTGGTGCGTCCTTGGTCAAGTGGCTGCAAGCGCAAATGTCGAGTAAGAGAGCCTTAGGTTTGACTGTTAGACTAGGCAAATTTTTCTCGTATATTTTCTTGACATTTATCTTTTGTAGGTAAGGAACGCAGATGTCTTGAGTTTGAAACCTGAATTGGAACACAGTTTGAGATTCCGTACCTACTGTTACTGAAAGTTTTTAAAAATCGAAAAACTTAAATTAATACCAAAGTATTGCCGTACTCGGACACATTTAATGGTTACTAAAACTATTAACTTATAACAATTTTGTATTGAAAACAATTGCTAAGGACTGGATTTAGTAATCATTAACCTTTCGTACATAAGATAATAATAAAAAACACATTGTGTCTCGCGTGGATCCGCGTTCCAGCACACGAATGGTTAAATGTCTCTGAATACGGCACCTAGTATGTTTACTTTAATTAGCCACATTTGCAGAAAAACACTTTCATTTATCCTACCTAACAAAACAGCAAAATTATAAATACCATGTCACCGATCCCTGACATCGCTTCGAGATTCATTACCAGTGCTTCTCTGATTGTTTACCGGCAGATTTATTTACAAAATAACTAACGAAGTTGGCACAAGAAGTTAAGCTTCGCTGGTTGTTTCTAGCTTTAGTTTACCTGTAATAAATAACAACGTTAAGACAAATAATTGTTGTAAATACCTAGTAGGGGAGTATTGGAACTGGACTTGTAGCTTTTAACTAGTTTTGACTAAAGGTAGCTGATTAGGAATTTGAGAGTTGTTGGGGAATTGGGTATTGGAATTATTGGGAAGGAGCGTAATTGGGACTTCGGTGATTTCACTCATACACCGTTGTTTTTTTGTCGGTTTTCTGTGAGACTGTGGTATCCGATCAAACCGGCCCATTCGTGCCGAAGTATGGCTCTCCCAAACTTGAATTCAATGAAATAACTCATTTATTAATTTATTTCTAAATAAAACATTGGGATTTTCTCCTGTGTCGTGGGTGCATTTATACAAGTTCACATGTACATAACACTCAGACCCGAAACAACAATTTGTGAATCATAAAACAGTTGATCCGTGCGGGAATAGAACTCGCTACACGTTCCACGGCAGCTAGTTGCCCAGCCAATGTGTGTACCGTGCAGTCAATTTGTTTATAGGTACTATCAAACCATAACATTACACATACAGTTTATACATAACCCTTTGCTTCATAACAATAATAAAACAGGCCACAACCACCGCACATAGACCGGTGCGGTTCGTAACCGACTGTGTGGTACAAATTGACTAATGATTATGAATCGTCCAGTACAAAACAGCTAATTTAGTTTCATTTATTTAATTAGATTCATGTAAAGCAAATGTTTCTCTGAAATACCAGCTTTATTTAACAACTAGCTTTTAGTTTCGCTCGCATTCCCGTGGGATAAAAAGGTCAAATGTTATTCTATACTATAATTTAAGTACCTCTGTTCCAAATTTCATCTCAATCCATTCAGCCGTTTAGTCGTGAAGGAATACGCACGCTTTCGTCGATTCACAAATACATGTCGATTACAAGACGAGTGAGACAAGGCGTCATTTAACAAATGCATGCAGCATATGCGTGTGTGACGCAACGTTGTCAAGCATTCGTCTTGCAATCGTCACACAATCGTTAACTGTCAAAAGCGCGCATATGACTTGTAGTTACTAGGATAATAGACCTAACTCTTTCTAAAACACATAATTAGCGAAGAGTTTATACAAAAAGAAGTTTATTCAAAATATGATTTCACACAGTTCTTCTCCTACAAAACAACAATATATATATTATTCTGCCCTGTAGTAAGGTGGTGAGAAGCCAGCGATACCGTAATGGCCGCAAAGATTACAGGCACGTCGCAACATGTTGCGCTGCATGATTTACAGCGCGGACAACGCTGTGTACTCACACTGTAAACTGCTTCTGTTTTAGAGAACATGTTCTTTTAATTTGTTGTTATAGTTGGAGATTCTACTGTGGATATTTTAGTGTTAGTGAGTGTTATGGTATAGGACGGTAAACGAGCAGACGGATCACCTGATGGTAAGCAGTCGACGCCGCGTATATCCGACACATCAGAGGAGTTACAAGTGCGTAGCCGGTCTTTTCGGGGTTAGGAATTTGGGTTGTTGGGGAATCGGGGATTGGGAAGATTAGGAATTGGTGGATTAGGATTGGTAATTGGGCCTCCGGTAAAACTGACACCGGTGAGTCTGTGACTTTTATTAAACCACCTTCGTTTCTTTGCATTCACACATTTGTCATAGATACTTCTTTCTTTTGTTTCCCTAAACAACTCCAATACCATACTAACTACAAAGAAAACACGCTCAATCGCAACATATCAGAAATATTGCAATGAAAAGATTTAACACCCCTTTCTCTGAAATGGTTATTTAAAAAAAAAACATTCTCAACGAACCTCCTTCATACAAGAACCCAATAATAAGTCGTAAGTTTAATTAAAAGGTCTCCACATGCAAGTACGTCATAATTGCTATAAGTACCTGCGCATAAAAGCGGTTTTTAAGATTTTTTTACGATAAAGCTGGGTACACAAAGTCGAGGGGCGGCCGGAGCGTGAATAGGATTGCATTGTGTGAGTACTAATTGCGGTTTTTAAGCGGCAGTACCGTATGAGGCCAATTATGTGCGCCACGCTTTATATTCGGACGTCGCTCACACCGAGGTCGATGATGATTACATGATAATATAAAAAATATAACCAAATGATACATTATATTTCTATTCCTTATATATTATATGGAAAAATAAATTATATGGAATTCTGCCAGCGGTTTCGCTTGCGTTCCCGTGAGATAAAAAGTATCCTATCATCCAAGTCAGTTTATACCCTGTCTGTATACCAAATTTCATCAAAATACGTTTAGTAGTTTCAGCGTAATGTGATTTTTAGTTAATTTTTTAATCTACTTCAATGATAGGTGCAGACTTAAAACCTAGAGCAACTCGAACGATTTTCAATGTGAATTATTCATTGCTCAGCCTTGAATCAAACTAATTTCGTTGTAAATTTAAAAACCGTTAATCTAATCATACAATTAATAAATCACGAATTTAAACTAATTTTAAATTAATAGAGTTATAGTTAAGTTTCAACGAAGTAGTATTAAGATTTTCGTAATTACTAAGTCGGTTTTAAAAACATAATCCCTTGTTAGTAAGTTGTTAACACATCAATTATGAATACTACGAAAATACTTTATATAAATAAGACGAAAACACTAATGGACTAACTCACGGATGCATTTCCAAAAACTACTTAAGCATTCTGCAGATAATAAATTTCTTAGAATTCCAATCCAAATAGGTGTTTATTTAATTATTATTTTTTACATGTACGCCTAGCTTTTTGGGTAGAAAGAGTATGGGATTTTTATCTCACTGCAGCCACTCCGGTGGCCACCTTCAGCAACAATAAGGGACACCGAGTCCTCTAATTATTATTAGACCTGCTCCGGAGCCCTATGGTACAACGACGTATGTATCCTATAAGCTTCGTTGTGTACGTTACTGTCAAGCTTCTTTAAGAGATGGGTCATACAACAGTTAATCAAGCATTGCATGATTTTAAAAGTGGATTTATTTTTAAAGACCTCGGTTTATTTTGGTTAACGATATATAGTGTATCGTTTTAAAATAAAGAGGATGCAATACATCACATCTTTGGAAATCACCAAGCGTGAAAATAATCCGCTTTGATTCGTCATCATCATCATCATCAGCCTAGAGACGTCTACTGTTGAACAAAGGCCTCTCTTAGTCCTTCAAATAGAACGACAAGCTGCGTCCTGCATCGATTATAATGCCATTAATATGTTACGCGTCGGTGTAAACGAGGACTATCATTTCATTCAGCCTCCATTAGAATAACGGCTGGTATATTAATTCAGGGTTTTTCAAATCCCGCCATTATATGCTCTGTAGTGTATGAATACTGCCCTACGGTTTCAAAACGACCACTTTCAAATGAGTTTTGTGTGTTTATAGACAGACTGTTATGAACACTATTTCTCTTATTATGTGTCGAAATTGTGTTTTGGTTTCATTTTGATTTGATCCATTCTTGATCATACCTGTTGTTCTCAAAAGGGATGGGCAGTCTTAGGACTATATGATGTTTATTCTATAACTACAAGTTACAGTAAGAGCTGCGGATGCCTAGTAGGTTACGGGGCTCCGGCTCGATCAGCAGGAGTAGGAACGGCTTGGTTTTTAGTCAGCAAGAGTCTGACACTCCCTCTCACCTTGCCCAAGGCGGGAGAACTCATTGGATGATTTTTCCTCTCAAAAAGTTATGTGATCCTATTTATATGGCTTTTTACCAAGAAATAAACTGTGTAAAGTGAATAAAGTCATTCTAATGGTTGAAGCTAAAAGCGAGCAAGAAATGAATAATTAGAAGTATTTACATTTCTAACAAGAGAAAACTTTCATAGAAACTAAATACTATTTTTTTTATCATTTTCTCTCTCATAACGTACCAATTCACAAACCACACATTCCCAACACATTTACACACAGAAATCAAAGATCACAACTTACGAAAGTCATTCGCAAAACATCTTAACCATCAACGCCTACTAGACTGGAAAACTATAAAGTATAGACAGTGTTCAATAATAATAAATTGAATGACAGACAGACGCAATGGCGACCGAGATAGGAACACATTACATACATTACGGGCTTGTCAATAAGAAATCATGTTATCACCATGGTCGGTGATATGTATGGGGACTTGTGTGGAGTGGTTGGTCTGATGTAAAAGAGGTAGCGGATTTATTTATGCCCATTTCCTTTGGAGCCCGGAGTCATACATTATAAATGGCAATTATTAATAGAAGAATGTGACTTACAAAATCTATATTTAGCTTAAAGAGAAATTCGTGTATTCTTATTCTAATAATAGTTTTTTTTGTTTACTGTATTTTTGAGGTTAGTAAGTACTCGTACCATATCTGTATTAGATATGTTATTGTAGTGCACTCAATTTGGTAGATCATTATTTAAGTGTGGGATACCCACACTTTGGCACGAATGGGCCGGCTCGACCTTAATGATACCACGGCCTCACAGAAAACTGACGTGAAACAACGCTTGTGTTGTGTTTCGTTGTATGAGTGAGGTTACTGGAAGCCCAATTACCCCCTTCCCAATCTTTCAATTCTCGATTCCCCAACAACCCTTAAATTCCTAACCCTCAAAAGGCCGGCAACGCAGTCGTAATGCCTGGTGTTGCGGGTGTCCATAGGCGGTGACCATTGTTTACCATCAGATGATCCGTATGCTTGTTTATCGGTTAATACGATATAGTGGCTCTATATAAAAATACATTTTAAATAACAGTCAAAGATTCTATTGCCAAATGCAATCGTGTAACTATTGAAAACTAAATAAAAACAAGTTTAAGTATTTTGTAATATAACAATATCTTGTTATGAGTCACAAAATCTTGTAACACGAACCCAAGAGGCCACAATAAAAACTTTTATCGTATAAATAAATAAATAATTGAAGAGCATCGTTAGCCAAAGTCATAGAAAGGGCGATTTATATTAAGTTTAATTTGATGTTTCAAACGTTAATTATTTAGTTTAAAACTTGTCACGACAGGTTTTAAGTGACATTGCGGTCGCGCGCTCCGAAAATTAATCTGTGATGATATTTGAAATGTTACAATTACGTTATTTGATATTTTGAGATATAAATTAGAATAAATCGCGTTGTTTTCGTTAAATAAACAAAATTGACATACTGACATAATTACGAATACTTAAGCAGGTTTATTAAGCATATTAAAAAAAAAAATAGAACTCGTACAAAAAGGCTCAGTAAGATATTTTTAAAGTAACAGTTTAGCGTCTAAAATACGTACTTAAAAATTGATAAAAATATCTACGATTTTAAATATGTGTATTTCATTTCGGAGGAATAGAACAGTTTATTTATGGAATATAAACCAATAAACGAGAAGCTGGATCACCCAATGGTCAGCAATCGCCGCCGCCCATGGACACTTTAAACACCAGAGGCGTTACAAGTGCGTTGCCGGCCTTTAAGTTAGGAATTTAAGGGTTGTTGGGGAATCGGGGATTGGGAAAATTGGGTAATTGGGCTTTCGGTAACCTCACTCACACAACGAAATACAACGCAAGCGTTGTTTCACGTCGGTTTTCTGTGAGGCCGTGGTATCACTCCGGTCGAGCCAGCTCATTCGTACCGAAGCATGGCTCTCCCACACTTGTAAAGGGTGTAAAGTTAGAAAAAATATTTGCAACACAGCCAGTGTCAAATTGTGTAGTTTGGCATGATTTTTATGTGTGTACATGTACGTAATGTTTTCAAGAGTTATGGCTATATTTAGTCGTATATGAAACCATCTAAACACGTTTAATAATAGCCAATAAACATGACATTGTATATTTTAAGCAGTCTGGCACTCACACCGTAGTTGTGGCCGCAGTTTTGTGTCATTCTATTTGTCCCTCGGGCGAAATTGTTCGGTGTAGTTGTGGTCGTACTTTATCGCGCAATCTACATTTTGTTTATTTTGTATTAAAATGTCTCTTGCACTGAAATAATGTTATTTAGATATTTATGTTTGAAAATATTAGTGTTGTGGTTCCAATATGTTTAGTATACACTTTTTATGGGGTATAACCGGCAAAGGAACAGACGGATGACCTTACGGTAAGTATTCGGCGCTAACCATGGACACCCATAACACCAGAGGAATTACAAGTGCGTTGTCAGCCTTTTGGGGGTTAGTGCTTTGAAGATTTATGATTCGGGGACGTAGGAGATCGGGGACCTCTGATATCGGCAAAATACTACGCGAGCTTTATTTTACGTCGGTTTTTGTGAGGTCATTATCATCACTCCGGTCTAATGTGAAATTAACTGTAAATACCTGTGAAGGTGTAGGTTAGACAAGATAATCGAGGTTTACAGGGTTGATAAGTTTTTTTTTTAAATCATTTATTCATTAAAGTTTACATATTTAACTTTTACATCAAAAATCGCCAAACTGTATTACAGTTTGTTGGCGATGAAGTGAAACTGTCAATTAGGAATGTTAAGTTTTTGGCACTAGTACTTAGACCTAAACCTATGTCACATAGGACTTTACCTCACCTCTATCACACACACAATTACAATAAAAATAGAGACATCGACACATGGCAACCGGCTGTCACGCAGTAGCGGGTTCGATACCCGCACGGAGCAACTCTTTGTGTGATACACTAATTGTTGTTTCGGATCTAGATGTCTTGTGTGTGTAAACTTCTATGTTTATAAACGCACATCACGATACAGGAGGAAATCCTAGTATGGTTAAGTTAGTAACGTTTTTAAAAAAGATAAAAGACAAAGCTAAGATAGATTTCATTTAATCCCCTCGACCATCTTAAAAATGAGATTACAAGAATTATTCTCGAGTTTAAACAAGTCTAACAAATCTGCGGTCGGGATGTATTTTTATATCTTTCTTAGAGGTGACGAGGCGGCGTGCTCACGCTTCTAATAGAGTAATTGAGTTGACAGTAAAAGTTATGAAGAGAGCGGCGTCGTGGCGTCGCCTTGCCGGATATCAGACCTTGAGACGTCTTGAGACCTTGAGACGTCTACTAGACTTGACATTTCTGTACAGGGTATTGAGATACGGGTTTCATTGTCCGCCGCTTTTGGGGATATTCAGTTTGCGTGTGCCAGCTCGTGTTCCTAGAAAGGTGACACTCAAGGCTGGGTTATTGCATCAACCACCTGCCAGGACCAACTTGAAGGATTTTTCTGCCTTGTCTCGATTGTCTAGGTCCTATAATTATATCTCTGGAGATGTGGATATTTTTGCTGATACACTACCGAAATTCAAAAAGACTGTTGTGAGATTATTAAGTGATCATATTGATCACATTGCTGATGTATAATTTATTTTATCTGTGTTTTATGTGTGTAGATATATTTTGGATACATTTTTAAAATTATTAGCTCTTTAAATTTGATTAAATTTATAAAATTTTCTTTAAATTTAACTTTGTTTAGGTTTTTGGGATTTGATTTTGATTTACTTGTTTTTTATTGTCATAAATATTGGGTATAATTTTATAAGTTTGTATGTACGTTATTTTGTTTTGTTTTTGTATGTGTTTTATTTTGTTCTGTCTTTCTATTTAGTATTTTTTTCTTACTGATTGATACAGTGTCATTGTTATATAATGTTACAGTGCATGTTGTGACACCTTAAAATGTTGTGCATTTAAATTAATTATAACATAAGTGTTTAGATGTAAGTTATAATGTAACAGCTACTGGTTGTCCAAATAAATAAATAATAATAATAATCAGACCTCTCCCCCACTTTTCTTTAACTCCCCCCCCCCTCTCTGTGGATACGGGCGTACTGTCTGCAAATAAGTTTAGCTTTATTTGCATTTTCTGTTGGACGGAATTTAGTTTGGCAACTATTAAATTGTGTATTTGTAAGGGATGGGATTTGAATCTCGTTTGGAGAAGCTGTTTGTTGTATCGAGTTGGTGATTCGATTTGATTTGTACGATGTGTGCCGTGTAATTGTTTGGTTTGGTAATTTTGAAGGATTTCTTGGAGATACTGTATCTTGTTCTAAGATATAACAATAGATAAGCTATACATACGTTAGTATTATTTTGATAGCTCAAAAAGTATTTGGACTTTTTATTAAGAAGCAGCATTGCAATGGTAAATATTAGTTATGTATAAAAGCATATTTACTATTTCTAAATCACACCAATTCCTAAAAACCACAAAATATATATAAAATAGCACAAAAATAGCACAAAAATATAGGGATTAAACATTTTAACACGTCACCTGTATCACTAATATTCGTAAAATTAATAATCAATCTTACTAAACAAAATTACATTTCAAAATAATTCATTAACAACAAAATTGTTCTGCAAGCAGTACTTGTACAGAACTCATTCTAAAGATCTTCCGATGAACTCTGAATAAAACTTATTCGGTAGTGAGTGAGATAGTCATTTATTTTTATACGGTCACTATTGTTTAGTCATCTTTCATTCTTACTCCTAAAGCCGGTGCCAGACATGTGCGCACTTGTTTGTTCACATTGTGTAGCACGGACGAAATAGCATCAAATGTCAGTGTCACACAAAGTCAACACCTATGTTAATAGACCAATTTTCTCAACCCCAGATTCCCCAACAACTCTTAAATTTCTAACCTCCAAAAGGCCGGCAACGCACATGTCGTCCCACGCACGCCTCTGGTGTTTCAGGTGTCCATGGGTGGTGGCGATTGCTTACCATCAAGTGATCCGTCTGCTCGCTTATACCATAAAAAAGACAAGTGCGCACAAGTGTGGCGCCAGCATTATAATGTTGCTTTTCACTTCTATACTCTTATGTAATTTATTTTATAGTTTTTTTCTCTTATTGCCTGGCTCCGAGTTTTGCCGGGCATTAATGGAGAATAGTTTGTCGATAAACATAATAATGAAGTAGCTGAGTGACCTTCAAAAGTGGACTCGAATAGTGGGGTTATGTCATACTTTTGGTAAGTAAATAACAACAATTTCAGTTCACAGTTATAGTTTCTGTATTGACTGTTGGTTAGTCAAAATATGGAAGGTTTAAAAAAAAATGATTGGCATATTCTGTGCGATTTTGAGTAAATAGAAGCATGTTTAGAAAACGTAAAGATGTCTTATCATGTTATTCTACAACTTCTAACTTCTAAAGACAGTATTGGATGCATTAGTTTCTAGTTTATACCAAAATTCATTGGTACAGTCTCTATAAAAGTCTGCACCTTAAAAATAAAAAAAACAAAAACGCATTTGGTCGCGCGTTCTTTGAGCAAAGTCAAGCCACAAGCTTGTTAAACGAAACATTATAAAATTCCCTCGTATTTCTTATAAAATGGCTAGTTAAAGGCTATTTATTGAAAATTGGCTATTTTTTATTTATTTTCCTTTTAGACTGTGCAACTTCAAAGTAAAAACGAGTTCTTAGTGATAAGCTTTCAGTTTGTTAACTCTGTTTGTTTGCTGAGAATTTAAGAAATATTGAATTTTTGTTTGACTTCAAGTAACTTTTGAACTTATATGCTGTTTACTTAAGGTTTAAATTTCTGTAGAAAATGTTTTTACCGCTCAAGGTCAAGCTATTAGTTATTTTAAAAGATAAATATTAGAGTCCAATTTTGATTCATGTAAGCCTAAATGGGTATTAATCACTTGCACATCGTGTTGATTCTTATATTCCGTACCTAGTAAAATACCTCAATCTACGTTTTTTATATGGAACGATGCGTGCTATAGATGGCTTCTACTATCGATACACTCCAGCTACGCATCTTCTTCACATAGCTACTTTGCGGCGGCACATTTTCGTAGTTCAGTTATATAGCTTAGTTTTAGTGAAAACTGTTACACAGCTTAGCTATTATTAACTCTTTGTAGCATAGCTACATAGCATATATTATCTGGTCTTAACTAGCTGCTAGCTTAGATACATAGCACATCTCTGTAGGAAAAGCATCTTAAATATATGTATGTATATTACCACATTAACACTAAAATTAAAACCTATCCATCGCTTCATATAGTCTGATCATCCCCCACAATCCCTGTATCATTTGATCTTCCTTTGCTCACAAGCAGTTGTTAATTGTTAATCAAGCTACTCATAGTTCACCGATACACAGTGCAGTCACATGTGAGTAAATACAATTAGTTCGTCATTATACACACTGAATTGTGATAGGCTGTGTATTAGAGATGTTGTGTTGTGTTTGGAATGCAATGCTGTTAGACAATTTTAATTATTTGTACGTAAATCATTGTATTCGCGTTTAGCTTGATTTATTAAGATTGTGTATTTAAGAGTTTTATCATCATAAGCGTCTTAAGTTCTAATGTTAGTGTTAGTTTAAAAACTTATATGTTATAGTTTTAAATCTGTCTTGTAAAAATAGCAATATTATAAACAAAGGTGAATGTACCATCATTAAAGATCCAAAACCCATTAATAAAAAAAAATGCTATATCACCACCACAGTAATAACCCCCCTCCCCCCTCTAGCTTGCAGTACAACCATTATATTTCCTGAGCTTAGAACCGTCCAATTCTTCCCTAAATTAATGCCCAAGGAAAAAAAAGCTGGGCGAAAAGACAGTCCATATAACACGCTGGGACATTTTATCACCTATTTCCTTTACTAAATAGGGTCCCCCGGTACTTTAGTGGTAGAATATTTATATTCCCGATATAAAAAGGCGGGAGATTTCGAACCGGTACCTGCTTTGCGTCGGTCTACACTAATGAAACACCATTTATCATTCTGACTGCCAAATAAAAGCTTGGAATAAGGGTGTGGTTTAAGTGATGGGAGGTAGCGATTGAGGTCGATAAGAGGTGTGTGTGATGTGGAATGATTTATATCTGCTTTTAGGTAAACTAACTTTTTTGAAGTCAAACGTTTTATAGTATTTTGCTATACATTCCTATGTCTTATGTTTAAATTAGTTTTTTGTCTAGAATCTAATTTATTGCGCAATGTGTATAACAACAGTATGATTTTAAAATGTAACTTAGAAAATACACTTATTATACATATTTAGTTGATATCACTGCAAGATTTCAAGTTTTACTTAATTGTTAATAAATGTGACAGTTTCTGAGTTTGTGTTCCATCCATCAACCATAATTGATAATAAAAAAAGCGACGACAAAAGAATTAAATTACGTAGCTGAAACTTATGAAAACTTACATTATACCATTTAATGTATGTATATATAACCATATAAAATGAAAAGTAACCAGCAAACACTTGTCACATTGGACCACACAACAACTAATTAGGAACCGCTAACATTTCTCATCTTGTACCACAACAAGAATTCAGAGTGCTCGCTATAACTTTAATTAGAACCCAGGGGCAAAGAAAACAGTCCAGGAAGGTGGACTTTCATAAAAATTGCTAGATTTCCAAGAAATTCCATTCGTGTGACGTCATTACTGAGAACTGCACGTTAGTTGACCTCATCAGCTGGAATAGTGAAGGCTCATTACGCTCGATCGAAATCTTGAAGTGAAATTACTGTCTCAGTATAATATAGTGCATCGTTCTCTTTTTTTATACAGGATATTCTGCAGCGTTTGATTCCAATTCTGTGACAAACTTTAACATTTAATTTCCAAAAAAATTTTACTCCACACTAGGATTATCTCCTGTGTCGTGGATGCGTTTACAAACATACAAGTTCATATTTACGGACTAACAATACACACGTATCTTATATATAAAGTTACATTTAGACATGTAAGTATCATGTAGATACGTAATTACACAGGACTAAAAATAATTGAATTTATTCAAAAACAACCAAACCCAAAGTAACCAAACATACATCATCAACAAAGTATAATAAGGCTACTGCTGACCAAAGGCTGTCTCACACAGAGAAGGTTTGAGCATTAATCAGGACACTTGATCAATAAGGTTTAGCAATTTTAAACTTATAATAATTAGAAAGTAAAAGGCCAAGTTTTCTCATGAGGTCTAAGTATTCATAGAAAGTAACTTGGAAAAAGTCACATTGATATTTGCCATTGTAGATTTCGAACCCGCACCCTCACGCATGAGCAGTGGGTGTCTTTAACCTCTGGGCCACCACAATACAAAGTAACCAAAACCAAGTAATAAATATCGCATAAAATAAGTAACATTTCCCGTAGCATGTAATGTATTACTAAAGTTTTTCGACCCCATAATATTTGTCGGGAAAAGTAAACCCTTGTTATAATGCCCCTATTATTGGCAGCTTTCAATATGGGTGGGAGTCACGTGGGGTACACCCGGTGCCCGTAGCGTGACCCGGGATTCGAACCTTGGAACGTATGGAAAAAATAATTTATCAAACGTTGTGGAAGGATCACGTTTGCGTTCCTTTGGGGTTAATAATAAATTAGTTTGGTTTTAGTGTATTATGTTATTATTGGTGACCACATTCGTGACAAATTGGAAATGATAGAATGAGCTATGAAAAACTGAATTCTTCGTTTACTCTATGTAATGTACAAAATATTCGTTGTAATCCTATTACAAGTAATGATGTGTAAATAATTATCACGATTCTAGTATCCCCATGTGTGTGTATCTTTATATAGTTCATATGATTCGATCTATGTCATGATAAGAAGAAAGATTAGCCAATTTGGCTTTTTATCTAACTAAAATCACCATCAGCACTTAGTTCTTAGTTATATCAGCTTAGTTACATAAGAGGCATTGGTTCCTATAGAAATAGACCAGCCTCAAAGTCTCCAGCTATACTAAAACAGCAAACAAACTTAGAACAAGCTGAACAATGGCTGAGCTATAAACAACATTTCGCAAGAAACCTGCTGATTATGTATTCTCAAACAAAATTTCTTGCATTAAGGCCAAACTAGGATCGTAGAAGGAAGAGCGATAGGCTACATAAAAAAAATAACGAGTAATTAAGTTTATTATTTTATTCCTTGAATTAAATTTTATGCTTATGATATTATGTTACTTAGTTGGTCGAAAGACCACAAGTGCTACTGCGTAGGGTTAAGAACCACTTTACCAATCACTTGAAGTTTACTGCTTCTAAAAAAAATCTCCGTAGTAGCACCAAGAGTGAAATGGTATGCGTAGTGTTGCAATAGGTTTCACCTTCATATACATAGGATTCACAATAAAACTGGTTGAAATGACTGCTACATTTTATATGAGCTAGCTGATGTCCGCAGCCGCGCTCGTATGGATTACGGACTTTGTACTTCATTTTCAAAAATAAAAGTAGCCTAAGTTACCACATATTACGTTACATCAGTTACCTGCTAATAAAAGTCCCGTCAAAATTGGTTCAGCCATTTCAGAGATTAATTGGAACAAAACGAAAGATAGAAAAAAATGGTTAATGTATCGTACGAATATTCAGACGCATGTAGTAAAAAGCGGTTATGCCAATATTAAGAAAATACACTCCAATTTTATTTATTAGTGTAGACTCTTAGGTTATTATATTTTTGACGTATCCAAAATTTCTACGATCAAGTTCATCCAACAAATCAGTAGCTGCCAAAAAAAAAGTAAACTGCAAACTTGTAGCGAAGCAAAAACCACTGATCGGATGTAAACGAGCCTGTCTCATAAATAAAGATGTGAAAAACTTGAGCCCGGAGTCTGAGCACAGCGAGATTCATACAGGGACCATATGATTCATACTGGGACTTCGTGAGCAATCAAAACTTGTGTACGCCTTCCAAATATTCGTGACTTTTATGTTTGTGATTTTTAGCTTGTCTTTTTGTTAGTGACTTTTTTATGTTTATTTTTTGTGTTATTAATATATTGATTCGATTGTAATGAAATTCGTATATGGACTGAAAACTGTTTACTAAAACTAGATGATGTAACAATGTTTTGGCTAATGTCTGAAACGGCGTGACCAGTTTTGACAGGACTTTTGTTGACAGGTAGTTGACGTTCTAAAGAGTAATTTAGTCATCGTTTATTTTAGAAAATTTTAACACAAAAAAAGTTATGTCCTAAAATTCATATTTACATTCTACGCTGACGAAGTTACGCAAAAAATTGCCAAATTTTCGTAATCCACACGAGCAAAGCCGCGGGCATTACCTAGCTATAACATATTATCGTTATGTAGATAATCCAGGTCACGACATATAACAGTCATTGCACTATGTTACTCGCCCACTGTGCGCTAAACGACGTCATCTCTCATGTCAGACATAAATATTGCTGTGACGTCACGATAACTTGGCAATGGTTATGCAATTACCTGATGAATGCAATCCTATCTACGTACGACAGATAATTATGTAATGTAAAGATAAAGATATGTTTTATTTGCATTAACATAAGTGATTATTTAACTGATACTATCTAAGGTTTGTAGCAATTGACGTTCCGTTGTGTCTGCCATCGTTTGGAAAGAAATAAAGAAATGATAGGACCGATTTTTATTGGCAGGCGCTGATGTATTAAGTTATCCACGGGAGCAAAGCCACGGGTATCAACTAAGATATTATAATTAATTATATTATGTTCATTATATTCATAATTTAATTTAAGTTTTAGTGATAAAATAAAGAGAAATACGAAATAGACGTATGAAAATAACAATTTAAAATATATTCTGAAATAGTTAATTTTATGAGTGAAAAGGTTTGCTATTAATTTCACAGAATTGTAAATATATATATTAAAACATTTCAAAGTAATTTTACACTCAATCACACACAATCCCGGACTAATAATGTATGCTAAATATAGGATACTATTAGAGTGAATTTATACTGAACTACTAAGTCGTCGTCTAGACTAATAAATAAAATTGAAGCGTCTATTTGTAATATCGAACTAACCGCTTTTTACTACATGCCTATAAATATACCCCAAAATAATATTTTTTATAATTTTTGTCTGTCTGTCCATTTGTTGTGCTAATGTTTGAAATGGCTGGACCGATTATGACAGGATTTATTGGCAGGTAGCTGATGTACTAAGAGGGATATAAGATTATTTTTATTTACCACAAGGTCCATAATCCACACGAGTGAAGAAAGAAGCTATCAGCTAGTGATAAATAAAAATCTAAATCTACCAGCATTTTGAATCTAAAATATTATTAAGGCAAATTAACCTCACTCTAATTATTTCTATTTGATATAAAAGCATATTAAGTCATGTGTAAATAGCTGCTGCTAATGAGTTTTACAATTAAGTACGTCAGCTAAATCACCTTCGTAGTAAAATAGTTTGCTACGACCTTACTACGGCGTAGTAATGCCTACGGCGTAGCTATGTCTACGGCGTAGATTGTCTACGAAGTCATAGTGCATTGCGATCCGTTATTACCAAAGTTTGTAGTAAATTATTGCCAGTATGAGTGAAAGGATATTTTAATTAGTTACTGTAGTTTTGATTACTTGGTGTGGATATAGTGAAAGTCAGCGATATAGCGAGATTCACGATAACATAATGTCCGAACATGCTTGTAGACTAGAATATAATTATAGAAATCGTAATAATAAGATCTCACTGATAAATAAGTGAAATTGTCAATACATAGAGTACATGATCATCCTTTCATTCACTGCTCGAAACAATTCGAAAAAGAAGGTTCTCTTTTTAACCTACTAACGTATGTATAAATGTTTGTGTATGATTATCCTCATGATTGGCCGAACCGATTTCAATGTGGTTTTCTGAAAAGTGTTTGTTACACTTCGGAGTAGGTTTTAGTATATCAACCGACTTCAAAGAAAAGAGGTTGTAGTCGGTTTTTTAAACGTGGTTTACTGTAAATTGTCTAAAAACTTTTCTCACGATGATTGCTGAACAATTGGGCACTTATCTATGCAAATGTATAACTGAAATAACTTTGTAACTAACTCAGTACAATAGAAAACTTGTAGAACAAACCGCAAGTGTTCCAAAACATTGCGTCGAAGAAAAAATAGAACTGGCAACACGTGTACCATTGCTTTGAGATTAGAACCAGATAGTTGAATAACTTTTATATTGAATATCGTTTTCAAATTAGAATTCTTTCTAACAGCGTAATGCATACTAACATTTTAATGTGAATGTTTGTTTGTTACTCCTTCAAGTCAAAACAGCTGAATGGACTGAAATTATATTTGAAATAGGGGTAGATTACGGTCTGAAATAACACATAGAATGTTGAAAGAATCGCTGCCAGGCACTAGTATTATATAACATTCTTACAGTAAATGTTGGTTATTATATAAATACTAACAAATGACACGATCATGTAAAGACACTTGTAAAATAAATCGTTAGTATTTTACTTTTTTATACTTTTTTTATTATATATCGGATACCGATATAACATAATAATAAACAAAAAAAGTATTTAAAGTGATTCTTATATTTTCAAATAGTCTTGTAGTAACACGATGTCGTCACGTTATATATATCATGACACCCAGATTCAGCGATTAAAAAAGACATAACGACTATTTATAATAGTTTACATCTCCAAATACATACAAAAAGTGAGACAGTACACTGGCTAACTCAAACATGATCCGACCTCTTCCCCTATTCCTTAGGGAGTCAGGGAGTCTTGCCAACTTCGACACTAGTTTTTCCCATCCATGTTTGACCAGACTATATATTTTTTTCTAAACCCGCAGTTAAGAAAAAGTAGTTGATTTATTTCTTATCTTATGTACTGGACAGATAAGTTTTGTTTATTGCTGGGTAGCGTTTGAGGGTTGAGAAATTAAATAGAAGAGGCGAGTTACTTAGTAGGTTCATTTTAGGCTAGTGCGCTAGTATATTTTTTTCTTAAGCTTCAAATTTTATTTAAGGCTAGCTTTAGGTATGTTATACTATTTGATATAATTTGATAAAATACTCGTATACAAATCGTTTGGTGGTAAACTAGTTACCCTTACTACATACATCTGTAACAACAGACCCAAGTCAACACGATTAGGTCATAGACAAAGAAGGCTTGTGCAAACGTCTTATGTGGTATCGATTTCCAAAATTTCTTCTTCAATAATTGCGTTGTCCATCGTAGATATATTCACAAACGTCTTATGTAACATCACTAAGAGTCAGACACTCCTTCTTAAGAGTTAAAGGAGACAAGTTATAGAATGATTGTCCCCACTCAAGAAGGTCTCCTTTAAGCTCACAACCTTTTACAGAATGAACTCTTTCTGGTACATAATTAAGATAATAACATGATTATACACATGATTCTAAACAGACAGTTAATTGTTCTTATCTTTAGCTTACTCTATAGTAAAAGTTCACAAGATGTTAGACAAAGACATTGTCTCAACTCGAGAGTATCTTAGAACTTTAGACAAATGTTTTACTAATTAGAAATGTTACTAACAAGTCATCCATTGTGTTATTATGTACTTTATTGTTCGAGAGGTCTGCGTACTTGGTATCGCATTTGTATCTTTATTGAGTTAAGTTTTGGGTTCAAAATTTCATTGTGTGGTCGAGAAAAATATTAAGATATGTATGTAGTAGTAGTATTCTTAATAGGTATAAGGTTTTTAATAGCACAATAGTTTTTATAATGCCCTATTACATTATTTCAAAGCATATTATAGTACAATCACAAGAAATAGTCGTTAATATGCGTTATAGAACTTGTTTTTTTATTTCGATAAGGTCAATAGGAATAACTTTTTTGTAGAATCTTTATATAACATGCAGTTTTGATTGTTGAGTGGTCAAGTTGAAATGAAATGAATAAATTGTGGTGGTTGAATGTATGTTTAGTAAGATATGTGAATTTAATCTCAGAGTAAAATAAAATATTGTTAAGTTGTTCGAAATAACTGAGACGATTCAGACGAAAACTTCTTTATGGAAGTGTTGGAGAGCGAATAATACCACCAACACAGCCACTCGAAGACAGTGAATTATTAAATTAAAACAAAGAAAATATAATATAAAATGAAGTTTGAACGAAGTTTCCAACTACATCATACATTTTATTTCTACCCGCGTCACTTATCCTAACAACTGTACAATACAATCTAACTGTTCAAGTCCTTTTTCATTTTAATAACCACCTCTGTAACTATCATTCAAAATCCACCTTTACACCATCCACATAAGACCCAATTCAACCGCAAAACAAACTTTGTTTTAAAACAAACTTATGTAATTTTATGGTCATTGAAAATTGACTTTTATATCAAAGTGGTTAAAGTTGATGGGGTGTGTAAATGTATATTGGTTGGTACATAATTTGGTTAGCTACGAGTCGTCACGTTCAGGTTATCGTATCCGTGTCGCAGCATAACAACTGCTTGTAACTTGGACTCTAGTATAAGTGATAGGTATTTGCTCTTTCATAATGGTTGGCTTTATCAGAATATGGGTCATAAATTAACACTGGTATATCTCGTAAGCCCACGATGTATGGGAGTCTGGACTTTAAAAAAGAGGTTTTAAGTTTGTTTTCGTTTAAAGCCTGGCTTTATTATTGTATAAATTCTGGGCTTTTCGTTTGAAATAGGTACGTTTGAGGCTATTGAAGAGTTCAATATTTGCAATTTAAAATACGTTTTTAGGAGCATTAAAGTAAATAATGGACGAGGGTAATATTTATAAAGTAAGTAGCAAACCGTATCGAAAAATGCGTCACCTAGCATTACTATTAATCCATTTGAAATAATATAATTAACTAACAAAGTAATAATACCTTTCTAACAAGCTGAAAAGCATAACCAGTATCTGGTATCCATTTAAATAATCATAATATTTTAACTTCGCCATTCCAAAATAATTTCTACAACCATAACATTAGAGTTCAAATTTAACAATACATGTCAATTGACACACGTTTGAGAGGTTGTCTGGCGCCGGTTTCATTCTAGTCAGTCCAGTGTCCATGACAATCGACACTTTATCGGTCAGGGCTCTGCTGTGTCCTTACTTTGTCAGTACATTTAGTGCCTGTGTGTTCATGGCCTTTAATAGGCGTGTACCTCGTTTTAATACGTGCGATATTGTCATAAATTGCCTCTTGCACAACTTTTGTGATACTTTAAAGTAAAAATAAAACTATTATTGACCAAAAATGACGTTGATCGTATCTTATATTTAAATAGTATTTAAAGCTTTTATGATATAATAAATCAAATTACTGTAACACCAAAGAATTTTTGCTCAAAGAAGTATCGCAGTCGACAACGCATTTCTAATTCCTTTTCCTTTGGGGTGTCTATGAGCAGTGCCATGAAGCAATTACAAAGAGATGTCATTGCAGTGATGCGTGACAGTTTAGAGGGAACGCTGGACGTTACAAACCAGCCCTTCTCTATTTCCCATCTAGCGGTCTCATAAATACAAGAACATTACTAATTGTCCATCCACACTTATAACATATCTACACCTTTTTACTTATAATATCATTGGGCAGGGCCACCTTTGTACTTGCTTTACGGACAGTGCTGACGACTTACAGTCAGGTGACCCGTGCGCTCGTTTGCACTCTATCCCATAACAAAATATTTAAAGCCACAAAAACTTAACCAAGTTAGTATATGTTTCAAGCCACATTAAATGCACTTTTAACCAACTGCATAATCCGGCACACATTAAGACGCAAAAAGTGAATCCTACCCAAGTGTGGACTAAGTTTACTAAAGGCAAGTTGATGCGTACTTAAGTTCAGATTTATGTTCAAGGAAAATCCAAGTTGTGCGCACTTTGGAAGTTCTCTGACTGCGAACAGGATAAGGGCGCTTATGTATAATATCGGAAGTAGCATATGTTCTGTGGTTACGAGCAACAAATGTGTGAAAAACTTTGTTTAATGTCTATTCTTTTGAGAGAGTTAATGTTTATTAGTGTTGTGAGCAAACCCTTTAGTCTATACTGATTTTGTTGGACTAGTTTCAAGGTTAAACAAAATAAAACAGTAAGACCTAGAAAGTAATAAACGATAAATGATGTTTTTATACGATATACAAACATAAAAGATTCCGATAAAGACGTTTAAAATAAATCTACCGCAGAAATAAAATATCAAATTGAATACAACCTCTGAGTTCCGCTCGCAATATTGCTTTTGAGCGGCTAATTGAATCTGTCCTTTCACAGTCAGACAGACTGCATTTCCTGACATATCAATATGAAATGAAAACAAAGTTTCGCCTTTTACTTACCGCAAATTCAATTTGCAAACAAGCGGAACATGATCCGAGCGTTTCGTTCAAAGGGGAGCAAAAAATCAATTGCAACCGAAAAGAACTTCGACCGTAACTTGAGATCTACATAGGGGGGGAAAAAATATTTTCACAGATTCCTGCCAAATTTAATATCGTCATTTTAGCGAAATGTTCTAAATTAGCATCGACAGCAGCGCAGATCGGTTTCACCTTCATTCCTAAATTCCAAATTTCATTTCACTTCGATTTTATTGGAAAAGTTAAGCAGTACCTATAAGTTGTTATACTCATTGTTACCAAGGACTGACTGCTTTCTAGTTTTAGTTTTGGGCAAGTATTTTTAGAACTTTATTACTTTGTTTTGAACATAATAACTCAAGTATAGATGGTAAAAGAACTGAATGATTTGTAATATTTGTTGTATTCAATGTAAATATTGTACTGCACTATCAGACAATAATTTTATATTAGACGGTGCAGACACCGTCTATGGACATCTGAAACACCAGAGGTGTTATAAGTACATTTATAGCATAATCTAGTTAATCAAAATAAAGTTGTCAATCTCAATTTGTTTCATAGAAGATTAGACGAATATCTCACCAGTGTGTCGCAGAAACGTTAAAACAGAGCTCAAATTCCTCTCAGTCGCGTTTCTTTTATTGACTACGAAACTTTATTAGTGAAATTTCACCTGAGGTCAGCCACCGTGTCGGTGAAAAATCAACTTTATTTACAATTGCAAAGATCACTTTTTACTCGGAGCCATCGACCGGGTTATGGAAGTTCTGTAAATTGCTATTTTATATTTGTTTTATAACAATTTTTACTGTCTGTATCAACAACATAATACAGCGTTAGGTGCAATTTTTCGGTTTACTCTAAGAAAGATTGTCGTCTGAAAGTTATTAATTTATCTTTCATTCTTTTCACAAGTAGCAAGACTTAGTTTAGTTCATCTAGCTTAGATATAATGTGAATAAGTATATGTGCTATGTGTGAAAATAAACAATCGTTACGAAGAATTCATTATTTTATTGCTATCAATATATCGCTCATATGTAATAATACATTAAAATGCACTATTTACAGTTAATTTGATGACTTAAAACTTCTTGTTTTACTCGACAACTCCGATAGTTGCTCTAGTGTCTTCGCACTCGGTAATAATTCTCGCAGTTTACGACTTTTCAACTGTCCTGAACGATATTAAACAGTGGTTAGTTACTACAATAGTTACCAATTTATGATGTGGTATCTGATATTGTGATTCTCAGAAGTACTATGAAATCTGAACTCTAGATAACCGAGTACTATTCCCAACTTGTGTCCAGTATATGTATTTATGTTGACGTCATAACGTAATGGGTTTCCAAGAAGCTAGAGGTGAGAATATTCAAAGACAAAGACAAGTCAAAGTCATTTGTCAGAATGTAGTTGCAATGTATGTATTATGTTAATTAATGTCTCATACATGCTACTGATTCGGTGTACAAATATTAGACTTTATTTTCTACGTGCAAATATTATACAATACAAGACAATTCAGTATGTAATAGAAAGTGCGATCTTTAAGAGACTGGTAATGTTCCAAAGAATAGACATAAATGCACCTATTATTCTAGAACATTTAATTAGCCTATCTTGTTATTGTTGTACAGTTGCAGATATTTACAAACTCTGTACTGTTGTGTTAAAATACTAGTTAAACATGAGCTTCTGCCTGCGGCTTCACTCACGATCTCATGGGATAAATAGTATCCTATCAACTCAAGTCAGTCATACCCTGTCTGTTTACCAAATTTCATCAAAACCCGTTCTGCAGTTTCACGGACAAACATCCAAACAAACTTTCGTTACAATATTAGTGCGATTCGAATCATTAATAAAACTCAGCATCTTTTGTCACTCAACCCCAAGATATCTATACTCAGAACCTTAAAACCACCAAAACACTCCACCCATTAATTAACTAAAAATGGGCATCACCCCCATCTCTTTCATCTTAAATATCAAACAAAAACGTTATTGTTTTAGGTCTCGCCGGCTAAGTTTGGCAACTCTTTGGAATTTGAATAATCCATCAAAGACAGATGTTTGGGTGGGACGAAGTGTCATGTGCGGGCTACTGAGCATTCTGAGCAATTGCCATCTGATGAGGGCCGACATAATATAGTCTTTATGACCTTTCCTCCAAGGGTCGTTGGCACACTATTTACAATGCATTTCGTGAAAGGGTCTCCATGGAGTTGTAAGTTGTAAATGTAGTTGTGTTGTAAAGTGCGTTTGTGTTTGTTTTACGTTTCTTTGTTGTATATCTTGTATGTAGTGCTGTTAAATATTCTTTGTTAGTCTTAAGTAATAAAAGGAACAGTATTTGTGTAAAAATATGTGTCATTAATTTGTATTGATTCAGATAAATGAATTATTTGAGACCGTCTGCTATTACTCAAAACCGATTCGCAAATTAATTTTAAGTTAAGATTTTATTACATTTGTCTTCAGTTTCAATGACAATCTAGAAGAAGTCTGAACTCTAATATTGATACGAATCAAGTTATAAACGCATATATTTCTGCATAAAAAGCAGGTCGCTAACCTTTGTGCTATTTTAACCTCCAGCGTAAGCAAACTCTCACGTGATCATATTCACAAAACAACATAACATAATAATGCCAACACAATACTTTCCAAAGATAATCTTATTGCCAATTTTCTGTTATCAGAGCCCCAGTTTTAAATAGGTTATGTTATTATAAGGCTCAACTGAAAATGTCATCTCAAGAGTCGAGGAGCTTATGTTTTAAGACCCTGTAAACTAAATTATAACCGTCATGCTCCACATGACCCATAAAATAAAGCCGCTGTGTACCCCGAAGCGCTTTAAAGCGATATCCATTAAAACAAGAACGCAGTACACTTGGAAGACGTTGGGAGACGTCTAGCTACTTGCAGCTATAAAAAGTTGCACAACAACGTTATGAGTTCCCTATCTCATGAAGACTTACCTGCTGGATTAGTTCACCATGCACTCGCTTTGTTGGTACAACTACGAATTGGTTCCTTGTTTGAGTTTTCAACTTTCTTTAGAACTCTAAAGTACTGGGATTCGTAGAACAGAATTTCATCAGTGTGTATATCGCGGTATTATGTATGTAAGTCTTGTATTATGTAATGAGTTCCATGTATTGTGTAACATTGCATTGTAACAATGTCACACAAGAGCAAATGTTTGTTTGAGTTTGTCTAAGTCTAGTCCTAAGATAAGCAAAAATACCTAAAGAAGACCGAATAAATTAAATACCGATCTCAGCTAAATTGATGCATTTAGCATATAAGTTATTCTTTATAAATACAAATCAATTGCTGTTCGTTAGTCTCGGTTAAATGCTGGTCTTGAATTATTTGTGGCAGTCCAAGGAGGTATTAAAAGTTGAGAAAAATATAAGATGTTTGAGGCAATACGAAACCATAATTTGCTGGGCCAGCTAGTATCTAATAATTTAGACTAACATTAACAAACGATTGACGATAATAACAACGTCGTTACCACGTCAGCGCATTGGGATCTGAAATCTGAACAAAAATAAAAACTGTAACTGTCGATGTCTCTAAGCGGTTGTTTTTTTCCTCTGTTTATATAACCGGGTATGGACGACTAAGTTTTAGTTTTTCCTCTCGAAAGCTGCCCGTCGAGTCGGTGATTTATAAACCAAGTTGCTCGACTTGCCTTAACTTGGCCTCGGTAGTCAAGTAGCTACCAGTATTACTGTTAAGGAAGGGTTCTTGAGTTCGAATTCGATAGTTAACATTCTTAGTAACTGCATTTGGTTTTGAATTGTGTTCGGTGTATGGTAATAAGGTTGTATTTCTCATGTGAAGCAATGTGGTAATAGGTTTTTTGATCTTGCATATATCTTTGTTATTCTTTATTAATTGATTTTTTTTAAACATTGCTCCACACTAGGATTTTCTCCTGTATCGTGAGTGCATTTACAAACATATAAGTTTACACAAACACATGACACCCAGACCCGAAACAACAGTTTGTAGATCTTGCAAAGAGCTGCTTCGTGCGAGAATTGAACCCGCTACAAGTTGCGCAGCAGCCGGTCAACCTACTGCGCCAACTGTGCAGTCAGTGCAGTTTTGTAATTGTTTATTATTGATTTTGAAGTTGCATCACTGGTATAGCAATTAGTTTAGCCTTTTAGTAAATGCAACTCATAACATAACTGTAATACAATGTTTTTGAAGTAAAAATATGCACTGTGATAGGCATATTTTTACCAGGAAATAAAGGCGTGTTATGTGCTATGAAGGATTAACTCCTAGTTTTTCCTTCTCAATAATTCCTTCAGCCGGTGATTTACACAGTAAGTTTGTTCGACTGGCCTTTTACTTGACTATGGATATAACCTGATTATTGTTAGAACAATATCTTAAGCTATTATTGTCTGGTCGGCGAAAGTTGGATAGTTGTCGGCCGCATTCGAGATATTTTTCCTTTGTTAATTAAGATGCGAACTTTTGATAAAGTTGTGATACTATTACTATGTTTTATTGGTGATTTATATTATGTAAGTTAACTCACGGTTAAACACATATGTAGATTCGTGAGAGAATGGAGTGTTAGTAGATACGGAGCATAGTTGACTATGACTCTGTACTATTATTGAGAATTTGTAGAAACCGATAAAAGGCTAATAATGCTTTACCTGACTCGTGAATAAAACTAGAATCCTTAGTATGGTATGGTCTGATTGATTGGTTTATTCGAGCCGGCTAATCAGAAGCACCGAACGCGCTCTCGTTTCGATTACTTTCAAAATAAAGTAAACTCGTACTAAGAAATACTCGTCAATACGTCAAATTGTCTGTCAGTTTCGATTAACAGAACTTTAATTAGAATTGCAGTCCTTCTAAGTCTAAGGTACCAATGATTAAAAATAATGTATGTTAAGCAAAAGGCGATATAAATTTACCTTTTCACACTAAAAACTACACATAATCTAAGTTTAAAGTTACCTTTAGAAAACAACCGCAAATTTCTCCTTGCATCGACTCTCTAAGTTACTTTGGACTTGCTCCAAGTACTGCCTCAGAGGTCAGACGTAAATAAATATAATAGTAAATAAAATAGATGTGTAGGTGTATACTTTACTGATTGCGGCCATGTTGGCAAAGCACGGACCAATAGAGTGCACTCGATTGCAGTTCACGACAATTTGCTGTCGATTTCATGTACAGTACAATGAATGTTGTAGGTAAGTTTGAGTATGTAGTTATTTTGTTAGTAATTCTTGTAGAGTTGTGTATGTTTGTTAGTTTTTATAAGGTCTATGAATAACGTCACGCTTTTTATCCCCGGAAAGGTAGGCAGAGGTGCATTTGCATGTTACGGCAATTAATGCCACTGTACAATGTACACCCACTTTTCACCATTTGTGTGATAAGTCCCATGTAATAGGGGGTGAGCCTATTGCCATATACTAGGCACAATTCTAGACTCCGTGCTACTACTATGATTTTTTTCGGAAAACGGAAAAAAGCTCTGCAAAACATTTTTCTCGACCCGGGAATTGAATCCGTGGCCCTTTGTCCGGCAATCGCAAATGAATGTGCACCTCTGCCTACCTCGGGGATAAAAGGCGTGACGTTGCATATAATAACTTTCATCTCCATATTATCTACCCTTATCTCTGCTGACGACGGCTGTTATCTAAATAAAAGTCGGGATAATGCATACGAATTCCATCATTAAGCAGACTCAGCGCTTTATCTAGCTGACGATACTATAATGAGGTAAAGAGATTCTTGCATTAATACCAGAGACTAAAGCCTATTTAAAAAATCTTTATAAATATCCACATAGTTTTCAAGATCTTTTCTTCCTTGAAAGTCAAACCTGCATTAAAATTTTCTCCTGGGTCATGGGTGCGTTTACAAACATACAAGTTCATAGACACATGTCACCCAGCTCCAAAATAACAATTTGTGGATCTCACAAAGAGTTGTTCCGTGTGGGAAACGAACCCGCTATACGTTGCGCGGCAACCAGTTGCCCAGCTAACGCACTAACCGTGCTATCAAAGTATTGTACAACAACGTTGTGTGACAAGTTTAGCATGATCTCTGTTTACATTTTTGAGTTAATTGACTTAATAGGTATGTAGTACATGATTTTTTTTATACTGGAGTACCATTTAAACATTGTAAGTGCCTGTTTTACCACCTTAATAATAAATGCCCGATAAACTTAAGGGATAGATAGTGCATACAAATTATATTCTTAATTCAAAGTTATCTGATACATAGCGGCTATTCAGACATTGTGAAACAAGTCATTTTTTTAAGAGGGGAAAATCATCCAATGATTTCTCTCGCCAGCGCGAGGCGAGAGGGAGTGTCAGACTTTTTTGGCTAAAAACCACCCCGTTCCTACTCCTGCTTTTCGAGCCGGAGCCTCGGTAAGCCCGCTAGGAAGTCCGCAGTTCCGGGTAAAACAAGTCCAAAGTAAATAAAAGAACACCAAAACACAATCACTAAAAACATATTCCTATTCGTACATCGAACTTTTATATAACAAAACTAATAATATCGGAAGCAAATTGAACAAGGCCACTCCCGTTTGTTGAATAATTTGTGTTGCTATGGCAACAGTGCCGTACAATGTAGCATAGTAACAATAAACTGCGCACATTCGCACCACCATACACAAACGACAGACATCAAAGTGTTCTTCGGCAAAGAAGTGAGATTACACTGGCGTGCAGAAATATGGGACACGCTAATTTCATTACATTTAAATATTATGTTGGATATTTATTTTATTAAGGTTTTGAGAAGTGTAAATTTTTGCCTATACATACCATCGACTAACCGAGTAACCTATAATAAAAAAATAAACTATGGAGTTTCTTGCTCGTTCTTCTCCATAGGAATCTACACTTTGGAACGTGCAAATAGCTTCACTAGAGAATTAACCGACAGAGACATTTTTTTCTTCTCTATAGGAATCTGCGATTTAGAACGAGCAAATAGCTTCACTAGAGGACTGACTGACAGACAGACATTTTTTAATATTGTAATATTTGCTTTGACGTTCAAAAGTGCTTTCCCGGTCTATTTGAAATAAATAATTTTGACTTTGACTTTTCGCCAGTTATGAGTCAACTTTGTGTAATCCAATCGAATTGTATTTTTTAACTATAATTTTAGGTACAATAAGTTACTCAGTGTGAGTTAATATATTCTTATATTTTGTATTTTTTTTTCAATTTATCGTGTAATAGATTCTATTTAATATGTTGAGAGTCATAAATTAAATGTTTCATTAATATATTGTAATACTTTATTCGAATAAACTAATGACGAAGCCATGAAAGATTTATACGTTTTCGATTAAACGGTTAAATAGCACGAAGGTAATAAATTCACTGCTACAATCGTCTACAGTCTAGTTACACATATATGTGTAGTGTACGTATTCTATCTTGATGTATTTAATTAGTTTGTAATAAATTGGCTTTTCAAAATATTCAATTATAGTTCTTTTCTTATCTCTTAATTATCATCATCTTATCAGCTAAACGACGTCCACTGCCTATTTAAAAAAAAAAAATCATTGCCCCACACTAAAATTTTCTCCTGTGTTGTAGGTGCGTTTACAAACATACAATTTCACATACACATGACACCTAGACCCAAAATAACAATTTGTAGATCATACAAAGAGTTGTTTCAGTCGGGAATCGAACGCCCTACACGTTGCGCGGCAGTAGGTTACCTAGTCACTGTGCCAACCATGCAGTCAGTCTGCTTAACAAAGGCCTCCTCCAAAGACTTTCATATACATCTCTTGTTACGACACAGTAATACTTACTGTAAGTTCATAATAATTTAATCTGTTGTCTATTTTACTGTTTTATTAATTTTATAGTGTAAACTAAATTCAAATTATTTTGTTCCATACATCTTACTTATAATAAAATAACTAAAAAATTCAGCATCTACATTCGAAATCATTATAATTTCATAAGCATAAGTCTACAAGAGAATTTCGAACGAAACTTTCATCAATATTTAAAAAATAAACAACCAAAAACTAAATTCTACAATATTTATAATCTGCTTTACATAAAATTTATTCTGTAACGAAAATTCTAAAGTAAACTTTAAGTTAAACTATCAATATGCTGTCTGGAATTTAGAAAGTACTTTACCCTGTAACACAAAGTTTAAAATTTACGAGAATTCTTAGATTTATTCGTTTTATCGGCCGAAAGTGTAACTGGATTCTTTGATCTGCGTCACAGTAAGTAAAAAGCATTTCAGAAAGAAAAAAAGTTTCGCGGGAATTTCGTTTTGGCGCCTTCAAAGGAGAAAACTATTAAAGTCTCTTTTTTCTCTTTGTTATGTAGATGGAAACAGAATAGTGGAGTTATGCGAGTGTTTAATTTTGCAGTTTTCAGTTCAGTGGGTCAAGAAAAGTTGCTATAGTATGCCTCGTTGGATATTTTTTCACAAACAATTTTGTTAGCTTTAACAAAAAAGTAAATGTACTTTTTTGGGAAATTGCAAGAGTCAAAACATAGCTTGGCGCAATATGTACAGTAGGGCTGATGCCTGATCCGGAGCTGCGTACTACCTAGCGGGTTTACCGGGGCTCCGGCTTAAAAAGCAGGAGTAGGAACGGGGTGGTTTTTAGTCAGTAAGAGTCTGACACTACATTTCGCCTCGCTCATGACGAGAGAAATCATTGGATGCCTTTTCATTTTCCCCCTTAGCAACAAAAGCGCAATATGTAACGTCAACTACATACTACATTGTACATCGCACATTGAATTAGAACGCAAGCTAATGCGTGCATGCTGGTTCATAATTGTTATGATTATTTTATCAGTGTTGCAAACAGCAAAGGCTATGAGTTACCGAGACCAAGGGAGTACTAATAATATTTCTCGCAAATTTACCGAGAATACAACATTTACCTGTACAAGATAATCTAATTAACATACAAGTTCGAACGCTAGTTGCGAGCTTAGTTCGGACCACAGAGTAATCAGCGAATGGAGTCTGATCCCTAATGAGATAAAGAGTACAGCGATATTGCTTTCGTGTAAATTGATTTTGGTTATTTGGTGATCGCTGGCGAACTTGGAACTCGTAACTATAGACGAAAACGTGAGCACAATTTTGATACTGGTTCAAAATTTGATAAAGTCTTTTTTTGTACACCCCAAAACATATTTTCATTCATACGAGAAACATGTCACAAGCCACATCATCATAATACATGCAGAGCAAAACGTCGCTCGATTTGCATTGTACGCTACAAACGGGTGGCTATAAGGTGCTATTTTCCCTAACATTATCTCTCCATTCACTCACAAATCCGTGTTTTATCGTCTTTATCGTGTCTTCAACAGACTACGCTGTATATTTAGCTACAGGTTGGGTTAGCACAATGCCTGGGAGCTACTTACATAATGTTCCTTAGTATATGAGAATGTAGGTAACTTGCATACGTTTCGTGGTAAATTTTGAAGCTTAATGTAGGCCAGTTTGCTTGTGTTTCAGAGATGTGGCCTCTGAGTATTTAGTATGGAGTCCTTGTTTGTGGCGTATCGCTTAGATTTGTCGGCTTCGTTTTAAAGATGGTGACTTTGTTTGTCAGCAGGAGTTTCTATTACTTTTCAATGTAAGATTCTATAATGTTAAGAATGCATTGTTGTTTCAAGATGCAAATAAAATACTGGATTGGTTTAGTTAACTTCAAGACATTTTTCTTCTTTCGAAATAGTTTACAATATAATTTTAATTAAACTAAATGTAAATATACTTGAAGAAAAATTTCGAGCCTACGCAACATCTGGCAGTGGACCGGTATCAACACTGTCGAACAACTTTTCCACCTGGCCAATGACAAGGACCAATTTAAGAAGTTGACGGCCAACCTTCAGGAATGGAGTAGAGAAGAAGGAAACATAAGAAGAAGAAGAAATATACTTAACATATCTGTATGACTGTGTCCTGTATTGCGGGTGTCCATGAGCGGCGGCAGCTACTTACCATAAAGTGATCCGTCTGTTCGCGTACCAACCTACTTCATAAGAATATTGAAAAGTAACAACGAAACAAAGAAGACAATTAGAATACTACTCAAGAGTTGAAAGAAATAAATTATCAGCATCTTAACGATGTAGTAAAACTAGTGAAGGATCCGACAGTTACTGATTAACTCGTAAATGTTAGCAACAGGTAATTTCGCAGGTCATTACTTACATCTTTTATTATCTTTTCACAAACTTCCTTATGGCATCGTTAACGCTTTGAATATTAAACAAAGTTTTGTTATAATAAAGTGTGCTAATTTATAAAAGGCTATGGAAAAAGAGCTCTTATATAAACTTGGTGGTAGTATAAAATTTGGTTGTACTTTTACCATTATGAACATAATCGTGCTCACATCATTATTACTATGCATTATACATGTCGTGGCGTAAATTAAGTTTTGATTATGAATTAGAATAAATGCACGAATTTGTGCCATCGGCCGTCGCACCATGTCCTGGACACATCATCTCAGCAACCGTGTCAACACAACGGGCTCAACTACGCCCCCTTCAGCGACCTAACCGAACTATTGATTCAAAGATATTATGTCATTGTCATCATTACTTACAACTACAGCCAATCCAATAGATAGCAGTGAATCGTACTCAGGAACAATAGCAATACTACACATACCTATACATCGTTTGTATCTATGGTCCTTATGTCTTATTCTCGCTTAGATATTTTGACTAGGTATACATATACATACGTAAGTTTTTGTTTTAAGTTTTCAAACAAGACATTAAAATTTTGGACTTGTAAAACTTGATGAGTCAAAGTCAAAACAAATGTTTAACGTCTTTCAATCAATCGTCCTCAATGCTCATTTCTAGTTCCAAAATCTTTCTCCATATTTATAATAAGTAAGTAACAAAGAATAGTTGGAAAAGAAATACATACTTTTTTGAAAATTATATTTATATAATTAGTCCTATTGGTCATATACACAATCCTGGACTGTGGCATCAAGCAGTTATTTATTTATTTTTTATTTGAAAAATTTAATTAAAGATTATTTTTTATTTGTATAGAAGCATTATTTCAAAATTGTAAGTGTACATTTGTGGGCACTATGTTTGAAACAACCCGCTTTTTTAATTTATATTCTTTACAAATTGGTTTTATTGTCCCATAGTTTTGACGTCGTATTGTCGTTGCACATTGTTCCTACATATATATACAATAGGTAAATGATCAAATAATGTATCAGATTGATCATTGTAAAAAACATTTTTTGAAAAGAGTAACGATGGAGTTTCTTGCTCGTTCTTCTCCATTCGAAGCAACACTTTGGATACGAGCGCCTAGTTTCACTGACAGACAGACTGACGGACAATTCAATTTCGGACGTTTCAAAAGTGCCTAATTTAGGATTAATTGAAATAAATAATTTGACTTTACTTTGACTTTGAGTCCTATTGGTCGTATACACAATCCTACAATACAATACAAAGTTGAAATAAAATTAATTACTTTACCTACAAACAATTACACCGCCCGGAGCTACTGTCGGTCGCAGCTCCCTCTTACATGTTTTCATTTAATACGCATTTACTTTTCCCTTTTTTACATCTTTCGCTTTATAATAATTTCTGCTATTAAGTTTATAATTAGTAATAAGTCTTTTTCTTTTATTTTCACATTTGTTACTTATTATAGTTCTGTTTTAATTAATTTTCGAATTTTGTGCTAAAATTATAGGATTGGTTTTGGGTCACGCAAAAACTTTGTTTTGACTGCCTCGTTGGTTGCAAGTGCGACTGCCGGGCAAGGGGTCTCGGGTTTGATTCCCGGGTTGTGCGAAGTATTACTGGGCTTTATTCGGTTTTTCGAAAATTTCTCAGCGGTAGCACGGCAAATGCCAAATAAATATGGCAATAGGCTCACCACCTATTACATGGGACTTACAACATAAATTGTGAAAAGTGGGTGTACACAGTGGCATTACGTGCCATAATGTGCACCTCTGCCTACCACTTCGGGGATTAAAGGCGTGACGATATGTAAAATTTGTTTTATTATCGTCGACTAAAATAAGAAATCCAAATTGAACCTTATGTAAACTGTTTTTGAGTCTAATGGTCACGGTTAAGCATCATCATCCAGTCCAGAATTACCTGGTGCTGGGTATAAGCTTATCTTCTTCCCAGAATTCTATCCCAATATTTTTCTTTCTTACATAAAAGTTACAAGCGCGACTGCTCAATTCGAACAGATGGATTAAAATTCTAAGTATCGGCATCGGTATCTAAGTAAAGATGGATTGAAATTCTAAGTAAGTTTTCGGTAGAAGCATGAAATCCCAAATACCTTCACTGATGTTACAATGTTTTATTACCGTACAGTTTTTACGTAGAAAACCGTAGTAATTTATGGGAAATGGACGATAAATGCTTTGATCACATTAATCATCATAGAAAGAAAGAATGAAAGTAAATAAGACCAGTTCCTGTATGAGACATATGTACAAAAAAAAGTTTAAGATGCATCGTAGCGCAAAAGACAAGTTCTCAGCTTGATGCCATGGCCTGGGCACGAAGGTTCGAGCTCACGTCAACAGCCCATGGGAGCTTACTACTGGGTTATGGGCGTCTTTTGCAAAAAGAGGTTTTCTGTGGTCTCCACGCCTGACCCAGTCGGTTGGTTCAAGTTTACCAGAGGACGATTATTTTTAGTCTCTGTTAAACTTATTATGATCTCTTAGTTGCCTATTAGACACATGAGGAGAGGGGGGCCGGTAAAAATATATTCAAATATGCCGTCACCAATATACATATGTGGTGTAGTATATCTAGTATATATAGAAATTAAAGTCAACACAATAAACCTGAATGTTGACTTTTCCATGAACCGACATTGCAACACTTCTTTTATGTAATTATGTTGGAGGCCTGCCAGGGTTGCCAAATGGAGATATGGCTCGGTTAAATGTTAAGTAACAACGGTAAAGCACACATCCTTGGGTTTATCTGGTTGTTGATATAATGGTAAGCTAGATGATGGCTTGTGTTGACAGTGAAATTGGCCAAGAGTTCAGCTTTCGTCTATGAAAACATGAGACTAAGAGCTAAAATTCAATATCAAGAACCAAAGATTTACTCGATAATAATAATAACTCACAACAGAAATTGCTTTCTTTTTGTGAAACTCATTAACGTCATTATTTTAGGTAAGTGCTAAAAAATTCTAATTTGAATATTAGAAAACCTCAGTTCAAGCCAAAGTTAACAAGCCAGGTTAACTTGAGTCCCTGTTGTAGCTCGAAACTAGTCGGACTACTTCAAATTGTTTACCCGTGTAAGTAGAGTATTCTAATATAGTATATATTTTAACACAGTAATATTATATTCGTAACATAAATTCGAGTTACATCAATGCTTATAGCCTATAGATCCACATCCCTTCTTGTAAAATACCAGCGCTCGGCGAATATTTGTGAAAGTATTCGTCGAATGTATGTCCGATATGTGCATGGGATGCGGTCTGCCCGGGATCGTAATGTTGCGGACAGATTTGGCAAATTTCTATGTATTTTGTCATGATACAGGGTACAGGTTACATGGTATTATTGACAGCATTAATATCGGGAATTGCCGAATGATTATGGCCATGTCATGAAATGTAAATACCAATTATGAAAATCTAATGACAAATGATTGAGTGCATGTATTTATCGATGTTTCCACAGGAATCCAAGGTTATTGCGTGTATGAATATACATACAGGTAAAATCTAGAATTGATACAAGTATTCTTCAGCGTGATGCGATTTCCAATAATATTATGTGCTATTATAAAATTATTTTGATATTTTTAAAGAAAAACTCTTTGATCTTTACATCAAAACTAAAACTTAAAGATTCCTGCCTGGTAAATGTCAGTACATTCGGTCAAGTAGGTTTTAATATAACACTCTAGTGCTCAACGCTCCTACGGGAAATATCAAGCGTTCTTATTTTATATTTTCTTACAAAACTGCGGACGACGTGAAAGCATGAAAGTGACATTAATATGTGGGGATCCTTAGTTGGTGTTACAAAAAGCATGTATTCATGAGTATGTTTGTTTGTTATTAGTATTCTTCACGTCTGCGGCGTGCCCCTCTCAATTACCGCACACGCTAACTACGTCACACGATATATATTTTCTCACGCGATGATAAAATGACGCTCTCAACTATATTCTTAGAAGAAAATCTCCAAGCATTCACTTGGGGTGTCGAATAATTTCTTTATGAAAATTCCTCATTTTGTTTTGCAATTTAATGAGAATTAGGTATACATTCTCGATGGGTCGTGTAGTGTTTCAAGCGCTTTGTTTTACTCTGAGTTCAGTACTTGCATAATGTTTATGTTTTTGTTAATAAAACTAAGGTCAGGTATCTCTTTGAAAATAATTCTCATGAGACACCTATTCCATATTTTTTTTGATTTTTGTTATTTTTCTATACTAGCTGTACAATACAATGTTTTTAGTAGACAATTTCCTAACTAGTCTTTGTAAATGTTATAAATAAACTTAATTTTCTTCTTAAGCACAGTTTACTTAAACCGTTTCATTAACGAAAAACTCTTTTCATTTAAAAAATATTCCTGATAAAAGTTTAACAATACATTGTGATGGTAACAGCTGATTCGAAGCCTTTACATAATTTAGACTTTTGCCCTTCCCGTGAGGAAAATACTACGTTAAGATAAATAAAAGTTATCTCAATGAGAGGCAGCGTAAATAAGCAGCATTTTAAGGGTCTATCTCCCAAAGGAATAACCTTTCCTTGTTGAGAATTATCTGTATCGTACCACGCGCCAAGATTCTTTTTGCACCAAAAATATAATGTTTTACCTATTTTTTCTTATTCCTATAGGTGATATTTTTTATTGAATTGGACAGGTTTGAATACATCAATCAATAATTTTGTATAGGAACTCTCATTTACCAGATGAAGCACATTATAATTACCTCATTACTTCATGGTGGTACATATTCTGTGAGAACCGTGGTATTTCACTCGTACTACAGTCTAACCAGCCTATCCAAATTGCCAAAAACAAAGGCTCTATTCTATTGAGTTCTATTCTATTTGAGTCATTACAAACATGCGGACTGTCAGAAGTATTTTTATCAGATCTCTCGCTCACACTTATGCCAGTTGAGCGGGATAGTCACTTTCTTTCAACGCGACAGTTCGTACGTTTGTAATGGCCCAACTATAACTATAACTTTACAACCTCATATCATTATCACGCAAAAAACCCATGGAGGTTTTAGAAGGTCATGGGAGCTTCTTACAGCAGATGACTAAAGTGGTTATTTATGCCTTTCCTCGGTTCACAATCAGCTGTTGGTCCTAAGAGACGCGAGTAAGTGACGTCGCTCGTTAAGGGACCGCACGAGACTTTAAGATGGCTCGAGTTCATTCATTCATGTTAAAGAGACACGCACGTTCTCTTAAGCGTGATGTTGCCAATTTTGTAAAGGGAATTTGGGTCAAGTTAATATTAACATCGACATGTAGTATAACTTATAGTAGCATGCATTTGTTATACTATTGCGTCCATGTAGGATAAATACAAAGACGCGAATAGAATAGCTACATGTATATTACAAAGTAATACTCACTTTTACGTTAATCCATACAAATTACCTTTAAATGGTTGTTAGATAAGAACCAGCACTGTGAAAAAAATATTTATATGTTATACTTAAGTAACTATTTTATGAAAAATAACGTTATTTTGTGCGTACGTTTATATATTATTTCTAAATGAAAAATTATTACTTTATACTACGTTTTTATAATAAAGAACAACATACTATCTCTAAGTCCTATGACGATGCACTTACAGTATGTAAGCTCATTATAAATTAATATTGGTGAGCTACTACGCCGTCTACGCCGTAGCGTCGTAGCACCGTAGCACATGCTACGCGGTGAGCTACTGTGACAGGATGCTTTATTGTTTTAAAAATGAGATCGTGGTGAAGTGTATTGAAAGTGGCTTGATACTTTACTATAGATGATAGGTTGCAGTACATTTGAATGAATAAATACATTTATCTTTAATGTCTACACAAAAATTCAGTATAATTATTTTTTGTTAATCTTAACTTCAGCATTTCGAATTATCAACTTTTTTGAACGAATAATTAGTTTAATTCCTTCAAGTCAAACGTCAAGCAAACTCAAATAAAAAACGAAACGTCAGGTTAGGTCCAGTTTCCATTAATTAGGAGTAGGACGTAAATCTTCCGAGATTGGGACACTTGGCAACTAAATTACCGGATTACACGTAAAATCGCGACCGGAATGGCGTAATGATTACATAATGAGATGCCGGCTGAATGTCCTGTTAATGGTTTAAGTGACCCATTGCTTGTAACAGAGATAAAGAGCTCATGGAACAGGTTGTACGGAGCAAAGCTGTTGTTTCAGGTCTGGGTGTGATGTGTAAGTAAACTTGTATGTTTGTAAACGCACTCAAGATACAGGAGAAAATTCTAGTTTAATTTATTAACGTTGCCTCACGTTAAAAAAAAAATATATCTTGGGTGATGAGGAGGGACGTATTGGGATTTGTGTATTTAAAAAAAAAGAAAATGAATTAGGTTAATTGTGTTAAACTGTAGTCATAGAGTGACGTGCTATTTAAAGTACGATAAATTAATTTAACAGTTATTATGATAACTAAAACCAAACTCATATACTCCTACGACTATCAACGTCAATAATAATATTTAATAAAAACTTTTTCACATCATTTCTCTGTCAAAACAACACCAAGTATAAATTCTAAACATAAATATTAGAGATCGTTATTACTGACATCAGTCTTTGTTTTCTGCCCGGTACGGCTGCCATCCGGCACATTCAGGCGCCGTGGGCAATAGCTCAAAAATACATCGCAGTTTGTCCGGCCGTCCGGTAAAAAACGAACGCCAATGTTTACGGATCACTATCGGAACACTTTAATCCGGTCTGAAAACCGGTCGATAGGTCACTTGATAAAAAGCTTTTTGGTTCTGTTAAAAATTGAGATTTTATTATGGAAAAAGCTGTAAAGCTATTTATTTATTTTAAAATATTTTGGTTTTGTGTTTTGTTGTGTCGTCGTAGCTGATAAGTGGCAAAAGCGTCATGAGATCTTGAGTTTGGTACCATATTATTCATATTCATATATTTACTTGCATTCCATAATGTTAACAAAGATGTTTTTGCTAAGTACAGATCATGGACCCTGTTCCAGCAAAATTACCATTCCAGTACTTTCAGTCTAAAAGATATTATGTATTTACCATAATGATTTATAAAATATCTCAAAGTAAAATAAATTCCGAGTAAGTAATTCAAAATAAAGCATGTAATAATAAAAACTTTAATAAATAGAAAATCGAAATTAATATGTTCCCAAATCCCCAATCCCTGGCCGTTGATTCAATTCCAGCGGCAGTATATAATAGATTAGACCTATATTAAGAGCAGCACAATCAAATAGATTGCATTTAATAAATCTTTTTATATTGGAGACGTCTTTAGGGAATCTCCTTTTTTCGTTAAAGCGAATTTTTCATAAATCAAACCTGGCTTGGAGGATCGTTCGCTACAAAAACTTTTTCTATTACGAATCTTACTTAGCGCGAAATTTTATAAAGAAAAAAAAATGTTATGAGAGAAAACAAATCGAATACTTCACATTCCTTTGTTCCCGTTTCTGTTAAGAATTACTTAATTAAGTTAGTTTATGTGCCTTTATTGAGTTTTTAATTGGAACTACTTGCTTGTGATTGTTTGTTTTTTGTTTTTGTTCAAGAGCTTTTAGATTAAAGTAGACTGTTAGGTAATTATGTTCTTTTGATTCGTAGTTTATTGAAGTGTTATTTGGAATTTGATTTAAAAATATTTGGGCGTATTCTGTATTTAGCCAGAATAATCTGGCTCTATGTGTTTCTTTGTTTATTGGATGGTAGTACTCATTCTCGTCCTTTTTTTTTGTTGTTAATTCAAATCCTATATCCTATATAATTCTAAGAAGAAAGATATTAAAAGTTTAGACGGAGAAAAAGCAAATGAAAGCGACTTCTGAATTCAGTAATCAAATTCCTATTTGTAGCCAAAAATAACTTCCGTCATTGTTGATAACAAGAATATAACAGAAACTAAAGGGAAAATCATGAAATATTACGAAACACGGAAAAACAATACGGTGTCGGTTGCCAAATACCATCTTAAACCTACTTTTAATAAAACAAAAATCTTAAAGAAAAGGCAGAATCATTGTCTGGTTTATTGTTTGTTTCTAGGCCAAGTAAATTAATTATTTTCTTTTATATTAAGGAAACAATAAGAATTGTTAATGAGCGTTGGCTATTCTCGTTTCTTTTTTATCTTTCTTGTATTGCGTATTCATTTAGAAATATTGGATGAGGGTTTAGTGATAGCGGTTGTAGATGACTATTGTAATTGCTTAAAAATATATTTTGATTGCTCAATTTACCACGCTTGCTCAATGCGGATTGGAGATTTCAAACTTGTGATTAGAATTTATAAGCCGAGGTTTCCTCACAATGAAAAAAAAACGAAGAAAAAATGTTTTCTTCGCCGTCTTTCAGTGATGTTTAATTATTCTTAAAAAATACATATTATAACTAAGAAAAGTCACATTGATACTTGCTGTTCATAGGTTTCAAACACGCATCTACGTTTATGGGAAGCAGGCGTCTTGATCTTCCGGGCCACCGAGATAAAATTGCTATATGCAATGTATAATATGAATTAACAGGTTTTGTCTTATTTTTAGTAAGATGTATCATAGTTTATGCAAAAAACACCATAATTATATCGCCAAATATGTTAGAAATGACAGTCGTAGAGAAGTAATTTACAAATACGAACCGAAATTATTCATCATCAAATAAATGCCTTTCAAAAATCTCGCCGTCACTAAAAATTATGGGGAAAAATATCCATTTGGAAATCCCCAGTCATATTGATCCGCTGTCATTGTGGCCACACCCAAATGGATTCCCGTTTTCTTGGCACTCGGAAACTGGAATGTCTGATGAATTGCTAATGATACGACGAGTTTCTTTTTGTTAAATCTTGTAAATGTTATTCTTAGTTGTATTTCTACGTTGTGATAACCTTTAGAGGTTAGTCGTAACCTTTTTATTGGTGGAATGGGGACAAAAGACACTATGGAACTATAAGGGTCACCTCTAGTTAAAGATTGAGTAACTGAATTGTTTTATTTAAAAAAAATCTACTTTATTGACTGCATCGAAGAAAATAAAATGTCACCTGTCTAGTGTCCAGCTATCAGCAAGCTGACAGATAGATAGACGACTAATACAGAGAGAATCCTTGTGATAGGGTTTCGTTAGAAGTCAGTGTACTGTTTGAATCTTTGGAGATTTCGTTTTAGTACATATGTTTTGCCGTGTGAGCTGTTTGAAACAGTCTTTGTTTTATGACCACTAATTTCCTAAGTATACTACTGTTTAATATTTTTTTAGTAAATTGGAAGTCATTGGGGAATTAGTCTTATTGTTGCATTGTTGATTCTTCGGCAACTTATACACAATCTGAAAGTCCAGAAGCGTGATAGTCTTACTCAATTAACCTCTGAATTGACAGAGAGTTTAAAAAGTAGGATATTTGAAGTATAACACTAAAAACAAGGCAAGTATTTTATCGATATTCTATCATATTTGGTAACTCGTTTAGTCCAGAAACATGACGTTTATTTTTGCAGTAAAATATATGAAACTCGATTATATCAAAACAGCGTTGCATTTTAGTAGCAATAGGTAATAGTTTTAAAAGGTTTTCACAAACTGTATTGGAAATAAAATTTTGATAATTGTTACTGAGCCTCTACCATGAGTTTGAAGCTTAGTATTTGTCGATAGTCACTAACGTAGCGACGACATAATACTATTGCTTCAAACTCATGGTAGAGGTTCAGTAATTCAGAAATAAATTGCATCCATCGTCAGGTAGTAGTGGCAGTTAGATTTTAAGCTATTACAGATTTTAAGCTATTGCCATCCAGAAACCTCACGACAGATTACACTCGGTCGGCACTAAATACAGAGGTCGAGCCTCTACTGCACTAAGAAGATAATTCCATTAGATAATCCAGGCAGCACAACCCTGGAGACTCTACTTATTGGCATATTAAAACAGTAACGATAAACAGCCGGCACCTCAAATCACCAGAATATTAAAAACAATGTTTCAATGGAGACCCAATTTTGCATATTATCGTCGGAAATTTGAATAAAGGAACCATCGGAAGCGTTGGAAAAATATACTATTATGTTTTATGTTAATGTGGCTCCCTCTACCGTGTTGGTTTAAAGGCAAGGTTTGTGTATTTGATTTGCTAAGTCAAGTTGTGTTTACAACGTTTGATCTCAGTGACCGATTTGTGGATGGTTAATGAATTGGTTCGGTTTGGGATTGGGTGTGAGTGAATGTGAAAGTTAAGTCCAGTAGACTTCGGTTAAACTGTATTCTGTTACTTGGAAATTAAACATTAATGTAGGGTAATTTTATTGTTATAATTTTATAACATGTAATAATGAGCTTAACATAACAAAAGCTGATGTAAAGTTAGTGACCTATATTTTTTGTGTGTATTTGAGAGTCGGACTAACTAAAGTCAATGATGCAACTATCAAAAACATATTTTTTATATACGACTGCGGAGGCAAAGACGCACACAGCTCAACTGATGGCAAGTAGTTAATGTGGCCTATAAACGCGACACTTGCGGCATTACATGCGCTCTACTACTTAAGAAACCTATTTACTCCCTTCTTAAAGTACCCTATATTGTAGCCTACTGGCATTCTTAATTTTTTCTTCTTTTCGTTTTTTAATTATTCCTGTGAATACACCATTCAGTTACAAAAAATATTTATTTCTATTTTAAATTATTCGTATTCCAATACATTTCATTTAACATAACAAAGAGATCACCAAATTACCTAATTCACGGAAAACTCACTACAGGAAAACTGAACACTAGGCTGATGCTAATTTTCCTAGCAAATTCCGTGAATCTGTTCATTGAAGTACGTTTAATAGAACAGTTAATCCGCGTAATATCAGATAATCTTCTATGTAATGGAACTAACGCTCGCGACGCTTCAGCTAAGCCTCTTGTAATTGTACCTCAATATGCATGCAGGCTGAATTTCATAGTTCTTGTTGAAGTAATTTAGCGAGAAGCGAATATGAGTGGTACAATTTTGGGTATGCATTTTTGGATATAGCGTTGATAGAAGTTTATTGTTTATTTCATCAGTCGTCTATATAGTCTTGTAGAACAAATATGAATTCACTGTTAACTAAACAGTAGAACATGCGCTTTCTGTCTAAAAGCTGGTTGCCTGTATAAACAAGAAGAAACGATTCACGACGTTATTTGGTTGTCGATTCAGTTTGTGTAATAGAAAATAATAAGCTTAATAGATAAAGAGTTGAAAATATAACAATACTCTATAATAAGAACAATAGATAAAAATGCCACAATAAACTATTTTTACAATCACACTTCGGAAAACCCACTACATGTTCCGGATTTCCCACAACCACTGCAGTAACATAATTTATGCAGCAATTAATTAACAATACCAATACAGACGACATTAATTTTCTCAACAAACAACTATCTATTTCTTGATTCACCTAATTGTAAACAGAGTTGATCAAAGTAATCAATTCACGAACACGAAACACGGCACGCGGCGGCGTATCAAAACGCTTGCAACTGCAACTGCTACTGCAACTCCTCCGAGTTGCGGAGTTCGACGCCTCACGCGGGGGACTAATGACTGCGCATCACTAACCTCGGGTGAGTTGCACCGTTAGTTGTTTGTGCTGTATTTAATGTTTAGTTAAGTTTAAGGTAGAAATTGAAGAGTCAATAATAATGTTTTACACGATTTGAAAGATTAAAAATTCCAGAGCTTATTGCTTTGTTTTATGCAATATTTGTTGGTGATGTTTATTGATTATTTTAGATAGACTGTTTGAGCTATTGAGATGACAAAAATATGGATAGAATCTAAGTCAGAATCAAAATGGATTTATTTCAAATAGATAGGAAGGTGTTTGAACTCAAAGCAGTATACATTTTAAAAATGTCTATCTGTTGTTCAGTCCTACTAGTGAAGCTATTTGCTTGTTCAAAAGTATAGATTCTTATTATATATGATATTATAATTATGATTTTAATTCAAACCAAAATAAAAAAGGAGCTACATACAAATCAATGCACGCACAAATTAATTTTAAACCACTCCCCAATCATAAACCATCGTTCACCTTAACCGCCGTCAACGCAGTGCCATCAACTACACAGTCCTGAACTTAACTGAGTTAGGAAGTAAATGCACGCTGCATTTACAAAGTTAGCAAGTTGACGCATGCGAAGCCTTTGAATGGTGCAACTACCGAACGCCTTGATTTCTTTAATCAGATTTACAAGGTTTGAGCTTAAACTTGTGATTTGGGAACTCTTTCAGGTTTTGTGAAATGTGAAGTTAGTTGTAGTATGTTGGAAGTGAAGTTGTGTATGAGTGTGTCGGAGTTAGATATGGTTGTAGAATTGGTACACAGTTACATAATTAGGAAATATACGGACGGTTGAAAGGCTAATAATTGATCTAAATGAAATTTGTTTCACACATCATTTGATGGAAAAAAAATACTGATTTCGTATATCGCATATAATGTAATATAGATATAAATCAATATAGCAAAAAATGTCGCTTACATCAATTAGCCTTTCAACCGATCATAGTCTTAGAAAGTTTAAGTTTCATTCTTCTCGTGTGCTATGGGTATCGGTTATGTTACAATGCTGTAGTCTTTTTTTTTTCGAAGTATTTGTGTGATTTTTCTGTTATGTCGAAAATAGACGTAGCCGACAAATTTTTAAGCACGTTTTTTTAAAACAATCGAAAATTCGATACTAAAAAATTAAAATTAATAATTCCATTTTTGAAAAGTCGAAAATATCTGTTTCAGCTAACAAATTGATCAAATGAAATATTTCAAAACGTAGTTTATATTACAAAAGTATTCAGATCACATAAAAACAGGTTTAACGAGAAAATGCCAGCTCTAAAAGCTGACCAGCCTAGGCTAAGTAAAACAGTAACCTACCTTTATAGTCTAGACATCAAGCAAAGTCGTTAAGTAACAGAAACTAGGTCTTTGTAGACCTCATTCCTACAAGAACCTTACTTTATTCTTTCAAGTAGTTCTTTTGATGTATTTCAAGTAAATGTTGTACAATTTCAGCGGTTCGATTGGTTACGTTAACAGTTTTGCTGACATTCATTTTATTTTGTTGTTAAGTAGTTTTATTTGCTAGTTATTTTTTCTAGATAAACCTAGTATTTACATGTACACGTTAGTTATTCGGAAAAATATACCAAAGTTAAGTAAACAAAGACATCTCACCGATATTGTCTTAAATAAAATGAAATTATATACAAAAATTTAGGAAATTTTATAACGTATCCCAACGTATCTACATTCAACTTTATTTTATGTTAATCATAATAAAAAAAAATGTGTACCTATCACATAATTAAAAAGACAATACTAGGTAATAATCAAAACACCGTTTCGAACATCGTTCTTACATTTATTAATTAAAAAGATTACACAATAAAAATATAACGAACATAAAATCACCCCAAATGTCAGAACTCCCAGTAACGACGCAAACTTGGATTGAAAAAAAAACCTTTTAAACACTGTTATTGCAAAAATGAGAGGCGTTTGGCGCCTAACTTTCAACTACCAAGAATTTGATTTCACGACTGAAATAACATTGTGAATTGAGCTTTATATTCTCGGAAATAAAATGTTTTTTCATTTGTTGTTTGGATAGCAGTGTTACTCTCAATGTAACGCATTTTCTTGCAATCTGAGATCAGTAAGATCCGTTGCGGGGGGAAGAAATGTAACTTTTATGGCAGAGGTTAAAAGCCGAAGTGAATTCGGCCTAGCCGAATTTTTGGGATCCGCGTATAAGCTGTGAATCCAGATACAGATGTCCAATAAAATGATTGTAATCTCAGTGTGAAAAGTTTCAGCGGAAAATAGGAATATTTTGCTTCCTTATAGCATTGGGAGCGAAATTGATTTTTTTTCGTTGTACTTGTATCTTGTTGTTACGGTAAGAAAATTTGCCTTTTAGTACATATCATCATCATGCCTTTTATAGGCAGAGATGCACATTATGGTATGTAATACCATTGTACAATGTATACCCACTTTTCACCATTAGTACTATATGTCCCATGTAATACTCAAAAGTTGCCTTTAGAGTTATTTTTATTATAAAGTTGTAAAAAGGATCAAATGCTAGAACTAATAAGACATTATGTTCACTTACTTATTGTTAAAAGAAAATGGAAACATCCCAAAATCATAATGTGTTAATTGAAATCATACAGAACACTAGAAACAAAATCAATTTCAAACTTTACAACCTTTTTTTTACAGGTGAATGCTTATTCAGCCTCATTTTATTGGTCGAAGCGACTTGGTGATTTAGCCGGGTGATTCCAGGTCGTATCCTCTTTACAATGCAAAATGAAAATAAAAGATAAGACTGGCATAAAAGAATGAATGCCGTAGTGCTTTACGTTTAAAAGAAATACGTTTATTCTATTTATGAATGAATGGAAGCTAAATGTGTCCGTTTCTTTTGAAAAGGTCTGAGAGTCAAAAGGTGAATGTATATTATTATATTTTTAGCATATTCGTCGTCACGAACTTTTTTAGTCTGCGGTTAGAATTGTTTCTTTGTAATGATAATCTTTTTAAGCCTCGACGTAATAAGAGAAGTGTTGTATAACGTTGTATTGTGTATCGTTACTTTAATTATAATTAAATATAATGTAGGTGGAAAACTTTATCAATAATTGATAAATTGATTTTATTGTAACTTTCGTGAGACATACTAAATTAATTATTATGTTATCGGCTTACTCACGTAATGTTTTGACGAGGAACTCGACTAGTTTCAAGCCATGCCAGTAGCAGTGCGACAATCGCCGCGTCGTGTGTCGCGTAATGCTGCTCATGAATATGAGCCTCTAGCATGGCTTGAAACTAGTCGAGTTCCTCGTCAAAACATTACGTGAGTAAGCCGATAACATAATAATTAATTGATAAATTTACTGCACGGTTGGTGCGGTGGCTAGCAACTGACCGCGCAATGTGTAGCGGGTTCAATTCCCGCACGAAGCAACTCTTTGTGTGATCCACAAATTGTTGTTTCGGGTCTGGGTGTCTTTGTATATCAAAATGTTTGTAAACGCACCTACGACACAGGAGAAAAGGCTTAGTATGAGAAAACGTTCTTTAAAAAAAATAGCACTATCTTACTGACGCCCATCTAATTAATGCAAAATACTGATAATATGAACATTTCTCAACAGATATCAATTCATCATTCGAGATTATTCACAACACTAAAGAATACATATCAAAGCGACAACGCAGTATCGGTATTAATCGAGTATCTAAAGCCTGGACCGGCAACAGCACATACCGACACCCTTTGAAACACAGCACCTAAAAAAAAAAAGAAAATAATTTATTCAGCCAGCACGTAACACACGTAGCGAAACAAAAACATCAATAATATCCCTTTTGCGGACCAAACAGAGCTTCGAACAAAATAAAAAGAGGCCTAAACTGCATCACGCGTTCGAAAAAAAAAAAAAATGAAACTTTTTGATTTGTCCGCTTTGGTACAAACGGCAACGTGTATGGAGGCTGCGTGGAATACTAATGAATTGGTTAGCTACTCGCCGCGCCTCGCCGCGGGAAATATGCGACAGCGTGTTTTTTGATGAACGCAGTTGGTCTTATGGGTTGCAGAGGGTTATGGTATCGTTTTCTAAGAACGCAGTCTTATTTTGATTTAGTATGATGTTTTTATTTACATCTTGTGACTAATGTAAGATTTCATTACTATAATGTTATCGGCTTACCCACGTCACTGTTTGACGAGGAACTCAACTAGTTTCAAACCAAGCTAGAGGCTCATATTCATGAGCAGCATTCTGTGAGACACGACGCGGCGATCATCGCGCTACTACCGGCGACTCTAGTTTCGCGCCCATCGCGCCTTCTGCCTAGAACAGTTACGTGTGTAAACCGATAACATAATAACTAATTTAGTATGTCTCACGAAAGTTATAATAAAATTTTGGATTTTCGATAGTTTATGTAAACGAAACGCCTTACCCTCAATAGTTAACATGTAAGTTAACAAGTAACATTAGGAAATTATCCGTTATCAGTATCGCTACGGAATCCTAAAACATATTTTAATAAATGCCAATACAAAAACTAGAGAAAAACGTTTCATACACGGCATTTTGATGGTAACTCGCGCACATGCATATTCATAATCGCGGGATTTTCTAACGTGCATTGGAAAATTGAATGTAACAATTGTATAAGAGTAATTTACATACACCCTGTGTTATTTCAAGCTTACTTGGTTAACATTATTTATTCAAAATTGACTTTCATTATTATTTATATAAGGTATAATTTTATGTATTTGGGTTGTTTTAATACAACGTTTGATTGTTATTGCAGCTTGGTCTAAGATTTTGGAGAGGTCTGAGCATAAGATTTAGATGTTTAATTAGAGAATGTGTTTTGATTTGGAAGAAATAAGATTACTCCATATTCATGAAAGTTTTCCGATAAAATAATATTTGTGTTACTAGAAAATCTAGTTTGCAAGCACATACCTACCTCAAAGGTCATCATATCTCTCTTGATAATTTTGTTACAAGTGAAAATATATCAATCTAAAAGATTTAGAACTACGACCATCTCTAACAAGAGCAAGATAGTAAATAAATTATTAAACTCGAGTTCGACTCGTTTACTCTAGAATCATACTCCAGAATTTAGTCCGGTATTCTAGTTTATACACATAAGTAATTCTATAAATATTTGATGCAGAACAAGTTAAAAACTCTTACGACTATTACAGATATGTAAATTATATCAACGAGTCAACAAATTCTATGAACAGCAACAGTACCTTTTTAAAAGACAAAAAAACAAAACAATAATGTGAATATTAACAGCGCAATTATCTATTCACTTCATTATTTGTTGTTCTCATTAGAATCGCGAGTTCAAACACCCTCCCGAAATAGAATAAAAAGCACCTATTATATCGAAGCAAGAAATATACACAGAATCAAGTACTTTTTAATTAGATTCACTTCGAATCGTTGTTTTTTTCTGTCTATTTATTTTTTTATTCTTGTTTATTCTCATTCTCACCTCCTAAATTACTTCTTTATAATGAGAAAAGTTTCCGTGCGAAGGAAAGCGTTGAGATAAGATGTTTAAGCAGTGATATAGTTGGGTAATGAAAATGTTTTAGAATTTCTTAGTGTATCAGTGCCCTTATCTTTCTGCTCTTATTTTAAGGGGCTGGGGTTTTAAACGATATTGCCAGTTTGTGTTTTAGTTAACCCTCTATTGCAAGATAAGGGCTTGAAGTTCACATTATTGATAAGAGTTCGTGACTTGTTGAGGCTTTTTTGTGGATCATTTTAGTTTTACTTTGTAATTCAATATTGTATGATTAAATACTTGGTGATATTTACTTGTGTTACTTATCTAATAAGATATGAGAAGCCATTTAATATATTTTACTAGCTGTTTTAAGTAATTTCGTAAATAGTGTTGCATATATTTCAACACTAATTTTTAGTATATTATAAGTTTCATATACGAGTAGGCTGCGCGATGCACACGCTGCTCATGAAGAAGAGTCCCCCTGTGACTCGAAACTCGTAGAGCTTTTTTCATTATTTCACGTGAATAAATCGGTGTTTTAATTGATATAATTAATAAATTATACAATAAAAATAAAAGCTTAAAATTTAAAAATGAAGAAAGTCAAGTAAATATAATAAAAAAACACTATATAAAAACAAATACTCCTTTGAACCTTTTCCTAATTTATTTTTCACTTTCTATAAACCATATTAATTAAAAAAGAACTAAAGATTACAAACCGCTTGTAATTAAATTACATAAATTAAAAGTAGAACAAATACTTGGTTCTAAAGAACCCTTCCCTAATTTAATTTCTAATTAAAAAAGAACTAAAGATTACAAACCGCTTGTAATTAAATTACATAAATTAAAAGTAGAACAAATACTTGTTTCGAAAGAATTTCTAATTTTTTTTAAACCCCCGACTACAAAGATTGGCTTTTTAAATGGACCGTGTAATCTAGGAAATGATAATTATATTATATCACGATTCATTTCGAAAAAGCAAAGTTATAATATTTTTTGTTGAATGTAGTGCAAGCGATGAATTTGGAGCGATTTAGAATCCATAATATAACAATTTTTTTAATTATTTCCGGATTCATAGGCCCATATTAAATACTATAAACTAATTCATGAAAATGTATAAAAACTAGACACACATTAAGTAATATTAAAATTATTAGGTATTTAACAACTAGATCATACAAAAACACTCCCTAAATTTTTCTTCCCAAAAAGCTAGGTGAATTTTGAAGATTTCTAGCATGCCTTGAAATTTGTTGAGTTTGTCGTCAAACAGTTACGTGAGTAAGCCGATAACATAATAATTAGTTTAGTATGTCTCACGAAAGTTATAATAAAATCTTTCTTTATTATGGCGTTTACCATCGGTCACTGTATTTAATTTTATTTACATTTCTTTGCATAATTACCTACCGCTACAAGTTCTTCCCTTAGCCCACCAACTAACGACCCTCTTTCAAACTGAATATTTATATAATGTTCGCGAAAAGAGCGTGAAATCGCAAAGAAAACAGAAGTTAGCTTCCCTTTGATGTTTTTTTATATAATTTAGTACTAATATATACTAGAGTCTTGGCTCGTCTATACAAGTAACACTTTGAAGGCGATCTACTGAATAATTTGTATGTAATGTTTAAGACTTGTAGACTTTCAAGTGCGGGAGAGCCATGCTTCGGCACGAATGGGCCGGCTCGACCGGAGTTATACCACGGCCTCACAGAAAACCGACGTGAAACTACGCTTACATTGTGTTTCGTTGTGTAATTGAGGTTGCCGGAGGACTAATCGCCCTATCCAATCTTTCCTGTCCTCGATTCCCCAATAACCCTTAAATTCCTAACCCCCAAAAGTGAGTAAGCCGATAAAATAATAAATAACTTAGTATGTCTCATGAAAGTTATAACAAACATATTTTTTCTAATTAAACCAGTAGTTCCGGAGATTAGTGCGTTGAAACAAACAAACTTCAGTCATACAATGACAGTAAGTGATTAAAATAATAAAAACGTATCGCACGTAACCGTATAGTGTTTGTATTTTCTATTAGACGAACCCACTAGAAAAATATAAACTATGCAACCAGTTCACCAAAAAAGGGATAAGTTTAATTCATTAACAGTTTCATGTAACACTTTGTAAGTATTTACCTGAAACCAAGCTACACAACCAAATACCTTACCATAGTACCCATAGTTCCATATTATGTACGTTTCGTTTTAACATTCACTAAGCGTACAGCCGCTGGCAAGAGACGCGGTTGACTTCAAAGCGCGGCTTAAAAAGGCTTTTAGCAATTAAATATTGAAGACAACGCCTTCAATGTAGCGGTGGATATTGTTGACACAGCCTGTATCGGATTTTATTGGTTGTGTAGAGGGAGTGTTGCGTACCATGTTGTGGTTACATGTTACACGTTACATGTTGCATTTTTTATTCATTTTTTAAAAAACGTTGTCCCACATTAGGATTTTCTCCTGTGTTAGCAATTAAATATTGAAGACAACGCCTTCAATGTAGCGGTGGATATTGTTGACACAGCCTGTATCGGATTTTATTGGTTGTGTAGAGGGAGTGTTGCGTACCATGTTGTGGTTACATGCTACACGTTACATGTTGCATTTTTTTATAAACGTTGCCCCACACTAGGATTTTCTCCTGTGTCGTGGGTGCGTTTACAAACATACAATTTCACATGCACATTACACCCAGACCCGAAATTTGTGGATCGCACAAAGAGTTGCTCTGTGCGGGAATCGAACCCGCTACACGTTGCGCGGCAGCCAGTTGCCTAGCCACCGCGCCAACCGTGCAGTCAAAGTCATTAATACATACATGTTGCGTTGTTGCGTATTGATTGAAACAGCTGCTGTTACATGTTGCAGATTTTGTTTGCTGTATGTTACAGGATTGGTTGCGTAACGTGTTGCATATTTAGTTGATTGCAGATAAGAAGAAAGTAGGGAATATTTTTATCGAATTTTATGTCGATTGTGTTTAAAAACCTATTCAATATGACTTACATAAGTTGAGTGAAATATGTCGATCTTTTGTTTTGATGAGTATCATAATTTTACACAAATGATGTGAAATGTTAATACAATTTTCTAAATATATTTTCCTCGACAGGTAAAAGTTCACCAGTAAACAATTTCAAATGTTGACTCCATAATACTTAGTACGCAGAGGTCAAAATACACTGGACTATACAGCAAGGGATTAAAACTTGCTGCAACGTGGATTATTGCCTGGTTTTGTGTTCTGTTCACAGTCATAATAAGTACTTTATTTTGATTACGGGATTATTGTAATGCAGTGTTTGGGGTTAAACAGCTAAAATCAACAACAAAAAATGTTAATATGGCCGTTATTGGTTTGGTAGTTCACTAATGCTGTCAGTTGCATTCACATTGTTTTAATTGCATATTAAAGGACATAACACATTGCTCCAAACCATATTTGATACTCACATTGTTTTAATTACATATTAAAGAACCATAAACAAGCATCGCTCCAAACCATATTTGATGCAGCCTTTTTGTATTGTTTCCAAAACAAAAAATGTCGTGCCGGAGCCGAGCCGTGCTTATTAAGCGTATTATGGTAGTTATTTTTCTAAATTTTGATTGAGATTTCAAAATTTTCACACATCTAAAATAACAGTTTAAAATACGAGTATCCATTGCGTATTTACGAAAATATGTGTTGTGACATGTTAGCCTCATTCCAATATTTCGAATAAAAAATAAGAATTATAAGCAATGCACTCGAAGAATACGAAATCACATATTTTTATAGATACAAATTTCATATTTTAACAGCACAAAAATTCTAATAAAATTGTAAATCTTGTCAATTTGTTATTCTATACAAATATTGATCCAAGGCCGAGGTTTCAGACTTTTAGAGCTAGACTAACGTTTATCGAATATTTAATACATTTTACGTTACAGCAACTGTTGCTATTCGAAAATAGAGTCACCCATTCTCGTCAAATGATTTGTTTTAAGACAATTTCTGAAGATTTTAGTTCAAACAAGAGTGAAGAAAATGACGAAAGCATTTGATAACAAAAGGTTCTTGAATTATTTATATTACAAGTTTCGGATTTAGAGGTGAATTTTCAACGTTTAATTTTATCTCGATTATTGTCTGAAATTGGCCAAGCGAATCACTATTGAAAGAGATAATTATAAATGATCCGTTTGACATTTTCTTATAATCATTTTCTTTTTTTAATTTATCTCAAGTTGGGGAGATTAGTTTTAAGCGCCATTTTTATAGGTCTTATTATTTTGAATAATAATAAAGAAAAGTAGTCAATCGACGAGGATGCATGAAAAGACTGATGACTGTTGATGAAGTGTAAGAGATATATGAGATTCTTATCAATTGGCGTTCCGTTGTCCCTGTCTACCTCCCTAGGAGACAAGCGTGAGGTTATATATGTGTCATATTATTTGTTTATTCCATCGAACTCATTGAACAAAATTAGCGAAACGTATGTAGATACACCTCTACCTACCCACTCCTGGATTAAAAGGCGTGATGTTATATTAATATGTTCTGTAATATTAATTAAAATGAGTAAGTAAGTTAATTTGTTACAAGAAAAATTGGCTAAGTAAGTTCAAACAGTAAACTTCAGTTTGCGACTTGCTTAGTCGAAACATAATTAAAATGAAATATTTTCATGCTTGTAAAACTTATAATTGTTTCAGTTTTAAAATATTCATTAACTTGATAAATATTGCTGTTTTAAAAGTTTTTTAATATTTTAGTTGTTTCTGTTTAGGCATACTTTTTAAAGTTTTTAAATAGCATTGTCTCATTTTGCAGATGTGTGTTTATTGATTGCAATGATTATCTTAGATAATAGAAAAGCGAAATTAATGCTTTGTTTTATGTTTTAAAAAGACTCAAACTTAATAGGATTACTTTTACTTTAAACATATTCTACACTGACGCGTTAATCGCATATTACATGAGAGGTATAAGTACATCGGTGGTCACAGACTTCAATAGTTACAAATAAACATCCAAAACCAAATTTTAACCAGTAGATATTTCGATAGTGATACTAATTTGTGAAATGCTTTAAATTCGGAAGCACGCCACCGAGGCCACGTCCCGCGGGCGCCATTAGCGCAATGACAAAGTTATGCTGTTTCAGCCTTTCAGCCAATTGTCCAACACATCGGCGCACATTGCCCTAGAGTTATGTCCGGTTTAGTCCGGTTTTATGCAATGCACCTTGTTTGTTTATCCTAACTTTTGAATGCGTTATTGTATGAAAGGATAATTCGTAAAAAGTTTAATTGAGAAAAAATTTTTTTTATATTAGAAATGTTTGGCGTTTGGCCATTGTCTCGTCTAGTGGTAAACGATATAGTATACTATGTTAAGCGATGAAGCACACCATATAGCCGTATTAATTGAGATTTGGGTTTTCAAATCTGGTTGGTATTCCAAATAACTAATCTAGATAAAATATCTCCTTCTGAAAATGGCCCAGAAGGAGATGGCGGAATGGACTCGATGCCTATGAAAAGGATTGGCTACAGAAAGCTCTAGAAAGAGACGAGTGGAAGGAGAGTAGGGGATAGGCCTTTGCCTTGCAGTGGAATGACCATAGCTGAAAAAAATGGAATGACTGTAAAAAGGTAAACTTCAAAGACAACATATCACCTAATAAATAGTACAAAAATGTTTTCATAATCAGTTACACAAACCATCGCACTGATCCCTATCAGGCACGCCCAACCTCCATTACAAACCAACCTACTGACCTACAAAACCAACCTCAACCTTAAAACCTGAAAACTACCGAAAAATTTGCAAACCACGTCCAACCTCGATCCTCGATCTGGTTAACACCATCAATTTATTATGGTACAAAAAATTGATAAAACACGTTACATATTTCATTGCATACCTTAGTTAATGCAGGGGTTCACGCCGTCTGGTGAATACTGAGTGGATACCCTTTTGGATAATACTGTTCAATTTATGATAGTAGAAGGAAGGTGAGCTTGTTCATAGACACCCTTCATTTTGCTTTCGAGTTGGGGGTTGGAAATTTGTGATCCTTTCGGATCTTCTGTTGTGAGTTGTGTGTTATTTTTTATGGGTTTTAAATAGTTTTTTTTTTGTGTATTGGTTGTTATTGATTCTAGGTTTTATGTTGAATTTCATACTCAGAATAAATACTATATTTGCTTTATTTTTGGTACTTCAATTCTGCGTGGAATTTAGGTGCACCTCACTATTTGTTTATATTAAAGTAAAAGTTTGAACACCGCGGTATACAGGAATCAGGTTTTACAGTAACTTTAATTGCTACGAGTTTGCACTGTACTAATAGTAAAAACTATATTAACAAGCACTGAGTTTGCTACGCCGTAGTATTTGCGGCGTAGCTGCTACGAACGCTACGAAAAATCCTGTTCTATTATTTATACAAACAATATCGTTGCATGTCTTTAACAATCAATTTGTTAAACAAGTTATTAAGGATTCAAACAAACGATCTTAGCTTCTAATATTTCATTCGGAATTAATTCGTAAACAAGATTTCTCAACGAAATTCACCCAGAAATTGGAACGCGTTGAATTAGTTACGTTGCGGTTATCCGCAAAATTTTAAATTTGCATTTGTTCCGCCCCCGGGAATGAAGAATGAAAGCGTAGGAGATAAGCCTTATTAGCTTAGTGGTCAAGCAACGTTGCTCTTTGGATTAAAAATTATCGACGACAGAAGGTCGGGCATTTCAGGGTTTTGCGAATTGATCATTTTATTTGTGAGCTCACGTAGCTTTGGGTAAAATTCTATTTTATAAAAATCATGGAAGCAGTTTTTACTTTAGCAATTGCTTTGTTGTTATTGTAATTGTTTACGCTAATACATACATACATACATAACCTCACGCCTGTCTTTCATGGGGGTAGGCAAAGACTATGGAACGCCAATTGCTTTGCAATTGCCAATCTTAAAGTCGAGTACGAGTCTTACAGCGAAAGAGATTTGCTTCATCAAGTCATCCACACATTTGCACATTCATGCATGCTCGTTAGTTAAGGGTACTTTTAATTTGGCCCTTCTTTAATGTATCGCCAATTTGGTTAATATATACCTATCTATGGCATCCTCTACTGACGGCCTCATCTACGCTAATAGCCGCTGATATTGAAAAAAAATTTGGTGATATAATATAACTGTGTTTTCATTTCACTTTATTGTTAATACTAGTTAATATTGCCATCTAACTTGTCTCGACAAATTTAAAATAGGTTTTTATGTCCCTAACTGACTAAAACTCATTAAATGATGCTTAACAATATATTTAAGTTTACCACAAAACATATATTACACATACAAGACATAAATACAACACAAAATTAAAAAAAAAACACACAAACAACAATATACAGTATGTAACATTAAGTAAATGACAAACGACGGTTATCATTTACCTGGTCGCTCGCTCCGCCATCGCTATCGTTTGCCTCCCGAAATATTTCGACATACAAAATATGCCACATGCTGTATCTCTGATGGAGATTGATTGTACCCTGTTAAGGGGCATATTCGTGTGCATTTGTTATTGTTGTTTTATTATTGGATTTGGGGTGCAACTTAATGTGGGGTGGTACTATAAGTGGTGAAGTTTTGTGTTTTTGTTGAGACGGAGGTAAATAATGTAAGTGAAATAATGTTTATCTTGTATTTTCTATAAGATTTTTTGTTTTTATGTATGTTTTTAGAAGTGAATCTGAGTGGTTAAACAACTTTTTTCAATTCTGTTAAATAGGTTTGCACACTATGAAACACGAATTAAGACTCTGTATTATAATTATTGACCATTAAAATTATATAAACTTTTTATCCCACGGCAGAAGCTAGCATGTTTAGTCGGAACTCTTCTACTAATGTTATATGAAACGAAATGGCAATATTCCGCTTAACAGATAAGAACTCCAATTTGATAGCCGGTTGACCCACTCTTTTTCTGCCTAAATAAATGTCATTAAATTATGTCATTGATTGATTGGAATATTTTTATCCAATGCAGTACATACACATACATATGTTGTATGTATATGGTACGAGCCCTGCAGCTATTATATTTTGCTGATTAGCAAATTTGGAAAAAATGCATTTATTTAAGCTTTATCTTTCCTTTGTTTGTGTTTTGTAATGACATGGGACATGGAATGGACAGTGGTATTTATGTATGTCGAGCTATATGAATAAGTGTATTAACGTGATTGTCTTAAGAGAATATTGAATGTAGTGTGTACTTTTGTCATTTCTTTGCTTCATGATGGAATAACATTTTTCCTATTCTTCTTTGTTTTATTTTCATCACTACTACTTTTCGCATTGTTTTCCTCACTACCGAGGATTTTGTCTCTATGAAGTCAATTGTCACTATGAAGAATTGTGTCTTATATCAAATAGCCCTATCTTTTTAGATCTTTTGTTGCACAGATGTAAAATCTACATAGAAGCCCGAGATGTATCTACCTAAACAACTTGACCATACATAAAAAATCGATAACAAAAGACAATCCATCCATATAAAACCAACACTAAATTCTAAACATACAAAAGTAATACATACTGTAAATCCAATCTCCCATTGAATAGAGAGGGGCGGCTCATCGATAAAATAATAAAATAGATTCGAATGATCCTCCTCAAGTGGGTTCATCCTTCAGTAAATACAACCACATAATGGACGTGGCTGGAGGGAAATTAAATTTAAATGGCTTGGGAAGGTCAAGTGTCGAAGTTGTGTGAATGATTGAAAGTATTGTTTTAGGGGATTTTTGGGGAACAATTTTGATATTTGATGTTAATGTAAATGTTATGTGTGAGATTGTTTCTAGGTGTTTGATTGATTGTTCGTAAGTGTAACAGAACTGTTGAATAGAATATATTAGTTTAGATTTCTGAGTTAGGCAAAGCATGGTTAGGTTTTCACAGAACTATTGAATATTATAATATTAGTTTAGATTTCTGAGTTAGGCAAGGTTTTCAGTTTGGGCATTTTCAGTCATAGCACGATACTGGTACGATGCTTATTTCGAGAAAAGTGTTTTTTAGACCTTTGTGGTACAACAAATACGTCATCTCTTCACATAATCCCCCTCACCATTATTTCAACCCAGGTTGACCTACTATTCGATCCATGGCGACCTCTTTTTCTATCATTTTTCTATTCCTTATCATTCTATGTACAGTTCCAGTACGTAAAGAAAAAAAGGAATCCTAAAAAAGTCTTAGTACTTTGAGAAAAATTACAAAGTCTCGTGATTGATATTGGTGTTTTATCTGAACAACAATTTATAGAGGGTGGTTCGCTCAATTGATGGGGTGCTAACGGCTGCCCAAGGGGTCTTAGATAAGGATTATGGTCTTAACGGAACGGCCGAAGGTTTTTCTCCAAGGAAAACTTTTAGGCAGGTTACATACGATTGTTTGAGCTCTCTCTCTCACACTTGGAAGAACTTTTCTAATAGATCATTTGTTAAAGTATCTTAGGTTAGTTGTAATTGGATTTGTAGTCCTACGAGGAATCGTAGGAAGTTAGTATTATTTTTGGAATTGTAATTGTTTATTGTTTATTACACATATTACTTACTAGCTTTTGCCCGCGACTTCGTTCGCGTGGAATAGTGACTTCCGGCAAATTTTTGGTTTTAACCACATAGTTCCCAATCTCGCGGGATCTCTTCAAAAATGAGATGTGGAAGATATTCCAGGGAACTCTTCAAAAATCAACATAATGAGCTCTGCGTTTGAATTTAATAGATGTATACTCACTTAAACTAACTTAAAACTAAAGAAAGCTACGAATTACGAATTTATAACAATTAAAAAAGAAACTATATTACAACCTATCCTCTATGCTATAATAACCAAGCTTAAACTAAATAATTTAAAAGAAACGACTTAAATCTAATCTAATTAAAAAAAAAATAGACTTACAATTTTATTAAAAAAACTAACTACAGTAACTACTAATAATCGATATCAAACTAAACTTACGTTAAATAGTTTAACCAAAAAACCAGGAAAACCCAACAAATAAACTTATTAATTGACAAATACAACGAAACCAATTTAGAATATACGAAACAGCAGGACCACTACAGACAAATAATCATACGACTGAAAATACACTTTTTCTACGATAGTACCGAAGCGCTCGGCCGATACCCAACCAAATGAATGTAACGAAACCATAGCGCGATCTATTTCGATCCCAACGCCATCTATCGAGGATAACAGCGGTAAGTCCCCTCTTTGAGGAGTGGCTAGAGAGGCGTCACGGCGTCCTCACCTACCGCCTGACGCAGGTGCTTACCGGACACGGAAGTTTCGGTAGGTTCCTGTTTCGGATTCGGCGGGAGGAAACGCCCGGGTGTCGGCATTGCGTGGATCACCCGGAGGACACGGTGGAGCATACAGTAGCGGTGTGCCCTGCATGGGCTGAGCACCGCCGTGTCCTTAGGGATGTGATCGGCGACGGTGACCTCTCGCGTCCGGCTTTGGTTCAGGCCATGATGCGGAGCGAGAGGGAATGGGACGCCGTCTCCTCCTTCTGCGAAGCAGTCATGCTAGCTAAGGAGGAGGCGGAGCGCGTGAGGGAACGATCCTCCTCACGCCCCAGCCGCCGCAGAAGACACTCCGGGCGTCGGGGATCGCGTGACGATCTCCGGCCACCGTAAGTGCGGGTCTGCGGACGGCGAGCAAGGGTAGCTCGCCGCCCGACCAGAACCAGACCCGTGCGTACGGCGCGTCGCGTTCCGCGCGCGCCTCAAAGAGCCAGACCACCACAGATGGGGCCCAGTAGGGCTGATGCCTAATCCGGAGCTGCGGACAACGTAAAAGGTTACCGGGGCTCCGGCTCAAAGCAGGAGAAGGAACGGGGTGGTTTTTAGTCAGTAAGAGTCTGACACTCCCTCCCGCCTCACCCAAGGCGGGAGAAGTCATTGGATGATTTTCCACCCTCAAAAAAAAAAAAAAAGATCTATTGAGGATAAAGACAACTGGGATTATTTATTTATACTCCGTTCGGGCATTTTCTTTGTACTAAAAGTTTAATTATATTGATATTATTTTTTTCATACCTTTTTACTATTTATTTACTTTTTTTCGATGAATTAAAACAATAACATGAACCGAAGTCGTGTAACGATCGACATAGAATTATCTATACTCCGTTAGAGCATTTTCTTTGTACTAAATGTTTTATTATATTGATATTATTTTTTTCATACCTTTTTACTATTTATTTACTTTTTTTCGATAAATTAAAACAATAACATGAACCGAAGTCGTGTAACGATCGACATAGAATTATTTATAAATAATTTATTTCTTATTTTTATTTTTTGATTTTTGAAATAAAAATATATCTTTGTCCTTTCTAAGGTTCTAAACTATATCTGTACCAAATTTCAACCAAATCCGTCAAATAGTTGCGGAGATTAATGGTATAAGCATAGAATGTTCGACGTGGTTCTTTAATTTGACATAACTTTTTTATTTATGAACCGATTGACATGAAACAAACACTAAATGTAAATTTAAGCATCCCACAATATATTCGTGAAAACCGCATCCAACTCGGATCAGTCGTTTCTGAGATTAGCGCGCACAGACGAACAGACAAACAGACAAACAGACAAACAGACAAACAGACAAACAGACAAAAAAAAAGTTAATTACATTTTTGGGTTCGACATCGACATAACAATAACCCCTGCTATTTTTTTTATTTTTATTTTCAATGTACAGACAGCACTTTTCTACGATTTTATTATATGTATAGATAATAAGCTTAAGTGATTTACTCCCGCACTCAGAGACATTTAATGATTACTTAAACTTTTCCTTAGTAACGATTTTGTATTGAAAACAATCGCTAAGGACAGGGTTAAGTAACCCTTAAAAGACTCTGAGTGCGGCGGTTATACATTTATTATCACCCCAGTATTCCCAATTTATGTTAAGATCCTCTTGTGAAATGAGAGCATTCCGTTAACGTTCTAGATAATTATAATGCTACTACACCATATTTTTGTAATACCAAAAAACTTGATAGTGTAAATGAAGCCTTAAGATGTTCGTCGCAGGATTCAATGTCAATCGATAAGAGCTGAGTGATTGCAATTGTTTTCTGATATCTGAAGTACAGAGCTGTAGTGTTAGTGTCGTACAACGAGGACGTAAAGATTTGATCTCATCTCGGATCAAAAGGTTACTGATGGTTTATATTTATTAAAGTTTTTTCATTTAAATTAAGGACTTTCAGTTCCTAATTACGTGCTCCATCGTAGGCCGCATCATCACTTACCATAAGGCGAGATAGCGGCCAAATGTCGACCCATTAAATGTAAAAAAATATTTAATGGGTAAAGGGCCTTATGTTACACATATTTATATTTTATCTACTTCAGTCTAATCTCCTCCTATCAGATGTAATAGACTACTTTGGTTATCCCTTTATCTTAAATCCGTTTGCATTTAAACATCGTATACATTTAAATAGATAGTTCATATAATATTTTTTTACAACAATTCACAATCATGTTCACGAAAACAGTATAAACATGAACACAGTTCAATATTAATTAGCGACATCTAGCGGCGGCCCTGTTATTTCTTATTTCGAGGCGGACGGCCGATGGTCCTCTTTTTACAGCGCTAGTTGCTAACTCTTACATTTTTGAAGCTAACATGCTATGGAGATGGTTATTCTTAAAATATATGAAAACTAGCTTCTACCAGCGAAGTGTTCTATGTGTTATTCTAGATCATAATCTACCCCTGTTCCAAATTTTATCTCAATCCCTTCAACCATTTTGATGTGAAGGTGTAACAAACATACACACAAACTTTAGCATTTATAATATTAGTAGGATAATTTATACGCAGCATTACATGTACATTGTACAATAGTACATGTAATGCTGCATTAGTACAAAGACATGAAGTGTCATGTCTCATGACTGTATTTGCTTAGCAGGCAGGTTGCAAACCACAGTAAGATGCACAAGATTTTTCAAATACCACAGTTGACCCGTCTTTTATAAATCAGCACAGATTCCTGACTATTAAGTCAGGAAGAGTAAGACTGGTGGAAAAGATATTCTTACTCTGCCGTTAATTATGACCTTGTAGAAACCCATACCACCCATCCGCGTAGAAACGCTCGAAGACTGACGGCCGGCCAGGAAAGTGATCGAGTAGAGACCACGGATCGGAATACGAATGGCCAAACCTCCCGTTATGTCGACCGATGACACTTCCAAGTCGCGGGGAGTCAGTAGATGTAGGTGGCGAGCTGCCGTTTGGAGAAGTACTAGACGTAGAAGACGCCTTTATCCAGCAGTGGACGTCTTTCGGCTGTTGATGATGTTGAGAAACCCAAGTAAAAAATCATACGTACTACTCGTAAATCAATTTCATAGAAAATGTTGTAACATTATACAGGATATCTAGGTTACAACGCCTGCCTAGCGAGTTTAATCAAAACCTAAAAGGAGCTCCCAAAAATCCGATATGGAAATTAGAATGTGGCGTAATAATATTGGAAGTGACGTTGTATAATGCGGAATCAATCTTCAGTATAGTAATAACTTGTATGTGCTTTTAATTTTCTGAATTTTAACGCACATTTTTCGTATGTCGTGTTAAGAGTTTACTTAATAAAAAAAATTAAAGTCAATTATAATATATCAAAACACTTAATACCCAAAGAAGAACGTACAGACGTAGGGAAATACGACATACTATACTATGTATAGAACGTAACTGTCAAATTACGCGATTTTTTAAAGCATAGGTACCAAATATATAGAGATGATATAACCATATCTTGAATTGTACTTCTGATTTCGACCTACTAGAAGTTTAAAAAAAAACGACTTGCGCTCACGGGTTTACACACGTATTAGAGTACAAAAGTTTAAAAATTACTATTCTGAAAACCGCATCAAAATCGGTTCAGACGAACGCGGGATAATCGCGCACATAAAACTGAGAACTTCCTTTTTTGAAATCGGTAAAAACCGAAAACACCCAATAACACTTTACCCGACTTATTACACCCAGTCAACCATAGAGTAACTCCATGATATATTTCAGGTTTTTGCTGTTGTAATCACGAACGCGTTTGGACTTATCGCCGTAACCGTTGTAGATCGGACTGGAGATAGTCTGAGCAACAGTTTGGACTCGAGATAAAAATGTAAGCCTTGAGCCGGGGCTGTGTTTGGGAACACGGTCGGGTGGGACTTGATGTCAATATGAAGTATTTGTGTTGTGTATTAAGCTAGCTTTCTGGGTAGTGATGACAATAGGTTAGATCATATTTTTTTGTATTAATGTCCGTCTTGTAGATTATTTTAAAATATTAGTTATGTTTTTTTTTAATTTCTTACGGAAACAAATATATACTTTCGGATGTATATTGATTTTGAATATCGCGGGACAACACTTTCGGTATATTCAGGTACGGTTTACACATAGAAATGACGTATTTGTTCCCACACCTAAACTGTGATTTGTATTACGCAAGTATTGTTATCTTATACAACAAAATACAAAAGTGTTTTTTCATTAACTAACTAACGGACTAGATAGATTTTTAATTTTCATACCTCGTTATCATCCCCTTTATTCTGTCGCGAGTATTGCTTATTTTAGTGGTACCTAAAAGCTTGTTTTGCGTTTGGCTTTTGAAATGATTTCTCGTTATATTGTGTTATCGATTTCGTGTGCTGACCCACGCTGTGTATTTCAACTCTAATCACCAATGCATAATCACCGTAAAGCAAACAATAGTTTCAGTTAAGCAGTGAGCACGAACCAATTGGTATTATCCCAATCATAGTTTAAAAGGACAGCACAATAACGTTTGTATGCCTCAATTAAGCAACTGTACGAGTAACAAACAGCGTACTAAAAGTTTAAATCCAAAAGACCGTCTCCATATAAATTTTATCTTCAAATGACCAGTTAATACAGGCTCGCTTTTAATCCACCGGAGGATTTCGTTTCCCCGGGAATAATTACGATTTTCATAGCTGAACCACTAGACTAGTGAGATCAGTGCAAATGATGAAACTACTCGCGTTTTCAAATTGATTTTGGTTTTGTATTCGTCTTTGTGATTCGATTTGCTATTGCTTACTTGTTATTGGTGTTTGTTTTGTAAGCGAGGATTTTGTTAGTGAATGTCAATTTTTTTGTATGAAATCACGTATTACGTCAGTTATGATGCTTGTTTTTTTTTTTTTTTTTTATTAACTATTGGTTCACGCTTGACCACTATCTCACCTGATGGGAAGCGACGATGCGGTCGACGATGGAGCGCGCTTACCTAGAAGTAACCTATTCACTCTTGATTTAAATATTCCAGGGTTGTAGCTCTCGGGAAACACAGACTCCGGCAGGGAATTCCATTCCTTAGCTGTACGTATAATGAATGTACTCACTCTCACCATGTAACGATGACGCGTTGCCGTACGTCTGGTTGTCCGATGATGGAACGGGCTAGGCGGAATTAAATTGTGCAATTCCGACGCACACTCCCCGAAATGCAGCCGATAGAAAACCGACAGGCTAGCCACTCGGCGTCGGTGCTCTAGACTTTGGAGTTTCGACTCGACAAGTGCGTCATTGCCAATGATCCTCTTGGCTCGTCTCTCGATTGCCTCGAGTGCATCAAGCTGGTATCGGGCTGATCCGTCCCAAAGATGAGAGCAATACTCCATGCATGATCGAACTTGCGCCTGATAAAGTTTGAGCAGCTGTTCCTGCGTGAAGTATTGTCTGACCTTTGCGAGGATTCCCAGTTTTTTTGCAGCAAGATGGGCTTTTGCTTCAATGAATGGCCCAAAGTTGAGGGTAGACGTTAGCGTAACACCAAGAATATCCAGACGGTCGGTTATTGGCACGGCTGCACCTCGGAAAGTAGGAGCAGGGCTGAATTGGCTCCTTTTAGCGGAAAATAGACACGCCTGGGTCTTAGCAGCATTGAACTCAACCAAATTGGCATTGCCCCATGCGGATACCGCCTCCAAGGAAGAGTTCAAGCGCCCCACCATAGCCTCTCGAAGAGACTGGATTTGTGACCCACTAGCTCGTGCGCTGGACGTGTATCTCTCAGCAACAGTACTGTCGTCTGCATACCCAAAGGTACCGGGCTATGGCAGATCATTTATGTGCAACAAGAACAATGTAGCCGAGAGCACTGACCCCTGAGGAACTCCGGCATTGATAGCCATTTCATCGGACGAGCAGCCATTGATGACCACTTGGATGGATCGGTCGCTCAGGAAGTCTGCTATCCAAGCACACAGACCAGCAGGCAGGCCGAAGGAGGGAAGCTTACCAACAAGGCTATGATGCCAGACCCTATCAAAAGCCTTCGAGATGTCGAGGGAAACGGCAAGCGCCTCCCCGTGCCTCTCAATGGCCTCACTCCAGATGTAGGTGGCATACGCTAGAAGATCTGCAGTTGACCGGTTTCGGCGAAAGCCGTATTGTCGGTCACTTAAGATGTCGTTAGTTTCTAGGTATGCCAGGAGTTTAGTATTCAGTACACGTTCCATTGTCTTACATAGAATGGACGTTACTGAAATTGGTCTATAGTTGGCTGGGTCAGCACGACTACCCTTTTTGGGAACGGGCTGTACGTTAGCCAGCTTCCATACCTTCGGCACCTTACCAGCCTCAAGAGATAGCCTAAACAGGCGTGTCAGGATCGGAGACAGTTCAGGCGCACGTGTCCGCAAAACAATCGCTGGTATCCCATCCGGACCGCTCGCCTTGTTCACGTCTAGGTTACGCAACACCCTACGGACGTCCTTCTGATGGATGCGAATATCCAACATACTCGACCCACATCCATCAGGACAGGCTGGGGGTCGCGCGTCACCAGGATCTAGACGCGAAGATTCTGCAAAGAGGGAAGCAAACAAATTTGCCTTCTCTTCGGCAGTATGTGCCAGCGACCCATCGGGTTTAATCAGCGGCGGTAGTGAGGGACGGCAGAAGTTCGATTCAACCGACTTAGCCAGGGTCCAAAACGCCTTACTACCGGCAGGGTATGAGGCTAGTTTGTTCCCGATGTGGTTAATGTGGTCGAACCGAGACCTCCTCATCACCTTTTTGCAGGACTTGGCAGCTTTATTGAAAGCCCTCTTCTTTTGAATCACGTCGCCCGCCTTGTGCATACGAAGCTCGTGCCGCTTGCATAAGCGCGTTAGCGCGAACACATTCCGGACCAAACCAAGGGCGAGCTTGGTCAGACACTGCTACGTCAGAGAATGGGATGTAGTACTCCATCCCCCGCCGCAGCACATCCGTCACAGCACCTGCGCACGACGATGGATCATTTGAAGAAAAGCAAGTAGGCTGCCAAGGATAACAAGCGAAGAACGATCGCATGCCGTCCCAGTCTGCTGACCTATATCGCCATACCCGCCTGGTGCCTCTGGGGCAGGGATCGGGCGGAGAGTAGACTGATACTGATTTCACCAGACAGTGGTCGGAACTACCTAAACCTACCTCGGAACTACCTAACCTACCGGCTTGTTGCCAAATAATAAACACAGTTGACTAATGTGTAGGTTTTGAGGACTTCCAAAATTAATTTTAATGTAATTACGATACGTGGTTCACACGAATATATACTTCTGGTCCGCGCCAAAATTCGTAGAAATTGAATTTAATAAGCACCTGTCAATCCTTGCGTAATGGCTGACATGATGATGAGTATCCTGCCGTCTTCAATTTTATTCATCAACTTATTTAATAAGAAATTTAATTCTTGTTTCAATGTTTATTTATTTATACGCAACACGACCATCGTATTAAAAGTCGCCCGACATTTCCAGGAAAAGCTTAAAATACAGACTGATGTCTCCAGCGACAGTTACACTAAAGATTTATTTTGCACACATCCACAACTCTGTACAGGATATTTTGTAGACTTCAGGGTCCATGAACCTCCCTTTATTCCATCCCATCCGTCTACAGACAACTATTTATGGACGCACATAAAAATCCTACCTCCGTTATATTTCCGTTAGAATTCAAAACTAAGGAAGAAAAATACGTACTTCGAAAACTACGTAACAGTCCCCTATTACCATAAAACCGACCATTGTCCTGATCATGAAGAAGCGAAACTACACCAAGGTTTCTCTCGAAACATGCAAATGTATCGGTTAACGACGCGATAACTCAGATTTATAAGATACAGAATATCGTTAGGACCACCGATAGATAGGTAAAAACAGAAAAAAATCCTCGACGGAGCAATATAGGCGGGTTTACAGCATTTTTACGATACCTCCTTATCTTGAGTTATGAGAGAAATCGGTGATTTGCATTGCAAATATTTTATGCCGTCGCTCGGAGCGATTTGTTGGCGCTCTTCGGCTAGAAAAATATGCAATCGATGATATAACTGGGTTGAGGATGTAAAGGCTGACGGATGGTCTGGTAGTCAGAAGACTGACTGCTGGATCCTCATTCTGAATTCCGTGGCAATTTTTGACTAGCTGAGTATGGTGCTGTGGACTGCGTAGCGGGTTACTGGGGCTGCAGTTCAAAAAGTAGGAGTGATTTTTAGGTAGTAAGACACTCCCTCTCGCCTCGCCCAGGGCGGGAGAAGTCGTTGGATGATTTTCCCCTTAAAAAAAGCTCAGTACCACCGTAACGAGCATAATGTGTTGTATGTATGTAGTATGTGTTATGTATGTCACCACATAGATTACCCAAAATGGCTAGTAGTAGATGAATACGAAGAGTTGAAGATAAAGCCGTGTGTTTAGAGATGCCTATGTCCTTTTATGGACAAAATTCGACGATGATATAATATGAAACTATTACATAGTCTTACTTTTTACTTCTCACGCTTCTCACAAAACAAACATAATGTCACATTAAGTCTACAAGAGTGAAGATCCTAAGTGGTACGTGTAAGTAAATGATCCTATTCCCGTGTCACGTTTCAAAGAATAGCTCCGTGTTATCTGTTAAGATCCCACGAACACGTAATACTCGTGACACGGCACAATTAATTGCTCAAGTAGAAGGTACTATTCCACCGCTGTAGTTTGATATATCGTAATTACATGAGTACTCGTGTTTCTTTATATTCTGGTCTAATTATTATTTTATTTCTGTCTGCGTCGTTGGTAGAATAGTGGGTTGTCATGGTTGATACTTGGGTTTAGTGGTATTGTAGTAGTAAATATGTAGGTTTTAGCTACTGTCAGCGGCGTCGTTCGCGTGCCTGTGTGATAAAAAGTATATTATTAGGTACTCAAGTCAGCTCATAACCTGTCTGTATACCAAATTTTATGAAAATTCATTCAATAGTTTCATCTGATTGACAGACGAATATTCAAATATCTAAACAAACTTTCACATTAATAATATTAGAGTGATCTTATTAATAATGAAATCTATACCTACGGTACCTAATTGTGTATGTCAATGTGTTCACTCTTATTACTGGTAAACAATGGCGTCAGATTAACTTAGAAATTAACCTCAACTTTTTTAAATGAAAACTGTCATGAAATGTATTTTATTTTATGACCAAAAACTTTCTGATCTACATGACAATCAATATAATATTCCACTCATACATATCCATATCGTATCTACTATCTATATCCACATATGAATATAAAATGGTAGTGTAAATACAGTGATGTGTAATTTATTCATGCTCAGTTTCAATTTCGCGGCGTGCCGAGCGCTCGTCGACGGTTCTATTTGGTTTGTATGCAGAAATGAACGAATGCGGAATATCGATAAACTAAACACTATGTATGTACGCAGTTAGTTATGTACTTTTTTATTGGGTAATGTTTGAATGACGGATGACATTTGAAGTACCTAAGTTTAAAACGTTTTTAATCTTATGTAACCTTTATTTTCCAAGATTATTTGCCAATAGGTTTTTTTTGAAGGGGCAAAATCATTCAATGACTTCTCCCGCCTTGGGCGATGCGAGAGAAAGTGCAAGACTCTTACTGATCAAAAACCACCCGTTCCTAATCCTGCTTTTCGAGCTGGAGCCCCAGTAGATAGTGAAGCAGTCAGCGGCTACTGTTTAATTTTTGGGTTTTTATTTATTTTATGACTATGGCTTATGCGTACGTACGTACTTTAAGTGTATATCAATTTATCTGTCAGCAGCTCAATAAAAAAGTAATTGATACTTGACGAAAATAACATTTTCTGCCCATTAAGCCCATCAACGAAACTTACCACACTTTAGCAACATTAACATTTGCACGACAAAACCTTTAACAACCTTGTTTACTTCAACAGAACATCAAGTACTGCTCATCAATTAGGTACTAAAGAAAAATAAGGCAAAGCATGTATTACCATACATCATTGGTACGGACCACTTATACCGTAAATCATAACAAGTCTTCTTTATATTTGTCAACGTTTATCCTCAGTACTGAGGGATGACTGGCCATTAATGAGCTCCATCTAAGGCCATTGGGGGCAGCCCTCCTTGAGCCTATTTGTCCTCGACTGTTAGTGATAAATGGGAATGTCCGGGCCACTGGTATTAACTGAAGACATTCAGAAAGAGGCGCTTGGGAAACATACGGTGTAGCGTCTGTGGTGGAAGCGCTGGTGATAAATTATTATGGTGTGCACGACCGAGATTTGGAGTTCTGAGTGTTGAGTGTTGGAGTGTTTTGGGCTTAGGCGTGCATGGGATGTGTTATTGTGCAAATAATAGGAGTATTTTATTAATTTTTAAGTATGACATTTTTATTTTAATATTCGGCAGTATTTATTGATAATGGAATTACCTAGGTGATTAGGGCTGAAGTCCGTATAGAATTTTAAAGACAATAAAATAACTACTACTCCTTTTTAAAAGGCCGTTAACGCAACTGTGACTCCTCTGGTGTTGCGGGCGTACATGGGCGGCCCTGATCGTTTACCATCAGAGGACTCGTCTGCTCGTTTATCACTTATTCCATAAAAAATATAAATAGGTACCTAATACATATACTACTTAAGTAGCTTAAAACTAAACTTAGGACGAGTCCGTAAGGGTATAAGTTAAGAAAATAACGTCCACGGCAATATTATTGAGCCGTATATTCCAACGAACTCACAAGAAAATAATATTTACCATTAGAAATACTTACATGTTTTTACGCAATTCTAGTTCGTATATTTATGTCTTTTAACGCTCATTTTCCTTTTCAAATAGAATTCTCGTAATAAATGATTAGTGATAGCAATTTGAAACTTTGTGATACCCATATTAGTTAAGTTGGTACCTAAGGTACTTACAATTCTATTTGATGTGTCTTTTTTATTTGAAAAATTGTTTATTTTGTCTAGAAATCTTCTCGCCGTCTGCGAAAAAGGTGACACTTATACGTAAGTCTAGCTGCTAGACATTATATTCTAGGTCAATCAATTAGGTTTATAGACCTATTTATAAATAAACTCCAGTAAAGTAATATTTTTATAATAACTAACTAAAATTACAGTTTACTCACGTACATTAATGGAGAAAATCTCTACTAGTTTCGAGTCACAGAGGGACTCTTCATCATGAGCAGCGTGTGTCGACGCGGCGACGTCGCGCTTCATTAATGTACGTGAGTAAACCGTGATTTTTATTCAATCCAGTTATTTTTTTCTTAGAATTAATCAAGGAACTTGTTTTTAAATAAAGTTGAAAGTCGATAGATTTGATTAGTTTCCATTACATTGCTCGCTAACATAAGCAGGTAATCTATAGACACTTGATTATCGGTGCAGTGTACCGGCTCGTAAACAATGCGCTCACGATATTTCCTTAGACAGGGTTATCTATTGATAGACGGTGTTTCAAGCGCATAATACTGTTGATATTAATATTACATAAAGAGATTTAATAGTATTCTAGTCTGCAATTAACTCGGTTATCGAGAGCAGGCAAAGTACTTACTATAAGGGATTTTTCAGAATAAGTGTGGGAGGGCCATGCTTCGGCGCGAATGGGTCAGCTTGACCGGAGTGATACCACGGCCTCACAGAAAACAAACGTGAAACAACGCTTGCGTTGTGTGAGTGAAGTTACCGGAGGCCCAATTACCCTTCCAATCCCCGATTCCCCAACAACCCTTAAATTCCTATCCCCCAAAAGGCCGGCAACGCACTTGTAACTCCTCTGGTGTTTCGGGTGTCCATGGGCGGCGACGATTGCTTACCTTCAAGTGATCCATCTGCTAGTTTACTGGCTTATATTCGTTCCATAAAAAAATAACAATTGGAAAGAAAAGCTCTTACGTAGGTAATACATTTTCTCGTAAATTTTTTGGTTAAAAATAGCTTGTAAGTTACTTACGGTCCTAGTATAGGCTATCGTAGCTACAATTCAGCTACTTAGCACTTAATTATAATAAAGCACCTGAACTAAGAATAAAAACAATACCTACCTAAGTCATTAGCTCCCTAGTATTGAGTTAGGTTCTCGTTGGGACTTAGACACAAACTTTGCGATCGTAATGTAGAAGTTTTAAAGACGAGGTACGAGCAGAGATCTAAGTATAAGTAATTAAATAAAGTAGGCACTTGATTGGGGAACATAATTATAACGTTGGTTCTAGGGAACAGATCAGGTAGCTGTGTAAAGAGATTAGGACGTAGCTAGGTAAGTATATAGGTAGGTTGATACCTAGGTAGTCTCGGTCCTTTACCTATATGCTTAGGTTTAGCTTTTTAGGTATCTACTTGGTTTCAGTTGTGCTTTGTCAGGTCACTTAGTAACGTTTTCTGCCTTAAAACAGCTATTAGTACCTATTTATAGTTTTGAATATTTGTACTCTTAGTATGAGTTTGCTTTAGGTAGATACGTTTAAAGTATCGGCGTTATGATTGGTTGGTTTATTCGAGCCAACCAATCAATATCCTTAGTACGAGTTTGCTTTACGTAAAGTAATCGTAATCGAAAGGTACAGAGCTCCGAACGCGGACTCGTTTGGATTACATTAAAACGTAAAGCAAACTTGTACCTACTAAGGGTACTGTATTGAAAATATAATGTTCGAAAGGTTAAGCAGTTACGGGTCGTTACGGGAGCCAAACAGTGGATTTTTGTGACTTTTATCTAAACTAAGCAAAAAATTCAACAAAACCAAATCTAGAATACAATACTGTAGATACTTTTTTTCGACGAATAAAAATAAATATTTACGTTCGATAGCTTTACTCGTAGAGCCAGCTTTACTAGCTTAACTAAGCGCAAACCGCAGAAAGGGTTCATAAAGTTAAAATCTACATTCAGATAGCCAGTTTCGATCATAAATACCAGTTTTATACTTAACTGGAGTCCAGTAACAGCCAGGTTTAACTGGACAATGGTCGTCAATAATACGAAACTGGGGTAAAGGCAAAAAGTGCGGGCATTTGAGGAGAGTTAGTGAGATATAGCCCCATAAAAGCACGGTGATAATGACTCGTATGGTGTTTTCCACCGTGGGTAGAAATAAATTGCTTGTTATACTTTCGCGTTTCCCTTTTTGAAGAGCTTGTGGGCGTTTCTGGAGGTCTGAAGTTTGTTTGAAATAAAAGGTGTAGGCAGGTTGTAACTATGGAGATGGATGGTGGGTTGTTCTAGGATATGTCTTTTGAGTATAAGATATAGTGAGGTATACGAGTATACTTAAGGAATTGTTATTAGAGCACAGATTATTTCCAACATTTTGTCAAATAAATGGATAGGCGGAAATAATTAATTATACGCGTTTATTATTTGTTTTTACAGTTTTAATGTTAACGCGTGGGTAATCTTGTAATTAACACTGAATGTTAAGTATTTTATTAACTATTCATTTTCGCCTATCCCTTTGTTTGACAAAAATGTTGGAAATGATTTGTTCTACAAATACGAGATTGGGTTCTCAAAACAAATCACTCTGTATAGTGTAACAGCTAACAAACCGTTATTTTAATAGGTATGAGAGATAAATTGAATAGAAACTGTCGTATTGCTTTAAAAGCGTCAACAACACACTTCTAACTTCTCTGGTGTTTAGGGTATCCATAGTTGACGCTCATCACTAACTATCAAGTAACCCATCTGTTACTTCGCCTTGACGACATAATAAAACTAAAGAATTTTGTGAAATATTTTATTCATAATAATATAGTGTACAACATACAATAATCACTTTTATTAATTCTATGTACAAAAGCAGACAAGAGATATCACATCACCTTAGTTGACACACATCTGAAGATTAAAACGTAAAACATTTATTAAAAACCAACACATAACAACCAAACAATCAAACCAAACAATTTTATATTAAAAAAATATAAATAAAACTTATTTTAATGCCCTACAGCCAAGAAACAC